>NW_024362051.1:4835245-5518216 GCF_014805655.1 Passer montanus | reverse complement strand
TGGCGCGGCCCGGCGGGGAGCGGGCCGGGAGCCGGGGCCGGGCGAGCCGCGGCCCCTCGGCTGTGCTGGAGCCTCGGCTCCGCCTCCCGCCCGCTCAGCGCCTCCTAAAATGGCGCCGCGGCCGCGATGGATCCTCGGGAGAGACCCCCGAGAGACCCCCCCCGGCTAAAATGGTAAATCAAACCCCCAAAGCCTGAGTTATTATAATGAAATGAAAAGCTTATGATAGGCGCTTGGAAATTACACGCGGCAAAGAGCTTCTGCTTTGATTTATTTCTTGTATTTTTCATTATATGAATAAGTGCAGACGCGTTTTTAACTAATTGAAGGATAAATTAGCTTTGGGGTTTTGGTTTCCCTCAGTAAGGTTCTGGGTTTCACGAAATTCACAGAATAAACCTTCGAGATCCTGTATAACTCCTTATTTTTATGGTGATGGTTTGAGACGTGGATGTTACAGGGCAGTGTGTTGATTGAGACATTCATAGCTTAGGTTGTAAAGCCAACCTAGGACAGGTTGTGTTTTGGAATTTCAGGAAAATTTTGTTCTAATAGCATCCAGAGGCATTTTCCAGTTGAATTCTAATTCTGGATGTAACTTCATAGCTGAGGGTTGATGGTGGTGATGGTTTTTTGGTTGGATTTTTTTTTTAATTACTGATGGTTTTATGTATTTCTGGACTGAAAGATGGAATATTTGTGAATTTTTTTGGGAACTGATCTTAAGGAATACATGAAGTTATTGATGTACTGGCTTCTAAAGAAGCCTATTGCCACAGAAAATACCTAGAGTATTTTAAAATTGGAATCATGCTTTCAAATACTACATCAGATTGTTTTGGAAGCAATTTTTTTTCGAGAGGACTGACTGTGAACTTAATAAAGAACTTGCTGTGATTTTGGCCAGACTGGCTCTTGCTTCCTTACAGATTTTAGTTCACTTGTATTCCAGCAGCTCAACACTGTTTCCGTTTGATCCAGGCTGTGTATTTTAAAGGCTGTTGCAAGCAAGTGGCAATGTCACCGCCTGGCTGTTTCCATGTCCTCTCCAGTGACAGCCATCCAGCTCTTCCTTGTGTTGCTTTGTGTGAGAGGCAAGCATTTCACTTGCCATCGTTTGTGAGCTGATGGGCACTGAGTCCTGGCTCCCACAGCAGTGGGTGCATATGGCCCCATTTTGTGGGGCTCTGTGGTAACTTGCAGGACCATGAGGGATGTGTAATGTACAAAAAGCTCTCAGTGTGCTTGGGGTTTTGGTTCAGTGAGAAGCAGGCATGCCACTAGAAATTCCTCACAGAAGGTACAGTCCCAGTCATCAGTGTTGCACAAGATGACATTTCATTTTTTCCCAGTGAAGAATAGAAATGAGCTGTATTTATGGATAAATGTGTAATGCTCATCACCAAGATAATGGTAAAGGAGAAAATAAAAGAAAACTATGTCTGACTGCTGTGTGTTGAGATGAGACACCATGAGAATGTGGAAGAGAAATCTGCCAGTCCCAGTATTATTTAGCAGCAGCCTTCATGTGGGCTGGGTTGGCTCTGGGGGAGCTCTGGGAAGGGTGACATTTCTCTCTGTGTGCCAGAGTTCAGCCACAGGGCTGCTGATGTTAGGGAAAGTTGATTTGTTGCTGATAATTGCAGGTGGATTTACTTGGACTTTCTGTTAAGAGTAGTTAAGTTTCTTCATGGTTGCTGATGGAAGGAGTTGGAAGTAGGCCCTTGAGCTCTGGGTTTTCCCTCTTGTCTCCTCCATGTTCCTGGAAGTGGGGTGAGAGCTCAGTTCTGCACCTTTGTGCTGAGGGACAGCTCTTGCTTTAATGTGTTTGTGTGTTCCCAGCAGTGACTTTTAGAAACCTCACTGGGTTGTTCTTTGTTTGGACTGTTTAAGTAGTTTTGTGGATGTAATCACATCAAAAGGCTGTTTTTCCATGAATAGCTTAAGGACAGTGTCAAATGCAGCTATTGTTCCAAAGGACAGATAAAGACTCTACTAGGTATAAACTGTTGTTCCTCACCACATTGAATTGCAGCTAGGGCAAATTAAAATAAACAATTAATAAAAAATTAAGGGCTTTTCCTGATAACACCGTTTGATTGGATGATCTCCCTGACGAGTATTTCTTGATCTGCTGGAGCTTCATGTGTGTGCCTGTCTAATAAGAATAAGCCTGAGGGCTCTCTTGTGTTTCAGTATTGATACCTGAAGAACTTAACAGCTTTTTTCAAACATGATAATTGTGGCCACTTGTGCATCCCAGTTACTTTCCTGGTGTGTCTTTCTCTGAGCCTGGTTACCTGGGTGATGGTGGGAACTGGGCAGAAACATCTTCGAAGTCTAGAAGTAATTTGTAACCATGAATAATACATTAGACTTTCACAAATTGTTTGAAATAATCAACCTGTGAGTGGCAGTTAAATTATTCTAGGCTTAGTACTTGCTGTGTGTTTAATACTACATCAGTTGAGTGACCACTTGTGCTTTGCTTCAGCATTTGAGAAGTGCAAGTTCTAAAGAAGTGGTCAAAATATACCCAGTCCAGTTACTGTTATGTCAGCAGTGTTTGTCCTGTTAGTGCTGAATTGTTTATTGGCAGAGGTGAAAGGAAGTCCTTTATTGCCAGGTGAGAGTTTTTCCACTGGCCATTTTGAATGAAAGGATGCTGGTTTAGTTTCTTTCCCATACATTGTGATGGTGGAGGGAAATGGTCTTGTCTCCTCTGTGTATAGATCCCTTTGTCACAGGAACTGGGGGTGTGGCACATTGCTCAGGAAGGTGGGATGACAGTCTGAAATTGCACAAAGGAATGAGGTGAATTTTTGGGTAGAGTTTGCTTTGGTTATTGCAGAAAGTATCTAGTGCAGGTGCAGGCAGAGGTGTCAGAGCCACTCCCTCAAAAACACTACTCTGTGATTTAGTGAGTTTGAGTGTGGCACCTGCGGTTTTTGGAGAGAGGGAAGACTATTTGGTCATATATGCTATGTAAAGTGTTTCAGGGTTCTTGAATTGCTAGTGAAATACCTGTGAATAGATAGTTTAAAGTATTTTGGCTAGCAGCACTAAGTGAAGGGCTGATACTGGTAAAGACATTCAAGAAATCTTGATTCAGGATTTGACTCCTGCAGTTTGGATCTGTAACAATGATGTTGGTCACATTTGCTTTTTGGTTTGTCACCATTGCTAATTTTTGTAGTGTAAATGTGTTTCTGGGCCATACTGTTTTCTGGTATGTACCTTGTTCATGGTGTTTTTTTCTAATTTCTTTTCTTGTTGTAGAATTTTCATTTTAACATCTGATCTTCCAAGTTAGATGTTCTGTAGCCAAAGCTTACCCGCTGCAGCTGTGTGAGTTATGCAAACTCATTTAGCTTATGTTGAGTGACTTAATTCTGAGAGGACGTTTCTGATGAAGCTTTCTTTTGGGTCAAAAAATGCCTGTGCAATCAAAGTTCAGTTCCTGTAATACATCAAATACTAACATGTTCTGTGGATCTCACTCCTGTGTTTGAAGCTGAGCTGTCTGTCCAACCTCTTTTTCAGACAGAGGCACATGTCCCCTTCTGCTTCCTCCATTCTGTTCTGTTCAGGAGTTCCCTTTCTTAGCTGATTATTATGGCCAGTAGTGGATGTTTTAAACTGTTTTTAACTGTTTCCAGCTGCATTTACAAGGGCTTTTCCATTAGCTGGCTTTTGTATTCCCATATCCATCATGTATAACTAACTATTCTTCAGACTAAGATGATTGTGAAAATCAATGTTCCTGTCTGAACTTGCTGTAAATCAGCCAAGAAACCTGCCCCAACACAATTCCCAGGTAGTGAGAGTATGGTGTGCCCTGTGTGGTGGGCTGTGCATTGGGCAGGTTCTGTGCTCCTCTGCCCCTGGCAGAAGAGGAATGTGCAGCGTTGCAGTTCTGCCCTGCCACTGCTCTGGCTTCTGGATCCTGCAGCAAGGGAACACTGCTGCCAATGGCAGGAGGGGCCCTCAGCAACTGTTCAGGGGGCTCTGGGAGACCAGAGGGTGGGTTAGGGCTCCTTTGCTGCTTTGCTGAACATACCTAGGATCAAGTCATTGATGGAGCCATGTAATTATACCTTCTGTCTCTGAAGAGTTACAAGTGTAGTGTACAAAGCCTTTTGTAACATTTAAATGACTGTGTTTTAGATTATTCTTGAACACTTAAAAATCGTTTGATGCCCAGTGTTCTGATTTGTTGTGGGTGTTTTTTTTGTGGTGGTTTGTTTTTTTGTTTGTTTTCTGTTATGGTTGATAATGAAAAATGGAAATTGTCTTTTTCCACAGAAGGCATTTGAAGAGTCAGCCTTGCCAGCCTTCTCACCTTGTCTGGATTCACATACAACATCTTGATGTGCATATAAAAATTTAGTCTTGAATGTGCCAGTGCTTGTACCATCAGCAGCTTTCTGGGTTTGTTTTTTTTTTCCAATTCTAGTAAATTCTGTAAAAATGGAGTTGCACTAGCAGTGAGATGTTTGGCTTTGATCTTTTGCTTTTTAGTTGCAATATTAGTTGTGATCAAGTAGGAGTGGAAGATACTTGTGTTGTTCTGGGCATGGTTTAAGCTAACAGCAGGAAGCACTCCTAAGTCAGAGCAGGTTCCTACTTGAGTTCTGCCAGGTTGAGGCTGAAGACATGGACGAGGCTGCAGGACTGATGTCCTCCTCCAAAGCTGCCTGTGCCGAGGCTGTTGTCTCCTCAGGTGTGATGACTGTGCTGTGATCACTTCTGAGCCATTCCCAGCTACTCACCTGGGTTGCCTTGCCCAGCACAAACCCAAACCTGTCTGGCTGTGTCTGGCCTCATACAGCAGATCTGTGTGAGGGGAATCACAGGAGCAGGGATTGAATTTTCATTCTTGCTTAGGGACCCTTAAACACTACACTGTATTCAGTAATGCTGTTGTTATTTTCTTTCAGGTCGTATATATTAAGCTGGAAAAAGTTTATTCCTAACTAAAGAATGAATACTAGAGCTCAGTTACTCAGTAGGTCTCCATTATTTCTGCTGAATATTTTAAGCATGCCTTCCAGTACAGGTGTTTCTGGTTGGTTCTAAACTCGTTCTTGAGGTTTGATATGCCATCCTTCAGCTGGTGTTCTGACCTGTAGCATGACTGTGCCAGGCTGTGTTGCAGTTACTGGAACAAAAGGGTTGAGAACTTTCTGAGTTCATTGCATGAAGCTGGACTTGTTGCTGTCAGGCACAACTAGTTTGGGAATAGGTTTAGCATATTTCTTTTTTTAAAAATGTGAATGATTCAAAATGAATACAGCTTGTTCTACCAGGAGGACTGAAAAACACCCCTGTAAGTGGTCAGCTTCTTGCATTGCTGTCATTGCCGTGTTCCTTGGAGCTCCCACGAGGCAAGGAAGGCATGAGGGTTCCTGAGATATTTGACTTATGTTTTTTTTAAAGAAGTGTTTCCTAGATAATATTTCTTCAGTTTAAAGATACTAAGATCTTTGGTATGAATGAAAATAATGATGTGGAGTTCTTTCAGAAGACCCTCTTCCTATCCTCACTGTTCTTGTCAAGTACTGATTGATTAACAGCCTTTCCCCTTCTTCCAGATTTGCCTCTGAGGGCAAGCACATTTAACAGTTACTCTGTGTGTGTAAGGGTACTGAACTTTTCAGATGGAAATGTTGAGGGGACTATCAAGGTTTCTTAGGGTGTCAGTCCTTTTGTAATACAAAGGAAGGGAGAGTTATTTGTCAGAAGTTTGCTGCTTGCATGCTTTCTTGTAGGCTTTCTAGAATTTCCAGGCAACAAAGGAAAGTCATCTTATTTTAATCTTACTGCAGTCCTGGCATTGGGGTTGCTCTTTCAGTTGCTGATATCTTCTATTTAAACTGGTCTCTCTTCTCACTGAGCAGAAGATATTAAAAATGAAGGTGTAGGTGCTAGTCACAAATCCAGAGAGAAAGCAGATGCATCAACATCTGTCCTGACAAAAGGGTATTTTTCTGCTCAGTATTTCTTTGTGGATGGAATTCCTGGTTTTGCTTTGGAATACTAAATAATTAAATGTCAGTAGGGAGCTTTGTGTTTTAATTTTGTTCCTACTTACATATTCACACTGAACTCCTTAGTGTATTGTGAAGTTCAGCATAAATCAGTTTCCCATTTGTGTCGTGTAATCTGACTGCCATGCCTCCTTCACAGAAAGGTGTTATTGGAGACTTCATTTATCTAGTTTTGTTTAAAATGTCAGTGAATTAAAACACCTTTTGCTTTAAAAAATAAGCCCATCTTTTGTCAGAACCTGCTCTCTTTCCTCTCCTTGTGAGGAGTGGGGAAATCTTTAAATTGAAAAGCATTGACTGCAGAAGAATTGCTGACTGTAATGGATGACTTTGCTTGGAACTGGAACCTTTTCCAGGTCATGATGTTTGGGATGAATACTGGTTTCAGCTGTTCAATTATCTGATCATTGTGCCTTTAGTCACATCCTGTGCACCTTGGTGACAGGAAATATGGGTGTGGTTGAAGTCTTCAATCTCATCAAAATATCTTTATGGTAACTGCAAATAACTATTTCTTGGTTACAGTGGATGCTTCTCATTCCACACTTTACTAGACAGCGTGGTGGGCTGCAGGTGTGAATTCTGGTCTGCCAAGAATGACACGTTACCATCTGCAGCCATGACTTTGGGGCTGTGCAGTCTAATCAAAGTAATGGTTGTATTTTCTTTACTGGGTTAGTAGTGGTAATCTTTTGATGACTGGTTCATAGTGCTGCTTCAAGCATTGATCTACAATTCTACACAAATAACAGTGATGTTTACTGTTTGGTTTGGGTCTTGTTATTTTATGTGCCCCAGAGTTTTTCATGGTAGATAACTGGGCTGACTTGTCAGAACTCATGCTAGAATATAGGGACCTGAGAAGGGGTTGGAGTAATTAAGAAATATCTGGTATATTCTGGAAACACAGGAATTTGGGTACAGATTAATTTAGAGGATTTTGTAGAACTGGAAATTATTTCTGTGAGACAAGATTAATGATGTACACTGCTCGTGAGGGAAACTGGCATATCCTCAGCACAGAATGAGTTGAGGAAGTAAAATTTATGGATTATGGCTTTTATGGCACTCGACTCTGAGCCTTAATTTGTGCCATATAGGATAAAAATATAGGGAGGGAGCAGGGGAAATAAGAGATACATCTGCATACAACCCATGCATCTCATTAAATAAACTGAGGATCTGAAAATCATATGGTAGTGTCTTTAATGGTCATCTTTTCAAAATTCTTATCCATGGCTGTCCGTACACTTCGATCTTGTACTGTCTTAAAACAATGAAGCTTATCTTTAGGATCATCATCTTGCTGAGATGTGCTTTGTGAAAAGCCACCAAAGTGCAGCTTGGTGCTGTTTAGCTGGGCCTTGAGATGATGTGCAGCAGACCAGCAATGGTTTAATTCTTACGTACTAGGTTGAGTTTTTATGCAGTGCTACTCTTCTTATAGTAAAGTGAAAATTGGTTGTTTTCTTGTGTGTATAAATCAGTATTAGTTTTATTCTTGTTACATTTTGGAATTGTACAAGTTTTCTCTTTGCAGAGAAATGACTGAGTAAGCCACTGTCAAGTCAGAATGAATTCCAGTCACTATGACTAAGCTGAAATGTATTTGATACTTACTGCTTATTGTTTGAACTTTGAGATTGTTCTGAGTAAAATATGTGACTTTCCACCTCAGCAGTAGTGTTTATGACAGCATTGCACTTGGTTCTTCTTACACTCTTCTTGTGTAACTTCTTGTGTAGCTGTGTCTTTTTTTTCTTTGACTTCATTGGTAATTGCCTGTAAAGTTAGCATTTATCAGCTAGAAGTAGCATGTTCTTTGCAGTCTTGTTCTGTATGTGTTTGCATTTTATTTTGAAATCTGAGAATGTAGTGCTGAAAAAATAATTCAACTGTTTCAGAGGCAGGGTTTTACAACTGTAATATGGTAGGTTGTCGATAACAAGTTTTTGCTTAAGTATCCTGCACCACAGACATTTGACTTGTGGTGGTATTCTACTATGTAAAAAAGATTAAGTGTTGAAGGTGTAGAGATGTTCAGGGCTGTTTTAATAGTAGGAATTGTTGAGAACTGAAAAAAGACAGAGATACAAAATAATTAATTGGTGCTTGAGAAAATCTGTTCATGGATTTTATCGTTGTTTGTCCTGGTGATAGGCAGTGAAGCCTGGACGTTTCAAAATGTTGGTGTCAAAATACTGCATTGTTGCACTGTTATCCTTTGTGGCAATGGGTCCTGGGGTGTTTGAAGTTCAGAGGGTGATGTGTGTTTGTCTTTCCTAGTTTTCCTTTGTCAGATGGTTGGATCAAGGAGTGTTCTGCCTTCTGCTGAAGGGTGCTGAAGAGTGCTTCCTCTCCCTTAGGAAGTGTAGGAGAGCTGGTGGTGGGAAGTCCATTTGTTGGAGAGGAGGATGGGTAGAAGGAGGCAGTTGTGTGATGTGGCCAGTGAGCAGCACCTTCAAGAATCAATAAAAAGAGGGAGTGGAATCAGGTGGAGTTGCTGTGTGTGATGCAGTACAAGGTCAGGGGCACAGATACTGCAGGAGTAGTACCAGTGATCACTTGCCATTGTGAAATTGTGCTATTAAATGTACTGCTGTCTCACCAACTTGTTTGTATTGTGTTGTGGTATATTAAAACTCCTTAGTTTTTTCTTTTACCTTTTTATAGGAATTCATTTATTAGGAAAGTTGGGATATAGTAGACTGCTTGTTGGTGGCTTACTTTCAGGATGTTATTTTTTCTACCTTCAGCTTTGCAGAAGCTCTTTTGTAGAGCTGAGTGTTTAAGCACTTGGGTATGTGCCACTTCTAATACCGTGGGACATAAGGCTGTAAATGAGCTAAACAGTTCATAGCACACTGTTGCATGAAACTGGTTTTAAAACATGGAAATGTTGGAATCCCTGTACCAGCATTCCCCCACTGCAGGATTTAAACAGAGGTTGCTGTTTTGCAAATTGACCTGGAACAGTCTTTTTCCATCAGAGTAGCTGTCTGACTTCTCTGTGTGTTTGGTCATGAGCATATCAGTGATTTAATATTTCAGAAACTGAGGAAGCAACAACTCAGTTGCTGAGAACTCTGCCATTCTCAGCACAAACGCTACATACCTTTGATGAAAAATGAATGCTGCATTCTTTGTGCAGTGCTTCAAGTGTGTTAAGGAAATCCAGTGGTAGAAACATTCTCATTAAAGAGTAGTTTTTTTATATTTAAGTGCTGTAAGCATTTGTGATGTTGTCTTGCTAAAGGAGAATTAAGCTGGCTAATGCTTCTGAATGTAAGAGAGTATTAGAAGAGGCTAAAGCTGTTAGAACACCTTCAAAACATCCGGTGAGTGTCACTGCTTAAAAATTAACTCGAGTCAGGCTATCTTAAAATACATCTGCACTTTAAGCATCGACCACAAGCCAGGAATGACCTATCTTTAGTACTGGGCACAGTGCAAGTGGAAACTGTCATATGAGACTGACTTCTGATGTAAATACGTCTGCAGAGTGACTCTGAAGCTTTGTGCTGTGCAGGGTGCTTAGCCATGCTGGATTTCTGCATTTCTTTGCAGTGAAACGTTGAATTTAATGAATTTCCATCATTAAACTTGGGTGTTGCTTCTGTTTGAAGTGGTGACCATGGTGGTCAGCCAGGATGATGTGTGGGACAGTGACACCACTTTTGGGTGGGAGTGTCAGCCACTTCATTGTAGACAACTTGGGTCATAGAATAGAATATAATTTTTATATATTTTCTTGTAATTGAGTTAATGAGGTAAAAAAGGATTCTTTTTGAATGGAAGCATTGACTCTTGAAAAACAGGGAAATCTTAGTAGATGGTAACTAGTAAACTTGTTACTATTTATATTTCTAATGGCTTCTTGATTTAGCAAATCATTGTGGCATGTGTCTGGTGACTGTTCTGAGAACAAACTGTAACCACTGTCTTGCATTATTTCAGAATTACCTTTCTGGTGCTATATTTAGCCTATGCTTCTTCATACAGATTACATTTGTATACAACTTTTATATACACAGGTTTTTTTGGGAAAAAATGGTGATGACAAACATCTTAGCCAGCTTTGGTTTATGAAGACACAACTTGATGTTATTGGTCTGTGTTTAATCATAAAACTTGAGAGCAATGGCCTGCTCTGTAATTGCTGGTACCTGTGGATGTTTGTTCTCATTCTGCTTCATGCAGGACCCCCTGCCTTTGCAGGTGGGTTCTAGATGTTTGTACAGGTGAGTGCCAAGGTATTGGTAGTATTTTGGCTGAATTTAGGCTTTTGGAAGTAAGATGTTGGCAGGATTTTTAGATTCAATTTTTCAAAATACTTAAACTTTTAAAATTCCAGTAGTGATGTTCATTGTTCTATGCTTCACAGAACCATTTTTGTAGAAAGTCTGAAGTTTTGCTTCAGATACTGTCCTCAAGGAGGAAAAGCAGCCATGCAAATACTAATTAGTAATACAAGATTTCATAAAGTGAAATGCTGTTTTAATGGCATTTAAGTAAATTTCTCCCTCAAATGCTTCAGGGAAGGAAGGGACAAGAGCTCCTGAAGAGAGCAGGTAGCAGAGTTGGAAGTGGTAGCACGTGCTTTGAATAAAAAGCTCTCCATAGACAAACTCCCAATTCATGTGCTTTTTTGCTTTACAGGCTAAAGAAATTTTGACAAAAGAATCCAACGTACAGGAGGTGCGATGTCCAGTCACAGTCTGTGGAGATGTCCATGGACAATTTCACGACCTCATGGAACTTTTCAGAATTGGAGGCAAATCACCAGACACAAACTATTTGTTTATGGGGGACTATGTTGACAGAGGATATTATTCAGTCGAAACAGTCACATTGCTTGTAGCTCTTAAGGTAACTTTCTTCTCAGCTTTACAGTCTTGTATAAAATACATCATTACTGTCCTGACTACACTTAATATCTATTATGTTTTTCACTGCATTGGTATTAGAGCTACTGAAACTGACTTCTTGGCTTTCTTAGTTTTCTAAGTCACTTCTTAAAAAAAAATTACAAAAATGTTCAGGTGCAAGTCTGAGCTTTATCTAAAATGAGTGTTCATTTTTTCTTGCCTGAGTAGCAATCTTTAAGAATTTGCTTGGAGAGATCAGCTTAATGCATAGGTGTAGTGAAGTCCCCTAGTAATAATAAATACAACTTGTAATGAATCTCAAAAGTAATTGGCACTTGAAGATCAGAGTAAATGAGTCCTTTTTTCCCCTTAAAGGATATTACTATAATCTTCAGAATGGTTTGGTTTTGGTTGCTTTATTGATGTGTGGCAGGGATTGAGGAGTTCTGGGAAGAGTTGCTCCTTGATGTGCTAAAATCAACTCTTCTGTTTAGGTCCGTTACCGTGAACGTATCACAATTCTTCGAGGGAACCATGAAAGCAGGCAAATCACACAAGTTTATGGTTTCTATGATGAATGTTTAAGGAAATACGGAAATGCAAATGTTTGGAAGTACTTTACAGACCTTTTTGATTACCTGCCTCTAACTGCCTTGGTGGATGGCCAGGTATGTTGACATTTGACAAAGTTGAATGTTTTTGATTGTAAAGGGAGTTCTTAACATTGCATTCTGTCAGTTGTCTTTAAAGGAATCTCTTACAGATTTTCTCGTAATTTGTTCTAAACTGTTCTAACTGCACTGATTAATGCAAATAAACTTCATGTTTCTTAACTCTTGCAGATTTTTTGTCTACATGGTGGCCTCTCTCCATCTATAGATACACTGGATCACATCAGAGCACTTGATCGCTTGCAGGAAGTTCCCCATGAGGTACTGAAAAATAACTTTCTAAGCCACTGAGATTGATGATTCAGCATGTATTGGGGGTTAAGCTTGCAGGCTGAACATGAAATTCAAATCAACTTAGCAATAATAAAGGGCCTGTTGTCTTCCTGTTCTGGATTTTTTAAAGGAAAAATGAGGGGCATGTCCTTGCTTAAAGAAAGAAATATATTAAGTCTCAAAGAGTTCTGCAGGGGTGGTGCAAGTGCATTTCATGTATTGGGGGTTAAGCTTGCAGGCTGAACATGAAATTCAAATCAACTTAGAGATAATAAAGGGCCTGTTGTCTTCCTGTACTTGGATTGAGTTTTGTTTGCTTTTGGTTCTTTGCACTTCACCTCTGAAACATCATCTACATCTCTTGCAGGGTCCAATGTGTGACTTGCTATGGTCAGATCCAGATGATCGCGGTGGCTGGGGGATTTCTCCTCGAGGTGCAGGTTACACATTTGGACAGGATATTTCAGAAACCTTTAACCATGCTAATGGCCTTACGTTGGTTTCAAGAGCTCATCAGTTGGTAATGGAGGTGAGCAGGACATCCTGTGTGTTCAAGCTTTGGATTGTGTCCTTGGTCCATTTATTCCATGCTCTGAATGTCATATGTGCATATGCCACTGTGTGACAGGTGATGATCCAGCTAAGAGTATTCCAGAAACTTGACCTTGGCAGTATTCACATGCTACTAAAGGAATGTGACAGTAGAGTAACCTTTTTTTGGCCTTGTTTTCCTGAAAATTTACAGTAATATCTCAAACTAGGCTTTGGTACTAGATGAGATATTGCATTTCTGTGTAGATAAAAAGGTTTAAACATGTGTCTCTTGGAAAAAAGGTGTAATTTTTATTTATAGCTTGGATGTGTGCTTATGTTCTTGGTCTCTAGTAGTTCCTAGCAGTTAAGATTTTTAAATGTATGTCTGGTTTTGGTGATCACAGTTGAAGGTTTGGGGTGGATTGTGTACTTCAGAATTGCCAGTTTAACTATTTAATGGTAATGCAATGGAGAAATATTGCTAGGTGATTTTGTTTGTTTGTTTGGTTTTTTTAAATATCTAGCTCATATTTGCTAGTAGGAAGTAACCTATGAAGGCCAAAATTCCTTTTTACCCTTTTTCTCTCCAGAAGAGAAAAAATATACAGCTTTAAGCTTATTTAAAGTAACCCTACAAATGCTACTTAAGGCTGTGCACGTGAAAAGGTTGGTTTCTAGTCAGGTGGTTACATAGGGTACATTAACTTGGCTGGCTGAATTATTTTTTCCTTCCTCTCCAGGGGTACAACTGGTGCCATGATCGGAATGTAGTAACAATTTTCAGTGCTCCAAACTATTGCTACCGTTGTGGCAACCAGGCTGCAATTATGGAACTTGATGACACTCTAAAATATTCCTTGTAAGTATATTTAAAAATGAGAATTATGTTGCCTGTGATTTGAAGATCTCATTTAATTATGTTAAAGTATGGGCTTTTTTTCACCCCTCTCTAAGCTTTTGGGAGGTGGAGAGTGGAATTGTTGGGTTAGTCACATTTAAAGTCCTGGAGTCAAGCCTCTGGAACAGTTGCTGTTGAGATCTTCTCTGTCAGATTAAAGTGAGACTCCTCAATTTTGTTTTGTATAACTATCTGGACTTTAATGCCTTACTGTGTAGGGATGTGATTTGAGAGCAGGAGTAGTCTGTGACATCTGAGGTAATGCCTTCTTGTCGGTCTTGGACAGGAGACTTTTGGAACCTTTGAATTCTTCAGGTGTTGGGTGTCAGGTTTTTAAATGAGATTTCTAATTAACTACTGCAGCAGCAGCTTTACTAGTAAATAAAGCAAAAGCACTGTGCATACTGCCCTCTTTGATAATAAGTTGAGACTTTTCACTTTCTGATAGATACAAATGTTCAACCACTTTGAATCTTAAAGCTAAAATTAATGTCTCTCCAGAGCTTCATGGTAAGAGGAATTTAAAATGTGATGGTTAAAAGTAAATACTAACAGAGTGGAAGAGCTAGAACACTTGTTCTAGCAAACTTAACTTGGTTGATAAAACTTGCAGAGACTCACTTGTGTTAATCCACTGCTCCTGTAACTCATGGTTAGGATGTGCCTGGATGTGAGCTGGGCTCGGGTGATTTCATTGGTGTCTGTGCTCTTCAGTTTGCAGTTTGACCCGGCGCCGCGTAGAGGTGAACCGCATGTTACTCGCCGCACCCCAGACTACTTCCTGTAAAGAGATTTTAGACCTGTACAGTATTGCCATGAACCATATGTTGACCTAAAGAGAATGGGAAGAGCAACAGTAACTCCAAAGTGTCAGAAAATATTTAACATTCAAACTTTGTTTTCACATGGACCAAAAGACGTGCCATATTCTATACAAAGCCTCTTGTCATCAACAACTGTGACCACTTTAGAATGAACCAGTTCATTGCATGCTGAAGCAACATTGTTGGTCAAGAAACCAGTTTCTGGCATAGCGCTATTTGTAGTTACTTTTGCTTTCTCTGAGAGACTGCAAATAATAAGATGTAGACATTAACACCTCGTGAATACATTTAACTTTCCATTTAGCTATAGCTTTATTCAGCATGACTGTAGATAAGGGTAGCAGCAAACAATCATTGAAGCTTAAAGAACATTTTTAAAATAAGTACCAAGGCCTCATATTTGTTCTGAAACTGTTTGTTTGTTTTATTTTCAGGGAATACTGTTTAATTTAATTGTATTGATTTTTTTTTTTTGTCTGCACTCAGTTCCCTTTTCCACTCTGCCCTACCATATTGTCCCTTGTAATTGTCCAAGGATAGTGAATTACTTTGAACAGAACTGTTTTTTTCTGTAAAACAATGTTACTGCAGGACAGAGCTGCAGTGTTTTTCATAATAAACTTGTGAACTAAGTATGGAAAAATGTCAAAATTCTAATTGCATCTCAGGTCAACTGTGGTTTAATAAACTAACATGTAGCTGGATGGGTTTTATAAACTTGCATAGAAATCTCCACCTTATAAATAACTAAAACTGAGGTGATTTGGAGTGTGCTGGAAAACTCTGACCTTCTGAATCCTGTTCCAGGAAGGTGCCTGGGCCTGTGTCTCACAGCTGAGAACAGCTTGCTGGTTACTCACATGTTGCTCTTTCCCTCTTGGTGCTCTACTGAAATACTCAGAAATGGAAGAATATAAATTCACTTAACTGACTGCGTGTGGCTTTATTTCAAGTGTAAATCTAAGTTTGAGTCATTTACAATGTAGGTGCTAATACTTAAAATAATTTTTCTGAAAAACTAAGAATAAAACCAGTTTTGTAAATATTAAAAGAAACAACTTGAAGTTTAGTGCTACGTGTATTTGCCCAGGCTTCCATTCTGAAAAACAGTGGTATGTGGTTTATGTTAACTTCTGTTTAAGTATTTCCTTTCTACTAACTTCTTCAAAATTTGAACCCCAATTTGATGATTTGGTTCAAAGCCAAAATTCAAATGTTATGCCTTCTTAAGGCTTGTGTGTGAAACTTCTTGGGTACATCTAAATGATGTACCTGGCTGTTGACTTAGTAGAAGGTCTCATAATATTCATATTGTTTGAGACATTAAGTTTCTTGGGCACAATGTTGATTCTGTGATAACATGGAGGTTTGTTTTTTTACACTGCTTGTTTCTAAGGAAACACACAGAAATTTTGCAAGTGTCCAACTCACCTGGAGCTCTAGTCCAAGACATGCTTTTCTAAACTGTGGGAGGACCACTTAATTCTTTAACTTGCAAAGAAGATGCTGCATTTCATCAAGCATTACTTCATCCCCTTTCAGAAAGGCTCAAGTCATTGATTTTCCTTCAGCAAAATTTGAGTCTTGTCCTGTAGGTTGGGTCCCAAGTGGCTTCTGGAGACCTCAGTGCTGTAGTTTGATCTCTTACAGGAAGAAGTGCATGCTAAAAATAAATGCATCTGAAGTGGCTTTTTTTAGTATATTGGGAGCTTTTGCTTTGATCACTATTAAAAAAATCCTTTGCTGAGAGTAGTTCATGTTCCATTCCTGTCGCTTGTCTTTCTCTGTGTTTGTGTAGATGAGACTTTGTGCTTTCATTGACACCATTCCTTCAAGAGGAATGACTTTGCCCTATTTTCTGCTTTCCTTGTTGCTTTAATTGGTGTGACTCATCTGCTCTGGCAGGGAGCAGTCCTTTCCTTGCTTCAGTTTCTGTACATAAATCCAAGTGGTTAGTAAAGTCCATGGACAATGTTGGAGTCACTCCAGTTTTTGTGCTTTCCTCTATAATTATGTTGTGATGGTCTGTGTGAAGATTCCAGTGTGAAAGCCACATTGTGAAGAAAAAATACATTGCTGTGGTGGAGCACTAACCAGCTGAACTCATGTTTGGAAGATGCAAGAGAAGAAACAAAGATACAGATCATTGGGGTTTGATTTGTTGGTACCTGCACAAAGCTTCCTTTACTTCATCCTGTGACCATGGTGGCTACAGAGACATGAGCAGGTTTTGGAGATCAGTGGTAATTCCTCCCATCTCCACAATGCCTGCTGCATTCCATGCAGTACAAAACAGAGGAGCTGGAACTCCTGTATTGTGGTGGTTCAGTGTTGAAGTGGAAATGTCACACCCAGTTCTGAGTGGGGAGGGCTGACATTGGGGTTTAGGTTATCAGAAGGCACTTGGGAATGAAATTACACTTTTCCAGGAGCTGTTCTTTTTTTCTCAGAATTTGATTAGAGCCAGGACAATATTGATGGATAAAGGGAGGAGGGTTTTGAGCTTTCCAAATTTCATTTTGCATAAGTCATTGGCCATATCATATCAAAGTGAGCACACCAAACTGCTGCAGGCCCATTAAATCAAAAATGAGACAAAATATGTATTACATACACAGAGGTGTGTAAATTTGCCAGATTTTTCACCCCTTCACCCTCTTTCTACACCTTTCTTCTGCCTATTTCCACCCTGTGCTTTGTTCCTCTACTTCTGGCTCCCCCCTTGACAGATCCCTGGAGCTTGGGGCTGGCTGCTGCCCCAGTCCTGCTCCATTGCTGCCCAAGCTGCTGCTGCAGGTGGATGTTTGCCCAAGGTAACCAATGGGTGTCACTGTCACCTGGTGCTCATTTGGGATTGTTTTAGCTGCTGATGCAGCTGTACACACTCAGTATCCCTGCCCCAAGTGCTTGGGCAGTGTTACCTCGTTTAGATCTTCTGATCATACCCTGGCCAGGTACTGGATGTGTGGGAGAGTGCAGAGAGAGCGTTAACTCCCCCACGTGTTGGGATGGTGACAAATTCTGTCCCGTGAAAAAGGTGGTGAGGGGACATCCTGCCAGTGGAAACTGTGACATTTCACCTGCCTCTGTCTTGGTCCAGTTCCTGTCAAAAGCTCCTCTCGTAACAGAAAAAAACTGCTGAGAGGTGCCAGTACCTACCAATCCATGCTGCATGGGATTTATTTCGATTTTTATAGTAGTAAACTGAAGCACGGAGTCATTTTTAGAAAGCAATTGTGTTTCAAGGACCTTGGGACAAGTCTCTGACAACTTAAAAATTTATCCTGACTCTCAAAGGTAAAGGATTTCCTCCTGTACAAGACAAAACCAAACCGCTGGGATAGTGCTGGGTTTATTTTGGGCCTTTTTTCATAGTTCAATAAACACTTCGTAATACTGGAGTGCAGTTCCTGTTCTTGGAGGAGCTGTGACCTTGGGAGGAGGCTGAAGAATAAGTACTCTTATTCATTCAGGGAAAATGGTTGTAAGATGCAAGTGTGATCACAATTTTGAATTTCAAATCCTGCTCCAAATTCAGTAAGTTGAAGGCGTGCCTCCACTCTGATTACTTCCTTACGCACCTGTTCCACACTTATTTATTGCTTTAATTGCTGCTTGTCTGGATGCAGAGCACTCCTGAAAACTCTTAATGTATTTTAAGAGTTGCTGTGTAGGCTAGAGCAAATTTTGCCTGAGAAAAGTCTTTTTACACGTTCCATTTTTTTTGCAAGAATACTCATGGTTTGTACGAGCTTGGATTTTTGGAGCAAAATGCCTGCAAGCAGTGATTTTTGAAGCCTTGTAGAAGGCATTGGGTGCCTTCTGTGTGCTACAGCAGTCATGACACAGTATTGGTGTTCTGCAAGTTCTTCTGAGAGAAGGTTGGAAACAGGTGAAGTGTAAGTAAAAATCACACTGGTCTGCGTAGAAATGTTTCAGTACCCATGAACACACCAACAAAGCCCTGCAGAGTCAGCAGTTCATGAGTCAGCCTTCTGTGGTTTTACAAAAAGTTATTTTGGTGCTGTAATTCATTTGGCTTTACTCCTTTTGGATGGGAATAAAGGCAGGCTGCTTTCTTGAGCAAGGGACCAGAGTGCTTTGGCATACGGACAGGGAAAAAAGGCTGAAACAACACTTTTGGTTTTAAATTAAGCAGTGCTGCAAGTTTTAGCCTTTTAAAACCTGTGCTGGAGCTTAAAAGCTTTAGTCTTTAAGATGAGTTGAACTACTGATCTCAAATTACTCTCTAGTGGACAGAACTTTGGGTTGGAGACTAAAACGATTGCTGCTGATATATATAATGTATAAAACATCAGTTGCTAATAGTACCTGGGACTGCTAATTGGAGGAGAAGCAGTGTGATCAGGGTGAGCATCCTACATGAGGACTTGCAGGAAAGTGATTTTGAGGAGAACATTCTCCATTTTGCAGCTACTCATGTCATTGCACAAGGTTGTATAAATTAAACTAAATCTTTGCTTTTGGTTGTCTTGACTTCTGTATGCATCTTCCTCAGTAGATTTTCCCCAAATACATCTGGGTTTTTTGAGGTTAGGTTCTTTTGGTTTGTTTTCGTTGCTTTAGTTTGTTTGGTTTTTAATTTCAATAAATCTATAAACTGTTTTCCAGATGATGCATTTAAAACCGAAAGTGCTGAACTGTAAAAGAGGAGTGTCCTGTTTACATTGATAATTGCATGATAGATTGGGCTGAAAGGCTGGCTCCCAACTGTCTTGATTTTTCAGGAGTTTGAGAAAACACTGCCTTACAGCCAGCCTAACCCTGAACTTTCTGTGAAAAACCTTCTTTATTGTGGCCATCAGTGCAGGAGTCGGCAGTGATGGCTGCTCTATTCTGCTTCTTTTATAAGAAAAATGGGGGGGATGGGGAGCACCCGGCTGGAGAAGCCCTGCCTGGGAGTATCCTATGGTGGGTGTTCCATTCCACGCTTGACCCACTTTTCAGGCAGCTCTGCTCCTTTTCCAGTGCTGCGTTTGTCCTCGGGGAAGAGCAACACAGCCGGCCGCTGCTGGAGCGGGGACAATGCCCAGGGGAGGGGGTGCCACAGCTTCCTGGGAGAGAGAAAGGCTGGTGATGGCTTCTGTTTGTCTGCTCATGAGTTTATCCAGCTTTAGCTCAGCCATCTCAAAATGTTATTGGGCTGTCCCTTTCTCCCCTGGAATCTCTTTTTAAAATGCTTTGGATGCATTTAAAAATGCTGACTTCTGAAACACACTGTATTTATTCCCATGGACTTTGAAACCTCAAAGCAACTGCTCATTATCATCTGTGGCGTCAGAACCAGCCCAGAATCTGCTTTTTGGACTTTGAACGGCTCCAGCGTTGGAGACCAGTGCCAGGCAGCCCTGTAAAGCAAACCCAGTCCCTTCCCCTTGTGTTTATATCAAGAATTTTACAGTTTTATACGGTACCACTGAAGGTCGTTCTCAAGGCTACGTACAGAAAGTCTGCGCTTCTCATGTTCCTGGCATGGCCGGGAGCGCATCCCTCCGGGGCCGGGCTCGCTCGGAGCGAGCCCCGGCGCCACCGCGTGGCCCTGCCCGCCCGGGCTGGCAGCGTGCCCTGCCCCTGGTGTGCCTGGAGGTGCCTGACCCTCGCCCTCGGCTGCAGGAGGATCCGGGCTTGGCTCCTGCAGAGCTCTCCAGATGATTTCAGAGCATGCCAGGGCAGAACTGGTACAAAAATCACTGTTTAAATATGGGGAGGTGGAGTGAGGGTGATATTAGGAAATAGGTGCTGCTAATAGGTTTGAGGTAGGTATTTCTATTTTCAGTCTTCCTCCTCTTCAGTTTTTTAAACTATCTTGAATCCCTGTTGTTATGTAAGGGGAATGGGAGTGCTGTTAGAGGAAGGAATAGAAGCTGGTAAAAAAACCTCACTTGTTGTCTGCTTGACAGGATTTGGTTATTGGGTTTTGTCAGTCCATTGGGTTCTACTCTGCTCCCAGAATCCCCACCTGCCATGCTGTGTCTAACTCTGGGATCCCCAATACCAGAAGGATGTGGACCTGCTGGAGCAAGACCAGAGGAGGCCCTGGAGATGCTCTGAGGGCTGGAGCCCCCTGCTCTGGAGCCGGGATGGAGAGCTCAGGGTGCTCACCTGGAGAAGAGAAGGCTCTGGAGAGACCTGAGAAGCCAGGTCTCAGTCCAGTGCCTAAAAGTGCTACAAAAGAACTGGAGGGGCCCTTGGGACAGGGGCCTGGAGTGACAGGACAAGGGGAAATGGCTTTAATCTGAGAGAGAGAAGGACTAGATTGGATGTTGGGAAGAAATTCTTGCCTGAGTGTGGTGAGGCCCTGGCACAGGTTGCCCAGAGAAGCTGTGGCTGCCCCGTGCCTGAAGTGTTGATGGCCAGGCTGGACGGGACCCTGAGCAATCTGGTCTAGTCCACAGCAGAGGGCTGGAACTGATGAGCTCTAAGGTTCCTGCCCACCAAAACCATTCCAGGATTCTCTGGTTCTCTGACCTGGACTCACCCAAGTGCTGGGCTCTGCTGTACCCCACCATTTCACATTGCTGGGGTACAACTTCTATGAAAAGTGACACCGTATCAAGCATGCTGCTTTAATACAAATTTTAATGAAGTGGAAATGTAATAATTAGCTTTTTATATAATTAGATTTTTAGACTTGTACTGGAAACAAGAATTTTCCTCTTCTGCAGGTGCATTGTTCCAAGACTGCTTTAAAAAACAGTGGCCCAGGCCTTTGAGCTCAGCAGTGTCTTTCTACCATCTCTCTCACATGAATAATTCTGATGTTTTCTAGTTTCACACTGAACCAGTCAGTTTGATTATTTTCAAACTTGATGTGGCTGTTTGTTTTAAAAAATGTTCTTAATTTTTTGTATTCCTGAGAAAAGGATGATTTTTGCAGCAAGTCTCATTCTCCCCTACAAATAGATTAGGATCTTTTTGAGATTCCATGGTCTTACCTGGCTCTCTCCCTGGTTCAGTGAACTCAGGAGGAGTTCTGTGGATTTTTCTAACTTGTCAATGGAGCAAAGCTGAGCTCTTTCAAGCCAGATTGTCATTAGACTTTGACAATGCCACATCCCACTTGTATTGAAAAATAGTCTCTAAATCACCACCAGCAGCTAAAAAAATCCTGTTTCTCATTTAAAGGGGAGTGTGAGGTGCTCTGAAGAGTGGGGGGCACATTATTTTTGCCTGAGAGAAACATCCAGGAAGGGAATGTGAGGCTGTGGAGCAGATGCAGGGCTGTGTCCAGGAGGCTGCTCCCTCACGTTCAGCACGTTAAACTCTTCCCCTGTGGCTGCATGGCTGCTCAACTGGCTGTGCCTGCAGCCCAGGGATGCTGTGAATATGTAGGTCAGGGCTCTTCTGGATCTGATTAAGCATTAAATCAAGCTCAGTTGCTCCAATCTTTTCAGGTACTTGCTTTGGTGTTAAGCTGCTCCTTTCCTCCTCCACGCTCTCAGTGGTCAAATGCCCTTAATTGTAATTTACCCCTGGCTGATACATGGTGTGATTCTCTGCTCAGCTTTGGGATTATTTGAGTGCAATCATTACCTGTGTGCAGAATAACTGAAATTGGGCCACCCCTTTTGAAGCAATCTTGTTTTTTCCTGGCAGCTTTAGCCAGGGATGGGCTTTGGTGCCATCAGTACTGACTGACTCACAGGACTCAGGCTATCACTGCTGCAGCAGCTGCTTTTGCACAGCAGATAACGGGAAGCACCAGGAGTGGCTGGGGAGGTTGGCTGTGTGATATGTAGGGCACAGTGGGAGGTGCTGTCGTGTGATTACAGCATATCTGTGACAGCCATCTGTCTCTTTTTGGGGTGTGGGGTGTTTTAGCTGTTTTAATTTTCCCAAACTTCTAATTCAACAGTAGAATTCAAAGTGAGGATGGAATTTCCTCCTTTGGAAAGCTGTAGAGAGCTGTACCAAGTATAATCAGCAGTACAATTTTGAATTAAATTTATCCACAACTATAATTAAGCATGGAATTTAGCTTTCTGCCTGTTCCTAGATTCCATTAGATTTGTGTTGTTTTGAGAGCAAACCCCACGCCCCCTTTGCTGAGCCTGATTTGCAGTCTGTGAGCTTGTGCTTGCTGGTCATGAGCCAAATCAGAAACCTTGGTCTTTGGCAACATTGGGAAAGGGAGTTTAGAATTTGTAAATATGTTTTCCACTGGCCACCTTCTGTTATTGTCTGATTCTCTAAACCAAGGAGTTTTAATATAAATTTAAAAAAATAATTTAAGGAAAATAAAGGCAGTGGTTTTTAGTGCACTGAATGTGGGTCTCAGCACTAGAGTATGAGATGGTGTGATTGAGGAAGAGATAAATGTGATGCTGGTACAATCAAAAAGACACTTTAGATGTAGTCTGGAGGCTTCACACTCTACATACGAGATACATATAAATTAAAAATGAAAATTACGTCCCATTCAATGGTGAACAAAGAGCTTATGTGGTTATCAATACCAGGATCTCTGAGGAACTTCTGTTAGTGTCCAAGTCTGCTGCTCAGCATCACCTGGCTGTTCACTCAGCTGTTAGAAGAGTCCCAGGAGCACACAGTGATCCAGGCTGGAAGGGACCACAGAGGTGACCTGGATCCACCTGCAAAGTCAGAGCAGGTTGCTCAAAGGATCAAGTCTGCTCTAAGAAGCTGCTCAGCATCTGAAGCCCATGGAACAAGATTCCCAAGTCAGGCAGTCACCTCCAACATTCTCTGGAATTTAGAGAGGCCTGTTTAAGTGCTGTGCTCTGATGTAGAACAGCCAGGTACCAGCTGAGCTCCAGGAGGTCCTTCCTGCCTAGGAATCCATTTGAGTCTTCCATCTCTCCAGAGAAACAGCCCCAATGAACAGGGTATTTAATATTGGATACTTCCTAATTGTAGTCTCGCTTGGTGTGGGAGATGGACACTGGCACAGGGTGCCCAGAGGAGCTGTGGCTGCCCACTCCTGAGCACCCTGATCTAGTGGATGGTGTCCCTGCCCACGGCAGGGTGGGTGGGACCAGAGCAGCTTTAAGGGCTCTTCCAACCCTTAACATTCTGTGATTGTACTCCCAGATGGAAGGGAAGGGAGCAAAGGAGGGAGGGGAGTAAGGAATGCTTGACACTTCACTGGCTTGGCCACTGAACTGAGCAAAACAAGATTCTCAACTAAGAAGTTCTGAACCCTGGGAAAATTCTTCATGTTAGAAGATATTTTCCAGTGGGTCTGGCTGTCATTTGTTCCCTAATGTGTGGGGTGCACAGCCTGGGACTCTCTGGGACCCCAAGAGATGGGAAACCTGTGACTAAGCACAGAAACATTAAAGGGGGAAAACATCTCCAAGACTGCAAAGTCCAATCCTTGGCTGATCAGCACCTTGTCAAGCAGAGCAGAGCACTCACTGTTCAGTGGTTTCTTGCACACCTCTACCACCATGCCACTGCTTAACAACCCTTTCAGGGAAGAAATCCTTGCTGATGTCCCACCTGATCCTCCCCTGGTGCTGCCTGAGGCCATGAATGATGCTGTACTCTGCAGCGTGGTGCTGCTGCAGGTATCAGGGTGCTTACAGGCACCTGGCTGTGTCTGCATTGCAGTGATGTGAAAACATGCTTTTTGCTTCCTGAAACATGTTTATTCATGGAAGCAAAGCAAACTGTCAGAATCCTGTGTTGTCACTGTGTAAACACCCTACCTACTTGAAAGGTAGATGGAGAGCTGACCCAAGCTGGGCTCAGCAGCAGAGCAGGGAGCGTGTGCTGTGACAGCCCAGCACAGCCTTTGGACACTTCACAGCCATGTGAGGACTCACACCCTGCCTTCCTCACAGTGCAAAACCTTCACATACCCTTTTCTTTCCCCTGAAAACCCAGGACCTGCTGCTTTCTAGCACACACTGGTGACCCTTCAGCTGTCACCGGTGCTAGGGGCAGTGCTCAGGAGGGGCTGTGCCAACACCAAGGCCTGGGCTGTGTCTGGGTGCCCGGCTCTGCTCTGCTCCTCGGCTCCCTGAGCTGCTGTCCAGAGATGCTTTACAGGGCTGAGCTAGAGCTGCCTGAAGCTCCTCGGGCAGCTGTTCCATGAGCACCCCTCACAGCTAAATCCATTTTCGGCTCCACGAAAGCTCCCGCGGGTATTTCCACTGGAGGAGGGCTGTCTGATGTTGGAACAATTTTAAACTAGCCGGTTCTTCAATGCTGTTTTCCGGCTAAAATGTCTTCCGCCTCTGTAGCAACAGCTGGCGAAGGGATTTCAGCGTGTTTACCTGCGGGAGCCTCCACAGATACTCGCAGTATTACCCGCGGTCTTTCTCCCCGAGAAGGAAAACCAGCACCGTGCGCGTCCTGGGGCGAGCCCGGCTCACCCTGAGTGACCGATCTCACCACAGGACCTGCCAGCCCGGGACACCGGCCCCTCCGCCGCCACGGGAGCTCTGCGCTGGGCTCAGGGGCGGCCCGGACCCGCGGGACCCGTTCCCCCTCACGGGGCCGGGCCGGGCCCGTTCCCCCTCACGGGGCCGGTACCCGCAGTTCCGTTCCCCCTCACGGGCCCGGTACCCGCAGTTCCGTTCCCCCTCACCGGGGCCGGGCCCGTTCCCCCTCACGGGGCCGGTACCCGCAGTTCCGTTCCCCCTCACGGGGCCGGGCCCGTGCCCCCTCACGGGGCCGGTACCCGCAGTTCCGTTCCCCCTCACGGGCCGGGCCGGGCCCGCGGCGGCGCCTCAGGCCGCGGGGAGGGGCCCTGCCCTCCGTCTATTGTGCGGCTTCTGGCGCGGCTCCGCCGCTGCCTGAAAAACCCTCCACCATCCGCTCCTTCCCCTCGAGCTCGTTTCGGCTCCGCTGCCGCCCCGCACCTCGCGGAAGGCGGCGCGAGTACCGGATTTCCCCGTTTGGGAGCCGCCGCGGGGTGTTTTGCTCAGGCGTTCGCGGCGGGCAGCCCGGGCGTTGCGAGGCGGCGAGAGGCGGGTCCTTCCCCCCTCCCCCGCTCGCTATAAGAGCGCCGCCGCAGTCGGGCCCGAGCGCCGCCGCCTCCTCACGGTCCGTGCGCGGAGCCGCCGCCGCCTCACGGTGAGGCCCGGGCGGGGCGGGGGGCGCGGGGGCGGCACTAGGAACCGTGTGGGCGCGGCGGGGCCGGGCTGCCGCGGACGGAGGGGTGGGAGGCCGTGGGGCGATGGCGGGGGCCGCGGCGGGCGGCAAGATGAGCGCTGCCGGGCCGTGCGGGGATGGAGCGCCCGGGGTGCGCTGGGCCCGGGCCGCGCGGGGATGGAGCTGCCGCGGGGGCGGCGTGGGGAGCGGTGCCCGCGGGGGTGGTGAGTGAATCCCCCGGGCAGACCGAGCCTCCCACGGGCGGCTGTGCCTCCCCTGCCCTGCCCCGGGCCGCGCCTCAGGTGTGCGCTCGTTACCTGGCTCCTGGTGACCGGCGCTGACGCGGGCGGCCGGGGGAGCAGCGGGCATCCGTCCGGAATGGCGCTGGGAGGCGCAGCTGTAGGCGGCTCCGCTCGGCGTTTCAGGCTCAGACGAGTAAATTACTGCTGTAATTCAGGTTTGGCTTGAGCTCGGCTCCCGGCCTGCTGTGTTGTTGTCAAATAAAGCTCTTAGGGCTGCTTTGCTTAGTCACCCAGTGCTGCTGCTGCCCGGGGACTGTCACCTGCCGGAGCTGGACTACAGCTTGCTAAAAACGAGTTTGCCTTTTTTCCTATTTTCTGGACTACAGCTTGCTAAAAACGAGTTTGCTTTTTTTCCTATTTTCTAGGAAACTGAGTGGTGTAAAAAAAAAAAGATGAAATTTTGATGTGTTGTCAATGCCTTTTTTCCTATTTTCTAGGAAATTGAGTGGTGTAAAAAAAAAAAATTGATGAAATTTTGATGTATTGTCAACGATAAGGCAGTAGTTTAACTTCATTCTACCTGTTTCACACCCTCAGCAATAGCTGAAGGAGTTGTTAGGAGCGGGTGTGGGTGACAGTAGGGAAATATCCTCGCTGGGGCTCCCCTGGCTGAGGCAGCATCCCTGCCTGGCTCTGCTGTGCAGCATTATGTAAGCTCAGCACAGGGAGGCTGCCGATGGAGCTGGGTTTGTTCTGGAGTGCTCCCAGGCAGCCACTGCAAGAACAGATGCATTAAATTTAAAACGTGTGCCTACAGCACTGTTCCCAAACATCATCCAAACTGCTAATGCAGAACTGTGCTGTAGCCCAGATTCTGGTGTGTTGTGTGTGTGTATATACATATATATATATATATACACACACACACATTTGTACCTTTGGAGCAGTCATGACACCCATCTTAATGAGAAGTAGCACTGTCATATAGGGTTACATTGCAGTGTAAACATTAACTGGCCGCTCGCTGCCAGAAGGAAACGCAGCAGTGAGGGCTCTGTGTGTGAGCTGCTCGGTAACTCGTGCTGGCCGAGCCTCCCCTGGCCTGGCTGTGCGCGGGGCTGTCAGGCTCAAACACTGCGCTGAGGAGCTTTCAGAGCGAGCTGATGCAAGCTTGCTTCGAGTTGTCCCAGTAATTAACTGTTGATAGCTCAACTACGAATGTGAGGAACTAGTGTGTGAGGCTTGTGAGTTTGGTGGGGGAAGAACGTAGGCAGTTTAATTGCAGTTGGAATTCTTTGTTCCCAGAGCTGTTCACGGTAGTTGCAGGCTGTGCAAACACATGCTTCAGTGATCTTGAAGCAGGTAGTCGTGGACCAAAAAAGAAAGGAAACTGTTGCAATGGTTTGCTGCTAGCAAATATCTTGAGTGGTAAAGGAACTTACAACACATCCTACTAGCTGGTTGAGAGCAAATTTATAGAATTTATGTGGCCAGGCAGTTGTGCTCGTAGTGTCCTTTGGTCGGCTCGAGTGCACTGTTACCCCCACAGCCTGCAGGTGTGGCTTCAGACAGAATTGTAATCTCCTGGCTGCTGTGTCCTGTGCTTTACTTCTGGGTTTCAGTTGTTACAGTATCTGGAATGATGCTTTTTTGTAGAATTTGGTTGTGTTTTTGCTAATGGCATCTTTCAAGCCTGCTGATTCTTTATTGTAGGTCTTACTACAGTTTCTTTCAGGAACCTTGTTAAAATGCATGGTCATCTCAGATGCTAACAAGGTACTGATCTTGCTTCCTGCTTTGCAAGGGCAGCAGTGAGTGCTGAAGGCCTTCCTTGTAGGAGTTGATTGCTTTTTCATCTCTTCAGAAAACCAAACACTTTTCTGGAGGAAAGCCTTTGATCCTGAGTAACCTGGTCTGTTTAACTCTGTTTGGAGCAAGGGAGGCTGGACTAGACTGTCTAGAGGAATTCCTTCCAACTCAGTGTTATGGTTCTGTTCCAGAGGCTGTAATTTGAAAACTGCTTTTGAGATCTGACATTGTTTGAGCAGTTGAAGTGAGTAGCAGTTGTTTGGATTTGAAGGCAAGTGGTGTTTTGGAAGTGTTGAATTTTTTTTCAAGAGGAAGATAGCTGTAGTGTTATACTGGAAAAAAAAGCACTATTAATCTGTGTGTTTTATATATACGTTCAAGTTAAGGAAAAAAAAGCTAATATGAATTAGTGTTAGACTTCAGTCAATCCTTGTTTCTTAAACATGAGGATTAATGAATTTAGGGCTGTTGATTAAAGGCGTGAATAATCTGAGTGCACCTTAAGTGGCATTGAGCTGTCTGCTGTTGGGAAGAAACAATTTCAGCACTAAAGGTCATGCACATCTTTGAGTCAGCTGAGCATGTAACATCTGCTGAGTATTGTGTGGAAATAACTGTCCTTCTCTTGCAGATGCCTTCAATTAAACTGCAGAGCTCAGATGGAGAAATCTTCGAAGTTGATGTGGAAATTGCAAAACAGTCTGTGACTATAAAGACTATGCTGGAAGGTAAGAGAGTGAGACCCTGAGGAAGCCTCTTGGGCAGGAACTGAAAGGAGCTGGTGCTGTGCTGGAAAAGGACTCCCAGGTCTGTGGAGCAGCTGTAACTCCTGCTCTTGTAGCTGAAACTGTTTAGGGTGGACGTGCTCTAGGAAAAAGCCCTGCTTAAGAGCACTTGTAGGGAGGTCAGTAAAACACAAGCAGCCCACTGCCTTGCCTACAGTCTACTTCAGTTTTGTGAGAGTTAAGCAAACAAAACATTAAAAATATTTAAAACTTCAGTTTATTTAGTCACACAAACCAGTCTCAGAATGTAAATATCACTTGTAGGGAGTGGGCGATAATAAATCAATGCAATAAAGAGCTGAAGTTAAACCTGTGCTGTGAGCTTGTGAATGCTGTTAAATTATTTGGGATAAATACTTAGGTCTGATCTCCTGCTGACATAAATTTGAAACAAAAGAACTCGTGGCGGGGGAGGGGAAATCTGCCAGATGGCTGAGATACAGAGCAAACTGTCTAATCCCTCTGGTGCAAATCCTCATTGTTTGCTGCTGTTTTTGCTAGTTTTTGGATGTATTCATGAATTAACTTAGAAACAATTATTTATGTACATGTAGTTAATATTATGCTCTTGCATGTAAATGTTTGGTTGTGACACCTTAGGAGAACAGTAAAAATAAGGTTGAATTATGTCAGGCATTGAATGCTTCTATTCTCTTTATAAGATGCTGTTGAACATGGCAACACAAACAGGAAATGGAATGCATTAGGGTGCACAGTTCTCAGTTTTCTCCTGCAGGAGTTGTGCCAGTGTTGGTGTTTAGTGAGCCTCAGCTGGAGATAGAGGGAAGTTATTCAAGGGAAGTGTGTAAGCTGGGCACCATAAACTGGCCTCTCTCTAACCTGGGGGAGAACATGTCTGCTAGCACAGGTGAAATGCATTTTCAGTGCAGGTGGCTGAGCATCAGGTAATGCTTTGTGTGTTGGGTGCTGCAGCTGAGAGGGGAGGAGCTGAAAATTTGTGTTGTATTGAGCACCACGGGACCACCATTGAAATGTCAATTTTACTAACAGATAAAATTGCTGGTTCAGAGGTGATGGTGACAAGCCAAGCAGAGTTGACTAAACTTCAGATATTGCTTGAATTATTTCAGTATCTTTTAATGGTAGTGTTCAGAATCTGTGGAGTCATTTCAAACAAAAAAGTAGTGTTAATTAGCATCCTGCTGATAACAGTGGCAGACTTGTCTAAATACAGAAGATGATGATTTTTATCACATACAAATTTGAGGCATGATGATGGTCATATGTTCTTAAAAATTAAGTTCCTTGATGATGTAGAATTGGCTCATCTGTACATGTAATGAGTGAAGGTCTGCATTGTTAGTCAATTACATAACTAATTCCAAGATGTCTTTGACAGCTAGGCTGTCATCCAACTGTTAGCATTTGAGTAGCAAAAAAAGTACATTCTTCAATCAAAGATGGCTAATGTGGTATTTGTATCAAGTTGAATCTTTAATTATCTTTTTCTCCTAATTTTTACATTGATTGCTTGGTCATATCAAGGGGATAAATCCAAATCTCTCTGGAGTATGCTGACAGGCTTTTGAAACAAAGAGTGTTGGAAGCATGCTTTATAAATACATTTTTTTGATGGAAGGATTTGTGCTGCTGTCTTGCCATGTGAACTTCTTCAGCTGGTACAGGATCAATATGAGTGATTCCGAGCCTGAGAGCAGCACTTCTGAGGCCACAGTATTTCCTGCTCATGCAGGGGACAAGATGCTGTGTCTATTTACCCACAGTAGATTTGAATTCTTATTTAATCATTAATGGAATGGGAGCCCTCAGAACTTGTGGGTTGAAACTGTGTAAGTGGTAAAAATACACAAATGTTTGTCAGATTGTTCAGCATCTGAGTTCATATTCAGATTCAGAACACTGAGTTAGCAAGTGACAGCTTAGCTGATGGTTTGTAGATGCTCTCATTAGGTGAGGCAGCCTTATCAGCCACTTAACCTCAACTTGGTACAACCTAGGGTGTGTAATGCAGCCATAGCTCCACACAGCCTTCCAAAAGCTCCTTGCTTCACAGTTCAGAGGTCCTGTTACCAATCATTCATCCTCACTGTTGTCAAAATAGTGAAGAACTGATGAAGCATCCCAGTTCAGTGAATGGTTTTGTCTGCCAGTTGCTCAGTTATCTTTCCATTTTTAGATTTGGGAATGGATGATGAAGGTGATGATGACCCAGTCCCTCTTCCAAATGTTAATGCAGCCATCTTAAAAAAGGTAAGATGATGAAAGTTGTTGTGCTCCATGGCAGTAAAGAAATGTAAAATTTATCTTGGAGTTGGGTATTATGAACTACTAGTTAAAAAATATTTATTTGCTACAAGCTTAACCAAATCAAGATGCATGAACATGGGCATGTGGGCTGAGGCTGGCAGGTGGGTGATGGCAGAGTGCCCACAGGGGTGACCTGGAGCAGCAGCTGTAAGCCAGACAGGCTTCCTGAGCAGCTGGTGCTGGGCATCTCTGCACACTGGCATTTCATGGTGTTAAAGCACTGGTTTTAACTGGATTCTGTCCACTGAGGTGGCTGTTCATGAGATGCAAATGTTTGGAGAAAGGATTAAGGGACTGGCTGTGTCTGGGTGGCAGTGACAGTGCTAAAGAGACACTGTGTGCACTTGGTGGTATTAAATGCATTAACAGACCATGGCCATTGGCTCAGGGGAGAGAAGTGTAGTTGGGTGGTGTCCAAGATTCTTTATGCTTTCAAATAGAGTAGTGCCAAAGTAAGCACCAAACTGTTGTGCTTGTTTTGGGGTAAATAATTTTAGGAATTGTTTCTTAGTGAACAGACACATAAATAACTTAAATTTTGGAAGTCTTAGATTAGTGAAATGGAACAGGATTGCTTGCAGTAGACCCCTGCTTCTTTTATATGTCTGGGTCATGAGATTGCATGTTCCCAAACTAAAAAAAAAACAAACTGAAACCAACCCCAAACCAACACTAACGGCAAACTTGCTGGCTGAACTTTGTACTGGGGTGAATGTGACCTGCTGGTAGCTATTGCTACTCTGCTCTCCTCCCCTGTGTAGTGTCTGCTTAATACAAAGTATGGTTCTGCAAACAGATTAAATACAGCAAAACGAGGTTTAGGTTTTCTTTGTACAGCCCATATATGTTAGCACAGGGACTAATAACTTCATAGCACCAGCAGCTGGCTTTTAAGATTAAGTAATCAACATGCTGCTAAATCATTTAGGATTTCTGAAAGCTGTTGTATTCTGGGACTGGGGATCAATTATTCTAATTTCTTACAAAATGAAGTTAAGTTATAGTTGGGGTTTCAAGAATTGCTTGGATAAAACTTTAATATCAAAACCATAATTAGGTGATTCAGTGGTGCACCCATCACAAGGATGATCCACCTCCTCCTGAGGATGATGAGAACAAAGAAAAGAGAACAGATGACATCCCTGTGTGGGATCAAGAGTTTCTGAAAGTAGACCAAGGAACACTTTTTGAACTTATCCTGGTGAGTGTCCTCAAGGGTAAAGGCTGTGCCTGTGAACTGAAGTTATGCTATGCACTTGATTTAAATAAAATAAATAAAAATAGATAAAATAAATATAAATAAAACCTTTATGCTTTAGTTACTTCATTGGAAACGGGGGATGTGGGGAGGGCAGGTGGTTCTGGTGAGTATTGGCTGAAATTGGTGAGGATGTTGGAGTGCTTGTTAGCCTAATGCTGGTATTAATCTCACTCATAAATCAAAATACTTTACTAAATAGCACGGGCTTTTATCCTTGTTGCTCTCAAGTCCAAGTTGAGGGCTTATTACTAGTTCTAGAGTTCTGGAGATGTGCATAAAAATGAAAATCTGACTTTGATTGTTAAATTTGTAGTGTATGGACCTGTGAGCCAACATTACCTGCCTTGGCTAGTTAACAGTACTGCAACACTGAAGATCTTGGATGCTTGCAGACTTCTGAAAGCTATTTGTAAAGAGTGGAGTAGGAGGAGTGGTTTTCATGGTACAAATGACTACCTTCTATTTGGCAAGCAAGTTTTAGGTACAGTCCCTTGTAGGTTTTAGCTAGAAGCTTCTCAAAGTGCAGCTGATCTGCTTGCATACAGTGTTCTAAAATTTCAGTGTAAACTTAACTTCTGTAGTGCCTCTATAGAGACAGAATATTGATATGGAGGCTTTAAATCTGAAAACTTTCACAGGCTGCAAATTACTTGGACATCAAAGGTTTGCTGGATGTCACATGCAAGACAGTGGCAAACATGATCAAGGGGAAAACTCCAGAAGAAATTCGCAAGACATTCAATATTAAGAATGACTTCACTGAAGAGGAGGAAGCACAGGTACTTGGTCTGGGTTTAATTATAATTTAGATGGCTGTTTGTGCTGAATTACTGTGTGGTGCTTCATAACTCAGTTTGTGATGCAGCAGACTTGTTACTAGTAATGCATCAACTCCTCATAATTGGGGTGCTGCTAGCAGAAGACTTTTTGGTGTCTACCATGCTTGCAGCCCACTACTTGAAAAGGTCAAAACAAAATGTATTGCTTTTTCTAGCTCCAGCATGTCTAATAAGAAAGCATGTGGGATTGTTTGTGGCAATCTTAGTTTGTTGGTTTGGGGCAGTTGTGGGAATGCTGAAGATGTATTGCTGCATGTGGCTGGAGAGGTAAGTTTGGGTTCTCCAAGTACCAAATTCCTTGATCTTAAAACTTGACCAACAAACCAACTGCAAAATGGCAGAGTTGGGAAGAAAGCAGAACATGATGCCTGGTTTCAATACAGGGCAATGAGTTGTAGATTTTTGATAGTATTTTTCAATGCTGTGTTATAAACTGCTTAGACTTCAGATATTCCATTTGCTTTGCTTGGTTGGAAAATTTCAGATTTGATCAAACCTAGGCATGAAAAACCTGGCTTACACTGATAAACAGGCCAGTTTGGAAAATGGAATTTATAATTGCAAAATCTGTGTGAAAAACTAAAGCTGCTCCAAGTTATCTCTGTGCAGTAAATAATCCTGAGTGCTTGTGGACATTTACAGCCAAAGGCTTAGAATTTCACTGCAGCATACTAACAGTTAAACTGCTCTTGCAGGTACGTAAAGAGAACCAGTGGTGTGAAGAGAAATGAAGCATTGTGCCTGACACTCAAACACTGTAAGGATTGTTCCAAATACTAGTTGCACTGCCCTGTTCATAATTGTTAATATTAGACAAATGCAGCAGCAAATGAAGTTGTGTTAGCAGGATGTTGTTCCCTTTGCATGTGTAGTGTTTTTTTTGAGTACAGATCTAGATCTCTGAGTTTTTACTAGTGTAATTGGATGTCTTTTTACTTTGCAATGAATAAAACTGAACTAAGTGTGGATTCTGTATGGGAAGTAGCACTTAAGGTTATCATCTTCATTACACTTTTAAACTGTTGAAGTCCAGATATAGTGCTAAGGATTGATTCTGTTGTAAATAAAAACATCTATGACTTCTTCCTCAAGAAGAGCAAAACACATGTATTTACAGGGTATTGATAACTTCAGAAAGAAAAATAAACCAGAATGTGTCTTGGGGAACTAGATAATATAAAAAAGTTACTGGATTTCTTACAAAAGCATTGTGGAAAAAAGTGTTACTTAAAGCTATATAATTTTCAAGATGGTTCTTGTCCTGCATTTAAAAAAATTAAATATTTGACCACTTTCTTGTCCTTTTAGTCTTGTCTTATAGACTAGTGAAAATGTGATTTAGAACTGAACAAGCTCCTGACAGTTGAATTTGAATACTTCAGCCATGTCTTGAAGACCTGCCTCTAGGTGATAGCAAATAAAGTGTGTTGCTTTATGCACAGGATGGGTGTGTTTTTATACATGTTGCTGTTTCAAGTGGAATCCAGATTTGACCAAAAATGACTGACATTACCAAAGTTAATATTATTGACCTGTGCATGCTATTAGTGGCTGGTTTTTAGGCAGTTTGAAAGACCCTTGTGATGTAGCTCTTGGAAACATGGTTTCATGTGTCCACAGGAAATCTTATGCCTCTGTATGTGATACTTCAGCTTGTAGAGACTTAATTATTGCATACAAAGCTAATGCAATATCAAGCTTAACTTCTTTGGACAAAGCCACTTGCAACTAGTTAAACAGTAACTGGTTTTCTGATTTTTTTTTTTTTTTACAGTTCCCTTATAGGGAGTAGGGGATGGTTGTGTGGTAGATCTTTGAGGTGTGCTCTTAGCTTGTATTGCATTCCATTCTCTGTATAAACCTTAGAGTAGAATGAACCTTAATAAACATACTTATCTCACTTGAAATATTGGTGTTTCACTTCTGAATTAATAAAGGGCTTTTAAACTTTTGTTTGCAAATGGTTCTAGTTATTTGGAACTAGACAATTTTACTGTCACTTATTACTAAGTGTAGAAATAATAGCACTGAGGCAGTGGTTAATTGAAATAAAACAGATGTAAAGTTTTGAAGTGACTAATGCAGGGTACTAGTCAGACACAGGGGGCAACTTGGAGATGAAGTTGGGTGATGGTTTTTTGATGGCATACAAAGATTGCCTACATTTTTGGATGTAACCATTATCAAAGCATTCAGAATTTGCACTGAAGCAGTATTCAGACCCATGCTTTGGATACAACTGCTCCTCACATCTGGTTCCTCAGGAGGTTGTGGGTCCTGCCTTTGTGCTGCTGTGCATTATATTGGGTGTGTTAGACATTGTCAGTGGGCAGAAAATACTCCACTGCTACACTTGGACATGCTGAAACCTTTCCAGCAGCCTGTATTGCAAACAATGCACCTCAGTTTAGAAGTGCTGCTAGAGGAAAATGTGCTGTCTTTTCTGTGGCTGTGTTTGTAGCTAATATTCAGAAGCCTGGTGTAATTGTGTTTGGTGGCACTGTGTGAATTCCTTTGGGTGCTTGTCACGAGCCCAGTGTCAATGTTTGTCAGCAGCCACTGCCTTGCACCATGCCTCATGCTGCTTCAGGGTGAGGGAGAGACAAAGACACAGTTTCTCTTCCTCACTGCACTGCTCCACCTGTGCTGTGCCTGCATAACCACACCTGGATAAAGCTTGGCAGTTGTGAGAGCAGCTGGCCCAAAGCCTGAGCTGTGCTGCTCAGATGTGCAGTGCTGGGGCCTGTGCTGAAGCCCCAGGTTGTGACACTTGGCTGTTGGCACTGAAGTACCTGTGCAGGTGTAGGGAGGGCTGCTCTGTGTGCTCAGGGCATTTCTGTAGCTTTGGCAGATTTGTAATACTCTCACTTGTCTTGGTAGTTATGATTGCATACAACTTACTGTCTCTAATTGAAATTCCCCTGCAGTACTGACTCAGACTTCAGCCAGATTCAAGTTCTGTAGCTGCCTGGCAGGGATGTCAGCAGGAAAGGACTGTTTTTTTGAATCTCTCAGTTGTCTTACCCACTCCAGTAATACTGGTGCTCAGCTGTAGAGAAAGACACTGGGCAGGTGCTGGCAGTTTGGGCTGTGCTGTGGCTGCTGCCTGTGTTCCATGCTTCAGCTGAATCTGCTCTTGCTGCTGTAACAGGCACTGGCTGGGTACTCTGGAACTCCAGAAAGCAGGAGAGACTGATTTCCCACTGTTAAACTTTGTTGCTGTTTAACTTGTATTAAAGCTGGAGGTTTTTTTCCCTCTAATTTTTTTTAAAAGTCCGTGCATGATCAGGGATCAGGCTTCTCTTGGATAAAGGGATTGAGTGTGGGGGTAGGGAGAGGCAAGGCTGCGTGTCAGTAGGAATTGCAGGAAAAAAGTATTTTCTTTGTACCCTTGGCTTAGTATTTCAGTCTTACCCACTGAAGGTTATTGGCAGTTATTCTAAAAACTATTCAACCGTACAAATGCTGAAGGGAGGAAACAAAGCAAGCAGGAATCCTCTTGAATGCTAAGAAATAGTTACTTGAGAGTTTGATAGCATTATAACTTCCAGTGGCCTCTTTTGAACAGCCAGTCTGGCAATTACTTTATTTATAAAGCTATAAACATACTTTGAACATAAAAGCCAAAAAATACAAACTCAGTGAAGTAAAAAAAAATTACAACAAATGATGGATAGTCATTGGACAAATGAAGGTACAGCTGCAAAACATTTATCCCTGCTACATACATACAGTGGTTTTACTTGTTTTAATGAAGTGGTACTTCCATGACTTCTACATTCAGACTGATTCCAGGAATTCAAATAAGTATTTCAGGAAGAGTTAAAACTGCTGTAAAATAACTAAAAAAAATTCTTGTTGAGATAAAAACTTCAGGGCGAAGTCTTCCTTTTATTAAAAAGAGAGTATTAACATGAAATAGTAACACTTAATATAGCAGTTTGAAAGACACTTTTTTGGTATTAATAACTTTGTTTTGGCACTGGTTATCAGCCGTGGGGCCATGGAACAGAAGTCAGTCATGCTGTTTTGTCTTGGAAAGGGGTGGCCAAACATATCTTTTCTGTGTTTTGGGATAAAAATAATGATATTTTCTCAGTTTAATCTATCACAAGTGGGTATTCTGAGTTTATCCTGCAGCAGCTGGCAGCACAAGGTAAGGTCTGGCCTGTGTGTACAGAGCAGAGCACACACACACGGCTGTGGCTGTGACTGCTCCAGCTCTGGGGCTCTGAAAATGCTTCTGTGCCGAGGGCACAGGGAAGGGCTCCTGGAGAGGGCTGTGTTAGGTGTCACTAAGGAGCTTTTGCAGGAATCAGTTGGAATAACAATGGTGAGAGGAGGCTGTAATGCAGATGAGCCTTTTGCTGATGGGGCAGGGACTCACCAGAGGAGCCTTGAAATAAGCGGCTGAAAGTCCCAGGGTGTGAAATGAATGAGGGCTGGTCTGGGTGCCTCGGCCAGTTTAATACTGATCAGGACTTGCCCTGAAATTTCCTCTGGTGTTATTTAGACACATCTGCTTTTTCTTTTCTGCCTGCCTTCGCTTTGCTAAGTTCCATCTGTGATCCAACCACGCAGTAGCAGTCGGGTGTTGAGGTGCCCCAGCCTTACACCCAGGATGGTACACCAGGCGGTGCTGGCTGGGCTGTCATCTCTGGTCGTTCCAGTAGGTGACACTTGCAGCACCTTACAGCAGAGGGTCTCAGAGTGACAAATGATGAGCTGAGACACAGCCATTTTTAAAGCTGTTTTTTTTGTTTGTTTGCTTGAAAATCAAATAATTAAAGAGACCATATCAGGTCTGGCAAGTCCACTGAGTTCCTCTGTTCAGCACCGGAACACGCTGTTGGCTAAGCTTGCTAAAATAATTTAAAATGAGCAAATTGCATGTTGGTCTAGTGCTGTGTAATTAACCCTCTGAGTGCAGTCAGTACAAAAATGTACACTTGGCATTGCATCAGGTAATGCTACTTCTCCAAGGCTTAAAATGATTCAAACTTCAAAATGACTTTGCAAACTTGTCAGGTTTGTGCACATAGCTTTCTGTCAGTGCTTCTGAAGTTACATTTATACAGGAGAGGAATAAAGAAAGATGTTCAGATCTTCAAAACTAAAACCAGAAATAAAAAATCTACACTACTAGAAGCAAAACCATCTATATTACGGGACTAAACCCAAAGCTGCTCTATAGACTAGTTAGGTTTGGCTTTTTTTTTTTAAATTTTTAAATCTTTGAGGCATAAACTTGGTTAAAAAGTTATGTTTAATCCAATGTAAAAAATTATGGTTTTGTGTTTTTGCATTAAGAAAAAAATATAAAAATAGTTTGTACATTATAAAGGTCATCTTAAATTTCTTGCAGTTCTACAATAATATTACTACATAATTTGTATTCAGTACTCCAAAACCCATCTATCAAGTAGGAAAAAAAATAGTGCCCCCTCTACCTCTGTGTGGTGTCATTTTTCTCTTCAGCAGTCTGGAATAGATTTCTTTCAAACAGGAAAAAAAGTCTGCACTGGACTAGACTGTGGTCTCTGAGAAGACTGTAAACCTGAAGTAAATCCAGAACTTGGAATTATTTGGGATTTACATCAGTTCATGGAGATTGTAATTCATTCACACAGTGTTTTTTGTTTATCAAACTCAAAATATAAATGCAATACCAGAAACTGGTAAATATTTTAAAGCTGGAGAGAATGCATTAACATTTGGCATCATCATTGGAGTGGAGGGAGAATCTTTTAGAAAAAGCTAGAATAAGGTTTTTTTTAAAAAGTTCTACGCTGAATCATGAGAAAGAGGGTTCTTATCTCACTGAGGGTATGTACAGACAGGTGCCTGCAGAGCAGGGCAGTGAGTGCTGCTCTGCTGCCACGCTGCTCACACTGCTCTGTCCCAGGAAAGCTCACACCTCCCTGAAGGACTGCTGGGCCAGCGTGGTCCTCTGCCCTGGGCACTGTGATCCTGGGCCACTGGGCAGCGTGGTCCTCTGCCCTGGGCACTGTGATCCTGGGCCACTGGGCAGCCTGCTGGGGCTGCTGGCTCCCCACATGCCCTGCCCTGCTCACTGCTGTGGAGGTGCAGAGCTCGATCAGAGCCTACAAAAGCAACAGACTGATTTCTGAGGCTTTGGCCAGTCTGTCTGGTGGGATTTCTGACCACATCTGCAGAGGACAGTTCCTAACAGCAGGGCAGACCTGCGCCTGACTGCCCTGAGCAGCCATCAGCCCTTCCAGCAGCTGGTCTGTGCTCCTTTGCCTGGCTGGTGCTCCCTTTTCCTCTGCCTTGCTGTACAACCATGGAATGGGACATGTCTGCACAGAGACCTGTTACCTGCAAACATCCTCCTGTTCTCAAACAAGAAGTTCAAAAAATCCACCTCATTGCTTTAAATATTTAATTTCTCTTTTACCTGGTCAGATCAGAATGCTGGCATCGCTTCATTTCCTTTTCAAACATCTGGGCTTTTAAAAAATTCTCCTATTCCAGCTTTTCCAGCTCCTTGGTGTAACGGCTATGGGAGATCTGTGAGTGACTACACTTTCAAGCAGCTCGGAGGGCAGCGAGTGGAAGGCAGGGTTAGACTGACAGCACCTACCACCTACAGCAGCAAGCTGGGGATGTGGCTCTGCTCTGCCACACTTGGAGATAATGCAGTAAAAAAGAAACCAAAACAAAACCCCAAACAAACAAAAAAAAAAGCATCACAGGGCAGGGACAAAAGGCTTGTTTACTCATCAGCACTTTAAATTTTGGCAAGTACTTATTTTTTACCTTTTTTTTTTTTGAAATTGCTTTTCTATCTGTATCACCCCTCCCCTCCAGAAAAAACCCCAACCAAGCGAGTTTTCCATCATCCTTAAGTCATCCTGTCGCCAAACTTTGCATGTTTTACAGTGAGATGGGGATTTGGCTGGGCCTCTGGTCCTCGTCCGGGGGCAGCGGAGCCAGGTGGGCGAGCGGCGTGCCCGGCGTGGCCAGCGGGGCAGGGACTATGTCCCCGAGGAGGCGCGGCTGTAGGCGGGGGGCGCCGAGCAGCGCCGGGCGCCGGCTCTGGAGGGGCCGGAGGCGGGCGGGAGCTGTGCGGACACGGGGCAGGGGTCGGGCTGGTCGCGGTGCGCGGGGTCGGCGGGGGCTGCGAGCTGCTCTGACGGGAAGGCGGAGGGGATGCATCGGAGTGCGTCCGGTGGGGACGGAGGGGAGTCTATAGCACTTCCATCGGAAGAAACTGGGCTGGCACAGCGTCCTTCTCCTTGTAGGTACCGAATGCACTTCTTTTTCCTCCTGGAACAGCAGAGAGGCCTGTGTGAGTAGCGGGAGGGTGCCGGCAGCCCCGCCGTGCCCTTCTCCCCGCAGCGCTGCGGGGACAGCGCCAGGCGGCGCCGGCGGGCCGGGAGCGGGCCCGCAGCAAGGGCTCGGCCGCAGCCGGAGAGGAGCGGGAGGAGGGCGTGAAACGGGAGTAAACAGCGAAACGCGGTGATTAAAATGAAAACAGGAAAAAAGAAAAAAAAAAGAAAAAGAAAAAACTAACTCCCCAAAATATTAATAATTATCAAAGCCATGAAATGAAAATAATAATAAAAAGGTGAAAAAATACAATTTAAAAATAATAATATAAATAATAATAAACACCCCAAAATTAAAATAAAAAATCAAAAGAATAATATAGATCCAACCCATGAGGTCATTCCTCACCAGCCACCAACCCAACTGCTTGAATTTGTGTGGGTGCCTGGCTCTCACAAGTTCAGGACTAAAGCAATTCCCCCCCATGGATCCCCTCCGCAGCTGCCACAGAGCCCACACAGGGCCCATGGGACAGTCGTGTGCACTGGTGTCACAGGCACATCAGCACCACTGAGCTTAGCAGCCCCAGGTGCTCTGCTGGGACACTGCCCTTCACACCAGTCTCGGCTTTTCTCATCCCAAAATCTGAAGGTTCCAAGAGCTCATTTCCCAGCCCTTTCCTAGCCTTGTGCACAGTATCATCTACCTAGAACCATGGACTGGTTTGGGTTGGAAGGGACCTTAATGCTCATCCTGTTTCAACCTCCCTGTCATGGGCAGGGACACCTTCCACTAGACCAGAGGTTGCTCCAAGTACCACCCAACCTGGCCTTAGCTCTCAGCTCTTCTGCTCCGAGTTATGTCTGCATGAGAGTGTACTTCCCATTCATCCCCACCTCCAAGGACAACTCAGTGATACAGCTGAGCAGAAATGTGCTCAGCAACCATTCAGGAAAAGGGAAGGAAATGGCCTGGGACTGGCTGGAGGGAGATGGTCTGAGGGTGTCTGAGGTCCTGCTTTGAAAATTGGAACAGATTTGAGGCCTTCAGAAGTCTTGTTGCTCCTTGGAGGGCAGATCACCTTGAACCTGCTCACTGAGCTAAGGGAAAATCAGGCCTGACAGAGCTACCAATCACACTTCAGCCCATGGGGCTCCTGGAGAGGAAGTGTTTGCTGTGATCTCCCCTTGGGATGTGACCTCTCCCTTGGGAAGTGGAGTACAGGTACAAAATGCAATGTGGGCAGACACTAGGGAGAAATTGGCAGAATGGTGCTGCAGTGGTGACAGAATCAGTTCCATGCTTCCACTCTGTGGAGTGTGATAGAGCTCATCAGCTGGGGATGGCTTTACTGACTCAAAGGGGTTTTTACAGGACACTACCCATCAGGGGCAGCTCTCATCCCTCAGCCCTGCTCTTCTAGCAAGAAATCTGCTGGGACTGGGAAGGTCCCTAAGGCAGCAGCACCTGCCTGAGGGAGCAGGGACCAGCCTCCTTTAATCCCTCCTGGAAGAAACACTCAGGTTCCCCACGTTTGTATGTTATGATTTGGGAGTATCAAAAATACAAGCCACACATCATTCTTGCTCTGGCTGGGTTTGGCCATGATTCCTTCACATCCTGTGACAATTCTGGCAGTATTTATCCTGAGTTCCAGGTGTCACCTTGTACACCCAGACTGTTTTAACTACCCCTTGTCCAGAGTCAGTCCCTCACACTATCTTGTCTCCACTGTTTGTTGAGCTGGTTTTCCTTCTCTCCATGTGACAGATCGCTCATGTCACCTGCCTTGGGTCCTTGAGCACCTCAGTACAGATCCTCAAACAAAAGATCTATCAAGATGTCACCTTAACAGTACTGAAGGGACAATTCCTCTGCTGGAGCCTTTACAGCTAGAGCAGGTAGAAGAACATCTCCCCGCTGGCTCCCTGCCTCGGCTGTCTCAGCTGAGGAAAATGGATCAAATGGAGAACTTGCTAATGCAGGCACACACCTTTCTTTGATCTCCCTAATGAAAACCACTCAGTGTGAGAATGAGTATTAACCAGTCCAGTATTAAACATGACTTGCACTGGATGTGAACAAGAGCAGTGCTCTTACTGCTGTCAGTGCCATCGTTAGCCATGCTGACCCAATTAATGCGATAGGAAACACGACGGCTCAGCTGAACTATTTAACTCGAGGGTATTTTCCATGGACAGTAATTCCCCAGAGACAAGCCTGAGGAAGAGCTGTGTTTCCGAGACATCTTGGGAGTAGCTGCAGGACAGAGTTTCAATGACCTGTTTAAGATTACAGCAATATGCCCATTGATTCATTGGATTTTTACAGGGGGAAAAAGCAGATGTGATACTACAGACTCTGATAATGGCCCAGTCCACGGGTTATGCTGAGGTGGGTGTTACACAGCTAAAAATGTTTATCCCTCTCTCTTTAAGGGAACTTATCCCTCTCAGTTTGGAAACTACAGCACCCTGGAGTGTTTGTCCAGGGTATGGGGGAGGAGTGTGAAAGCTCCAGCAGGAACACCCAGTCTTAACCAGTTAACCTGTCCTGTGGAGTGGAAATCCTCCGGGGGAAGTTGCTCTCCACAGGTGAGCAGAGCACGTTGGGCAGCAGCCCCTGAGTGGCAGCAGTGTGTTAGTACAGAATTGCAGAGCAGCTCTGGCTGAGCAGGGTTGGTTACACAGGAAGAGCATGCCAAGGTGTCCGGGCACTCCAGCAGCCTGTGTTAATCAGGAAGCCGTGCAGAGGAGGAGCTGAGTTCAGAGCTGGAATGGAGGCAGAGGGAAGGTGGAAGAAGTGTCCATGGAAGAGCGGGGCACTGAGCCTGGCAGCACAGCTGGAGGCATGGGGTGCTCCAGCAGCCCCCTCTGGACATTCAGGTATTGAAGAGACACTAAGGGAGCTCTTCCTGCATTCTTAATCAATTCAAAAACGGTGCTTGATGACACTACCCAGGGAACAAAAGACAAACAGGGAGCTCTGCTGTTGTGGCACGCTGAGGTGCTGGAGGGGAGCTCATGTGAGGCTCAGCCACAGGGACTGGAGCTTGGGGTGCAGCAAGGTATGGGTCAACTAAATGATTTTAGTCACTTCAAGCTGAAGTGAACACATCAAGAAATACTTTACTTCCACCTTTTTCCTCATGCATTGGTGTAAAACTGCAAATTGCAGACGTCTGTCCAAGCTGGAGTCTCTCTGCGCTCTGGCACCCAGATCCAGAAGCACACAGGAGCTTTCTCTGCCTGCCTGCCTGCCTTTGCAGCCCCTCTGAGCCCAGCAGCATTTGGTTGATGTGAACTTTACTATTTCTTGACCAAATTCATCTCTGGGAGCCTGAGGAGCACAGCACTGCTCTGTTTTGCTGCTTGACGCTGTCCCACCCCACCCGTGACAGGTACTATAAAATTTAAAGCTCAGAAAGAGCTGGATCTTGAAATACATGGTTAGCCCAGTATAAATAGGAAAAAAAAAACATTCAATCCTCACTTGCTGGCCCTAGGGGTGCCACTAATGTGATTGGAAAAAAAAGCCTCATGTAAGGGTCACAGAGGTCTCCATCCTGGAAATAAACTTTTAAGACCAGGGAAGTCTATCAGGTGAAGAATGTGTACAGCACTAAACCAACACTGCCCCGGAAGGGATAAAAACCCCAGAGCACAGCCTGTCCCTTGCAGTTCAGAAAACTCCTGAGGATGCCCAGAGCACACCCCATCCCTGCCTGGACAGAGCAGACCCCAGTGGTGCTGGGATGGCTGCAGGACACCTGGATGGCTGCAGGAGGACACCTGGAGCTGAACCCCTGTCCCAGGAACACCCAGCAGCGAGGAGATGCCGATACACACCTGCACGGGCCGCACCAGTCCGTTTGTTGGTTGAGGCCAAAGCGAGCTCTGCATTTCTTAGGAGAGGCAGGATCTGAACACAGAAGCATGCGCGGCGGAGAATGGGCAAGGCAGAGGCACAAAGAGGAGGAGGAGCACGAGGAAGAAAAGAGGCAATATCATTTTAGCCACTTTAACACACGACTAACAGACTACAATCCCATTATTTTCTGCTACAGAATGGCGCTGGCACCACCTGGAAAAAAGTGATCGTTAGGCAAATATTAGTGATCACTGCTGGCAGCTGGAGGTGGTTTGGGAAACAGCTTTGAGAAACGTGGGCAATTGCAGGGAAATTCACAGCTCTTCCAATTTCTTAAGTCTGGAAAAGCTGCCAAATCCGGAGGCGATGCCCAACTCGTGGATCTGCATCCTTCCCGGCTCCTGCCTTTGCAGCAGACACCACCAGCGAGCTCGGACTGCGCAGGAGGAAAGAGGAGGAAACGTTGCAGAAGCAGGCTGAAAGCAGAGTTAGCACCACGCAGACCTCGGCCCAGGTATTCCGCTCTGCCCCCATCACACCCTTCAGCTGGAATGGAAAAGCTTTCTCCACGGCCCTTCCTAAATGTTGCTGTTTTGCTGTGTAATTACAGGACTCACTAGGGTGAAGCCCTGTTTGCTTTCAGGCACATCGTGTTTTTCTCTGGTGTTGGGAAGGAGACTGAACAGCACATTTCTGTGCTGGATTCAGCCTCTCTTTCAATCGCCATCAATGAATGTATCATTGTGTACAACCAGTATTGGGTTTTCAATCTGTAACAGGTGAAATTATGATTTTTGTATCACACAGACAAGACATATATATGGGTATATAAAAATATACAGTGCACTCTACATAAAGGCCTAAAAACTTGTATTCTTCTTATCAAACTCAGCACAGAATGAGATCAACAGTGTTAATTAAACTGAAGGTGTCACTTGGACACATCTCTTGATAATGATTCCCTTTTTGACTAATAATTATTGGTACAGATAATATTTATTCCTGATATGGCAGAAATACTTCAGAAATCAGCACATGAATAGCTTTGGACTATGGGAATGTGTCTGTGACCAGCTGAAATCTGTTAAAAGGGCCTTTTCTAACTGGCAGAGTGGTACAGGGAGGTGGGATTTAGCATGACTTTGCTTCAACTCTACATTACTCTGAAATTACAGCCGAAGTTGGAGTAGTCCCATGAATGATCTTCAGTCCTGCCACTACGTTTCATCCCACACACAATATGGATACATTTGAGAGGAGTTTTCTTTAGTTAATATCATCAGTAGGTCTGATGGGGACATCCACCTTGCATGTTTTCAATAGATAAAGTTTAGTGATAGTTTCTATGGAGTTATTATACATTTGCCAAAATACAGTCTTTTCAGTTTTCACACACTACCCATGTTCTAAATCAAACATGTCTATTAAAAAGTTACAGAAATGTTAATTTACCATGGCTTAAAAAAAAAAAGAAAATAAAAAAAAAGTGTATTTCTCTAGTCAAGCTCTGGAGAGTAAAAGAAAACATGGTAAAACACAACAGCTGCTTTGGATTCTCCCATCTGAGCAGGAAAGCAGGAACAGCTGCCAGGCTGCACTCACTTACCTGAGCTGGAATCTTGCTGCTTTTCCCGTGTTCGTCTCTTCTTTTTCCCCTAGGAAACCAAAGGAAAGGCTGTTACCTGTGCTCCAGAAAACTGAGGGTGCTGTGCAGGGTTTTTGGGGCTGGACTGGGTCCTGGGGTTGGCTGCTGCCTCCCAGATAAGAGCTGCAGGCTCAGCCCATTCCAGGAGGAGATGAACTGGAAAAGGCTGCAAAGGGACTGCTCAGGTTTATCTAAGAGGGTGTCCCTTTCTTTCCACTCTTCCCATTCCAACACTCCTAAGAAGAAAGCCAGGATGAACTCCCAAAGTGAAACCCAAACGTGTTTTTGGGTGCTTGTTATGGCTTCTGCACAGATTCATTCTGGGCTTGTGCCTTTTCTCAGGGATTAACCCTCATTTCCACTACCCCCGGATCCAGCACCCCAGGCATTTTGGCTCAGCACTTTGAGTGAGATCTGTGCATATTCAGAAAGTGCAATAAACTCCAGAGGCAATGGCAGCCATGTCCCCACTCCTACTCCCAAGCCTGCTCTGTCTTCTCCCCAGCACACTGCTCCATGCTCTGGTTTGTGAGTCCAGCACTGAAAATGCAGTTAAGACCCAGATTTATAGTGCAGGCTGTGTCAGAAAGTGTGAGGGGAAAATGTTACTGGATGTAAACCAGCTGTAATAAAGCCAGTGCCTGTGCTGCTCAGTACCTCTGCCAGCTCCCACCAGAACTCCTCAGCCCACTCTGATGCACCTCACCTGGGGATCCCACCCATTATTGCTTTGGTTAATGAACTGATGATTTAATTAATGTTTAATGAGATCAATAGAATTAAACAAGATTTGCTGCATACAATGCAGAAAGGATGATCAATAGCTAATGCTCCTGTCATATTCTTATTCATGCTCCTTATGTTTCTAAAAGCACCTGGTCCATTTTAGAACCTTCCCTATTTCCAAAACATGCTTTAATGTGGTGCCTTATACCCAAACTGAAACTGGTTCTTGATATTCCCTGATTCCAAATGGGAAAGAAAGTTTTAGGAAATCCCCAAAATTTTATTTTTAATAACACTAATCTATTTAAGTGCTTTTGCAGTTCTGGAACCCATCTCTCATTCTTCTTTCACTAATAAAAAAGTCCTGTTTTATCCCCAAACTGCTTCTCTGATTCACCAGATGCAGCACCTCCCCATGCCCCCTAATGAGCTGATTAATGAGGGCACAGCAGCACAGAAGCAAATCTGGCTGTGTGGCACAGGCAGCTCCCAGGGCTGCCTTTGACCTGTGACTTTTTATATGACTTCTTGTGGTTTGAGTGAAGGTGGAAAGCTCTGAGCTGCGGTAAGCTTTTCCTTCAGTGGGGGAGCAACTGTATTTCCTGCCTGCTATCCGCATCACGTGCTGCACAAGTGACCTACATTCCTCCTCCTCCTCATCCCTGCTCAACTTCAGAGAGAAAAGCATCTCTTCCAACAACCACAACACCCAAACCAGCTGGCTCACAGTGCTGGGAGGACCAATATGCACTTTGGAGCCCACCAGCTATCTTCTGGAGAAAGGAACCAGCCCTTGGTTCGCCAAGGAACCAGATGAAAGTGATACAGGACTGGGATTTCCATGGATGATGTGCCTGGTCTTGGAGGAAGATGGTGCCATGCTCTCAGCAATGCTGATGCCCTCCAGATGTGTGCCCACCAAAATGTGGGCTGGGGGCTTCCCATCCCCTCTGCTTTTTCTGCATCATCTCTGCCCTATGTTTTTGGGGGGAGTTTGGGGTGGTTTGCAGGTGTTTTCTTGCCCTTGGTGGAGTTTTGTCATTCTGGAAGGAGAGCTGGAGTCAGTGTGGGAAGGATGGGCACTCACTGTGCAGTTCCCAGGGGTCAGAAAGTGTCTGTGAGGGAAATGATGGAGATGTGTGGGTGTACAGACATCTGAAGACTTATGTGTGTTTTGCCTCTGTTCTCCAATGACCTTGTTAGGCAAGTGATGTCGAAACAATTGTGAAAGTCACAAGAAAAGACACCCTACAAAAGGAGCCACTATTTTAAATCACAGAATTATTTGGGTTGAAAGGGACCTCAAAGACATCCTGTTCCAACCCCCTGACATGCACAGGGACACTTTCCACTAGACCTGGTTGCTCCAGTCACTGTCCAACTTGACCTTGAACACTTCCAGCGAAGGGGCAGTCACAGCTTCTCTGGGCAGCCTGTGCCAGGGTCTCAGCACCCTCACAGATACCTCAGCTACTGTCCAAGATGCACAGAACTGTTTGCTTCCCTAAAATTACATTTCCAAAGATATATCCACAGCACTGAAAAGCTTATTTTCCTTTCTATTTGTATTTCCTTGGACAATAAGCAAAAAAATGCTTGTGGTTGCTTGGGGGTGTATCTTTCATCCATTACACAGGCAATAAGGCAAGAGGGTGTTCAAAATACTCCTGAAATGTGAATTTCTATGGCTCTTGTGCTGCCAGGAAGGCATTTCCAGGAGCAGGTGTTTGGTAAACAGCAGCCAGCCCCCCAGGCCATTTTGGGCCATGCCCTAGGGTGGGGGTCCCAGCACTCACGTAGTTGTCTCTGGCAGACCAGCCGGGGTAGAGCTGCATGTGGAGCTGCCGTTCCTTGCGAGCCAGTTCGTAGTACTTGGCTTGTTCCTCCCGGGACAGCGCGTGCCACTGCAAGGACAAACAGCACTGAAGCATGGCCCTGCTGTCCCCTCCCAGCCCAGCCCACCATGGCCACCTTGGACACATCCAGCCCCTGTGTCCATGGGATAAGAGCACCAGATTTGAAGCAGATTCTTGTTATGTACTGAAGAGCAGCTGTAAGGGACAGGGATGTGGCACTAAGTGATGACAGGGGCCCCGTGAGCTCTTACCCTCCTTCCCAAGATCTGGTTGATGGCAGCACTCTCTTTCAGGGTGCACTCGGCGATGACTTTCGCCCGCATTTCTTTCATATACAACATGAAAGCGTTCAGGGGCTTCTTAATAGTGGGCTTCTTGGCTTCCTTCTCTCTCTTTGGTTCTGGTTGAGGTTTCCTTGGTGGGACAAAAGGAGGGGCTGTCAGCATCAGAGCCAGCAGAAGACTCGACCCAAAACAACCCAACAGCACGAGCAGGTGGGGGGCCCGAGCTTGGCTCCTCAGATGCACAGCCCAGTGTTCATCCATCCTCCCCCCGTTTGGGCACTGGGAGTGAGGGATGAAATGGGTGCTGAGGCGCTGGCGCTGCTGAGCCAGCCCTTCCCACTCACATGTTTCGGTCGTAGTGCTCCATCTCCTGCTTGCCGGAGTGGGGCACGATGGCGGGGTGCGGGATGCCGGTGGTGTGCATGCCAGAGCCCAGCATCAGCGGGTGAGTGAACCTGCAAGGGAGAGCGGGTGAGCCGTGCCGGGCTGGGCAGGCGGGGCACGGCGGGGCCGGCAGCCAGGGCGTCCCTCGGAGCGCTCTGCCACGGCCAAGCAGACGGAAAGCCAGGACACGGAAAGCACGCAGTGCTGCCAGGCTGGCAGGGGCAGAAGTGCCCACCAGCCCCAGGTCACCCCTGTGGCACGGCTGGTCAGGCCGTGGGCATGTGGATGGAAAGGATCCGGTGCCACGGCGAGGGAAGCTGCCTGCAGCAGGAGCCAGCCCGGCCAAGATCAAGGGTGCTTTCACCTAGCAGATTCAGCTGCTCTAATCTCTGTTGCTGCAGTTTCTCATTAGTACTGCAGAAAGGAACAACAGACTCGGCTTGGGGTTTGGATGGGAGAGATTAGGACCACCCCACACCTTTCTTTTAACAGAAATGGACTAAGTCTGAACATGAACCCAATTGCAACTCTAGGAGGTGCACCTTGCCTAAGCAATGCTCTCCACAACATGGGCTGAGATCACGAGAGGTCTCATTAGCTCTCAGGCTTCATTAGCTCTCTCCCAAGTTCTGGAGGATAAAGCCAGCAAAGTCAGCTTTGCCAAGCTTGCCACTTTATGACTGCAGCTTGAGATGGCAGAATTGCCCATGGGAGATGAACTGTTCATTAGATATGCTGGCACGAAAAGAAAAGCTGTTTAATTTAATCCACCAGCACAGTCTGATCCTTATCTGACCAGGTGTACTTTCTCGGCTGCAGCAGTGCTGCAAAATCCACCCCAAAATCCTGCAGGCAGGAGCTCAGGGAGGCTGCTGGGGCTCCACAGGGAACCGTTAGCTCCTCTTGCTTCACTTCTGAAGCTGTGCATGGGGGATACCTTGCGAGAAAGGAGGGCTGGCAGCACTCCCTCCCCTCTTCTGCAAGGCTGAGGGGCTCCATGGATCAAGGGATGCATGGATCAAGTGTTGTATGGATCGAGGCTTGCATGGATCCAGTTTCTGCGTGGCTAAGGGCTCACCTGAGCAAGGGTTTGCATGGTTTTCCTGTGGGAAATCTCCACTAACAGCTCTTCAAGACAACATGAAGCAGAAGCAAAAGCTGGTGTGGCCCTGGCACCCCTATGGAACCAGGAGGGTTTTGCCCAGCAGCATGCCTGGAAGAGCTGGACTCATGGTTCCCATCCACAGGGGATGCTTTCGCTCACCCAAAGGCAGAAGCTGTGTTTGTATCTCACAGAAATGACTTGTTCTGATGGGAGGGCAGCAAATCACTGCCCCCTCCTGTCCTGCTTTTAAAGCTAAGACCAAGTAAACCAGATCCATCTCTGCAGAGCAAAGCGGTGGTGGCAGCAGGGACACATTCAGGATTAGTGACACGGAGCAAAGTCCTGAGCAATGGATTCCACCCCATTTCCCAATGCTGAGCTGAAGGCTGGAGTTTTTGACTCTCTTTAGAGCACTGCTGAATAAAACCCAACCTTTGTGCATCCTTCCTCCTCAATATTCCCCTGAGCACCCTTTAGACCAGACACTGCCTGAAAGCGCCTTCTCTCCCCGGGGCTGCCCTGGGGAGGGTGTGTGGCTGTCCCTGGGTGGCTGTGGTCTGCTGCAAGCTCCTGCTGCACAAACTGCAAGCTGCGTGACCAGCTGAGCTGCCCTGTCTGCCACAGCTCATACTCACCTGGAGAAAGAAGCCCCAGCAGAAAGCGCTGACGAGTACGGCTGTCTAAATCCACATGACGGGAGCGGATAGACAGACTGGCTCTGCCTGGGATCAGGAAGAAAGAGTCTATAAAGTATCCACAGCTACGTGGTGTTTCCTAAAGATACCCTGTGCTAACAGGACTTGGAGCACTGATGCCCCTGGCTGGGTGGACACTCAGTGTCCCTTAGGCTTGAGGGGCAGAGTGGGCTTTGGATGTTATTTTGAGAGAACCTATGAAGGTTCTTTGTGGGCCTTCCTACAAATGTTGGATCCAGTTCTGACCCCCTCTGCACCTGGTACTGACTAACGCTGCAGCTTTGAGTTTATCTGGTTACAATGCAAAGTGCAGAGGCGTGCTGAAATATCAGGAGATGTTGCTATTGCACAGAAGAAGTTGCTCAAAAGAGCACAGTGTGACCAAAAAAAAATAAATAAAGCCTGCTTAGATTCTCTGTGAGGTGCATAAGAAGCTGCACCAGGATGATAAATATAAAGAAAACTTCCTTATCATGCAGTGACCAAGCACTGGTTGTCCAGAGAGGGTGTGGAGCCTCCCTCACTGGAGATATCCCAGGATTGTCTGGATGCAATCCTGTGCCATGTGCTCTGGAACAACTCTGTTGAGCAGGAAGGTTTGACCAGATGACCCACTGTGGTCACTTCCACCTTCATCTGCTCTGTGACGCTGTGATGCCCCAAGTACAGGAGACTCCTGGGGCCTGGAGAGAAGGTAGCTACCCTGCCTTTGTGATTCAGGAATGCTCTGATTTCTGCAGCACACCCTTTTAAGGACACCCATCAGTGTTAAAGAAGCCAAAAGCTCAGTCCTACATTCTTTTTGAAAGTTGTTTCATACTGGGGACCAGACATGTATCAGACCTGGGGCTGGAAATTATTTTTGAGATAGTAAAATAACTATGCAGGAAGTTCCTTGTTGTTCCCAGCAAGGGAACCCCCACATTTTCATATGGAAATAGCCCAAAAATACCTTGGATTGTTCTGAAAACCTGCCAGAAGATGCTTCTAGCCTAAAACTGCACATGGAGATCATAGAATTACAGAATGATTTAGGCTGGAAGGGACCTTAAAGCTCATCTCATTCCAACCCACCCTGCCATGAGCAGGGACATCTCCCACTAGACCAGGTTGCTCCAATCCCCATCCCACCTAGCCTTGAGCACTTCCAGGGATGGGCACAATGGGGAGCTTCCAATTGTGCTGGCACTCACACTCCTCTGGCCAGGCTGCATAGGGCTGTACCTAAACCCAGGACCAGCTAATGATGAAAAAAATCCACAAAAAGTCCATTAAGCGTGGTGCACTGTGAAGGACCCAAGCTCGTGGATGCCTGGGATTTTTTGGGGCTAAAGAGAAGTTTCTGCCCTGAAGAGGAATAATGACAGCGGGGCAGCAGTCAGACCCCTGAGCTGCGCTGGGCAGGAAGGAGGCTCCCGTTCCTGCTGCTGCCTGAAATCCTCCTGGCTGGACTGAAATCTGGGGGATCTGTCTGCAGGAAAGGCAGCCGGGGCTGTTTACAGCCTGGCAGGCAGGAGCCCTGTCCGACCCCTCAGATGTGGGGGTATAAACACACCAACAAACAGCCGAGCACTGCCGCGCACCGGGAAACCCAAACAGCCTTTGAAGTTGGAGGCGGCTGCCCCAGGGCCAAGAAAACACTTGGAGCTAATCCAGAAGCGACCTGGGTTACTCCAGGGGCTGGGGTATTGGGATGGGAATGGAGTCAGGCACTTGCAGCTTCATCCAAAGTCCCTCTGACATGAAAATTAAAGCAACAGCAAAATCAGTCCCTGATGGGTGGGAGTGCACGGTTACAGCCCATATCACAGAATTACTGGTCTGGGTTGGAAGGGACCTTAAAGCTCATCTCATTCCAAGCTCCTGCCATGGGCAGGGACACCTTTCCCTAGGTCCAGAGCTCCAAGCCCTGTGCAACCTGACCATGAACACCTTCAGGGATGGGGCAGCTGCAGTGTCTTGGGCAATCTGTGCCAGGGCCTCACCACCCTCTGCATAAAAATCTTCCTAACATCTGATCTAACTTCCCTCTTTTAGTTCAAAACTGTTTCCCTTTGTCCTATCACTATCTGCCCATATAAAAAGTGCCTCTCCCTCTTTTTTATGAGCTACTTTTAGATATGAGAAGGGATTCTGAGGCCTCCTGGAAACTTCTCCAGGCTGAAAAACCCCAGCTCTCTCAGCCTGTTTCCAGAGAATCACCTGAAGATGGAAGGGTGGCTCAGCAAGAAGGCTGTGGGATGGTGGAGGAGAGGCTGCCATGGCACCACTGAGCTCGGCCCCGGGCACAGTGAGTGACACGATTTGCAGGTTCCTGGCTAATGTTTACTGCCAGGCTCCCATAAGCAGAACTCACTTGACTGGACTCTTGGAAGCTTTTATCTGACTGTCATCCAGCTTAATTACAGAGAGAGTGATTGCAGCTCCTCCTCCTGAAGCGCTCGGTGAGAACAAAGCCAGTTTGTGCCCAGCTCCTGCCTGCCAGCTTGTGGAGGAAAAGTTGCTTCCCATGTGTGGCTGCCCTGGCCTGGCAGCTACTTGGTGGCACCAGCACAACCATGGAACCCTGTAATGGTTTGGGTTGGGAGGAACCTTAAAGATCATCCAGTTCCAATCCCCTGCTGTGGAAAGGCACACCTTCCTCTAGCCCAGGTTGCTCAAGATCCCACCCAACCTGGCCTTGAACACTTCCAGGGATGGGGCAGCCCCAGCTGCTCTGGGATGCATCTCTGGCGTGACCATCCCTGGCACACAGCCCCTGCTGCTGGCATGGGGGGATGCAGCCATGAGCCTGCCAGGCTGCAGTGCTTCAGCACCCACCCACAGCGGTGTGCTGAGCCTCAGCTGAGGACTGGGCACTCCACAAGTGGGGCTGGGGCTCTTCCATACATTTTGGGCAAGGAAAAGACACACGTGTCTCAAGGTGCTGCTCTCTGCATGTCAGGCCCTTTGTTGCTTTACCATATCTGCTCTATTAGCCATTAATTAATGAAGACATCTGATGAGGCTGCAGGAGGATGCCAAACCCCATGGGTGCTAGAGCAGCTCTCAGCCATGAAAGCTCTCCCCACCACCAACTGCCCCACAAAATCTCAATAAAAAACCAGACTTCTCTCCCTTCATGAGCCCAGAGCTGTCTGAACAGCATCATCCTAACCCAGGAGTGGACCTTCCATTTGACAAACTGGCTCCTTTCTCCCCACTCCAACTGTTTCTTTCATATTACAGCAGAGTCACCCCAGTCCTTGCTTTTCCTGAGGATGAATCACATCATATGAGGAGTTAAGTCATCACCCAAGAGTAGCAGATTTAGCACAGAAGGCAAAATGTAATCTCTTTGAAGCCAGACTCTGTATCAAAGGCCTCATTCTCTGTTTCCTTGTGGTTAAATATCTGGAACATGAAATTCATAAACAAAACAAAGCAAAAGCTAACATTTTACTTCGTGCTTTAAGAAGCTTCCCATGTCCCACTCTGCAATATGTTCTTTTACCTGAAGCTCTCTGCCAGCCTTTGCCAAGGTTTTATCCACTGGCACTGGGGGAATCTGGCCACTGTCCCTGTGATCACCAGCCTGAACTCTCTCCTCATCCCAGCAACCCTGAATTGCCACCTGCAGCCACCAGTCTCTCTGCCAGCCTCTGCCATGCCCCTACATCATCACCAGGGATTAAATATTAACCTGAGGAGTGATGATGCCCACATGGCAGCACCTGCCAGACCCGCCCTCTCAGTGTGCTCATGGTCGCGAGGACAAAAGCCAGTGGCAATGACCACAGAGAACACACTGGTGTATTTTTAACTTGTGCCCCCGGGGCAGGTTTGCCAGCAGGCTGTGCTTTGCAGGATGCTCTGCAGGGCTGGCCCTCGCAGGGGGTACATTTTGGGAGTGCTCCAGCTCATGGTCTCTGCTCTCCCATGCCCGCCGGGGCAGTGGTTACCAGCTGGCCAGGCTGTGGGTACCAGGGCTGCTTCCTGGCAGGTCTCTGCCATGATGTGCTTTTTCCCTGTGTGTCAGATCCCAAGAAACACCACGGCCTGGCAGATGGAGCATCCCACGGGATGACTCCGTACTGGTGGTGTGCTCAGGGAAAGCACTGTTTGTGCCGAAAAGTCCAGTGAGGGAGAAAATTACCTCCTACTCAAAAAAGAGCCTTTTGCTGTGATTAGGAGGGGTGGGCAGGAAGCTCTCTCTGGCTTCCCCAATCCACACAGACAGATGTAAAGCAGGAGGCAGTTTTGGATTGGGCAGGTTGCAACCCCTCTCCAGGGATGCTGCAGCCAAGACGAAGCCTTCAGCCTCTCCACAGGCCTGCTCCCACCTCCAAGACAGGGCTAAATTCTGCTCCCTCTCCACAGAGCACACAGGAGGGTGAAGCTGGGGAAGGCCCGTGGAGGTCACGGGGAGCAGCAGCAGTGTGGGCTGGCTCGGGGGCCTGTCCCGGGCCCACAGGCCGAGCCCCTCACGCGCCATCCCCCCTCACTCACCATCCCATCGACGGCGTGATCTGTCCCACTCCGCCCGGGGGCAGCGGGTAGAAACCAGGGATGTCTGAGGTCTGCGAAGGACGGTGCACTCCTGCAAGAAGGGAGGAGGAGAGGAGTTGAAGGTGGCACTGCATTCCCCGGGTAACCCAGATCGCTCCCAACCCCCGGCTGCTTCATCTATGGGCACTTGTGGACAGCCACACGGAACAGCCTTCTGCAGGTGGTGCTTCCTGTGCTCCTCTCTGTGGGACTGTGGTGGGTCATCCACATTGCAGCAAAATCACAAACATAAGGGGGGGATGGAGGAGACATCTCGCTCTTGCACAAGCATCACAGCTGCTCCATGCCACCCTGAGGCCAAGCAGCACCGTGCTTTGGTAAGGTTTGGCTGACTCCAGGCGTCCCTCTGCCTTTCCCAGAGAGCCCAGGCAGGTGCTCAGTGGATGGTCAAAGCCATTCCTATGCTCCCTCTCCATCAGTCATCTGCAGGACCCCCCGTGAGCAGGCAGTGGGGATGCTCCAGCAGGCATCACTTCCAACTTAATTTTAAGCAATTTGAGTTCAAAACAATTGTTCTGCCGCTCTGTGGGTGCCAAGGAACTATGGAGGTGGGTATGGTGCCAGCTGGGAATTCACCCTCCACATGGGGAATCCCTGTGTGATCTTCAAAGCTGCTGGCACAGCAGCATGGCCAGGGGACACAGCCACAGCACTGCTCTCTCCTAGCTGGGCTGGAAAACATCCTGTGCTGCCTGGGGCTGCGGGTGGGACTCAGACAACCACGGTGCTGCTGGCAAAACCAGCCTCCAGCTGACCCCTGGACTGGGAAAGTGAGGGGTGCTGGGGCTGAGCTCTGCTAGCAGCCTAGTGCAGTGATGGCTGCTATAGAGCCTCAGACAAAAACTGGGAACAGGGATTATAGAGTGGCCATCCTGGATGACAAACACATGGATTAAATTGGTTAGAGCTGCAAGCAGTTGCAACTGGATTTTTTTCCTAGGTGTTTGAATGATACTTTATTAATTAGGAGTGACACCAACTGCTTCTAAGCATTTTATTAGGAGCTAGCTAAAATAAATGAATAACTGACCTGATGGGAATATATAACCTAGCATGAGACTTCCTTCAAGTGGGACTCAGTGGCCCATGGAGGGTCAAACAAAAGCAGGCCTGCAAAGGCAGCTGATGGAACATCCTCAGATTTGCACCCCCAACAACAGGAGTTGCGTAAGTCAGAGCACAAGTTATTCTTGCTGGCCCAGTGGTTGGGCCACCAGCCACTGACTCAGAATTCCTGCTTGTATTTCCTGGTCTGTGTGTCCTTGGGCTACTGTGAGAAACTTTAAAGGGATGCTGGGAGAATGAGTATGAGTGCCTCTCAAGTGCTTACACTGGGTGATAGTGGGAGCTGTTTCAGTGATGAAAACAGAGATGGGGCACATCCAGGAGGAACACGGAGAAAACCCGTGTTCCTCCTGGATGTGCCCCATCTCTGTTTTCAGATTTGTTAACTCTTCCTATTTTTCTGCTGAGTTTATTATGTTCTGATGGCTGACAAGCAGTATGCTGCCTGGAAGACAACCAGGATGTGCCTGGGTATCCCCTACACCAGACCTAAACCGTACCCATCACCATCCCTGATGAGTCCAGAGTGTGATCTCCAGACCTAAACCCTACCATCAGCATCTCTGATGAGTCTAGAGTGTGTCTCTAGGTTCAGACCAGGCATTATTCAGTGGGTCCTCCAGCCAAGAGCATCCTCAATAACCCATTGGTTTATCAGTGATGTTAACTTGGTGAAGCTGATGCCTCTGGCATGGTTTGGATCACTCCTGGGTGGAGGTTTTTGCTCAAATCACAACAGCTGGTTTTGTGCCTCTGTTTTGGCACTGGCTTCTGGGCTCTGATGGACACTGTCCTCCTTCCTGAATGCAGTTTGACACAAAACTGTCAGTTTGCTTGCTTTCCCATGAAATCAAGCCCAGGTTTGTGTAAAAAAAATGGGTAATCTGAACAGATGTTCTACACCAATGTAAGGTTGAGAAAAGTTTGATTTTACACTCAGTTTGCCAGGAACCCGTGAAGAATGATGGAATGATGAATTGGGGTGAATTCCTCAACACATACTTGTATTTACAGTTTATTTTAGAGGGTTTACCCTCAACATACTGTACTTTCCTCTATAGCCTCATGAGCCAATTGACACAGCCTGGGCTCACACAGGAACACAAAAAGCCAAACCAGGTGACAACCACATAACATGTGGTACTACGGGGACACACATGTCACAGTCCAGTCAACTATCAGACAGCAATCCTGTTTAGTCAAAATATTTCCTGTTTCAAGCATTTATTTTCTCAAAATGACAACCTGACAACAGTTTGGGTATGAGTCAAAGGAAAGATTACTTTCCATTTTCTGGTTGACTCTTGTGCAGTATCGTGCAGACTCTGGTCTGGTCTCAAGGTGCAGGACAGCTTGTACAGAGAACTGAGCACACTCCTTCAGCAGGGCTGGCACTTTTGGTATCAAACTGCTCACTGCCAGATCTCAAAGCATTGCCAATAAGCTAAATAACCTCCTCCTGCTAAGCAATAGGTCCCGATTTTTCTCATTGATTTGGGACCAGGAAGGTCCCAGAGGAAGGACGGTCCCAGGAAGGTGCCAGCCCCAGCGGTCTCCAGCTCTGTCCCCTCCCAGCACACAGGTCCCAGTGGTGCAGTACCTTGTTTCTGGTTGATGTCAGCGGGCAGGTGGGGGGAGTGGGAGCCGTGGCTGAAATGGTCGTTGCTGTATGGGATGAGCGGGGTCAGCGGGTGCACTCCGTGCGACGGCTGCACGACGGGCACTTTGTTGGACTGCAAGACACAACGATGCAGAGGAGTCAGAAGCCATCAGGATCCACCAGCAAGGACAGCCAGTGCCCTCTGCAGTCCTGCTGTTGCCAGCAAGGCTGGGAATAACTAAAAACACTACACAAACACTAAACAAATTACTAAACAAACACGGCAGCATCCTGCAGAAAAACCCAAACCCCAATCTATAAACCAAGCAGGGAAAACAGCTGGAGATGATTTATTGGATAAGTGGAAAACAGACCAAATCAGATTGAAGTTTTCAAAGTTCAGAAGTTTTTTTCCATTCATTTCTAGTATCTTTTACTCCAGGATGAATGCTCCAATTCTGTTACCCAATGCAAAGCTCTTGTTCTCTGTCCTGGACTACCACAAGGTCTCTAAATCTGGACTTTCACAGTGAATCCTTCATATACACTGTGAAAGTCATGTTTGGGATTTCTTAATCAGGGCTGTCATGCAAGGACAGACACAGGATCACAGAATCACTTGGGCTGGAAAAGACTTTATAGAGATCATCAAGTCCAACCATTAACCCAGCACTGCCAAGGCCACCATTAAACACTGAGGGTAATGTCTTTGGAAACAGGACATGGTCACCAGTTAGCCCTTGGGCTGAAATCCCTGTTGAAATGAGCTCAAGTGCTGGAGAAGGACCACAGGGAGCTGAGGTAATTCTGAAGATGCAAAAAAATCCAGGAAAAGTAAGCAAAGAAAAATCTGTCTCCTCTTGTAGCTGCTCCTGGTTACGTGCAGCATGGCTGTCGCAGCCCAACCTTGGAGAAGGCCCTTTTTGGTGAACACAACAGGAAGTCCTGCTGCTTGTTGGAGCAGAGAGAGGGGAACCTGTTTGGAAGGGCTGCACAGCAGTAAGGAACACACACACACACACACACACACACACACACACACGCTGCCATCTACGCTGCCTCCTCGCCTCGAGCGCCTCGAGCTGTTTCCTACATGCCCAGTTTCGCCCATGGTTGCCTTTAAATCCAAACTGACTTCATCTTGGTGGTGGAATGTTAGGATTTGTCCCAGATAAATCCTAACACAAAAGAAACCAGGACTAACAGCACTCCAGAACATGGTCAGTTTGGGAACAGAGCAGGTCAGACAGTTCTCCAGGGGCTAGGAGCTGGGCATACCAGCCAGTTTTCATCAGTCTCATTGGGATGTCTACAGATGATTTGCTGTGTAACTTTTGAGAAGTCATTTACAATCTCTGGACTCAATTCACTGGTGCCTTCCACTTTGGTAATGATTTTGCTCAGGCAGAATGAGCACAAAGCTTTGGCTGGCTTTGGTGAGGGAGGCACAGCCACTGACAGTGGCTCTGATCAACCTGTCCTGGACCCATCCCGGCTGCTCCAAGTGAACTGGGAGCCCTGGGCAAGTCCTGTGTTTTGCATCCCTGCTTTGAGGAGGAAACCCATGAAGCGGAAAAGAAAACAGACCGATGGAGACGCTGCTTTACATCTGCCTTTCCCACAAAGGTTTGCTCATGCAAATAAAAACCAAGAGACACGCAGGTTTGCATTTGAGAATGAATGAAAACCCTAATTCCTGGTGCTTGACAGGTGTAGGTTTACTGCACACAGGGGGGTACTGGGAATGCAATCCCCCTTCCCAGGACAAACTGGTGTGGTACCGGCATTCCTGTCCTGCAGCAGGGCCATGGGTTATGTGGTTTTCCCATCAAGAGCAGCACTGGGCTGGTTCCTGCTTAGTTAAACACATGTTTGGAGCTCTGAGCTCTTTCTATTCTCAGCCATGAAATGAGATGAAGAAGAGCTTTTCAGTGATATTTCTAAAATTAGCTATGGTTTAGCTTATTTAAGAGCCACAAAGCCTAAATGAGGGATATGCAGTTCTACGTGTACATTCTAACTTGACACTGGAGCAGAACAAGCTCAGTGTTGAGCTGTTTGAAAACCTCAACTCAAGCACTTCTTCTGTTCAAAGTAGGACAGATCTTTCTTTCCCATTTGCCTCACGCCCGATCCAAAGCACAGCACCATTCACCAGGCAGCTTCTCTGCCTGACAACTGTGAACAGCTTTCAGAGCAGGGGCAGGAGACAGGGGATTGGAAGATGATCTCTAAGGTCCCTTCCAACCCAAACCATTCTGAGATTCAATGGTTCAGTGGTAACCTGGTGGTACAACAAAACTTGCAGCTCAATTACTCAGTTTTTCCATCAGTTCAGATGGAAAACAACATGCTGCACCAGTAAGAAGAGCTGCCTCCCCCATGACCCTTCTACATTTGCCCTTGCCTCACACAAAAACTTCTCTACTCCCTAAAGCCATAAAGATCTGGTGGGGAAGGTTGACCAGCAAGTAGACAAGAAAAAATTCAGCAAGGGGCTATTTATCCCCCTTTCCACTTCCTCCATTAGGGAGTTTGTAACAGGAACCCATCTCCCAGTTAGGGAGGGAAGAAATGATGTGCACAAAAATATGGAGAAATAGAGAAAACTCCATGTTGATCCTGGTTCAAAGACTGTAGCTGCCAATGGCTGTGGCCCATGGCCATGACTGCAGCTCCTGCTCTTCCCCAGCTGCACTATGAAACCATACCTGGTTTATAGAAATCCATAGCCCCAGAGTAATTAGATCAATTCCCTGTTTTTTGCAAGGTCTAGATTGTGTTCCTGCAAATCAGCTGCAGCACATGAAGCCTGAAGAGGCTTTTCAAAGCCAGGAATTGGCAATTGAGAATGCTTTATGCCATAAAGTCAGCCTGAGGTAAATGTTTTCTCCCAAGGGGATTGACACGAGGGCAGTGGTTTGGTGTTCTCTCAGAAGGTCCCCTGGGAGCACAGCGGGTGCTGCTGGTCAGGACATCACAGGAGACAGGCTGTGGTTTGGTAAAGCATCTGATTTTGTCTGCTGGGTTTCAACACAGCCCAGAGCTGCAGTGACAGAGCTGCTCACTACCCACCCACCAAAAATAATGCTGCTGGTGCCAAACATCATGGTCCCAACACCAATTTGCCACCTCATGTCCTTCAGCAGCCATGGGGGGACCTGAAGGGGCTCCAAGGACAGCTTTGCATCACCTCCTCCAGCACAGCCCCTTGAGGACACGTTGGGGAATGAGCTGTGCAGCCACGACCTCGTGCAGAAATGAGGAGACACATTTACAGCAACTGCAGAATGGCATTTCCAGAGGGGATGGAGCAGCAGGATGGGGTTTGCAAGCCTGGAGGGCTTTTTCCTACCCACCTCAGATTTGCTAAATCACAGCTCTGCTGAGTGCCCACCATGTGAGCACTGCCCCCTCCTCCCCTGTGTGCTGCAGTGCATCCCCCTCCCAGCACCAACCATCCCACCAACCTCCCTGAAAATGACTGAAAACCCCAATGCTGCTGAGGGAAGAAGATCCCTCCTCGAAGCCAAGACTGCAGTGCATCCCCCTCCCAGCACCAACCATCCCACCAACCTCCCTGAAAATCCCAATGCTGCTGAGGGAAGAAGGTCCCTCCTCAAAGCCAAGATGTGACTTTAATAACTAGGGATAATTGGAGGAACAAAGAGAACAGACAGTAGGATTAATTATTAAGAAAGATTAATTGTTGGCAAAATTAGATCTCCCCACTCAAGTGTGTGATTGTGATGGGATCTCAAGGCCAGACAGAAAACTCTCTTTCCTCTGAGCACATGCAAACCCAGTGGATCTTGCATAGAGGATCACCCTCACCACTGGAGTTTCAGTGCATTTTGGCTCCAAGGTGCCTGATCAGGCTCCACATCCTTTGCCTTTGCTCCCATTCTCCATGACACATGCTCTGGCCACAGGTAGCAGTGGGGTTATACAAGCTGCTGGGATGCTGCTGGTTGATCAGAACTATAAATTATTTTAATCTAAATGTGGGGTTTTCACTAGAGAATGGCATGAGATTACAATCAAACATTTTCTGGAAAGCACCTTGTGTTAGCAAGTATTTTAATTCATTTTTTAAAGACTTATCTATTTAGTCATGACATGCTAAAAATGAGTAGTTTTACTTTGCTGGTTTGATGGAGGATTTTTCTGTTAAACTTTAAAGCTAACCTTAGAAAAACGTAGCACAGAAATGATCAAACTAAAAAAATTCCAAGGCTGGTAAAACTCTTTGAGTTTTTAACTCTGAAAATATTGTAGGAAAAAAAAAATCTGCTTGGATCAGTTTAGGAAAAGAAACAAATTAAAAAAAAAAGGAGGATGTTTTTTAACCTGTGAAAAATATTCCTTGCTACAACTGAACACAGCTATTAAAAGCAGAAGTGGTCACACCACTATGCCTGGGGGGCTGAGGATCCCAACATCCCACCAGTGCTGGGCTCCACTGCTGCTTTTATGGATGGGAATCACTTTAATTAATTTTCTGGTAGAAGACAATTCAGAACTAAAATAAAGTAGTTTAACTCTATTGCCCCTTCCAATAGTGAAAAATGTTAAATTTCACGCTGTTCAATTTTCTTTGGGGATGTGACTTCAACGGGTGCTGTGCTCCCCATGGAGGACAGCAGGGTGCTGCCTGCCTTGCTCAAACCACAGCTCCCAGAACATCAGCCAGCATGCCAAGAGCTCAAACTCTGGAAACCTGCACTGGGGAGCCACTGGGTGCCCAGGAGCCTGCAGGGAGAGGAAAGTCCCCTACGCCCTCAGTGACCCTGGCAGCCAGTGGCCCCACGAGCCTGGCCGTGCTGAGGGAAGGCTGGGAGAGCCTGCAGGGAGCAGGAGCAGCAGGAGCTGGTGGCCAGGGCGAGCGCTGCGGTTTCCAGCCTCGCTGGGGAGCCCAGCCGCAGCCAGGTGAAATTACTCACATCACTTTCAAATTTTCCCACGTCGCCAGCCCCAAAGACAGAGAAATGAAGAGCTGTGGGCCAGCCCAGCAGTGGCCTGTGTGCAGCAAAGGGCCTGGCCAAGGGAAGGGAGCTGGGGCTGGCAGCTGTGCCATGCTGGTGGCCATCATCACCATGGCAGAGGGGGTTTGGGCAGTCCCAGAGCCCTCTGGCACTGCCTGAGCTGTGTGTCTGGCTGCCAGGAGCATCCCCCAAGGCTGCTCTCAGCTCAGATGTCAGGCTGAGCTCTGAGCAGGTCTCTGTGCTCCCCTGCCCTGCGTGGGTGCCTGGGTGAAGCACAGGAGCTGCAGGCTGCAGTCCAGCCCCGAGTTGCCCCATACGTGTTTGCTTTGACATCACTTCTCAGAGAGAGTGAGATGAGTCGACGTGTCGGCTGTGAAAAACAAAACCTACCAAGGTTTGCTGTTGCTGATTCAATGAGGAATTAATTGCTTTTCACTGCAAAATTAGTCATCGTGCCACAGAAAGAAAGGTATAAGGTCAGGCTGCACCAAGCATGCACTGCTGCTGGGGAAGCTACCTGTGACCAGGGGCACTGTGCCTTTTGCTCTTTATCCTCCAATCAATCCAAATTAGCAAATCATTAGGGATGGACTGGGGACATTAGTCCAGCTTGGATGAGGCCCTGGGCAACCTGGTCTAGTGGAAGGTGTCTCTGCCCATGGCAGGTGGGTTAGAACCAGATGATCTCTAAGGTTTCTTCCAACCCAAACCATCCTGTGACTCTATGGCATAATTAAGGACATTATTAGGCACATCCCACAGCATCAGATGCCAGGAGGACTCCCAGGGCAATGCTGTCACTTGGGGCACTGGGACCCAGAGCCCATGACTCAAAGCCAGCCCTGCACACTCCAAGTTCTGGTAACACCTCCCAGCTCAGGGCCCCAGACCGTGTCAGCAGACAGCTTTGCCCCTCGTTCCCGGCGGTGTTACAGCAGGAGATGCTGATCAAAGATCCCCCAGGTACCCACTGCAGACCGTTTTTGGCACTGGCTGCAATGCCGGGGCCAGAGCCCTCGCAGCCCGCAGGCAAAGGCAGCATTGACTCATTTCTCATCTCAGCACACTTTTTTCTCTTTTCTCACTTTTGCTGCAGTCCCAGCGCCCCAGCCCGCTGCCGCAGAGAAAAGGAAACAGGGAAAGTTAAAGCCACCCATGCTCAGGCACTGCCCTCATCCAGCCCTGCACCCCTCCAGCTGAGACAAATTTTGGCTGCAGCAGCAGCAGCATCTTCCTGGCCACTGCCCAGCTCAACCAGCGTGGCTGTGGCACACAGAGCTGGATCTGGTTCTGACCCCCAGCACAAGCACAGGTTCCTCCAGAGACCTCATCCCCAGGACCAGCAGAGTCCCACTGCCCTGTGCACCCACCTCTGGCTGGCCCTGGCATGCTTATGAGCAGCAGTCAGATGGAGAGGAAAGGAAAATGTCCAGTTATGAATTCTTGCATTAATTCTGCATGTGAATTGTAACAAGGAGCTGATTGGTTTAAGAGACATATCACACATAAAGGCAAATGCTGTCTTGGCTCAGGTTTTTATCCAAACATTGCCCTCACTATAGTTTTTATCCCAGCACTCTACATCTTGTGGTTGATGGAGCATTAATTTCTCCAACTCTTCCCTTTCCCCCTGATTTCTTTCAGCTTCTTTAAAATCCAGCTCTGCTTTGTAAACGCTGATGAGGCACCTGGGTAGCCCTGATCTTTGCACATTCCAGAGGATGTGCTTGCCTCAGTGGCCAAACTCAGCTCCCTTGATCCTGATTCCCCTGTGACTGGGATGTGCATCAGAGATCAAGTTCCCTGGCATTTCACACCTTCTGTGGCCCAGCTCTCAGAGGGGTGACCAAGCTGCAGACACCATGGGGACAAATCACAGAATCACAGAACAGTTTGGGTTGGAAAGGACTTTAAAGATAATAGAGTTACAACTCCCTGTCACAGGCATATACATACCACCCACTAGCCCATGTTGCTCAGGGCCCCATCCAACCTGCCCTTGAACACTTACAGCAATGGGGGAAAATACAGGGAAAGAACTTAAAAACCTTCCAAAATTTCTCAGTGCTGCTGCTGGTTTCTGGTTTTAAGCAATAATGGTTATTATTTTTCAGTCAAACTCTGCAGGGGAAATAAGCTGAGTTTTTCACCATTTACGGGCACAGGAAGAGCTGTTTCACTTCTCAAGTATTTATCTTCTAAGAGAAAGATGTAGGTGGTTCTTCCTGAAAATTTAAAAATTAAAAAAGGCATGGAAAAATAAAGATGAAAAGTCCCTCTCAGAGGTTGCTCTCTTAGGGTGACAGGGGACAAGTGTGGAGGCAGCTACACCACATACCAAGCCTCAAAAAATGAAATTTAGACATCACACACAATGTTTACAGTTCCATCCAGCAGAAGAGCCACCTCACTCCAGATGCCTCCTCAAACCTGCAGAAAGTGCCCTCATGCAGTGCTTGCCTTGCTTGGGAAATGCTCCTGCTGTGATGTTCAAAGCATCTGCTCAGGAGGGGAGAGCAGCCCCCCTCCAGTCCCAATGTGCCACGGCCACAAAAGGCAGTGGTGACATTTGGCTTCATGGAACCAAAATGCTGGGGCAATATAACCCAGGGGCTACACTGCAGCACCAAACCCCTGCTAATCTCTCCCCAAAAACAGGGCAATGTAATTCTGGGGCTGCATCAACCCCCAGCTTCTTCTGAAACATCCATCCCTGGTTATTGGCTCCCTGGTGTTCTGGGCTACACAGAAAAAAAAAAAAAATCTTTGTCCCCATCATGCCGTGTGGTTCTGAGAATTTGAATCAAAACTTGCAAACCCTGGAGTTACCGGTAACGCTCGAGGCTGTGAATGCAAAGGCTCCCACTTGACCTGTGGAGGCTGATAGTATCTGACCTCCTTTATTGCACTCCACTTCTCAAAGGCAAGTGGTTGGTCCAGTACCCAGAATTAATCAGGAAAATGTCCAAGAGGGCAAGGGAGGAAAGCAAAAGAAAAGTATGTCACAGAGACAAGGTTTGCCCTGTGGGCAGGCTTGAGACATCGTTTCCTGAAGGACCAGGGTGTCACTCTCCATTGCCTGGCAGCACCAGGTCCAGCCAAACCTCAGGGTGCAAAGGTTTGGTGAAACACTGATGGTCTGCACCGTGAGAGCCACATTGTGATCCCTGTTGCTGCTCATTTCAAAGATTTTCACCTGCTTTGAGAAACTGTTTGCAAACCCCAGCCCCAGCTGTGTGCTGGATCTGAACTGAGCAGGCTTTGGCATCTGGCTGTCACATCTCTAGATGTCGGGAAGAAATTATTCCCTCTGATGGTGGTGAGGCACTGGCACCAGCTTCCCAGAGAAGCTGTGGCTGCCCCATCCCCCAGAAATGTTCCAGACCAGGCTGGATGGGGCTTGCAGCAACCTGGTCTAGTGGAGAGTGTCCCTGTCCATGGCAGTGAAGGTGGAATGAGATGGTCTTTAAGGTCCCTTCCAGCCCAAACCATTCTGTGATTCTAAGATCCCTCCTCTCCAGGGATGTGCTTGCAGCAGCAGATGGAAAAACCTGCACAATTTCTGGGGCCATCTGCCAGCAACAAGAACCCTCCAGGTGCCAGTGTTGTGCAGTTTTCTGGAAGGAAATGTTTCTGTAAGCAAATGTTTGCTTACAGAATCCCTGGGCGTGAGGAGAGGGGTCCTGGCTGCTGGCTGTGTTTTTCTTTCCATTTATAACAAATACAAAACCAGCCCATGTAGTTGAAAGGGTGTGGGGGAGTTTACAAAACACAACCCCTCAAAAACACTGATGTGATTGAAGACGTTTCGATTAACCAAACATCAGAGGGGTGAAACCTCCCCCTCCACATCACAGCAGTGCCAGGATGCAAGGCCACCATGGGTGACACCATCCTCCTGGTGCCACCCCATCACACTGAGACCTGGACAGGAGACCTATCACAGGATGTTTGCCCCTTGGTCTATAGGGTTGGGAAGGGACAGTTGTCAGCCCTTCCTGGCAAGCACTATAGTCCCTATTTTCTTTTCACTCCTCTCCTCTCCTCTCCTCTCCTCTCCTCTCCTCTTTTAAATCTGCTAGTCTCACAGCTCACCTTCAGGGGAGATCTCACAATTTGACAACATCACTGGCTGAAAGAAACAGACAGCAAACCCAAGTTGCTCACACCATCTGAAATCCCCAACTTGATGACAATGCTGTGAAAAAATAATAGTAATAACAGGAATATTAAAAATAAAAATGGTACTGTAATGCTGCTGACTTGTCCAGAGGGAGCTTTCTCCCGTGGCATCTGATGGCCAAGGCCACGCACACACGGTGTCAGATGACACAAAGGGAAGGTGTTTCACCACGTCAAAGGTGGCCATGTCCAAGCCCATGCCACAAACCAGTAACAGACAAGCCAAAACAACCAGGGATGATGCTATGTAACAATCATCCTCCCTGAGTGCGCATTTCTCTGCTCTGGTGAAATCCCTTCAAATTTACACAAATGTCAAGCACATTTCCAACATGGATGGCCAGGAAGGAATGAACCATGGCTGCTCTGAGCCTTCCCCAGGATCTTTCCCAGACCCCTCCACAGCATCACTCCAGCCCAGTGTGGGGACAGATGTCACTCCCTCCCCAGCCCTGGTGCTGCCAACCATCCCCCCAAGGGACCCCCCAACCCCCCTGGTGATCCTGGCACGGAGAGAGGCGAGCTGCCCACTGCCACCCCTACATTATTCTAATCTGACTCACATTTAGTTCCCAGTTTTCAGATAAATGGCTCTGTGGGGGCCATGGAGGGAAGATAATCCCCTCTGGAGCCAAAGGGATGCTCTGTGGACACCCTGCAGCAGCAAGGCGATAGCAGCTTTCCTTGTTGCTCACTTTCAAGGGTGACATGTTTACAAAGAATGCTACAGCCGCTAATCCTGGATGATACCCTGTGTCTGCCTGAGAGAAATCCTAATTTTCTCGATAGGAGGAATTAGTTCCCTTAATGCTTAATACCCTTTTTTTCCTCTGAAAGCAAGCAAGCATTATTGTGCAGAGCGGAATAAACATTTTAATTAAAATGTGGAATTTATCTTCCAGTCAAATTCGTACGAGCCCCCGATGACACGTCAAACTCTGCTTTCCCATTTTGAATCTTCCTCTGATCTCTTAATGCGAGCAGCTGAATTAAAACCTGGGCTTGGTGGATTTGCATATAATTAGAGAGCAAGGGAAATTAATAGGGAATTGAATGGGTTTCTCCTCTGCCCATCTGATGTTTTTACCAGATTAAAAAGAGTTGATTTTTTTTAATGACTGCAAAAACATATTAAATATTATTTAACCTTTTTTTTTTGTTGGGGAGAGGGAAGCAGACAGACTAAAGAAACAAACTTATACATATGATAATGAACAACTCCTATCGTGGGAAGCAAATATCATTGTAATTAGGATTAGAAAGGAATCCTAATTAATCTTGTCCTGCCACTTGACTTCTAGAAGTTCCTTAAATGTTACCTCCTATGAGATGTAAAACAAGGAGCAGTTTAAATGCTCGACAGCTAATCCTGGTAGCCTCACCAGCATGGGGAAGAGGCTCCTGGATGAAATTTAGCATGGAGAGTTCTGATCCTGTGAGCTGGACTCAGACTGAAGAGGAACATACAGCTTTGCTGCCCCAATCTCCTAATTGCTCACAAGCCAGGTAATGAGTTAGCAAACCAAAAGAGATGCGATGCACTAAGCACCACAGCAACCCCTGACTCCATAGAAAGCATCCTTACAAATATTTTTCCACTTAAAAAAAATAATTGTCTATTCAGAAATACTTCTGGGGCTCATTTTCAGAATTGAAGGTCAGGTAAGGGGTGGGAATAGATGAGGTAACTCTGGTGCTGTGCATCTCCACCCCATGCCTTGATTTCATCTTCTCCACACTCGTGATGATAGAGATTACCCACCGTGCCGGTACTAAGTCATACATATTTTAACTCAGCTCTTGTCATGTGTCATCAAATCCTGTTTTTCAGGTATTGAGATTCATAGATTTAATTGCACAAGATTTTACTACAGGAGTGGATGGTCATGAGATTATTTTCATCTTTGTGTCTCAGTATGGAAAGCAGCTTGGAGAGAGCTAGTTTCCAAACTTCAGGGCCTGGATGAAAGTCTCATTTTCCAAATACAGCCAAATACAGTGCCAGGAGGTGCCATAATGGGAGATTATGACTTGGCCTATTAATAAATGCAGCAAACTTAATTTTTTTATGCTAAAATAAAAATAATAAATGAATCCTGCTGTGGCTAGGCTGGCTTCTCAACACATTTTTACCAAAAGTTCCCATCAGTTATTGGCTATGGTTTTATGAAAGTGACTGTCAGCAATGGCCCAGGGATAACCTGGTTAGGTCAGATGTGAAAAATTGTCACTTCGAAACCAGAGGCCACACAAAACGTTCCCAGTCTTGGATTTCATTTTAACACGCTAATCATACATTCACAAGGTAGGACTGATGAAAGGCTTCACACTGAAAACATAAGAAAGTCAAAATTTCATATGGTTTTGATGAGAAAAATAATTGATGACACTTTTCTCTTTCAGCTTGGTTTTGCTTTGAATTCGGGGTTCATGGCAATACAAGCAGCAACAGGAGCTGTGAGGGCTTAGTAGGGTTCTAATGATGCAATTCTTCCTGGGGAGCTTATCACCTGCTCCAGAACTGCACAGGGCCAGGAATTTTAAGCCACATTATTTACTTTTCTCAGAAAATCCACAACTCTTCATAGGGTGCACCAAACTTCACCACAGTTTTGCTGGGAGAAGTTTAGGAGCACGGCAGAGTCCTGGTGGATGCTCCACCTTCCCAGGAGGCAGAAGACCCAGATACAAGCCACGTAGATCCCAAACCTTTCATTGTATTTTCCTGCTCTGATTCTCATCTCTGGTGACATTTGCAAGAGCAATCTTTGGCTGGGCTGTACCCCTGGCTGACCACAGAGAGGGTCCTGGTGACCTGACCCTGACTGGGGAAAGCAGCCCCAGGGAAGTGTCTGTTCCCATCACCCCAGAGTGAGCTATCACCACTTCACAGAGTGGCAAAGGGCAAAAATGTTAAAGTACCAACTCTGGTGGCTGAGGTCAGACTTGTTTTCCAACACAGCTTGCCCTGGGAGCTCGCCCTGCCCTGAGGTCAGCCGCGACACGGCACTCCATGGAAAAGGTTTTCCAGAAAAGTTAAACAAAGCAGAACTGAGCAAACAGAAGGGTGTGTATGGAGTCAGTCCCAAGGGAGGCAGGGACCAGGGTGGCTGATATGAAAGCAACTGCAGTGTCCCAGCACATCCCAGTACGTCACAGGTGCCAGGTCTGCCTGCACCAGCAGCCCCCAGTGATGCCCCATGGTGCCACCAAAATGCCAGCTGCTTCCATGAAATGCAAACAGATCCACAACTGCCCCAGAATTTACACCCATCTAGATGAAAAGAAGAAGAAAAAAAAAATTCAAGAAGAAGGAAGAATGGATGATAACATGAAGCTTCTGGCATAGATTTTTCCCAGCCAGATAATTAACTAACTCAACCCAGCACCACAGATCAGCAATTTAACTGCAGGTCATTTTGTAACACAGATTTTTGTTTTTAAACTTACTTGTCATAGTCTCTGATCTATTATAGTAACTGACAGCTGTATTTGCTGAACAATGGAACAGAGGTTACAGAGAACATTGATTATACTAAAAAAACCCAAAACCATCTACCACACCTGTATGCATACAGCCTCCACATGCCTATAGTAACATTTTTAAGCTTAGGTATTATCTGTGGCTTGAGCAGGAAGTCCATGTCCCACATCTGCTTTTGAAAGAATCTGGGAATGAAAAACTTTCCTTACCACCAGGACAATGATACACAGGCAAAAGAGTTCTTGCTTTAGGACACTGTCACATGATTAAATCCTGTATTAGTATTGCATTTTTTATAGTAAAAGTTCGTTTCATTACTCATGGATTGTACATTTGCTGCAAAAAACAATTAAAACACTATTGCCATTGGGTTAGGATTTACATTTTCCCAGTGAAGTTTGCAATTAAAAAATAAGCCCATCTATCTTATGGCCATCATTTAAGCTCCTTAGAATGTGGAAGGTAAAAATCCTGTGGATTACAGAGAATTACACTTTTTTATACCTCTCGGTTTTAAGTGAGGTGCTACACAGATAAAGCAATTTCTTCTTAAAACACATACTTAATATAACATCTTTCCTTTCATTCTCTGGCTGGCTTTCTCCTCTATTTCAGGACATAAAGCAACTTGGAACTTTCTGAAGAAATAAATCCCCAAGCTGAGCCGAGACCCAGCTGATGGGATTCATAAGGAAACACCATCTCAGAACAGGTGAGTCTCTGTGTCCCCAGCTGAAGTGTTTGGGGCACCTCCAAACACTTTTAGCAAAATATTAACAATTTAGATTCATGGAACTGAAAATAAAATACAGACTGTGCCAAAGTCAATGAAGTTTTCCCGCTGATTTATCTCATCTAAGGCCAAGAACACAGCATTATCTCCAGCGCTGGCAGGTGTTCATTCGGGTCTTGAATCACAGAATCGTTTAGGCTGGAAAAGCCTTCTAAGATCATCGAGTCCAAACGTTAACCCAGCACTGCCAAGGCCACCACTAAACCATGTCCCCAAGCTACATTTACATGTTTGTTAAATCCCTCCAGGGATGGTGACTCCGACCTGAGTGCCTTGGGCAGCCTCTTCCAGGGCTTGACAACCATTTGGTGAATATTTTTTCCCAATATTAAATTTAAACCTTCCCTGCCACAACTTGAGGCTGCTTCCTCTTGTCCTATCACTTGTTTATTGGGGGAAGAGATGGATCCCTACCTGGCTCCACCCTCCTGACAGGGAGCTGCAGAAAGCAAGAAGGTGCCTCCTTTTGTCCAGGATGAGCCTCCTTAGCCCCTCTCCTCATCAGACTTGTGCTCTAGACCCTCCTCCAGCTCCACTGCCCTTCTCTGCAAACTCTCCAGCATCTCCATGTCTGTCTTGGAGTGAGGGGCCCAAAACTCAGCACAAAACAGAATCTGAGGTGCAGCCTCATCAGTGACTAGAAGAGCCAGAGTTTCCCACAGACTGTAGAAGTATGAAGAGCCAGAGTTTCCCAAAAGATAAATATTTCTTCATTGTGCTGCGAGGAGACCAGCCATAAAACTCTGCCTTTACTCCATCTCTCTTATCATCATATCCATCTGCCTTGGCTTGACTGTCTTGTATGTGTACAAGGCTATATTTGGATCAGTAGGTTAACAGAAACTGCATTTCTAAACTGCAAAGTGTATTTTGGGGTAGATACTGGCTATCTCCTGAACCTGAGAAAGATGGAGCTCAGCAGACTCAGTTCTGCTTGTGGTCTTCACCAAGCAAACAGTAAATATTGTTTGTAACAGGCAATTTTATATAAAGTATTTATATAGATTTGATGCAATGACATAATAAAAACTACCAGTGACTGATCAAGATCTTACTGGCAGCTCAGGGATTTTCTCTGTCTGTTTGTTGGCTGACTCCAGAGAAAGAAGGGGAGTGGGAAAATTACTCAGACACAGAGGCTAAGGAGCATTTTTCATTATTTTGTCTTTATGACAGCAAAGTTTGCCACTGATTTCAAGAGGAGTATTGTCTGCCACTCTGTAGCCACTAGCATAGAAATCTGTGAGCATTAAAAACTTAGGTTAGCAAGGGCATAAATACGTGCACACACACGAACGTCCAGGCAAACACGTGCCCAAACATGCATGCCAAGGCTCTCCTGCACCAAGGAATCACAGAATCAAAGGATCTTGGGATGTTTTGGGTGGGAAGGGACCTCAAAGCTCACCCAGTTTCAACTTCTCTTCAGAGAGCCCAGCATGGGAGGCAGCACTGGAGCATGGGGGGGATCAGCCCCCTCACCAGCCCTCCTCACTAATCCTCAGGCTTGTTAGGTTATCAGGACCCAACTACTCCCACTAAACAAAATCCACATGCATGTTCCATTAAAAGAAAAGTATTAGTATTTTAAATTACTATAATTTGTGCTTGGAACTAATAAATCTTAATTATTCAGCAGAAAACAAATTGCAGTGTGGGATTTAATTCCTCCTGTCTGCTCTACTACAAATGAACTACCAGTGGTCAAAGAACGAGCTACGTGGCAATCAGCAATTACATGATTTATTTTTTTATTTTTATTCTCCACTGGGTATTATCTGAATACCTGCAGTGCCTCTGTTCTCACCTGACACGTACCACGCTGTGCTGGCTGCAATGACATCTGCTGGTGGCTACCAACCTTCTCAGCTGGCTGGTGGCTTTATTCACCTTAATAAAAGAAGCAGCTATGTGCTCCTGCACTTTTGGTTCTGTACTCAGTACAGAGCTATGGAACAGTGTTTAGGTGAAAAGGAGTAATTCTGCTACATCTGAGCAAACTCCAGAGGTAAAACCCACCCCAGCAGCCCTTGGAGCTGCTCTGCAAGTCTCTGGTTTCTTGAAAAATCCCATGTGCCGTGGGTAAAAAAGGAAGGGGTGGGTTTCACTGGAATGGAAGAGTTAGTGTAATTATAAGTTACGGGATCATGGCAAAATCCAGATCAAAGAAAGGCATTTCCCATGGCAGAGCTCCAGCAGTTTCAAGGAAAGATAACCTCAGTTCTGTCTGGGTGGCAGAGAAAGGCATTGGCCACTACAGCAAAGGACCACACGACTGGAGTACTGCAGGACTCTGAGCCCACAAACTGGCAGATATTTCCCTTTTCCTTGCCCTGGGGGTGGGCTGACACACATTCCCCATGTCCCAGCAGGGCTGCCACTGCTGGGTGCTGTCTCCCATGGAGCCCACAAGCTGTTCCATGGAGGAGAGGCTGTGCCACATCATGTCAATGCCAGGTGGGAGGGGGCTTGGAGCAAGCTGGTCTACTGGAAGGTGTTTTTGCCCATGGCAGGAGAGTGGGAATGAGACGATTTTTAAGGTCCCTTCCTACCCAAACCATTTTTTATTCTGTGACCATGATGGACTGTGGACTGCCAGGGCTACAGGACAGTCCCAGGTTCCCTGAGGTGCCATGCTGCACATTGGGTGCCCTTTAAAATAATAAGCATCTTTAAAATAATTCCTCATGGGTCTCCCTGAAAGCTGTTTATGCTAATGGATCATTCAGAATCCTAGTTCTCTTTGTACTGAGATTCCCACTACCAAACCCAAGGTGTGAGGAGACACACCACCAAAGCCAATGCCTTTCAAAATCCAGAGGCATGCTGCAGATGCCAACAGGTAAAAGAATTTGTCATAAACAATCCATAAACAAATGGGCCAGCACTCATGGAGGGTGGTGTTTGATGGCATCTTTCTGCTGAGACTGAATTCCTTGTGTTCTTGCACCACTTGAACTCTGATTACAACAGCCCTGCCCCAACCAGGGTAAGGACACATTGACAAGTATTTACAGTCATTTCTGCTGCTTGGGATTTTTTCTTAGAAGGTACATTACTAGAAGAAAAATGCTGCAAAACAATTTTAAAGATTTCAAAGAAAAAGTTATTGCCTCAAGTAGAAAGAAGGGAGCACAGCCTGATAGCACAACTACTCTACATAAGGGAAATACTTCTCATCACCACTTACTACACCTGATGGGATCTCTATTCTGTCACACTGAAACAAGGTAACAGTTAATTTAAATTCTGGAGATAGTCACTTAATGATTTTAGCAGGAAGGGGCTACAGGCAGATTCCTTGCAGGGAGAAACGTCTAAGCCCAGCAACCATCCCACACCACAGCACAACCCAGCCACAGTCTGAGGACTTCCAGGCAATGCAAGAAGTGAGATGATGGGTGAGATCAGGGCAGGATGGAGACTGAGGGACATAAAAAGGATGTTACATTTTTCATGTCACCAAAGAGTAACAGTCTACAAGCTTGGAAGCTTTGAAGAGTCAGATTTGTAAAACTGAAAGAAATGAAAATAAAATAATTAAATAAGTCAGATGGCAACTAACAGACTGCTCACCTAGCATTTTCCCACCTCGGGCAGGAGCTCTGATTAATGCTAATTAGCTTATCTTCACATTAGATCCTGATGATTCATCACTTACTACCCCAGGAATTATGACGCACTGGGGAGAGATATATTTCTAGATTCCATGGGTGTATGCCATGTCTGGAACACTTAAATGATTTTGGCATGAAAAGGGACCAACCACAAGCCCAGCTAATCAAACCAGCATTTCTCAACCTACACCTTCCAGTAGTTATAAAAAAGATTCAGAGCAAAGACAAGACTATGGCACTGAAGACAAATTTATCTGCCTCATCAGTGGTGTAGAATCTTTGCAGAACAAAGGGCTTTACCGGCAACCTGCCAGGAGCCTGTGGCTGCTCCTCGTTTGCATATAAATTTAAAAAGAATTTTAATAAGTGTTAAATGCACACGATTATTTCTTATTTATAGCTGAAAGTAGGTGTATGCAGCGCTTTATAAAACACAGAGAAAAGAAAAAGTACCTTTGGAAGTCTGAATGGAAATCAACAGAAAAACCTGCAACTGCTTCACTGAACTAACTTTTGGGTATGTGGCTTTGCTCCCCTGTGGCCACAGGCACAGTGGGGCCAGCTTGGAATTCCAGCCTCCTCCTCCTTTCACATGTGATGCATCAAATGAGAAAAGATGTGCTCACAGCTGTGTGCTCCTCCCCGGAGAGGTGCACAGATGGCCAGCTGTCCCCGTGCCACCGGGTGACTGTCACTCAGCACGGGGCTGGAAAGGAGCAGTTCATCCTCACACAGCTTTGACAGGGTGGTCTGCAACACAGGGGGATGCATTGGGGTGGATTTTGGCCACAAGTTGCTTTGCATTCAGTTGTGAGCAAGCATGCAAACAGCCTGGAACTTTTCTTCTTCTGAAAGCTTTTGCACTGTTGATCACATAAATCCCAAGCCCTCTTGTTATATGTAAAACAGGAGTAGCTGTCATATTCCTTCCAACTGAAATTCTATTCTATTCTGTTCCTTTCTATTCTATTCTATTCTATTCTATTCTATTCTATTCTATTCTATTCTATTCTATTCTATTCTATTCTATTCCTCTCTCTCTCATTTGTCATTTAGCTGCAATGAAGAGAAGGTCATTCCCTCACACTCATCACACCACCAGGACCTGCCACCTGCCTGTGTTTGTTGTAAACAGGATAAAACAAAAAAAAAGCTGAATTTTACTGTGGGGGTTGAAGTTTCAGCTGTCTTTCAAAAGCACTGTGGAGTCATGAAACAGAAGAGATCAAAGACTTATTTGTGAACTTGAGAGTTATTATTGGATACAGTCCCTTCTCACTCAAAGTATCTTGATCTCTTTTGGAATTCAGAAGAATTTCCTTAGAAATAGATCCTTGCACCACTGTGCAAGGAGCTGCCGTTAAATAAAAAGTCAAACATTTTATTTAACATTTTATTTACAGGTTGAGGAAACTGTTCCAGCCCAGTCATCTCTCAGTGATGACATCAGACACTCTTCCTTGAAGTCTGTTTTTTCCAAGGAAGACTTTTGTCAGACCATGCACCTACAGTACCCATGTTTGTTTTATCCATGTGAGAGCCAGCAGGGAAATCTGGGACAGGACACTCCTGACCTACTCACTTGTGAAACCAGCACTGGTGACTGGAGATATGACAATGAAGTGTCATCACTTTCCCATTTTTTTCTGTGAAACAGGAGCCTAAACTAAATCCTAAAGTTAATTTGGGGAACAATATTAACCTCGGCCCCAACCCCAGTCCCAGCTGATGGGACTCTGGATCTCAGTGTAGTTTCTATCCAAAAAAAGCATTGTAGCAGGTCCACCTGGATTTAAGGCAGGGTGTATATAGCTTCCATCTTTATGACTTGGGTGAGAGTTTTGGTTAGGATTAGTGTTAGGCAAGGGGAGAACAATGGCACTGAGGCTGAAGTAGGTGTTAGGATCTTAAGTCAGGCCAGGAAGAACAGATAAATTTGGTCATGAGAAGATTCAGTGGAGGGAGATGAGCAAAATATGGGGAGAGGACATGGAGCTTTTGGAGATAATTTTCTTCTGGAACTGGTGCAGGATGTGTGACTTTGGAAGGTCCAAAAGACACTGATGGGCTAGGATAATAAAGGGATTTGGGGGAGACAGCACCAAAATGGAAAGCTCATGGTGAGTGAATCTGTGACTCCTTTGAAATCTGGGGTCACCAGGACTCACTGGAGCAGTGAATAGGCTGAGGCTGAGGTCAGGGTAGAGTCTGAATCCAACAGATCATATGGTGGACTCTGCTGCCACATCTGCAGCCATTTCTTTTAGTCTGGGAACTGGGAGAGGTTTCTAGGGTTGGGCTGTCATTGAATGTAGGGTTAGGTCTTGAAGCAGGAGAAACCACTGAGATTGTACTACAGGCACCACTAAAACAACATGAGAACTGCTGAGTGCCCCTGGGCCATGCTTCCAACCTCAGCCAGCAAGGCACTGATGGCCAAGGCTGAAGGCAGTAGGTAAAGCTCAGTTGGGAAGTGCCAATTGAACAGTGTATCATGTCCAGATCACGAGTCCATAAGCAGCTACACTGTCTCAGGGATTTTCTCAGCCAAATCTTAGTCCTAAAATTTCCCCTTCCAATCCAGTGTCTCCCAACAGCCCTAACCCCCATGCAGCTCACTGCTCTGTCCTTGTTCCCAGGCTCACTTCCAGCTTTTGGCCTCCACCAGCCCAAACCTTCACTCTTAACACATATCCTACTCCAACTCAAAAAACAGATTTCACTTTTTTTGCTAAAATGTACATTTAAGCCAAATCCTCACAAAATTGTCGCCATGTGAAAGATGATCACATCTTGGACTTCCCTTCCCAGCTGGTGTTCTGCAGCCAGTTCATTCTGGGCCTTAGTGCTAATGAAGAATACGAGGGGTAAATGAGAATGAGAAACTACAGCCAAAATCTGTTTCCTCCAGGGCAGGCTGACTGACCTGTGAAACCCACATGTTTTGTGTTACAGACTGTAAACCTTCAACACTGCAGGAGAAATCAAAAGTAAAAGGAACTATGGATGTGGAAGGGAGTTCTCTCAGCCACCCCAGTAATGCACAATGATAAACACATACAAGTGTCCTTTGCATAGATTTGTAGTGAGAGGTCTCTTTTTTTCCCCCAGTCCAAAGGTGGAAACGATCCATTTCAGATGATGCATTGTAAATGTGGTGTACCATACTTTTCCCCTTGACTTATTTGGCAGCAAACAAATAAAACCATGAAGATTCACATCCTGGCTTTCCTTTCACAGGCACGAGTCACTGGAAAACAGGCAGCAGCTGTAACTGTGCTGCCAAGAAACAAGGCATGAAAGGACTCCTGAGCCTCTTTGTATTTTTGGGTGTTGCTACTTGCATCTTAATCCTCAGCCTTCTTGGAAGCAGAGCAGGGCCAGCCTCAATGAGTTCTGTGCTCAGGTAATCCTCCCCGTCTCGCTCAGTGAAGGGCCATGCCCTGCCACCTCCAAGCTGGAGAGATGTGTCATCCACAGGAGATGCTGAAGCACATGGGTCTTGTATGAACAAAAGCAAGGAAGATTTTCATGCACTTACAAATAAAAGAAAGACTTGAACGTGCTTACAAGGATTTGTAGAATCCTAGAAAGATTTGGGTTGGAAGAGACCTTAAAGCTCAACCAGTCCCAACCCCTGCCATGGGCAGGGACACCTTCCCCTAGACCAGGTTACTCCAAGTCCCATCCTTGAACATCCAAGTCCTGGCCTAGAACACTTCCAGGGATGGGGCAGCCACAGCTTCTCTGGACAACCTGTGCCAGTGCCTGCATCCTCAGGGCTAAATAGATGCTGAACATGTGTCCAGGTATGCATGGAATATCGCTGAGATCACGTCCATGAGGGCTGACTCCCTCCCAGCACAGCGTCCTTCCCAGCACATAATCTTCCTTCCATGGCTCGGGGGGCTGGAGCTCTGCTCAGCCTCTGCTGACACAGACACAGCTGCTCACTACAACCTGAGTGCTCTGCCAGCCAACATGGCACGAGGACAGCACCCTACAGCAGCCTGGGCAGGTGGGTGCTTTATCTGTATTTGTGTGCACAACGAGGAAGTTCATTTTAGTTTCACATCTGAAAGTCTTCACTGCTTTAGCTACACGGTCTCCTCTGTCTTTGGTCTGTGTGTAGCCAAGTTCAGGTGAAAAACACCATGTCTGTATTTTCCATGGTAAACCACACAGGTTTTAAACTCACAGCGCTGTATTTGCAAACATGCAACTTCTGCATGAGCTGAATCCTGTTTCATTTGAAACCCTCACCCCCAAAGTGTCTGACATTAGAAAAAAGAAAGTTCTTGACCACAAACAAAAAAACCTCATGCTGGCCCCACTGTATCCTGTGTACACTATTAGAGAAATAGGAGCCTGTGTTTTGATTTCCATGCCATGTTGTCTTTCTGGTCTGGCTAGGGTTGGTCTAAACTGTATTCTGAGCAGAAAGAGAAGCTCATCCTTCACCACCCTCCCCCTGTGCTTCCCTGTGATACAGGACAAGCCCAGCTGTTCTCAGGCATAGGAGCAGGGATAATCACCCTCCAGGACCACACATTAATTTTGCTGTTCTGTTCCTAAAGTCAGTCTCTCTGCTTCAATTATCACTCTCCTTTTCCATGCAACCAGCAGCATGAGATTTTGCAGGCTGGGTATTTCAGGCTCTCCAGATCCTAATTCCTTATTCCTTTTCCCATGTTATGGGAGCCTTTTCTTTCCTCTTTACACTACCTGAAGAATGGGAAGCAAACCCAGGGCTCTAAGAACACTTTTTACCACCCAGACTCTTCATTATATGGCTCCCTTTTTAGCAGGTGCTTTAAACAGAAGCATTTCACTGGGGGAAAAGAAGATTAATCCAGTTGTGAATGACCAGATACTCTCATTAGCACTGGCTGACAGGCTTTTCTTCGGAAAGTTGCGCCACCAAATCTTGCTTGCCTACATTCTTTGTAGGCAGTGTAATCCTCATTTAAAAGTTTGTGGCTGTCCAACGTCACTTGTTACCTCCCTTCCACAAACAGCAGGGGAAGGCAGAAGATGCAGAAATTAGACTTCATCATTGGCTTGTACTCCATGATATGTCACAGGCTTAGTTTACCTCAAGAGAAATGAACTAAAAAATCAGGAGAAAATGAGCTGAATTCCTTGTCCCAGCTTCTGCATCATCAGCAGTGTGGCAGCTCCAGGCAACAATGCCCAGCATCCAGGGACAGGATGAATTTGGGATTCACCCAGCCCTCGCCACTGCTCCAAGTACCTCCCTGCGTACTCACTGAGTAATGAGCATTATACCCTGCTGACTCATCCATTATTCACAAGTAAATCCATGTGTGGTGGCTTGGAAATGAAACATGAAGAGAGATTTTTATATAAATTTCTTTCTAAACATGTTCAGAGTATATTAGCCAGACTGAAAAAGAAAGTACTGTCCAAGACCAGATCAGCACACATTTGCTGTGAGGGGCCAGGAGTCATTCCCAGCCTTTCCAAGGAGTGGCCCACTGCTCACTGATGGATCAGTTCCAGACATTTCCACTCCTACCTGTGATTACAGCAGCTCAAGCCTCTCCCCTCCCTCTCTCTGGGCATGTTTTTGGGTGACCCAGCAGCTGCTTGGATCTCCATTGCTGCTGGTGGCCCCAGCACGAGGACAGCACTTCACCTGTGCTCTCTCCATCAGGCAGCAGAGCTGACTCCCTCCTTTTCAGCTCATTCCACCCATCCTTGCTGCTAGGGAAAATCCAAATCTCTGTGAGCCTGCTAAGGGAGCAGGAAAACAGAGAGCAACACCCAGCAAGCAGCTCTTGGCATGCTCTGCTCATCATTTAAGAAGTTGAATTTTAAAAAACGTATCAGAGTAGCAACACTTTGCTGCTTTTCTGTTCTCTCCTGATCCAGTTCCCAGAATGTGTTATGTCTTAACTAAATGCCCCAAGGGGCAGAGCAGTGCACCCCAGTGAGTCACCCTAAATAGCACCCTACACGCTACAGATGAAGTGATGAACCCAACAGCCACTTGTGCTGCACATGGAAGCCAGGACATTTCCACACATGTGAAACAAGATTGACACAGTTGATATAGAACAGTCCTTTCCTTAAAGCTGATCAAGAATTTGCTGAGTTACAAGGCAGGGCAACAGGCAGTGCTGTGGGAATAATGGAGCCCCAGAATGGTACCCAAGGATGCTGCTGTCCTGAGGCACCAACCTCATGGGCTCCTCTGGGAGTTTGGTACCCTGGACACTGGGTCAATGGATTAATTCCCTGTTTGGCAGGCACTCAATGGATTAATTCCCTGTTTGACAGGCACCAAGCCCCAGAATGGTACCCAAGGATGCTGCTGTCCTGAGGCACCAACCTCAGGGGCTCCTCTGGGAGTTTGGTACCCAGACACTGGGGTCACTGGATTAATTAATTAATTAATTCCCTGTTTCACAGGCACTCACTGTACTGCTGCACCTCCTCCCTCCACGTGTGATCTGCCTGCTGTCAGTGAGCAAAGAATGGGGAAATGGAGAGGACAGAGTGGCCCAGAGATGCTCCCAGGGAATGAGGACTCAGCACCCAGGTGGCACAGGGATCCAGGAGAAGGATGTACTGGAGATAGAGTCCTCTGCCCCAGGAAGATTCAAACAAATACCCACACTGCCACTCTAACCTCTACCTTCCCCCAAGGAGGGAATTCCTTTGAGGACTGGGGAAATCCCACAGCATCACTAGATTTTTCTGGGAAGGCTGGAGGATAAAAAAGGCACCTGCCTCCATTCAAGTCTCTAAAGCCTTAGAGGCCTCTTTGCCAGCAGAACATCAATGAAATAATACTGAGTGGTTTGTGGGATTGGGATAATTTTATGTAGAGGCATTTTAAAAGGCTGGATCACCACCACCTGGCAAGTGTGAGTACATCTGAAATCCTCCTCAGCTGCAGAAGGGGTGCTCTTAACACGGCAAAATGCTTAAGAGAAGAGTTTCTTTACAAATGAAAGTAATTAACTCTTTTGTCTTAATTCAGGTGGATGAGCATCAGGAAGTGACTCCGGAAAATGCCCATATTGGGTTCCATGGTTGTCAGCCTCTGAGCTCATGATGCAATTCCAAGACTGAAATTATATGGCTGTTTTTTCAGTATTAGTCATGCAACCTTTCTCTGGGATCTGAATGTCAAGCTGGGTCAAGCTCTCTCCTTCCTCCACATGGTCACCAATTCTAAGGAATATATAGGTCAGATTCTATGCAGACACTCCTGCAAAGCTATTACTTCAAATTACACGTCAATTATATGTGTTGAATTTAGCAACTCTTCCTTTTAAATGCAAGCTTGTTTCATTACTTCAAAACTCTTGGTATCTGCAGTAAAATATTCTGCCTTAGAGTTGTTGTCCTGAAATCAGACAGGACCAGCAGAGCATGGAAGTTGTCTTCTTCAAGGAATGGTGTGGTGGCCTTCAGAGTCAAATTCTGATGGCCAGAATTGGCCATAGAATCTCAGAGAATCTCAGCCCCACCATTGCCCCTAATACCAAGGGAAGACAAAAAAATGAATTGACAGAAAATACATTTCACTGTATTTCCTTTCCTGACTTTTCATTTCACTTAATTCCTCAATTTCTTATTTCATTACTTTTCATGAAATAAAAATTCTTCATTTAATGAAAGGAAATGAAATCTCAAGATTTCAATGAAAATAATTTCATTAAATTTTGGCTAATTTCACTGCACTTCATTTTATTCCATTTAATTGTTTTCACAATTCAGAATTTTTCAGAATTTTCTTTTTTTTTCACACCAAACTTTCATCAAGCTTAGGGCTGTGACCGAGATGCCCAGCCCCATGCATGGCTCTAATCTGAAAGGTGTGCAGGCAGCAATGCTGTGGCTTTGCTATGATCCTCCTGGCTTGAGTTTTCCAAGCCAAGTGTCCAAGGAGCTCGAGGCTATTTCCCTCTCTCAGGCCTAACTCTAGGCCTAATGGCAGCTTGTCCTGGGGCTGAGGTCCCCATCACCATGGCTGGTCCATGTCAGGAAGATGTAGCAGCAGCAATGTTGTGGCCCTGCCATGATCTCCCTTGCAGGCCTTTTCCAGCCCCAGTGCTCCTGGAGCTGTTGGCTCTTTGACTCTCTCAACCCCAGCCCTAACACTGACTGCAATCCTAACCCTAACCCTAACCCAAACCAATATCACAGGTTTTCCAGATCAGAAAGATACAGGAACAGCAATGCTGGGGCCCTGCCATGATCTCCCTGGCAGGCCTTTTCCAGCCCCAGTGTTCCTGGAGCTGTCGGCTCTTGGACTCTCCCAACCCCAACCCCAACCCCAATGGCAGCTTGGCACTGAAGGGCCAGAAGTCCTCATGTGCCTAAGCGGCACAGATTAAAAAGTGTGGATTTGGCAAAGACAGCACCCTGCTGTGATGCCCTTGCAATGCTTTTTCAAGTGCCATTGTCCCTGGAAGTGTGGGCTCTCCAATCCTAATGGCAGCTTGCTGCTGGGGCTGAGGTCCTCATCACCATGGTAGCCTGGATTCAAAAATGTATAGTGAGCGACCTAAAAAAGGAGATGCTGATCTGGAACTGTCTACTTCTTTAGCAAGAAACTTTTTCTTCAACAATGAAGAAAAAAATGCACGTTGAAGAAAGCTACGTTCACATGGAACTCAGGTGGAGCTAGGGAGACTGGATTAGAGTCAGGATTAAAGAAAACATTAAAGAATTATATTGCTTGTTTTGCATAGGGCAGTGCTCATGAAAAAACACCTAACGCACAGAAATAAGCATAAGTCATTTTCCTTCACCTAATCTGGTCATCTGCAAAGAGACATGGGTAGCATTACACACATGGCAAAAAAAAAAAGAAGGAAGCCAAGTGCAGCCAATGATTCCAACAAGTAAATGAAGAAATTCAAGCAGAATAAGATGAAGATGCAAGACTTTCTGAATGATGCTGCCCAGAGTTGCTTGCAGGCCTTTGCAGCAGCCTGGTTGGCTCCAAGAGCAGGACATGAGATTTTACCAGTTCCATGAGATTTTACCATTTCCTTCATGACCTAGAGATCATAGATTTGGGAGTTGATTAAGCAGAACTAATTTGCTTTTATCGTAGAAGCTCAATAGTGACCAAATGACAGAAATCTATGAGTGATGAAGCAAGAAAAGCCTCATGTGAAATGCAGATGGAGTCAAAGATTGAGGGGCAAAGGTGCCCCCAACTTTCCAAAGCAAGATTTCACTTGGTGTGACAATGCAGCTGCCCACACTCGGAGCACAGCAGATTCCAGGCTCCTGGTGCATCTGCACTGCAAGCCCTGCCAGCTCCCAGACCACATGAATCATGCCTAAGGATTCTCAAATTCAAAACATGCAAGAAAAATGCTCCCTTTCGATACCACAAAGGTCCTAAAATGTCTTTGGGACTGGGATTTAGCTTTCACCGCTCTGTCTGTGGATGAGGTCCCCTCCCAAGAGCCAGTCTGCAATGTCTGGAAAACCATGTCCTGTCACAGCAATGGGGTGCACCAGGGTCACTGCCTGGGAACATTTTGGATATGTAATGATAAAAAGCTTTTCCCACATCTGTCAGAGGTGGAGGTGTTGAACATGCGAGGAAGTGGAGAATTCACAAGCTAATTTAGCAAAGAAAAGGAAGTTTGAGAGGCTTTGTGGTAAAGTCAGTTAAAGCAATGGTATAGGACTGAGGTAAAATAACTGAAGATACAAACCCCACATCATCCTAATCTCTGTTTAATCAATGCCATTCAAAGAGGCTGAGAAAAAAAAAGTGTATTTCATTCTGTCAAAACCAGCCATTTTTGGGCCTTGACTGCTGGTAACACATCATTGGAAATATGGTATCCTACAGTGAGCTGACCTGATGAAATATCCTTCAGTTTATAATAAATTTGAAAATTTTGTAAGTACCTAGGTCTGCTCAAGAAAGGCATACAAGTGGTTTTTATTGAAATTCAACAGCATTTATGCAGCAGAGACCTCTGGATACACAGTCAGCAAAGCTTTCATGTAGCAAAACAAAAAAAATTTACAAATTAAGTCCTTGATCTTGCATGTATAAATCCAACACTTGCAAATACAAATATATACAAATAATTTTATGCACCAATTGTTAGGCTGGTTTTGACAAGACCATCCATATATGTGAAATCATTTCCCTACGTGAGCATCTGCAGGTCCTAACACCCAGAGAGAACACTTTATCAGCAAAGCTTTCATGTAGCAAAACAAAAAAAATTTACAAATTAAGTCCTTGATCTTGCATGTATAAATCCAACACTTGCAAATACAAATATATACAAATAATTTTATGCACCAATTGTTAGGCTGGTTTTGACAAGACCATCCATATATGTGAAATAATTTCCCTACGTGAGCATCTGCAGGTCCTAACACCCAGAAAGACTTTGGGAACGCTGCCCATGGAAGAGACAGTAACCATGAATTTAGCAAAACAAAGCATTTATGGCCATAAATCCGTGGTATGCATACAAATCAGATGAGACACAAGTTTTTAATAATTAATAAGGTCACTGTGCTGTTTGGCACTGGCACAGACTGCCCAGAGAAGCTGTGGATACCCCATCCATGGAAGTGTTCAAGGTTGGATGGGGCTTGGAGCAACCTGGTCTGGAGGAAGGTCTGAACCCCATGGCAGAGGGCTGGAATGAGATGAGCTTTAAGGTCCCTTCCAGCCCAAACCATTCTGTGATTCTGTGACTTTGGTACTCTCTCTCTTGGACTCTGATAGCCTGCATTCCTTATTTAAGAGAATTACAGAACTGAGAAGGGATTAAACCAATGTAATATGCAGATATTAAACACCTGCCTGCAGAATTTTATCTAGAAGCCTACACAACTTTTAGAGAATGATTCATTTAGTCATGAGCACATTGATCATGGTCTGGAAAGGAGTGAAGAATTCTATCTCTGATCTTAATTTGAGAATTACACTCCCTACGACAGAAATTCATAGGACAAAAACCACCCTAAGATGGTCTTACACCTTCTGGACGTCTTGCACATTGGTAGACAATACCTGGAAGTTTCCTAGGAATCTGAGGACATGGCTGGTTTTTGGGAAAAATTCATAAGCAACAAGAATAGCCAAAAAGTAGGAAGACCTGCTTCTGGAGAGAGAGCACGCCAGAGGATCAGACAAACCAGAGGAAAATGCGGAGCCTCAGGAAAACAAAAGCTTCAGGGCTTTCCCAGCTGCTGACAGTACACAGAGCATGGCCCTGCCAACTCACCAGCTGAACATCCAGCCCTAGCTACAGAGGTAGCTACTCAACATTGTCATATTCCACCTTCAGAGCTAAAGAAAACAAATTACCCACCAGCAAAGAGATAATTTTTGCTACTAGCGTGTTCTGCAAGTGTAGGATACAGCACTCCCAGCTTCTGCCTTTGCTTGTCATTTTGTGTGCAGAGATAAAGCATTTCTGCCTTATAGTAAAGGCAAATTGTAAATGCAGGGTTATAATTTATTTATGTACATTAGAAACTAGCTAATTTGCACTAGTGACTAGATACCCTATTGGAGCTTTTCATATTTTATGAATCAGCAAGCGAGCTAATGAACTAACAATTAAAGAGTGAACAAAGAAATGTACTTTGTTTGTTACTCTTAGAGAGCTCTAATAATATATCATATTAGTGAATACATTTGGTTCAAGCGATGCAGTCTAGACAGTAACCCACACCATGTGCTGCTATATTTTAGAAAAGAAGGGAAATGTTTGTGCAGGGCATGATAATGAGAGAGAAGGCAGGGTTGTGCACAGCGGTGGGCAAACCCAAGGCAGGCAGGGAAGGTCTGTCTGATGGGATGAGAAGATGACCAAAAAGGAGCAATGCTGCTCTCAAAGATCTGGGTTGATATCACAGAATCATAGAATGGTTTGGGTTGGGAGGGACCTTAAAACTCTTGTTCAAACCCTCCTGACATGGGCAGGGACCCCTTCCACAAGATTGTTTCAAGCCCCATCCAACCTGACCATGAACATTTCCAGGGGTGGGAATCCTTAAATACAGCTGTGGGTCAATAAACATGTAGTTGTTATGTGCAAAGAGAAAATCAATGTATTTAGAGGAGGTAGAAATTAAAGTGCTGCCCGAGTAAGTGCAAATGCTGCCATCAGTTGATGAGGTGCAGGAGGTGGGAGGGCTGCAGCCCTCAGCTCCCAGAAAAGAGAAGTGAGGTGCTCCAGCAGCACATTCCCCATTTTCACACCAGCCTGGCCCTCTCCATCCCTGGCAGGAAGTGTGCATTGGCACCCCACCATGCACGCTGTGGCGGGGGGAGCCTGGCCTCCTGTACAGTGCCACAGGGGGCAGGTGTCACAGGAGATGTGTCTACAGCCATGGGCTGGCTGCTCAGGGGGCACCCCGGCCACCCCAACCCTGCTGCCATGAGCTGGGCCCATGGCTGTGTGCTGACAGCTCAGCTGCCAGTTTCTGCACCTCAGCTATCCTGCCATCAAACAAGCCCAGCAGCTCCACTAGGGACCAGCAGCTCCAGCTCCTGCTGGCTCTTTTTAGGCCAGCTATAAAGCTGGTAAACACTTGGACTTGTCTGACAAAACATTCAAGCAGGAGGAAATGGGGTGTGTGCAGAAATACTCCATTACATATTGTAATGGCAGACATTAATTCAATGTTAATAACACTTTGCACTTTTCAATCACATATTCTAAAGCCCTATAGATAGGTGGAGAAGCATTTGGCTGATGATTACTGGGCAGAGCCCAAAGGTGTATTTTTCCCTTAGGCACGAGGAGATGAAGTGACTTGTCAAAGTGGCAGAGCTGGGAAGGGAATCTACATTTACCCATTTCTAGACCTACATTCCCATCTAGTTGCCAGAAAGAGGAGTTAATTTAAATATTACCGTTTGCTGACCTACTTACAACACTACCATCAAAACTTCCAAGCCGTGATCAAGTATATTCCCCTCTATACTTGGGCTTTTTTAGGATAACAGAATCTTTGAAGTACGCCTTTCAGCTGCATTAAACATATGGATCATTATTATTTGCTCCAGTTTCTTAACGAGTCCCTGTTTGCTGCGATTCAGCTGCTGCAGACTCTGAATAGACTCCGGCTCAGCTTCACAGCCCTGAAAAACACCCTCCCAGTGCAAGGATTGCCCTCTGCTCCTGTCACCCCATGGCCATCGTCACACTCTGCCCAAGGAGCCCGTGCAGAAAGAGCAGGAAGTGTGACTGTGCCTGTACCTGTTCCTGTTTGTGCTCTTCTCCTTGGTTCTCTTTCTAAACAACTTTCCCCTTCCTCAGCCAGCCCATCTTCAGTACTCAGTGGGACATTCTGTCACCTTTTATTGTCAGCCTTCCTCCCTTCACCAAAACCCCAAACCCTTTCCTGCTCGCAGAGAGAACTACAGGCATAACCGAACGACAACAGCCACAGCATGCAACGTGAAAGACAGACTCACAACACACCAGGACACCTTCTCAACAGCACATCACCCTCCACAGCTCTGCTCCTGCACTTCCCTGTGCCCCAGCCCCACACAGCCCACCAGGCACCTCAGTGCCAGGCAAGACAAACCCCGACAGAAGCTTAAGCCACCGTGCTAGATTGAAAAAGCTGATAGCAAAAATTGGATGTAAGAGGACAGAGGAAATGGTCAGCATTGAGGGCTGGCCTTCTGAAGTAGGTCACATTGTGTGGAGGTGAAATCACGGCTGCCTGACCCCGCTCAGCCAGAGCCTCCTGGGTACAGGCACCGGGCCACACTCTGCTTGTCTCACACACTGCCGGGAAAGCCGACCTGCAACGCTGCCTACGGCCATGAAAGGGCAAAATCCCCATCTTAATCCCCTGGGCAATTCCACCCCAACCAAAACACCATCCCCAAACCTCAGTGTACCTCTCCCTGCATCTCCTGGAGCCGTTAGCTGTCCTCAGCCTCGCTGTAACCTCACTCTATCCAGACTGTTTACAGACATTTTATCGAGGTGCACCAGGTGTGGATGCGGTTACCGACTTTGAGACTGTTTACCTCATCCTCCCTTCTGCATCACATTGTCACCAGCTGTATGTAAAAATCAGATAATGATGGTGCTTTGGTCACAGCCAGCTCAGCCTCTGCACCTTCCCCTCACACATGCACTGGAGGACGCGATGAATTTACAATCCTCACAGCAAACCACACACGAGCTGCTGCAATCAAATATCTGCCTTATCTATTTTTTTTTTGCTGAAGTAAATTACACTGAATTTTTTTTTTGCCCTTTTCAAAGCTGATACATAAATGACAGGATGTTGTTGAAGGAAAATATGAGCTTTCATAAGCTATTATTATTAGCACATGTGCACCTCTCTGCTGCTTTGATCTTACTGTAGGTTTGTGTTTATTCCTCCTGACTCTGTACCGACTGAACTCAAACCCGATGTCTGCTCCGATAGAGATCACGAACAATTAAAGTTGGATTTGTTAGCCACAACATTGTGGAGCCAGAGCTATGGGATAATTACCAGGGTGACATTCGCCCGAATACACTATATATAGTTTTCCCAAGGTCTCTGGGCTGTGACAAGGTGTTTGCTGTGAAACGGAAGGGCGGTGATGTGTACTGAATAAGTGCTCTTTGATATTTCACATGTAAGTTAGAGCATGTTCAGGTTTTGTTTGCAGCGGAACTGTGCTGCTTCTATTGTTTTCTGAGCAGAAAAAAAAAAAAAGCAATGTTCAAAAAATCATTAAAAATCATTACAGTCTGCCTTAAGAATGGTGTCAAGGATTCACAGCCATCTCAGCTGATCACAGGTCAGTGATCAAAATAATTGTATATATATGTATATATATAAATTCATGGCAACATGAAGTCAGTGTTGCTGCAGAAAAGGAATTCCCGGAGCAGTTCTGCTTTGATCATCAGGGAATCCTCTGCTGAGCTCCAATCCATTACACAACCCCAATCTCTCTGAAGGCAGAGGAGTTGCACAGAGCAGTTGGATGGGGCCCTGAGCAACTCCATCTCTTGGGTGGCATCCCTCCCCATGGCCGGGAGGATGGAATGAGAAGGTCTTTAAGGTCCTTTCTGACCCAAACCATACTGTGATTCTGGGATTCTGTGACTCCAATCAGGCAGGTTCCATTTATGCTTGGTACTGTGCAGGCTCCAGCTGTAAAGGCAGCTGAAAACAACCACGTTTACCAAGGCAAATGGAAGCAATGAATTAAAGAGAATAAAGTAACAAGAATGAGACAGGTGTTTCTAGACATTGGCTTCATGCACAATTAAACAAAGATTTAAGCCCAGCCATGCTCCAACACAACAACAGGCCATGGAAGCCAGCATGTGGGACCAAGCACTGCAGTGGTGGGAGGCTCATGTTTGGAGTCTGGACTAAGTCTGTCCATCCTTCCCTGCATCCGTGGTGGTACAATCCCCTTTTTTGTCCCCATGGGGCACACAGAAATGCATTAAAAACACCCCTGCAAAATGGGGACTTCTAGAACCCTGCTCAGCTCATTGACCTCCACAGTGCCCCAGCAGTGCTTGCAGCCCCAGCCATGTTGGTGGCATGTCAGAGCTTGTGCAGAGTGACACCAACAAAGTCTCAGTGAATGCCACCAGGTTTGGTGGTGACACACAGGTGGTAGGTGGCTTGCAGTGCTGGCACAGGTCCACTGCAGGACCAGATGTTGTTTGTGTTGAAGGGCAATGGCAAACTGTGCGGCAGCAGCATGAGCAGTCTGGAGAGAGCTATGGGAGAAATACAGGAGGGAAAAAAAGTACATCAAGGAATAAACATATTCTTGAGGAATGTGTCTGTGAAAATTCTAACCTGGTGAAAAATGTTACTTTTTCAACAAAGGGAGTGAAAAATAACCACAGAGCCCAGACAGTTTTTGTAAAAGACAAGAAGTTCGCAGAACTCTGAAAATTCCCCATCAGCCCTAACAACTGTGGAAAAGGAATTGGGAACGGCAGCAATCACAGGAGACAGCGGCTGCCAGCACTGCTGAGTGATATTTACATCAATGTCCTGCCAACAATACCATTACTGGATTATCAGGGTGGATTAAGCCTTTAGCCAATTACCCCGACTGGTAAATTGTAGATTGTCTAGACTTTTTCATGTTCAACAATATGCATGAAGTTTCTCTTTATCGCTACAGCATCACACGATGCTCCTGTGGGATGTAATCCTGTGCTTCCCCGGGAGGTTCAGGTGAGCCGTGCCTGCAGCTCCAGGTTGCCTTAGTGTGGCCCTGTGCACAGACAGATTTATTTCAGACAGGATTCTCATAAATTCAGAACGACTTCCAAATTTCTTGACTAGGAGATCAAAGAGGCAAGCATTTGCTTCATGCCATCTGGGGAGCTGCTCGACAGGGCAACGCAGTCTGGGGAGGGGGAGGAGAAGGGAAAAAAGAAAGTCTTGGAGATTATGCCCTCAAAAACAAACTCAAATGCCACCCTCACATTAAAAAGCACTGGTTGGCAGTAACAATTAATTTCTTAACTGAAACCCGCCCAACTGTGTCCAAGTGTTTTAATTTGCCTATTGCTACAATATGCAAGGGAGCTGGCAGTAATGGATTTGCAATTAAAACTAAAACTGGCAAAGAAATCGCAAAGCTGGCAAAAGAGCTAATCTGCAAGCCATGATCACAAGATTACAAAGTGTTTATGAACATGCTAATTACCGAGCACATCGCTGAGAATGGCTTGTAGGAGAGAACACTGGGTTTGCGTGATCTAAATCCCTGGATCTGCACGGCCAGCGCAGTCAGTGTTCTGCCTACTTCCCACAGCTCCCAGCAGCTGGGGAACACAGGGAATTGCTGTGGTCCTGTCTGGGAGCAGGAACAAGGGGCTGAGAGACAGAGGGTCCCTGTACCCTCGTCCCTGTACCCTCCTGCATCACAGCAGGGGAGGCACAGATGGCAATTGCCCCTCAAGCAGTTAAATGCTGGTGGTCACTGGTACTCAACCGGAATATGGAGACCACCAGTGTGAAATTAAAATCAACCTGAATAAAATAGTGCCCTATTTACTTTCATCCTGCTATCTATCTCTTGGCTTTATAAAGTTATTTCAGCAGGTCCTGGATACTGCCGGTTGCAGAGCACACGGCCCATGCTGCAACCTCTGAGAGCAAACAGGCATCTACTGCCATGGGCATGAAACCTTCACAGATTACCTGCAAGGGCCAGGATGGGAAGGCAAAAGGGCTTAAAAAGTGATCAAACAGCCGTGCAAATAGCTCATAACAGCAAGTGACAGTGGTCATGGGCACCGTGAAGAGCAATTTTGAACCACAGGAGAGCATTTCAAGGAGAAAACAGAGTGGAAGAGTAGTCCCAGAATAAAGGGCTGCTGGGAAAACTGAGATTCTTTAATATATAGGATTAAGGATTGCCAGTATCCTCAGGGAGGAAATGCAAATGGGGTTCAGACCATTTTTTCCATAAAAATTAGGAATGAGAAAGAATAGACTTTGAAGTTCAACATGTTAGCAAATGAAAGCAACAGCAAAGGAGACACAAAGAGAAAGCAAGCCCTGGACGCCTGGAATTATGTCTTAAACACTTGGTACCGAAAGACAGAACCTGAGGTGATGAGGAGACTTCCCTTAATGCCATGCACAGATCCCAGAAAATCTCTAGATTAGAAACTGCCTGAGAAAAAAAGCATTGCACAACCAAGGCGGGATGGAGTACAGCACCCAAATGGATTCTTGTTGTGTTCAACCAGACTGGGATGAAGAGGCTGCATGGAGCACAGCGAGGAAGACATGGTGGGTATGTGATGGGTGTATGGAGCAGGGAAAGGATTTCTGATGGTTTTCTTTGCTCTATGAAATGGTGGCTGGATTTGGCATAGAAGGAGCTGACAGACATCTATGGAGATGTCAAAAATCCAACAGGCACCTCTGCAGAGATCTGCAGGGTTGGCTGCACTGTTGGGCACTGACCATTCCCAACACCCCCATGAAAGCCAGGCAGTTAGTCTGGGCTGCACCAAGGTGGTGAAGGACCAGGACACTGTAAGGACACACAGAAATTGTCCTTGCTGGGTCTGCCCGAGGATGGATGGTCTTTGTGGTGACTCCTCAGAGGCAACAAGGGTCTCACTCAGGTCTGGGGGCTAACTGGGATGGGCACTTTGTATTTGGCTGACGGTCATTTCAACCTGAGTACTTGGGTAAGGCAATTACAGAGCGAGTTCAACCCATCGTTACTGGTGGCCGTGGAATGCCATGTGTCAGGAAATGGCACCCGACCATCGCTGATGCTGATTAGCGCTACGGAGTTAATTGGTGCTACGGAAAGGGTGGTTCAAGGGAGAAGTGCTTGGAAATTAATTTATCCATGCCTGCCTCTAATGCACTGTCAAGCAGTTAATGTATGTTCAGATGGGGTAACTGAGTGCAACTTGGGAGTCCATGGCCTAGAGGAGATGGTGCATCAGGATAAAGCAGGGTGAGATCACGCTGGGTCCTTCAGACTATGAACACTGTGGCTCTACAGCTGCTTGCTCCTTCCTCAAAGTGAGATGTGTGGACTCCAAAAGTTTAAAAATTATAACAAAATCACAAAGTCTTCAGTTGTACTTTTTTTTTTTTTCTTCTTTTAAAAATACATTTGGGAGAAATGTTTCCTAACATCGAGAAATTTGGTTAGCTCCTGTATACTTTTTATCCAGCATCTAAACCAGGTTCTTCTTCTGCTGGGGTCTACAATTCTGCCTCTTACAAGGAAAGCCCCAGATACAACTGTTGCCTATTTAAAGTAATCTACAAACCAGTTTAATAAAAGCTGACTGCATCTGCTTCCATGTTATTAGTTCTGCCCCAAAACTCTGTTCCTGGCAACACAATGTTCCACGCTAATGAGCCAAATCTTCCCCTCCCATGGCAGTACTCCTAAACCTCCACACCATTCAGTTCACAAAGTTACCACCCTGTTTTTCCCTCGGGGGAGGGAAGGATTGCAGCTGCAGAGGGGGTTCTTCAAATAATATGAAGGCCAAAGATCTGTGGGAAAATCTGCTCTCAGACAAATAGCACTTGGGGGCATCTGCAGAAAGAACCAGCCCCTCTTTACTTCTGTCTGGGTCCCACGTCCTTCTGGCAGCGGAGTTTTTTATGAACCAGGCTGCCATTAATCCCCTGCCAGTTCCTACACCCTACCATCCTCTGTGGGCAGACAGCACTGAGTGGGAGATAATGCTGCAGGGAAGTGGCATTGACTTCAGCTGGATTTTGTGGCCTCTTGGGAGAATTTCGACTCGGGGCAGTTATTTCTCACTCGCACCTGCTGCAAAAAGGAGGAATTTGGTACAGACCAGGGCAACTTTTCTCAGCTTCTTTTCCAGTGAATTTTCACCCATTCTTGCCAATTTTCTTCCTGCAGCACTGAGCGTGAGATAAACAGCGATTCAAGGTTATCGCGCTGGAGTGATGCTGCCCAGATTAAAGGGAAATCAGATAACTCATTACCTAACTGAAACTCGCTGCTAGACTTTTAGAGAGAGGCGATAACATCTGAGAGCTGGAGGACTCTGCTGCCCTGGCAGACACCCTGCAGCACCCCAGCTGAGCAGGGGGGGCTGCAGCCCGGCTCTCCCGCCTCACTGCCTCCGCACCTGGGATGGGGAGACGCCTAAGGATGCGGAGATACTGTGATGCAGATGCCCAGGATGGTGAGATGTAGAGATGCCCACGATGCAAAGATGTCCAGGACACATATTCAGAGATGCCCAGGATGCAGAGACACAGAGATACCTGGGATACAGAGATGCAGAAATGCCCAGGATGCAAAGAAGCGAGGCAGAGCCCCAGCCACCACAAACAAATGTGGTTTTGGCCTCCACACACTCATACATGGATCCTCCAGTAAGGAAAATTTAGGTTTAGAAGTTGACATGGGTGCAATTGATGGCTTTTACATTCTACATATGAGGTGCTTGCAAAAGCCTTGTGCCGAGTTTCCTCATGATTCTAAAAGTTGGACTGAACTCATCTGCCCGCCTCCTCTCTTGCTTTCTGCTATAAACCTTTCTGCACCCCATGCGACAGCAGCGTCTCCCTGGAAAAGTTTTCATCTGCTTCAGATTTTGCCTCAAGCCATTAACTGACAAACTGGCAGCAAACTACTGTTAAATGATTTCCTAGAGATTACTGTTTAAGTAAAAAAGGTTCCAAGATAAATAGACTGATTCTTCATGACAAAGAATTTGAATTATGCATCCAGAAGTTTGGTACATGTGCCCAAAATCTACGCTGTGTGATCCTGGAGGTTGTTCTCATCACCATATTACAAGCGGGTAAATAAATTACATTTGTTCCTGGTTTAATAACAAGGATTTGCGTGTCATGTGTATTTCAGACAACGTGTTGGACCATGCCATCATTGTTGCCATCCAGCTAATACCACTCTGTGAAATTATCATTTAGGCTGAGAAGGTTATTTGTTTTTAAAGGAAGATGCCAGCTGCCTTGAAGGAGTTGTGGTCTTAGGGCCACCTGCAACTTCCTAAAAGATTATGAAATTGTAATTTGTTTATCTTGAAGTAAGTGGTCTTATAAGCAGCACAGCTTACTCTTTTAGGTTTGTCCTTCTCTGATAATTTCTGAAGCATCCCCTCTTGCATAGCCTGTGTGGGATTTTATGTTTTGTTTCAGTATCGACATTGCCGTGCTCTCCAAGCATCGCTTACACATGAAACGATAAAGCTCCTAAAGCTCCTGGGGGAAACTGAGTCACAGAAAAACAAGCTCCTGTGGGACTGGGAGCTGAAGCCAGGATAAAACCATGCTTCCTCTGCCGTGGCCGTGCACGGCAGTTACAAGACTATCCGGTTCCTCTGCTATAAAACTTGGTAACATGCCTCACTTCTTACCTGATTTTGAGAACATCCTGTGTTAACACATAAACAACTGGTGCTACTCATGTCTGTTTATTTGGCTATTTACACCGTCTGCCACAGCACCTGGTGCTCTCTGGTAAGAGGATCACTCGGCTCCCATATCAAACGAGCTCCCGGGGCGCAGGCAGGAGAGAGGCAGCTCCTGCCCACGGAAACTGCAACGCGCCCACCCCACAGCCAGGCATTTACCGCTGGTTTCAGCAGGAAATTCGGATGAAGGGTGATGCTTTTGGATATGGGAGCTGATCTTTCAGGGATTCACTGCAGCCTGCCTCATCCATCACTGTGCATTTACAAGCAGATCCATGTGCTAGATCTGTACAAATAGCATATTGTAATTTGAAAACATTCTATTTTGCGAGTTTGAATACATGCATGTAGTTATGTACTAGTTCCAGTAAATGTCAATAGCCAAACAATTGGCACTAACATATCAGGTAATTTTATGTATTCTTGAGTCAAGAAATTAAATTTTCTGCACAACAGCTCTTGCATTCAAGTGCAGTCAGAAGTCCCAGCCGGGAAGATTTGGTGCTTTTACCTGAATTTTGCTCCTAGCAGAAAAACCTGAGCTCACCAAAATAGTAAAAAACTGATGATGCCAGATATAACCTCATTTTCAGACTCCAAATTAATTATGGAAAAGAGAAAAGAGCTTAAGCATGACACTAGCTTCAAGCCAGAAGCATTAAAACTTTTTAGCTTTTTCTAAACACCGCTGTCTGTTGCATTGTAAAGAGCAGGATACCAAAAGAAGCCAAAATTTCTCAGCCCTCAGTTAGGAAGAGATCCTTCAATTACTGATGATTTCAAGTAGAAACTAGTGCATTTACATTATAAAACTATTGCTTTGTCAAGGTGTTCCCATCTCTCCTAGTCCAGCTGTTCCAGGGAGCTAAATTAGCAACAGCAAATCCAGTACCTTGATGCCATTTTACAGCATTTGATTCTTCAGAAGTGTTAACAGCCTGCAAGAAGTCAACTGACCAAGGTAAAATCTGGTGAGCCTGTTTGCCTTGGAACAGGACCCCTGCCTAGGACCAGGGACAAGAGCTACCCTGCAGTTAAAACAACCTGGAACAACTGTACACCTCCCTGTAAATCTCTTGGAGCTGCATTGCTGGGCGAGTTTGCATCCTGCCCCACAATAACCAGAGCTACATCTGATTTGAATGAAACTTCAGACTTCATGATTTTCATGCCAACTATTTCAGAAGCAATGTCATTTTCTTCAACACCCTGTTATTTCACTTGCCGTCTCCACAGATTCTGCTCCAGTTCCAGAAGCAAACTTATTTTGAGGATATAGACTGTTTCCAAGTGGTTTTAGAAGGGCCACACACTTAAAATCCAGGACAGGCTTAAACCACAGACATCAGAAACCCTCAAGTGAAGGTGTGCATCTTCAGCACCATCATATTTCTTATAAAAGAAAAATGCAAACAAGAGATCAGCGCTGAAGATTCCAACGTTTTTCAGAAAACAATCCCTATAGTAATGCTTTCAAACAAATAACAAGCGAAAACCGAAACACAACAGCAATAAAACCAAATCTGATGAGCTCTTCAAAAAGATCTCGAGCGATATCAGCTGGCAGGACTCTGTTGTCTATCCCAGAGCTACGGCAGCTGATCCCAGCCAGGGCTTTGCTGCGAACACACTGAAGGCAGGAGGCTGCAGCCTTTCATATTCCAAAACAAAAGCCAAGTTCTGATCGCTGGGACAAGGAAGAAGTTTTTTGTTGTGGATACATTACTGTGTAATTACTGCAGATTTCATTTACTTTCTTTTGAATACTACACCAGATACAAAGGCTGTATAGATGTGGCAGCTTCTTGTGTTATTATCTAATGCTCTAGGTTTACATTTTAACAGTTAGTTCCCCAAAATACCGGGGATGTGTGTGTCTATTGAAGGAAAGAAAACACATATTTCCCTGCTGGGAGACAGGGAAATACAACTGATATTGCCAACCACTGTCAAACTGATAGCAAGGAAAGAGTTTCACATGAAATCTAAAAAAAAAAAAAAAAAGAAAAAGAAAAAGAAAAGAGTAACGTACCCATTTGCTCAATAAAATCAGGGTTAGAAAAATGGGAATAAGATCAGAAATGAATGCTCCTGGGTAAAGGACTATCCATGGGATGAGATGTAAAATTCCATAAAGCACAAATGTTGCTAATATCCAAAAGTCAAAGCTTTCTGTGGGTGTGCACACATAGAGATGTCAACACAACTATTTCACGATCACCAAAATTGCTACTAGCCTGTATCCTCTCTGAATGGCTATTTTTAGGACCTGGCCTTTCATGTGGTATAATGATGTGGATTTTACAAGAGCATTTATAATGTGTTTCATATGGTGTACAGTCCTGGAGAAATTGCTTTGTATCAGAGAAAGTCAAACAAAAAGGTTTGGATGTTTATTTAATTTTTCTAAAATTTTATTTCTTATTTTATGTTATTACTTCTGGTTTCAATTTTGGGTTAATATGCATGCTTAATTTATCTATTTATTTAATTTATCTAAGCACTCCAAGGAATACTCAGCACAGCATGATGCAATCTTGCAAAACATCACTCGGATTTCTAAATCCATATATTGTTTTGGATGGTGAGATTCCAAATCTGGCAATGCTGCAGTTTGTAAGTTATAGCAAGAAGCCAAAGCTCCAAGGCCAATTTTTGACCTGGGGTTTGGTGGTGTCAAAGGTTGTGCTGTGTCTTCCACTTAGAATCCAGACAACAATTCCTCCTCACCATCCTGACTCCCACACCAGTAATTCCAGGGCAGTAGCAAATAATGAGAATCACCTAATCAGCCTCTCCATGCTAAGAACAACAAATTCTCATGTGGTAGATCTTACAATGGTTTATTTCCTAAACATGAAAGCAATCTCCGCAGTGCCACATCCTCAGCATCAGAATAAAAATTCCACATTTCTGATCCTTTCTGAGCATTTTGCTGCAAAGAGCCTCTTCCTGGCGACTCAAGAATTCTTTTCCCAAGTGCCTTTATAATCACAGCCCCCTTGCACCCAGCCAAACACACTTTATAACCTTGGGATTTCAGATTTTACTTTTGTGCGGGTCCCATCAGAGCAGAACCTCAGTTTATGCTCATGTACACCACTCCTCAGAGCAAACTACAGCAGAAAACAAATTCAACATAGAGCAGACAAGCTGAATCACTTAAAAAAAAACAACCAAAAAAAGAAGAAGTCTTATTTTGGTCAGTCTGTGATTACTATGTAGCTCCTCAAGGCAGATGTGTACTTTGTATATTACAGTTCCAGGTTTTTCAATGGAACAAAGGAGATACTGTTGAGACTTTTTTTTGCCTATCATTTAATCAAATGCAAAGTTGTTATAACCAGAGGGGAAAAGTGCTCTAGATTCTAGTATCCAGTTTTACTTTGGTTTCAAAAACTTACCACAGCATTGTTGAGTTTATTGTTTTCTTTCACAAAATACTAATTTCGGGACCCTGTGGAACACAATGAAGCAGATTCTTCTCATGGCAGCTGCGCTGTGTTTAGCACAGAGGTGGTGAACGGGAGAGGAGCAGGGGTTTAAAGCCACCCTGGGGACCTCCCGCCCAGCAGCTCCAGCCAGCAGGATGCTCTGGTGGGGACAGCTGATTTAATCAGGTTTTGCTATTCCTTTTACTGACCAAGTGTCCTACTTTCTCCATGAAGCTGCTTCACAGAGGGGGTGGTGGTGGAAGGGCTCTTCATGGGGAATGGTCACAAACAGCATGTCCAGAGAAAGGCAATGGGGCTGATGAAAAGTCTGGAGCACAAATCTGATGAACAGCAGCTGAGGGAGGTGAGGGGGGGCTCAGCCTGGATAAAAGGATGCTCAGAGGGGAGCTCCTTGCTGTCTAAAACTACCTGAAAGGAGGGTAGAGCCAGGTGTGGAGGGGCTTCAGTCTTTTCTCCCAAGTAAGAGGCAACAGGATGAGGCAATGGCCTCAAATTGCACCAGGGGGACATTCAGATTGGATGGGAGGGAAAATTTCTTCACTGAAGAAGCTGACAAGCCCTGGCATAGGCTGCCCAGGGAAGTGGTGGAGTGACTGCTCCTGAAGAGATTTAGAAGATGTGTAGATGGACATGTTTTGTAGATGGACTTGGGGACATGTTTTAGTGGTAGCCTTGTCAGTGCTGGGTTAAAGACTGGACTCAATGATCTTAGAGGGCTTTTCCAGCACAAATTACTTTATGATCCTAAATTATAAAGACTCATAGGCAAAAACCAGTGACAGAAGAGTGCTAAGTTGCTCTGTAAGGAGGTGAAGGCAAGAGTTCTTTGTCCAAGATAACCCACCAAGTAAAAGATCCTGCTGTAACCAAGCCTTAGAGGCACATGGTGTTGCAAACCCTTCCTTCATGAAACAGTCAGTGGGTTTGTGAGCCACCAGCATGTGCTGAACTGGCAGTCTCATGGTGAGAACTAGACCTTGGTTGATGTTCACAGAGGGTTTGGTCCAGACTTTGCAGGTTCTTTGGACATTCACCCCATGAAACACACACACTGCCTGGGGCCTGGAGAGAGCTGTGCCCTCTCAGACAGACCACTGGACAAGCCAGCAGCCAGAACAGGCACCTGGTCTTTACTGATTCAGCTGGATTAAAACTGGAAACTAGGAAGTGAACAGCTCTGTATCCTGCATCCAACCCTCTGAGTCACCTGTTTGCCTACCAAACCTTTGTTTCATCCTCCAGACACAGAGACTAATGAGCAAGTATCTTGTTATAGCCTTTCTTTTAAAAGAGAGATTCAAAGTACTGCAATGGAAGAGCCTAGAGGGGGGACTCACACATCCCTGCTTGGCACCAGCCTGGGATCTGACCAGCCTGAGAAGCTTTCCCTGCTGCAGTGGCTCTGCAAAGAGTTCAGGAAGCAACTTGTACCTACTCTCCTATTGCTGTGCCCTCCACCCACCACTGGTAAAGGATGAGGTAAGAGCATGTGTACATCAGGCTGCCAGAGATGCTGACATAAGCCATCTCCTGGCTCCCCGAGCAGTGAGGTGGAATGGCAAAGGCATGGGAAACCAAGGGCCCTGAGTAACCTGCAATAGGGGCTGGTATCCCTGCCCACGGCAGGGGGTTGGAATGTGATGATCTTTAAGGTCCCTTCCAATTCAAACCATTTTGTGTTTCTATGAAATGAGCAGCAAACAGGAAAGGGAGCTGCAGCAGCTGTCACCAAAACATTGGAAGAGTGGCATAAGGAGAAGCTCCCACAGTGGCTATGCCTTCAAAAATACAGTTTCGGCACCTAGTCCCTGTTCCAATCAATGGAACAGACATAGGAAGATAATCCTTGAGGATTTGTTGAGGAAATTGTGGCTTACACTTGGTGCAGGAGATTTTAGCAAGTGAAGAGCAGCACGTGTCTGACTATCGTTCACCCAAGCCCTCTCTGTCCAGCACAGCCTCCCTGGGAGAGTAACGATGCTCAAAGTGCTCACGTCCTCCCTCACCTTCTCTGTGGTGAATTGGCAAGCGGGCTCAAAGGCCAACACATAGGAAACAAAGACTAAATTTGGTCTTGATGAATCATGGCCAAAAGGCAGATAAAGAACTGCAGATGTGAAGTTAATGGCAAGCTGTAGATGCTTCCTCAAAACTGTTGATGTTTCTCAGCAGCAGGCTCTGCTCTGCCCATAACCACCATGCCATGTACACACAGACACGCACAGTCCATGCCAGATTGCCATCTTAGGTGTGCAGCTCACACCAGCCCATCTCCCCAAATCCTGCTTCCCTTGCAGATCACGCTACAGATAGAGAGGGTTCAGCCTGTGATTAGGATCTGGCCCTGTGCAGGAGATCTCTGACAATAGGCAAGAGAGTCATCCCTGCGGAGCCAGCAACGTCTGTTTAGTCACAGGAACACACGCTGTGTTACTGGACCGGGGACCTCGCCAGGGCAAACGCCAGCACACCCCACTGCACGGATTAGCCAGGGTTTTTACCCCAGTGCAGGAATTCAATGGTGCCAGCGGAGTCATGGCATGAGAGGGACCACAAGCTGTGAGGCAACACACGAGTGAGCACATTGCAGAGCTCCTCCTGCTCCCCCTTCTCTCAGTTGCAGCTTTGGATACCAGACCAGCTCTGCACTTTTCATCTTGGACATGACATGTGCCACTCAAACCCAGATCACTTTGTTCCTCACAGCTAAAATTTCAAACCACCAATCATTAACATGGATGAGCTTCGGGAACTTGACGTGATGTTAAGTTTTTGCCTTTCTCTCCAGATTCTCAACTGGTCAAGCCCATAAAATTTCACACACAGCAAAGGTTGGACATTTGCAGGAACAGTGCCTTTACCATACATATCTCATAGCAACTCCCTGCCAACAAAGCATCCCATGCCTTGGAAGCCAGTTCCAGGGTAGCCTGTGAAGGAATCCCAGTGGGAGACCTTCAGTGTCTGGATCACGTGCACACTTATTCACATGCACAGATTAACATAAAACTTGCTTTTGTTTCCCTGTGACATTCTGCTTTCTCTTTTTTTCATTCCAAACAATTTTAAAAATAAGATTATATTAGACCACACACATCCAATGCTGTATCATGTCGCTGCTTCTTAAGCAGAACTCTCTAATTTATTTCAAAGGGAAGTTCTGCTTCAAAATTGAGGGTGTGATATGAACTCAGAAATTAACACAAGAATTTTCCTTGGGGGAAACCAAGACTGAATCAGACATGCAATAAATGACCTCGTAAGCCCTGTGCCTTGGTACAGCCACATATCCAAAACTGTGCTTTAACATAAAACATTATTTTCAATATTATCTTATTTCAAGCTAGGTAGCAGAGCTGAAAGAAGTGGATTTGCTTTGGTCAGGAGGGAACAAATTACTCATCTGTCTGTCTGCCAGGAGGTCCATCAGCAGCGCTCTCCTAACGCTGTGTGCCGGGAATGGAACAATTCATGGGGACAGGGAACCCTCCTGGAGAGGTCCCGCAGTGCGAGCCCTGCTGCCAGGGAACCTGCCTGGGATGGTGCTCTCCTGCAGCAGCAGGCACTGCTGGGAGCACACAGAGCTCCTGCTGGCTTCCAGCTGCCTCCCTCCCTCCACACAACATCTGGAGAGGGACCAGCAGCCCTCTCGCAGCAATGAGTCCCCATCGCACTGTGGCTCCCGGGAGTTCTCCCGCTGGTTTCAACAAGATCAGAACCCAACACAGGAAAAAGCAATACTAAACTATTGCCCTGACAGTGCAAGTCAGGACAGAGAGGCAGAGAAACAGCTGAGCTGCAGATTTCCTTCCGCCAGCTGCTGTGGGGGCCACAGTCGTCTCCTGCAGAGGGACGGAGCAGCCTTGGGGAAGGGGATGCAGCAGAAGCAGCCACGTCCTGGGTCCCAGCTGCTGCTTCAGCTTCTGTCCAGTGAACAGCAGCCCTAGACTGTAGCTCCATGCTTTTTTGACCTCGTGTTAGACATTTGGGCCCTGTGGCCCCAGGCCAGCAGTAACTGCACTTTCATCTTTCCCTGCCCAAGGGGACATTTCATACCCTCTGAACAAGCTCAAGGAGCTCAGCAGACCACAGGGACCAGGCTCTGAAAAGCCACATTATTGTGAGTCCTGCTGTCTTATTTGGGGACTTCAGCTGTGCAGGACTTGGGGAGGTACCCTCACTCTTCTGCTCTCATGTAAGCTCTGGTTTGACAGCTTAGTAATTAAGAAAATGAAGTAGTGTCTGTTCTCCAAAGAAAAAGAGGCTCTTGAACTTCTGTTTCTCACACAGACAGAAAGTCCAGTGCCCCAGCTTTACATGCAGAACATTTTAATCCTGCCTTTACGCTCCTCACACACTCAGCAAACACATCTGAAGTACACAGAAAGTGTGAGGAGCTCCCCTCAAATCTCTCCCATCAATGGGAGCAGGGAGACCTTTTGCCCTATATACAGGGCAGCATGGCTCATTCCCCTATTTTATAAACCTATTTACAAAAAGAACTTAAAGGAACTTACAAGAGCTCCTTTTACCATTTAACTACCACATAGTACAAGATATAACAATGTTCAGAAAACCCCCTCAGGTCTAAACTCAATTATACAACTGTAGCAAGAAAAATATTTTAATCTGATCAAAGTGTTAACATGTTTGACCATGTCTGACCTCTAATGTTTGTAACCACCTAAAAGGCTGCTGTTCTTACTAAGGATGTACCTTAATTTGATTTAAAGTCATTTGTACTATTTAAAAAAGGATATAGTTTTATGATTTTATATTTAATTTAGAAAAACAGTTCCTCAACTTGTTCATATTCTTTGCAAGTTTCTTGCAGATTTTTAACCCATAAGCCCTACATATTTCACTCTGGGAAAAGCTGGACCTTGCATAAGACAGGATAAAGTGGAGCCTTGCACGACCACACACACAACACCTGAGAGCCAGGTGAGAGAGGCTCTCCTGGGGCCCTGCAGAGTGGCAGGATTTCAGATGCACACACAGGCTATGCCAAGATGCTCTCAAACACCCTTGACTGAGTGTGCCCTCCCCAGCCTGGCAGCTGATGGCACTCACAGCTCCCAGAACAAGGGACAGCTGGGCTCAGCCCTCTGCCTTGTCCTCAGCTCCAGCAGCGCCCTCACCCTGCCCACGCCCCCAGCGACAGCTCTACTGCCAGTCCAGGAAAACTCTGCCTGCCCCAACCAGCAGCACTCCAGCTGAATCATCCCACACTGGCATTTGCCACCTTCAGCCAAGGAGGGCCACCCTGCAGCGGGCAGCTCCTGCCACCCCCTCTGCTGCCGGCCCTCCAGGGAGCATCAGCCAGGCTGGTGGCAGCTACCCAGCCATCTTCAGAGCATGCAGATAACACGGGTAAAAAGAGCCAATTTTGGCTGGGAGATGTGGGGACCTGAGCAGGATGCTCGGGTGAGCAGCACAACAGTTAGTGGCTACAAACACCTTGAGGGAAACAAAGCAAAAGTGGTGCTGCTGACAAAACCAGAAAGAAAATAGGAGAGCAGCACCCCAGTATTGCTGGCAGCAACACACCCAGCCAGGCAGGCGCTGGAGCCAGCCCAGAGCCACTCGCAGCTCCCTCACAGGGTTCGTGGGGAGCCCACCGAAAAAAATGTGGTTTTACAGAGCGTTGCAGGGCAGGGGTTCAGCCCCAGCCTCAAAGCTGGCTGCTCTGTATATTTCAGGGAGTTACACTCTGTTTTCAGTCAGGTAAATTACTGTTTTCAGTGTAAAGCCCTGACAGTTTGCCAAAGTACTCCTGGTTTAATTTTTTAATTGATTTTTTTTTTAAGATTCTAAAATTAATCCTACTTGCAAACAACTGTTTCCAGGAAGCCTCATTAACCAAAATACTATCTCCACTATCAAGTGCACGCATGATTGTGATACCTAATCCTATTCACTCACACAACCTTCCTCCCTGGCTCTACTTGTGCTAAAGTGTTAATTAAACACACTTTTATGGATGGTTAAGTATCTGCAATCTTTGGTCACAGATCTGACCTCCTCGATTATTGGAAGCAGCCACCAGATTATAGCCCACACTTCAATAATGTACACAGCAGCAATAAATCTATATGAGAGCAATCCATAATTTACCATGATAATCTTTGCACAGTCAATAGAAATGTAAGACAAAATTGCCGAGAATAATATATTGAAATAGTTATTGTAATAAGTTGAAAAAAACCCGCAAGACCAGCATTCTTCATGAGGAAGAAATCTTTGCCTATCTGTCATGATAATCTTTGCACAGTCAATAGAAATGTAAGACAAAATTGCCGAGAATAATGTATTGAAATAGTTATTGTAATAAGTTGGAAAAAAAAAAACGCAAGACCGGCCTTCTTCATGAGGAAGAACTCTTCCCCTATCTGCCAGGTTTTTAACTGAAAACATCAAATCAGCTCTTCATAAACCATGGCAGGATCCAAATAGGCCTAAAGAAAGCTGTTTGAGGCACTGGATGATTTTGATGGCCCTCAAGGGGATGGGATCATTCCTTCTCTGCTACTTGTATCTTCTCCCCGCTATTTGTATCTTTGAGTTCTGCACAGTTCATTTGCTCCTGTCTGCTGCTCTGACAGTAACTGCTTGGATTTTATTCTGTCATCAAGGGAAAAGGTGATTCTTAAACCACAATCTACTTTATAGCCTAGATGCTGATAAATAGGCTATTGCCCTTTGCTGCCCATCTAGGAAGAGTTTAAGATCAAAAGAAATATTCCACCATAGCAAAAAGATGCTGGACTAACGTAACTCTGGACTTACCCAAACTCTGTCTCAGGGAGCAAATTAAGTGTGTTTACATAAGACAAATTTAAAAACATTCAAAGTTTATCAGGAAGAGAACAGCTTAGTATTTTGAGGAATGAGGGGGATACCTGGTACCTGGATAAGGTGGTGAATGAATGAACCAAATGAAATGCTTATTTGGGTTACGACAAGATAAGTGTGCCCTGCCCTGCAAACACATCTTTTCTTGCTGTAGACTGAAGGAAGACTTAAAACTTTAGGGATCTCTGCAAACTTCAGCAAAGCTCCAGCAGTCTGCAGCCAGGAAAAGTGAATCTCCTAGGAAAAGCTGTGTGGGGTACAGGCAGGCTCATGCAGGGACCTGTCTCCTGCTACCCAGGCCAGCTGGGTCAGGTGTGAGGGTACAGCACTGACTGCCACAAATAATTCTAAGTTTCATATTCCACAATCCATCCATTTTTCATAACACCAGTTTGACATCCTACCCCTCTTGTGAATAAATGACCAAATTAAGGACAGGTTTATGTATTCTTTTAAACTTTACCCCTTTAAAAGTTAAAACCTGAACCTGAAATAAACTAAATTACGTTCTGTCCTCACTTGCTGCTGGCTACTGCAGAACAATGTCTGAAACAAACGCAGCAGTGCCGGCTCCCAGGAGTGACACCAGCATCGACTGTCTGCTGCAAAGTCAGGGCATTATTTTCTGAAGTTCTGACCGAGATGGTGACGGGAAAAGACAGCTTTTGTAAAGAAGACTGAGTTTAATCACTCAGATGGCAAAACTTAGAAACACGAGAACATACAGAATTACTAAATCTGATTTAAACTGAGAAGGACAAACTTTCCAGATAAAAGACAGGAATAGTTCTTCAGCAGCACGAAGCCTTTCCTAAAATACTCTATTGCCATTTTAGAAGCACGGGCGCCGGCGGCTGGCGGAGCACGGAGCGCCCGGTCCGACTGCGAGCGCGGCGGCGCGGCGGGCGAGCGCTGCGACATCAAAGCGGCCGCCGGGTGATTGGCAGCGCCGGGGCGGGGCCGGGGGCGGGCACACGCGGGGACACACGGACACACAGACACACAGACACACAGGCGGAGGCGCGCACGGACACACGGGCACGCTCAGTGGCACACGCGCTGCCAGCCAAGTCCCTGCGTTACAGGCACAGCCCCACACGGCGGGGTGACCCCCTCCCGGCCCGGCCGCGGGGCTGGGGGTGGCCCCAGGGTGGGCAGCACCGGGGGCTGGGTGCAGCCCCGGGTGTGTGTGCACATCTGCAGCACGCACGCATCTCTGCCCGCACATCCGCGCACACACCTGTGCCTGCCTGTGTGCGCACATGCCTGCACACGCACATCTGAGCGCACACGGACACATCTGTGCCCGGCCGCATTCCTGCACACACGCATCGCACACGCACCGCGGCACAAGCGCGCCTGCAGCCTCTCCTGCACGCACCTGCACCAGTCAGTGCTTCCTCGCACACACCACTGCAGGCACACATCCACATTTATGTGTGTGCACACACATCAGCACGTGTCGGGGTCTGCACGGCCCCACACACGTCCTACAGGGGTGTGTGTACAGCTACACACACCTGTGTACACACAGAGCACGCACAGCTGCACATCTGGCACACACGAGCACTCACACAGCAGCACCCGGCAGTGGGATCCACACACACCCCTGGTACATCAGCACAAAAGAACATGTAACTGCACACATCAGCACACACAGCTACACATCTGGCACGCACAGGCATCTGCACACACACAGCTGCACACACAAACACATCTGCATGCTCACGTGCACCTATGAATCCACGAACACAGATCAGCAGCACATGACCAAACGTGGAGGACAGAAGGCCAGACATGGCACTGCTGACACACATCAGTGCACGTGTGTGCACACAGACATGTCAGCTCACATGAGAACACATCAGCACATGTGTGCATGCACTGAGACATCAGGACATGTATGTGTGCACAGAGAGACATGCACAAACAGACACACATGTACACAGCAGGACATCAGGACATGTATGTGTGCACAGAGAGACATGCACAAACAGACACATGTGTACACAGCAGGACATCAGGATGTGTATGTGTGCACAGAGAGACATGCACAGACACACGTGTACACAGCAGGACATCAGGATGTGTACGTGTGCACACAGACACACCTCAGCAGGTGTTTGTGTGCACTGAAACTCATCGGGATGTGTGTACAGGCACACACTGCAACACCAGGACTTGTGTGTGTGCACAGGCAGATGTGAACACACACGACACACACACTGAACACATCAGGGCACGGATACCTGAGCTCAGGCACACACAGCAGATGTATGTACCCACAAACACACACACACACACACACTGACACATCAGGGCACGGATACCTGAGCTCAGGCACACACAGCAGATGTACGGATACCTGAGCTCAGGCACACACACACACACACACGTGTGTACACCCACCCACCACACACCAGCCCACAGCAGCTGCCCATGGCCAGCCTGGGTGCAGACACACCCGTGCCACCCTGGGTGCCCCGGCCACCCTTCGCGGCACAGACATGACGTGGGGTGGCAGAAAATTATTAGTTCTCCTGCCTGGCCCCCAGGGTCAGGAAACAAGAAATTACCATCTTCGCAGCCCATTTTGAAGGCACTAGACACTTGTGTGTCGGCGTCGGAGGGATTTTTAAGCAGTTCCCATGGAAAAGGAAACTCCCCATCTCTTCTGATCACACACGACAGGTCCTGTGCATGTCTCCAGTAGCTTAAAACAACACACCGATATTTATTTTCCTTAATTAAGATTGCACAAGATAGCCCTGGGTCCTGGAGACTTTGCTACAGACTGTAATGACGCCATGTAAATTGTTTTTTATGACCCAATATACAACATATTGTCACATTCAGCCCTTGAATAGGAAGCTAAAAATCTTGGTCCCTATTTCTCTTGTTAATTAGGGTATTATTACTAGGGATATAATCTCATTACTTTTTGGGGAGGAGAAGAACTAGTTGGAGCCACTTTGAAAAGTACTTGAATATATTTAAATGGAGCAAAATCTGTCTTTCTGCTAATTGCTGATTTTGCATGACACAGAATTAGTGTTCTGATTTTGGGGCACAGTTGATGCTGGGCTGAAGAAGATGGGAAGGATGCTGTTTGCTTTTTTCCTGCTTAGTTTTCTCCTCCAAATGAATAAGCTGCCCCATAGGAAACTCTGTTGGCAAATTTCCATTCTTTTAAACATCCCAAAAATAAAACAAGATGCAGCCACTTTGAGGAATAATCATTTGAATGAAATATTTGCTACTTTAAGATTTTTTTTCCTTCTTCTTTCAGATGATCCTCTTGTTTTGCATGTGAAAAAAATCGTCTGAGATTTACAGCCCTCCCAAATGGAGATAAAGCCTTGGCAATGAGTTGGAAACCTGTTGTAATCTGTGATCCAGGAAACAAAGAGCCTCATTAATGCAGAGACTTTGGTGAGCCTTTGATGTTAGCTAGCATAGCATTCACTCTCAGTTCCATTTGCATTTAAACATTCATAAAAACATCATCTCTGCTTCCTTTGCCTTAAGCAATTTAGGAGTAAAGTATAGCTTCTATTTAAAGAAACCCACTGTGGTGAGGCTTAGAATACAAATATCACATAATCTTCAAGCAGAGCAAATATTTTATCCTACATTTCTGGTGGGCACATTTAATAATATTATATGTAAGACCCAAAATAAAACATCCATCTTATTTTCATTAACCTTACACCACATACTCGAGTCAAAAGAGAAAACGGGCCCTGTTAATTCTAAATATACTACATACCAATTTGTGGAAGGAAGAGAATCCACAGGATTTCACATTATTGACAAGAGCTGAATTTTTGAAAACTGCATGCCTACAGCAAGGTGCCTAAATCTGTGTTTAGGCACACAACACTGAAAACTGTGAACAAGTTCAGATATATATATTTCTGGACTGCAGAATCTATGTTCTGGTTTGAAAATGGAATAGAAAAAATAAAAAAAATATTTTTAACAGAATCAGAGAAGTAAAATAAAGCAAACAAACAAACAAACAAACCCAACCAACCAAAACAAAAAAAAAACCCAAAAAACCCAAACAAAAAACCCCAACCAAGGCCCTCCCCCCAAAAAAAAACCCACAAAAAAACCCAGAAAAACAACCAAACAAAAAACCCTAACACATGAAAATTTTCTTCCAAGAGAAGGCACTGTTGCTCCCAGATGGCACGTTAAGGGAATTTGGGGAATCACTTAGAAAGCAAAGGCCTGTCCATCTTATTGTCTTCATCAGTGTTAATCCCCAACACACCTAGGGGAAGTGGAACAGTACAAAAAAATACTGGAGTTGGCTTGTCTTGATATTTGGAAATATTCAGCTGAGGTTGTCCATGTTTCCTGTACCCTTAAAAATAACTGAGCAATGGAAATTGATCCCGTGGCACACTCTTGGTATTCCCCCTCTTGGGAGCAAATGCAAGAAAATCTTTAGGTTTGGTGCTGTGAGTCAGTGCAGCCTGGCTGGTGTTTGAAGCATTATAAGCAAGTTTCCTATATGATGAATATCCAAAATTAAAAACTGAAATGGAAAACACTTAAAACCAACTTTACCTTGGATAAAATATTTCTGGAGCTGGATCAAAGAAAAACAAAAAGCCTGGCTTACTTGTCAGATCATATCTGCACTGAACTTCAAGGTTTGATTTGTATTATTTACATGGAAAAGGTCCCAAGAAACCAATTTGGCACTAAATATCTTCATTACGTTTTTTCGCTTGTATGGGTGATTAAATCAATCTAGGGTTCCTGTTTTAATTTTTTTTGAAAGGTGCAGCCATCTGTGAATTGAGGAACTTTTCTGATGTCATGTTTGTGTTTCAGACATACTTTCCCCCCTCCTTTTGATAATTTTTTTTTAATAAGGAAACTTTTAAAGGAGCATGTTTGCTTTGCTATTAGATTTTCTAGCTGTCCTTCCAGTAACTGTTTAGAATTAAGGGGATATAGTAACTTTTTAGAACATTTTAACTGTTACACCTGCAGGTAACAGTAAACCAGATTAAAATATAACCCAGTCTGTCTGTTAGTCTGCCTGTTCCTCATCTTGCATTTATCAACTTGTTCCCTGAATGCTGTGTGTGAAACTCAGCACATGTATTTTGTACCATGCTATGCACAGCAGCTCTGTGTGGTTTTACACCTCAGAGCAAGTGAAGCCTCTCCTTTAAAGTCAATGTAAATGTTGCCACTGACTTCTTCTAGACCAGGGTTCCACCTTCTGTGCTTATGGCCTTCCTTGGATTTATTTAATTTAAGGGTTTTTTTTTCTCTATTTTTTTGTTCATTTGAATTGACCAGTTTGGAGTAGCTCCCATTTTACTGTTTGGGCACATTTTGTCCTCGCACACAAGTTCATTTAATGTGGGTAAGGGACACATCTACCCCTGGCAGGTTAAACATCCTACATCAGCTTTCCTATTTCACTGTATTTGCAGCAAACATTCTTCCCTGATATGCATATACAAATCCAAATATGCTTTAATTTAAACCCAGATTTATTTCAGCTTTTTTTTTTTGTAGCCTATTAATCAGTTCTCCACTAGCAGAAAAGCCTTCTAAATATTTACCATCCTTTTGCAGAAAAACATTTACAAACCATCCCGTAAGGATGGCTTGACTGATAGATTGGCAGCGCCAACGTTTCAGATGAGACGGATGAAAACTTCTGTGCGGGATTCCAGCTGGGAGCAGGAGCTCCTGGAGGACAGGCTGGTACCAGCTGAACTAATCCTGGCAAGTGACCAGCGTAAATCAGGCCACTGAAAGCTCTGTTTTGCCCAAAGGGGTTTACACTGGTGTAATTACCTCAGCATAGTCATAGCAGGAACATTTCCTTAGTCTAGACAAGCTCTAATACGTAAAATAGATCTATCGTTTGCAGCTGAAACATCCCGACCCAGCTGAGGCCAGGGACAAGCCTCGTGTTCTCCTTTTCTCTGCTGCTGTGTGCCCAGGTACAGCAGGATTTGGGGCTGGGCTGGAGCATCCTCCAGGTTAGTTGGTCTGGGACAGAAAAAAGGGTCATGCAATGGCTCAGCCATTTCCTGACTGGATTCACTCTTAATCTTGAGGGAATTTAAGTGTTTATTTGACTTCATGCATTGATCTAAATGTACTTAAAGGATTCCCTGAAGCTGACAGAAGTTTGCTTTTAAACTACCAACAAAAAATTGACTCCCTGACTCTGCAATATTTAGGTTGCTTTGGAATATCTACAAGCTTTTCTGGAAATGCTTCCTGCTGCTCGGACTGAAGACTCTATTTTCCTCTTTGAGAATGAAGTAGGAAAGGTAGTGCAGACTGCCGACTGGGGCCAGCAACCTGCTTTCTCCAGGAAAAGAGGATAACCTCTCAAAAGACTTCATCAGATGTCAAAAGCCATAGTGTGAAATCCATTTTGGAGCCTGTGATGTTTGGATCACTCCCTGTGTGTATGGCACAACATGGCACAAGTCATCATCAACTTTACCAATTTTTGGTTTACCAATTTTTGGTTTTTTTACCCTTTGTTCTGATTTTGTCAGGTAGTAAGACAATCTCTTCAGGCAATTTTTCACTTTTAACGTCTTTTCTTTGCTCCTGATACCCATAACACTTCAGATTATTAAAGGCTTTTAAAAGACAAATCTATTTTTCACTCTGTGTGTTTTGTTCCCCTCTTGCTGCTGGAACTGGACCAAGCAACTGGCGTTGCATTTAATATTTCTTATTACTCTCACTGTCAGGTTCTCAGGCGCTTGCCCAATGCTGAAAGATCTGCTTTTCAAACAGGAAGGAACATGTTTATTTGTTTACAAAAACACTTTTCCAGGGCTGCATCCTGTGGTCACACAATCATCCAAGGAGTCCCTGCTCCGATGACTCATGCCTCTAAATTAAAAGGATCCATGAAGATGGATTTGCAGAATCACACTCATTTCTTCCACAACAATTTTTACGTAAACTCTGGGGAAAAGTATGTTAATTTTTTGGGTCTATAAAACTTGATTTTTTACCGAGCTAAGGTACACGACTGCTTTTTTCTCTTCAAGTGTTCTTTACATTTTAAGCAAACCTTACAACCCATTAGAAGTAGCTTCTTCCTGCGCATTTGCGACAATTCACATAAAGTACACTTTGTCCTGGGATTCCTGTTTGAACACTGGATGGGACAAAGTACAGGAGAAATCCAAATATTGTCCTTTTAGCTCAGGCTCTGCTCAGCCACACCGTCCAGGCTGCAGCTGAGCCTGGTCAAGAGGTGGTGATCCAGACCTATCTTCCAACTTCTTCCCTTGTGTATCTCCCACCAAAGGTGTTCCATCAGACAGGGCAGTGCAATTTCCCACAGAGGCACTCCCCAGCTTGCTTTTGTCTGAATGAGCTGATTTCTAAAGGACAGCTCTGGTGTTAAAAGAGTCAGTGGAGGGAAGTGGTGGAGTCACCATTCCTGGCACCTCCTGTTCAAAAACCAAGTTAATGTGACATTTTGGAATATGATTTAGTGTGCATGGCAGTATTCAGTTGAAAGTTGTTCTTGATGATGTTGGAAGTATTTTCCAACCTTAATGTTCTGTGATTCATTTTGAAATTTTAGGAATGATTTGGCGGCAGTATTCAGTTGAAAGTTGTTCTTGATGATGTTGGAAGTATTTTCCAACTTGAATGATTCCGTGAATCTGTGATTCATTTAGAAATTTTAGGAATTATTTAGAAAAATTTAGGTTAGGTAGATCAGAGGAGACTCATTGCTGACAGTGGGGCTGGATGGCAGCAGTGAATTGCTGAAGTGAGTGGCAGACAGTGAAACTGTTTTAGTTGTGGTGACCTGGGACATCTGAATGGAAAGCTGCTTTCTCTGGACACTTGAGAGGGGACTAAAAGGAGCAAGACCCAAACCAGAGGCTGCTTCAGCAAGAGGTACCTGCAGGGACTGGTGCTTCTGAGGAAAAGGGGAAAGGGCTGGCTGCAGCTCTCTCTGTGATCCCACATTAGCACATCAAACTTCTGCAGAGCAGAGCTGGAGGCTCTGGCAGCTCCTGCCTTGCACCCATTCCAGTCCCACGGCAGGAAACCCTCCCTGAGCCTTTGCAGCCTGACCAACTCCGCCCAGAGCCAGAGCCATGCAGGGAGAAAGGGGGAGTGAAATGGAAGCAGCTGCTAGGAAGTGAGAATAAAGGGAAATTGGCAGGATAATGGTGGTGGGATAGAGTGGCCAGATCAGAAACTAAAGGGAAATTATTCCAATGTCTAAAATCAGCCTATGTGACATGGGGTGTATTGGCCACTTCTGATACATCCAGCCACTCCAGGGCCACACCAAATATGAGGGTTTTTTCTGCACTTTTTTAAAAAATGAATTTTAGTGATTGTTTGTGACAAAGAATAAAATTATTGAAGAGATGAAGGGGCAAATGAAGCAGGAAAAAGAATATGGGATTAGGGGGATGCTGAATTTATAAATGTTCACACCAAAATTATTGAAAGAAAAAGCAGGAAAGAACTCAATCCTTTATTTTAAAATCTGAAGTCATCAAGGCAGTGCCTTCTGTTACTGTATGCAGAACACTTCATTTTTGACTTGGAATGTATTTTTGTTTTTCAGGCATTATTTCTTTCAGGTCTTTACTGGTGACTTTCTCAAGACACACTGACTGTGAACCAGGGTGAGCTCGTCATCATCGTGCCTTTCTGTACTTCAGACTGAAAAATGAAAGGAAAGTGAGGACATGTGAAAGCGGAAGAGAGGATTATATTCCTGTATCACTTATGACACCCCCCCTGTCCTTGATATTTCCCTCTTGCCAGCAGGTTTGTCACTTCCCCCAGCTCAAATGGATGTGGAGGAGCTTGAGCAAAGCACAGCAGGGCTGCTCCTACCGACTTTGAGTGCTTCCAAAGTGCCTATAAAGAAACCAGATTAAAGCAGCATTAAAAGCTGTGCTACAAATCCTACCATATTAAGCAATACAATTCTAATAGCTGTTTTGGGCTAGCTGAACAGAAGGGGTACCTTGGAGTTGAACTGCATGTTTCAACAGTATGTTGTTCTGAAAAGTGTTGTATATGTGCCGACATCCGCTGCTGGCATGTGTGCAGACTGAAGCTTGCCAGCTCCTCCTAATCTGGAAAGAGGAGACATGCAGTGTTAAATACATGTGTCATCACTAGTCATTCCCTCCCTCCCCCCAAATTTTATCATTTGGTTGTGCAACACATTTGAACCAAGTCAGCCCATTTAGTTTAGATGAACTTAGGCCAAGTAACTGTACTGGAGCTGACTTCAGAGGCTTGAGAGGAACTGCTGGTGTAGCTCCTCCATAAGTAAATGCAAACACTGTGTTATGCTCCTTATTCTACTCCTTAGACAAAGGCCTTTTGGTAGGGCTGCTGCTGGAACGAGGGAGAGCCCCTGAGAAAACAAACTGCAGCTCATTGCATCATACGACTTTTGACTCCCATTGTGTTAAACCTTATAGGCAAAACAGGGTCAGGTCTAAGCAGGGCTGACAAAGAGGATTCCAAGGAAACCCATGCTGCAAGGGGTGGTTTTGGTGACTCAGTAGGTGACATGGGTTTTTCTGAGTCAGGATTGAGCCAGTGTTCTCTCATGACGTTAGTGCACCCGAGCTTAGGATGTGTTTTAGACTGACAGCCTACTACTCATGCCAGTCAGGGTCCTGGGAGACTTTTGCACTCATATAGAGGGTGATTTTAGCATCCTGGTTGAAGTCCAGCTGTATGAACTGTGTTTTCCCCCGTATCTATTTGTATGGTGTTAGTCATTGCCCCCTTTAAGGCTGTGCCCATGGTGCCTACCACAGCCCGTAAGCACATGTGGAGCTGCACTTGTAACTCATCAGGTGGAAGAGAACACCTGGCACTTCAGCATCAGCTCCACAGTACCTAGGAAGGGGTCTCAGGGCTCCCTTCCTTCCCTCTGACAATGGCTATAGCACCAGTGGTGGGTGAGCTCAGTGGTTTGAACAAGCCTGAGTGCTGTCCCCAGGGGCTGGGCACACTCCCTGGGGCCCTTGGGGGTGACTGGAGCTGCCTTGGATGGCTCTGGACTGCACCACCAGCACTTCACTGTCAATGGGGTGTGCTCAGGAGATACCCACAGCTCTCCTCTGTTTTATTTAAATGGCTTTGCTGTTCTTTATGTAGTCCAATAGGTGGGCTGAAAAGAGAAGCCCTGAATACAGTCAGGAATGCATCTTGGTGGACCCTGGTCCAGGGTCCAAACTTTAGCTCTTGAGTTAGACTGTATGTGAGCTCATTTTGTTAATTCAGTGGTGAATCTGTCCTGATCCAGGACGATGCAGTAGCATCAGATGGTGCCTTTCTGAAGGCTGTGGAGATGTGGAAGGTGTGCAGTTGCCACAGGCGGTTTGCTAACAAAGAGAAGCTGTGAAAAGTTTTGATGATTAGAGAAGAAAGCACAGAAGCAGAGACTTTAGAAGGACAAGAAGAAAAAGTATGTAAAAATGTGATCCCCCATTTTAATGGCTAAACATGAATTATGTTATGAGATGCTTTCATCTTAGTATAGGTTAGCATTCCCCAGCTTTTTATATTTGTATATAAATATTTTTCTTGAAGTAAAGTTAGCCTAATTGGAAGTAAGAGCCCTTCTATGTCGTTTATTTTAATACTCTAATATATTTCCCCTAGTTAATCATTGCTATTTCTAAATATAAATTTCCTTTCCTTTTCTTTCAAGTCACTTAAAATGAAAGGGCCTGCTTTACTCTTTGACCTTCTCTAACAAGCAGACCCTTGAAATGCAGAATTTCCAGAAAGCAAGCTGTAGGAACAACAGATGGATTTAGTAAATTACAGCCTGCAGAGGAATTGTATGAGGAGTCAGTTTGGGAAGGAGGCTTAAAATACACAGAAATTTTCTGTGCTGTAGCTTTTTTCTTGCTGTCAAACACTGCCTGGTAAATGCATAACTCATGTGATGTTGGCTTTGTGCACTGATTGATTTGTAAAAGCTATTCCATCCCAAATTACCAGCTCTTTGGGTCTCAGTCTACAACCCTACTCAGCCAGGAGACTCTGTCCTCTAGGTACATTTCGGTATTTTGCATTTCTTTTATTTGCTAAAGCTATTCTGACAGACTACTTACTCTGATCAGCAGATTCTAAAACCTGTTTGTGGTTTCCCAGGGATTTCATAGACAAATTATTAGTGCATGTGTATTTGCAGGACAGGTGACTCCTAAATGATAAAAATGTAGTTTATAATCAAAGTGCCTAGCTTGTAACAATAATCTTGAGCTAGGCATTTGCTTATCTCCTAATGTGTTAATCCTTTTCAGGATTAACAACTCATTTTTCAACAGCGTGGTCGTGGTTCTGCAGACCTTGTTGACATAACTAAATCTTTGTGAGTTCATGAGATGCAATTGTGTGCAAGGACTGCAGGAATGGATGGTCAGCTCAATAGGTTTCCTCGACGTGATTTAGCTCTTGCTCTGGGGTGTGAAGCTCCATAATGTATGTGATGCAGAGCAGAAGCAGCAAGTTGTCATTGTGATCAAACACAAAGCTTCTGTGGGGAAGAATAAATTATTTGCATGGGTGTGATGAATGCTTGAAGGGAATTTGATAAGTGGCATGTTGAGCACTGGGAAAATTTCTGAATATGATCCATGTTGTTCTTTGCAGTGTCAGAAACTTAACATGGGCTGTCATCCCTAGCTCTGGTTAGTGCACAGTTTATTGAAGGTCTTACAAAATGAATCTAAGATAGAATGGCCATCAATATGAGATCAGATAGGCTTAGGGGTTTTTGCATAAATAAGGATTTATTTCTATCTACTCCTGTATTCGTAGGATGGTCAATAATTTTCCTTTTGCACCAATTTCCTGTGATATATTTGAATGCAGTCCTTGAAGTAACTCGCATTTAAATCAGCCTGTGACAGACTTCAGTGAGTCTCTGCATTGGGGTTTTTGCATGTAGCCTGCATTTTTCAGTATGGGACTCTCAGGAATCCTGTCTGCTTGAGCCAAAATGTAATTCCCTTTTGTAAGGAAAAGATGCATATGGAAATAACAATCTCATCAACACTTGGGAAGCTCATGCAAAATACTCTCACTGCTGCTTTCTGCCTGGCCTCTGAAAGCAGATAATGGTATCAGGGGCTGCAGTTCAGTACTGCCCTGCTTCCACAACAAACCCACTGGGCACCCCTTGGTGCTCCCATCCTCAGGCATGCCCTGACACCCTTGCAAAGGAAATCAGTGTGGGGGTGGCTGTCCATGCCCATCCCTCCTGGAACAGCGGCCGTGTGGGGCTGGGTGTGAGCCCAGGGACACGGCTGGAAGGGAGGGAGGGAGCATCTGCCCAGCCATGCAGATCTGCCTCTGGGGAATCCTCCTGTGTCTGGAGCTGTACACGCTCTGCTGGCAGAGCAGGTCTCAGTGCCACAGCTCTTGATGTGCTGGTAGCACCCAGCAGCCAGGCTGCAAACCCTGTGTTCACACTTGGTAGTGGTGTTATGAGAGTGCAAAATTTTCCCCCAACTCACAGATCCAAGCAGGACTGATTCCATGAGAGATAGTGACACCATGCCAACTTGAACAATTCCATAGAACAGCAACCCTCACCTGTCTGTATGAGCTTCTTCCAAAGCAAGACACTGTGAGTGAAGGTACCATTTTTTCCTTTTCAGGAGGTCTGTCCCACAAAAGCTATGTGCATTGCAGGTTTCGTGGCATTCCTGGGGCTGCTTGGGTGTAAAAGGGCTGCAGGGGTGCACAGTAACCCAAACAACTTTTCTGTGGCGTGATTTGCTACCACTCTAGGGTTTGCATGTCCAGAAGACAAGTTGTTGACACAGAATGTTGAGTTGCACACTCCTTTTCTTGAGGCACTCCCAGCAAGGCCGTGTAACGGTTCAAGGGCTGAAATGTCCAGCTGGAGCTCTGCAGAGAACTGCTCAGGGAGGCAGAATGTAATTATCTGTGCTGGAGTCTGGCCAGGTTTCCAAGGTTAACACCTTTCATCTTGACATCAAATCTTTAATGACCACATGTGGTAAAGACATTTGTTCAACACCTCATTTGGGAATGTGGCATTGTCACTGTGCCTCTGTTGTCTTGTATTGGTTCAGTATTGGTTTCAAGGAAAATTGTTCTTGAAGTCCTTCATGGACAACCACACATTTCCTCTGGAAATTCCTGTTTGAGTATAACCAGGACCTACTGGTCTGATTTTTCCTTCTTCCAAATCATCTAGTCCTCTGTCCTCCTTACAAGCTAATAGAGAGCACTGTAATTACCCTTATTTTCAGGCTGCCAAATAAAGTAATTAGAGAAATAGGCATTATGATTTTGGAAAGATACATTAGAGAATGAAAGGGAGTGATGAGAGCATGTTCTCACAGAGCCAATTAAAACACTGCTGAGGAGATTCAGTGCTTCTTCCTGGCAATCCAAGCAGACAAAAGAGATTCACAGGGATTTACTCAGACAGAAGGATGGCAGAAACACTCCTTTCTGTTTCTAAGCATATGACATATGGAAATCCAGCTGGGGAAATAGCTTATGGAGTGACTTCTTTGAGCAGTACCCACCATTTAGAAATGGTGGAACAATATGAAACTTTCTTAAAGGTATTTGTTGTGATATCTGAGATAGCCTAGCTGAAGCAAAGAATCTTGAGTTGCTTTTACTTATTATTTAGTCTTGTTTAGACTTTGTAAAAGACTTCTCTTCATGGTCATTAAAAATATCAAACTTTTCAAGCCATTAATCTCTGTTTAACTGGAATTTTGTTATAGAAAGAATTAAAAATATCTATGCAATGAGGGTTTGAGGAGCATTGAGCAGAAGCACAAACAGAATGTGTGCATGGGGGTCAAGGAGATCTGGAACACCTCATGCTGAATGCAAACTCTAAGATTGTTGTAATTTTTTATAGCTTTGGAGAAATGCCTCTTCCTCAGCAGCAATTTTAATTGCTGAATGAACAACTGGATCCCAGTTTTTGCCACTCTTAGAAATGAACTACACGATCTCCACGTGCCAAGGTGGTGCAAAAGGCTTCAGCCTAAGTCTTGGGTTTTTTCCCTTGATTGCACATCCATGAAGCTCTTCATACCCACTGCTCTTTAGGTACTTTGCAGTGAAGTATTTTCATTTCACATATTAGAAAAATTGAGCTTAAAAATTGCTTGTACAAAGTCAGAGAGAAACTAAAAGTTTCTTAGCCTCTCTTTCCATGCTGATATTGGATCACACCACTGTAAAGCAAGGAAAAGTTGAACTTATCAATTTCTAATGCCACAGGATTTCCTGAGCTAATTGTGAACCTTCCTGGGTTCTGTACAAGGTATTTTTGTTCATATGAAGTAGTATTTGCAGTACAATAAATTTCTAACCTGTGAACTGAAGCAAGAATTTAACTTGAGCTAAATTCTCCCCTTCCAGAGGCCATTTTTTTCCAGATTATTGACATATATATATCAGTAAAATTTGTGACCTTCAAAACAAATCAATCCACTTTGTGCCTGGCATCTGTCCCATTGGAACGTGTATCTGCTGCAGTGAGCACGTTTGCTCACAGGTGTTAATGCTGTGTCATTTTGCTATGCCCCGGTGTAATTGTTCCTCTGGACTCAGTCTGGGGTGGTGACTCCTCAGGATGTGTTAGCAGGAGTTTGGTGCTTTCTTGTCTAGAGAGTGACTGTACACTGTGGCAGTTTTCATAGAAAGAAGTGTTGTAAGCCAAGACAGAGGTTTGTAAAAGCTTTGGCTGTTTTCCCTTGAGGTGTGTACATCCCAGGTAGCCAAAAAGAAGCTGCAGCAGCAGCTGTAGGGACTGTGTGCCTCACCTCTTGGTGTGCTGCTCCCCTGTCAAAGAGGAACAAAAAGATTTCTGTGGTCTGAGAAGGTTTTGCTGTGAATGTCAGTACTGTTCTGTCTTGGTGCATTTTTTAGCAATATGCCCTATTGTCTAAGAAAAGATGAGCTTGATGACTTTCCAATATTAAATACAGAGGTATTTAATAAATAAAAAGAACAGAGACTGTAGCATCCAGACAATATTGATGATAGGTCACATACAAAGACTACCTGGACCCTCTAGAGACTACATCAAGATCAACTTACTACAATAGAAATATCTGCTGTAAGAGTTTTCTCTTCTTGTGATTAAACAATGCACATCTAAATCCAGAAAAGGTTTGGGATGGGGCCCCTTGCAGCTTTCACCAGCACCTGGTTATGTGCTTTGTTTCTCATCTTTCTGTGTGGAGTTTCAGCATCCCAAAATATTGGTACATTTATGGCGTTTTCTAGAAGTAAGAGTAAGGAGGGGCCCCTTGCAGCTTTCACCAGCACCTGGTTATGTGCTTTGTTTCTCATCTTCCTGTCAGTGGTGTTTCAGCATCCAAAAATATTGGTATATTTATGGCTTTTTCTAGAAGTAAGATTAAGGGGCATGTGCTCTTTTTCAACTGCTGTTCCTGCTGTAGCTCTGTCTGATCTCTTGAATGTGCTTTTGATGCCTCAAATAGTTGTGAGGCAAACCTGGGACCACTCCTCATAGGTTCCCAGGAAAGGGGAAAAAATCTTACAAATCTTTTTTGTTTTAAGGTATTGGAAAGCAGAGAGTTTCCACCCAGCTGTCACTCCTGATGCCACAAGCCTCTCACAGTGGGGAGGCAGTGGGAATGCCAAGTCCTATCCCATTCCCCTGCATGTCCTGCCCTGCTGACCCACTCCTGCTCCTCTTCCCCTCAACACTTCCCCTGAGTGTTTGGTACCTAAAATATCTGTTTGCTCTTTGCAGGCAACCTTTGTCTGAGGAGCAAAGTGGCTGAGGAGCCTCCTGCCAGGGCCTGAGAAGGTGAAATGCCCAGAATCAAACATTTCTCTCTGGTTTTGTGGGGTTGGCAGGACTGTGGGCGCTCCCCGAGCACCCAGCCCTGGCCGCGGAGCCACCTGTCCCTGCAGGGCTGGCAGAGGAGGCTCAGGGCAGCCCTGCCCCTCCATCCTGCTGCAGGCTGAGCTGAGCCAGCCTTTCCCCTCCTCCTGGCCCTGCTGTGCTCAGGTTGGCCCCCTCCTACATCCAGCCATTGGATCTTTGTGTGACCCTGCCCCGGCAGGCGCTGAGCCTCGCTGCCAGCAGCCTCTGCCCAGCCCTGCACTGCTCCAGCATCCCAAATTTTACCCCCATCCATGTGAGAAGATATAAAGTCCTTGCTTCTACAGTCCCAAGACTTGGCTTGCTCTCTGTCATTAAAAAAATCATAGTAAAACTCTGGTTTTCATTACTTCAAAGAAAAGCTGGGAAAAAAGCTCCCTGTTGTCTGAACCAGATAGAAGGAGAATGCCTGAACATCTTTATCCTTTTTGGGGCTCTTTTATAACCTCATGATTTTTAAAAAATCAAACCTCTCTATTATTTCATTTTATGAGCAGTCTGACTAATGACTTTTGTAAACTTGTGCTGGCAGAACTAACAACTGCTTAAATAAAATGAGTAATTGTTTTCATTCATCAGTTACAAGAGCAATTGCAGTTTCAGGATTCTGCCCCCAAATGGGGGCTAGATCCTCCAGTCATGGATTATTTATATTACCTGTCTCGCTGTTTACATTCTCCAGCCCACTGATGGCTCTATTCAGTGTCCAGGCCCCTTCTTGTAAAATCTGGTTGCTTCAGATTCAGGTAATCCAGGTAACTGCTTCTCCTTTGATTTCAAGCATGAAATAAGTTATAATGAATTCTTGTAGTTTGATTTGTTCATTTGGTGCTAAGTGGCTACTAAAATGTTAAGGTATTCAATGTTAAGAAGCCTTCACATAATTTTCTGACATGTAAGGTTCAAGGGAAAAAACCCCATTGAATCACAGAACGGTTTGGGTGGGAAGGGACCATCAGAGATCATTTTGTTCCAACCCCCAGCTGTGGGCAGGGACACCACAGCAAACCTCAGGTTTCCTTGGTCACACACCCAGTGACAGAACCAGAAATAGTTCAGTTTGAAAGGGTTAAAGAATAGACTAATCTGTCACGTGCCTGTTGGACACGAGCTGTGGGACAGCTGCTCTGGGAATGGAGCTGGTGATCCCTGGCACCCCGGGCAGGGCTGGAGGATGAGTCTCATTGTCTGGGATTTTGTCGTAGTGGTGTGGTTGGAAATCATACCAGGATGGAGCAGCTCAGCAGGGATTCAAGTGCTCTCTCCTCCAAAGGTCCACTTGTGGTCACGTACACAGCCTGGAGCACAGGGAGTGTTCAACCCACGGGAGCACTGGGAGAGCTGTGTAGGAATGGAGTCACATTGCTGTAGGCACCTCCGTCCCTGAATCTTTATTGCTTTTTGTGCCACTTCACTACAACACGGAAAAGGCACAGAAATTATCTACTTTGGCTGTATCTCAGAGCTGAAATTGAGCCAAAAGCCCAAGAAAAGACAGCTTTACTGGATTCTGCAGTATTCTGGGCATGCATTGAAAGTTTGTAATGTTCCCTTGTCTTTCTAGTAGGAAGAAGTAAAACTGATGCCTTGAAAATCATTGAAGTCTAAATAGCGATTTTCTCATCTAATCCAAATTTCATGGCTTTATCCTGTTTCTGCCACTGCAAACTCCATTTCTGTGGATGGCACCCTGAAAGCCACAGTGTTCATTCCTAACCTCCTGATCTGCTCCTTGTCCACAAAGCAGCTGGAGTTGATAGCAAGTAATTCATGGAGAAGGGGGAAACCAAATCAAAGTGAGAGTGGTAATCTTAACAGTCTACTTTGTACTTGGCAGATCTCAAAACACTTCCCAAAGTGAAGGTGCCTAATTTTAGGTCCTTCAGCCACCCAATATGCTTGTTAAGAGGAGGGAGTGGAAGCATTTGTTTGTGACAGAGCTATTAAATGTAGGATTTGTGCCTTATAAAGTGGCAGTGTTGCTTTTGCAGGCTGATTAGAAATGGTGAATAGATTTGGGTCCCATGGCCCTTGGAATGAATGCAAAACTCACTCCACTCCAGTAGGAGATGGATAGGGAAAATTGTTCCTGTTCCAGTGTCCTCCCCTGTGAGTGTCATAGTAATGTTGTCTTGAATTTCACAAACATTGTAGGCAGGTTTTGAATGTTCTGGAAGCAATCTTTAATGCTAATGGGTAGTAAAGCGATACTAGAGGTCTGAATCTCCAAGAATTTAATTTTAAACAGTGTATCTGAAAGCAATGCAATTCTATTACAACATCGCTCCTGCTTTGCATATATATATATTTCTCTTTTCCAGTGCTCTCAATATGATTTATGAGCAGCAATTAACTCAACCTTTTAACAGCGTGTGACAGGTGTTGCTGGGCCCATTTATGAACCAGGCAAGCTGAGGCACAGAGGTGTCAAGCGTAGTTTGGCAGCAAGAGTATTGCAAAATGAAGACCAGAACCCAAGAATCCTGAATCACAGCCCCTATTCTATGAGCTCTCCATTTATTGCTAGGAGAGAAGATCATTAAAATCCACTGGGCTTGTCTGGCAGACTTTATAAACTTATGCATGCTTTTAAATGCAGTGGGGGTTATCGTAATTAAATGATGAATGTAGGAGGGTTTTTACATAATGCTGAAGAAACACATTAAACCATGATGGAATGAGAATCAATATAGGTCATTGAAAATAAGCATTCTGCTGAAATGGATTTTGCCTGTCATTCAGCAATGTTTATATACTGTTCTTGCTTTATGCTGCTCTACCTATGTAACAGAAAATATTTTTTTTCAAATGTAAATGGCAGGTGGCTTTTAGAATATTGTACTTTAGTGCTCACAGACCTTGGGTTTCCTTCCCCTTAGCAGGACTGAGGGTCTATATCACAGTGGGGGAGGTGTGGGCTCTCTGTACTTTATGCTTACAAGATAGTCTGGGATTTCAAATCCTTCTTGGAACAGTGACCTCGGTGCTCTCCCTGGCAACCTCATAGGTTGGTATGATGCTCCTGACTGGGGAAAGGTGCTGGGGAAAGGTGCTCCAGTCAAGATAAAATTTGCCCCTCCTTAGCTGAGACCACGGCAGTGCACAGACCTTGCAGTGCCCCTTGGGGACAGTGCTCATCCTCATGTGCTTCACCACTGAGGCAGAGCTGGAATTAGAGATGAGTATCTGCTTCCAGTCATGGTCCTCAGAGATTGCAAAGTTCTAGATCAATGGAAGAGGGGCACTTCAGCAGAGCTGGAATTAGAGATGAGTATCTGCTTCCAGTCATGGTCCTCAGAGATCTGCAAAGCTCTAGATCAACAGAAGAGGGGCACTTCATCTGAAAGCTGGTTATAGCAAGTGTTTTGCAATAGAAAAAGGGGGTCTGAGCCTCTATTTTTAAGGTCTATGTGCAAAAGAAGAAGAAATGACAGTGCTCATCCTCATGTGCTTCACCACTGAGGCAGAGCTGGAATTAGAGATGAGTATCTGCTTCCAGTCATGGTCCTCAGAGATCTGCAAAGCTCTAGATCAACAGAAGAGGGGCACTTCATCTGAAAGCTGGTTATAGCAAGTGTTTTGCAATAGAAAAAGGGGGTCCGAGCCTCTATTTTTCAGCTCTATGTGCAAAAGAAGAAGAAATTTATAACATATCTTGAAGTTCCTACCTGCAAGTACATTCATATCAGTAATGCACTAAGAATTCCAGAAGTTCTACCTTGCTAACTTGGGTGGGATAGAAACATGTGAAAACTTGATAAAAGCAGTATGGGGATTTGCCATGTGCTTAACTCTTGGAATCGGAAATCCTTTATTCACATCTGAAATTAACAGCTAAGTACTAGTGGAAATAGGACTTTTTTCTGTGTTGTATGGAGATTTCTGTTGTATGGTAGATGATTTAATCAGGGGATTTTTTTAATGAAAAAGAAAAGTAGAATAGAGATATGGGTAATTGAATATATAAGATCCTGTTTCTGTGTTGTATGGTAGATGATTTAATCAGGGGATTTTTTTAATGAAAAAGAAAAGTAAATAGAGATGTGGGTAATTGAATATATAAGATCCTATTTCTGGTTTTAGTGTAAATGCATTTATTATTTGTAAACCTGACTCATTTGCAAAGTCACACACCAAAAAGTGGACACACATTCAGAATTATCCAAGCCCCTTATGAGTGTGAGCAGTACTTCATGAGCTGGTGTCAAAATGTTCCCCAGTAATGGTCTGGGCTACCAATACATTTATTGCTGTCACTGAATAAATCTTCTATATGTTTATTTTCACATGCAACTGTATTAAACTCTGGGCATATTTCAGCCTTACTTAAGTACTAACAGAGAATTAGGTAAGCAGTCAATATTGCTGAAAATAACCCCAAAAATATAAAACTCATTCCCAAAATCTAAGACAAAGGCAAAACCAGTGGCCTTTTGTGACCCTGTAACCCAACCAAAACTTCTCAGCCCATGAGGCTGGATGGTCTGATGATCCTTATGCTGCTCTGGACTCTTGATTCAAACCCCAGATCCTGTGAAATGGTAAGGCAATCCCTGCCTATTGTTTGTTTGGTATGTTGGTTGTTTTTTTTCCTCTAGCTGAAGGTGCAAAGCAAAATAGGTCTGTGGTCCCACTCCCATTACAGACTGTGAGAGTTTGCTTACACTGAAGTCACTGACAAAACCCTCAATAGCTTTAATGGGGGCAAGAACAGCCTCACCGTGATTTAATCTAAAGTGTTCAGCTCAAGGCAGAAAGACGGGGGCTCTTTGAAAATGACAACTTGTGGGTTTTGGAGAGGTCATTAACATATTTGTCATGGGGGAAAGAGGGTAAATAAGGAACTTGAAAAGAAAGACAGATATTAATTACGCTTCAGACAACATTGTTGTGTGCTGATGACATGCTGCAGCTCTCCAGACGACTATAATTTGCAAGGGAACCCAACGAGTAGGAGACTTTACAACAAGCCAAGCAATTAGTTCTTCCTGAGTTGCAAGAGTGACATCATGTGTGCAAAACATGCCTTCGCCTTCAGCTAACAACACATACTCATTTATTCTTCCTGCAGGGTCACTGTTGGCTGTGAAGGCCATTAAATCATTCCTCTGATGGATGTGTTAACTTTCAGAGCTGAGTGAATAAGGGTCCCTGAAGTGCAGATAAAGGAACACGTGTCCAAAGCTCCAACTATCAACAAAAGCAACCCCAATATCTAATTTTATGTGCTATAGCTGGCTTACAAAATTCTTGTATTCTTTTAAATACCTTAAGTAATTCTCCATGGTCTTGAAAATTTGTCCCTGTTATAGGGTCTGACCTGAAAAGTGAGTGGTTTTCTTTGCTTGGTTTTATTTATTTGTTTTATTTTTGGTTTTGGTTTTTTGGAGTAGGATTTTTTTTTTGTGTGTGTCTGAAATTTGTCAAGACTTTGTTGGACAAGCTGAGGCTTGCTTTTATGAGCTCTTTGTATACAATTCTGAGAAAAAAAAGTAAGGATTTTATTTGACTAGGAAATGTAATAGAAATTAAATGCTTAAAGAGCAATGTTTATATATATCTGGGTATAGATTTCCAGTAGTGTGTGCTTGGTTTCATAAGTTGCATCACTTAGTGTTTTGCACTGCATGAGTTTATTGAAGAGACAATAAAGATCCATCTGATACTCAATGAAGAGTAAATTACGGCATTGATCTGGAGAGACAATTACATTTATTCTTTAATCAGATACATAGTCCCACTGGAGCCACATACTACTTACCTACAGTAAATTAAGCTCCTGCTTAAATGCTTTGTAGACTCAAAATCCAAAGCCACCTAACTCATGAAGATATTTCAGATCTTCTGTCTGTCAGAAGTGTGATGCAAATTGTCATGTAGGTTTTTATTTCCCTCTGGATTAATGAAAAGAAGAATGAGATGTGAACAAGCTTGACTTTAGAGATCCACTTTAGTGTGTGAAAAGCTGTTTTATCTTTTGAAGAAAGCTATTACTACAAATGAAAAATGAACATTTCACCACTATATATATATTTTTTTCTAAACATAGCAGTGGGCACAAAGATTTGGCAGAGCAGATACAGAATAGGGCCACAACCAGCTTGGCACAGAGAGCTGAGGAGCTTTGCATCAAACCAGAGCGGGTTTCCCTGACTGGGATGAGGTTCTGCACATGGCTCTGAACACCCTCATTACCTTTTCCTGTCTTAGAGTGTTTGCCCAGTGTTGGTGCCTTTCAGTACATCTTTATCCATCCCAGATTTGCCTTTTCCCAATGAAGCAGAAGGGAAAGCTGCTCTTTTCAGCAGTAGCCCAGCCAGACCCACGACACCCCTGTGCTGCACTCTTCTGTGGAAGCCCAGGGCAGTGACTTCAGTACAGCAGGATATTTGGATCTGACCACCCACCCCAAGCTTTCAGCAAATAATCTATATGGTTCTTTTGTTTGTTTCCAGCTCAAATGTTTACATAGTCCCCAGAAGCTTCTAAAATTAGAACCTGAGGAAAACAGAAACCTGTTCTCCAAAGCCAGCAGGATGTTTTAATAGGAACTGCTATTGCTATTATTAAGAACAGTAATAATCTTATTTAACCAAAGGCAGGGATGAATCTTGCTGGACTGTGCCTGGAAGTGTGCCATGTCTTTATATCCTTGCAAAGCTGTGGCAAAAACCTATCCCAGAAAAATGGTAAAGCTGATGACGGCTGTTCTGTAACAAGTAATACAAAAGGGAACTGTGCAGCCTTTTAGTGCCTGAGACACTGAAGTTTCCTGGTGTTTCTTCTTTTTGTGACAGTTCATCCAAGCAGAGAGAGGCAGATCATGTAGAGCACTCAACTGAGTTTTCTGCAGTACAGTTCCTGTTTTGGTCACAGCACTGTAGGCAGGCAGACATCTGGGTGACAGTAAAAGTGCCAAGCAGAGCTGAAAGGGAGGAAGAGAATTCTGACTTCTGTGAAAAAACTCTGAACCCTGCTCCTCAGCTACAACTGCAGGGACTTTCCTCCTAACTGAACCCTGAGGATCCCTTCATATGAGCCTGCTCATTTAACTCCTTTATCTGTAGCTGCCAGCATGGCCACAGATGTGATAGGGGAAGCCACTGGTTTTGGTGGTGTGGTCAAAAGAAGAGTGAGGCATGTGTGCATGAACTTTTTTGGCTACAAGCTCCGCACAGCCTGAAGAACTGAACCTCCCACAGAGCCAGAGCCTGCCTGCTTTGTGGGCCATTCTGATTGAATTATTCCTTTGGCAATGCACCCCCTCAGCTAACTTAAATAATATGAAGCTGGTGACAGGCTGGTTTAGGTTTTAAGTGCATGCTTTTGATTAATTTGCTGTATTTCAAGAGAAAAAAATGTGTAAACTTGGTCTTTATTAAATACTACACTGCTTTTCACGTGTTGTGGGTCTACAAAAACCGTATGCCTTTCTTGCCTACCTAATGTACGTTTTCACATATGGGAGAGGCAGAATTGGGACACTCCACATTTAAATAAATATTTAGCAAAAGGGTGTAGGGAAAACTGAGGTTCTATAAGAATTAGGGAAAAGCTTTCAATGTAATAAGAAAAAGAAGCACAAAATGCAACTATTAAAACCCATACATTCTTGTGCTCTGTTCACTTGGCCATACTGACACGTGCTGTATAGAAGAGGTGAAATTCTCTCTTCTGTACCCACACATTCATATGTGCCTGTTTGCTCGTGTTCATATCCACCAAGCTCCCACATAGCATGTAAGAGGGAACCTATTTAGTGTTTTTAATAAAACTACAGTTTCATGCCTCTAATAATCCACAGCTAGGAAAATACATGCTTTCTTCCTTCATCTTTAGATTTATTTGAGAGATTTTTGTTTTGTGGTTTTACTGGGTGACTTTTCCAATGAAGTGACTTAAAATAATTTCATTTCTTCGAAGACTATAGTGGTTACCATAGAAATACGTTAGCTGCAAAACAAGGAATAATTAGTTTATGTGTTCCTTTGTGTCCCCTAATTTCTTCCATTCAGGATTTTTAAGCATATAATTATAGGGATTATTCAGCTTCGTGATCTTTTTCTCCCTCTATAAATTCGTTTAAAGGCAAAACTCTGATGTCTGTAGAGCATAAATAATAATGATTATATGTGGTAATTAGTCCAACCCGTTTGTCCACATAGCAGAAACAATGTGTTTTCTGTCAGAGGCTGCAATGCTGACTAGTGGCCACTCTGAGCTTCCAGTGTGGCATCTCCAGTTATCTGTCTCATGGCTACTCAACCAGAGACCCTTAAGAGTTAGAAATGGGACTCTGGAGAGCCCTGCAGGACACTTCCTTGTGCTGTTCAAGTTCTGGGACAGTTCTTGTCAAGTTTGACAAGAGAGGCATCAGCAGGCTCAGAAGTCTCTAAGGCTGGGTGACAGTTGAGCAAGGACAGGAGAGTTGCGACACTGGGGCTGTTATTTAACACCTCTGCCCTGGCTGGATTTGCAGAGCAGGCAAAGTTCTGCCTCTGTGGAAGGGCTGAGACTTGTAGGACTTCTCCAACAGCAATTGTGACAGATCAGGCTTTCTGCAAAATGGCAGTTTTCCCTGAACACAGGGAAGGGTGCTGGAGCCCTTCAGAGCAGTTCAGAGGTTAAATCACTTTTCAACTACTGTCCCTTGGGAGAGATGTTCTTTCTCTACAGCTCCAAGATGAATGAACATGAATAAAAAAGAGTGTTATCCTATACTTGTTCCCTTTCTCCAGTCCAGTCTGTATGGAACTGTTCCACACAAGGGAAAAGCATCAGGAGCAGGATTTATGCACAGTCTTTTGTTGCCTTTTGTTGCTGCTGCTTGGGAGCCAGGATGCTGCTTATGGAGGGGGCAGCTGTGGCCCTATGCTCCTGAAATCCTGAACCTGGGGAGAGGTAAGGCCCTATGCTCCTGGAATCCTAAACCACGTCCTAACTGAATACTTCTTTGGAGAAGAGAGGAACACTGCCACTACCTGTTCTGGAAAATATATTCCAGTGATTCTCCTGGATCAAGCCTTTAAGGAAAAACGATAATTAGTGTCATGTGGCTCTCAAGGGCTCTGGTCTGAGCTAAGTTAAAATCATGGAATGATTTTTATTGGAAGGGACCTTAAAGCTCATCTCATCCCAGCCCCCCGCCATGAACACGGATGCCTTCCACCAGACCAGGCTCGTCTAAGCCCCGTCCAGCCTGTGCTCGCGTCCCTCTGGGGATGGCACAGCCGCAGTTTCTCTGGACAGGGTGCTGGTCCCAGCGATCCCATCACTCCTGGTGTTTCCATCATTCCTAGTGTTCCCATCCCTCCGGTGATCCCATCATTCCCGTTCTTTCCATCATTCCCACTGTTTCCATAATTCCATGTGCTCCCATCCCTTAGGTGTTTCCATCATTCCTGGCCATCCCATCATTCCCGGCGATCCCATAATTCCCGCTGTTTCCATCATTCCCAGTGTCCATCCCTCCAGTGTTTCCATCATTCCCAGTGATTCCATAATTCCCGGTGTTTGTTTCCATCACTCCCGATATCTGTTTCCATCATTCCTGGCGTTCGTTTCCATCATTCCCGCTGTTAACATCATTCCTGGTGTCTGTTTCCATCTTTCCCGGTGTTTCCCTCCACCATTCCCGGTGTTCCCCTCCATCATTCCCGGTGTCTGTCTCCATCATTCCCGGTGTTTCCCTACATCATTCCCGGGGTCTGTCTCCACCATTCCCGGTTTCCCTTCATCATTCCCGGTGTTTCCCTCCATCATTCCCGGTGTCTGTCTCCATCATTCCCGGTGTTTCCCTCCATCATTCCCGGGGTCTGTCTCCACCATTCCCGGTTTCCCTCCATCATTCCCGGTGTCTGTCTCCGCCATTCCCGGCGTCAGTCTCCACCATTCCCGGTGTCCCCCGCTCTCTCCCGGCCTCTCGCGTTCTCTCCGCGGGCTCGGCCATCCCGGCACCGCCCCCTGGCGGCCGCGCTCGGTGCGCTCCGGCGCTGCCCTGCCCGGCCCCGGGAGCGCTCCGGTGCTGCCCGGCCCGGCCCCGGGCTGTGCTGGGCAGGATCGGGGCTCCAGCGGCTGCTCAAGTGACCACCAGTCTGGGATAAAACTCTTATTCCTGTTTTTTTATCTTGGACCCTTCAAGAAAGAGCACCTCTCGCAAGAGACAATAGTTGCAAAGTGATTTAACCTCTGAGCTAAGGAGCCGTCCCTGCTCCTTAGGGATGCTTAGGATGAAGGGGCAAAGGTCAAATCCCTGGTTCAGGTGCTGCTTTCAACGAGTTCAGATCTTGTACAAACCTAATTCAAACTTAAGCATAATCTCTGATACTCAGAACACAATTTCCAGTTTTTTTTTGGTTTTTTTAAAATGTTTTTTCATAGATGATCTTGTACAAACCTAATTCACACCTTAACATAATCTCTGATACTCGGAATACAATTTCCACTTTTTTTTTAAAAATGTTTTTCATAGATGAGTTGTCAACTCTAGTTTATTGAAATATAAAATTAATTTCCTAATGCAAGGATGACTTTTGGTAATAGAACATAATATCCAGGAATGGACACTCAGGATAGAGCATTCCACTTAATGTAATACTTGCACAATTAGGAGTTGCTTACCTTAAGAATTATTCTGAGGAGTAATAAAAAAAGAGTAAGAAAATTCAAGTTAATAACCTGGGCAAAGCAATTATCCTTCTAAGAGTCTTTATTGAATCATGTATGCAAAGCAGAGGAGTTTTTCATAACAGATGTATTTAATCTTGATGCAATAATGGTTTTAACCCCACAGTGTCTCACAATTCAGTCAGAGCTTAGACTAGTTCTGATGTGCTTGAATAGAGCCTCTGGGATCACAAACAAGACTCTGCTATTGTGGAAGCCCCTCAAAGTCTTGTTATTTTCCAGCACTAACCATAATAATGAATGCCTGGAAGATCATTTATATAATGGCTCAATGGTTGGTTTTCATAACTGCCTACAACAGGCCTTTGGAAGCTCTCCCAGTGTTTACTGAAATAAATGTTGGGGTGAGACCATGGTGTTTGTGTCGTAGATGTAAACTCTGGAACAAGGAGAGCAGCCTCACGGCATGCCCTGCTCTGGAGTTTCACCCTTTTGGGGTGAGGGCAGCGCTGGCAGCTCTCCCTGCTCTGACTGCCATTCAGGCTGACACCCTTTGTGCTCAGCTCCTGCTGGCCCTGTGGCCGTGCCGTGGAGCACAACAAAAGCCCAGGTCTGTGGAGCTGCATCAAACACAGCTCGTGTGGAAACAGGCATATCAAGAAAAGATTCTCCTAAAAACGAGGGTGTTTTACCTTGTTGCATCCCATGATGTGGTCAGGTATAAGTAGAGCACTGGATCTTACAGCTGGCAAAGCATTAGTGGGTCACCAAGACAATTTCCCTCCTTCACAAAGGATGATTCTCCTTGCTGAATATTTGCTAGTGCTTTATTGTGCTGGCTTTTGAATTCTCCAGTGAAGAAGTTTCTGCAAATTACCTTTTACCCCCAAAGTGCTTAATATTCTAATTTTATTCTTTGATTTTCTTTCCTCATGTTGAGTCTAAATTTCTCTTTATTAAGTTTCCTGTAATTGCCCCCAGATATCCATTCTATCCCACCCCACCTGCTTCTCCCCCTCCATGTGAAGCAGGTACTTGTCAGATCCTCCTTGACCATTTCCTTTGGTCAAAGATATACATATGTAATTCCTCTAATCTTCCCTCTACCACCTGTTCCCTCAGGCTCTTCATTATTTTCCTAGCCCTGCTCTGAACAGCTTCCCATTTATAAATATTATTTTATGATGGGTTGTGAATGGCTCATTCTGCCATCACTCTCTCCCCTTCCCAAATCCACACAATGCATGGAGCTTGTGTTTGGGGTACAGACCTGTCTGATCCCACTCTCTTACCTAAGGGAAGCTTCACAACCAGAGAGTTCCTTGTCCCACATGTAACCAGATGCTCTGCAAGCAGGGGTATGGCACATCAAAAGCTTCTTGCAGTTAAATATCTACCCAGAATAAAGCATTGATGGCAGGCATGACTGATGAGGGAAGAGGACAGTTGTTTCTCATGACTCAAAAATCCTTTTCTGAGGGCTTCTCTAGTCCTGAGATCTTTGCTTGCCTGGCTTTTTTTACAGGCAGGAATGGATATTGAGACACAGTTGTTCGTTATGTAACTTGCTTTTTAAATCACAGTTTAGTCTCTGTCAATATTATCTGCTGAGTGCAGAAGACCAGAATCTGTGCTTGCAGCATCCATCTCCTGTGCTCTGGGATTCCTGCTGCCACGGTATTTCTCATGATAGTAATGGAATACAGTGCTGGAGAGGGACTTCTTACAGTGACACATGGTGACAGGACTAGGGGGAATGGCTTCAAATAAAATGCAGTAAGTGTAGATTGGGTCTTAGGAAGAAATTCTGTATGAGGGTGGTGAGGCCCTGGCACAGGGTGCCCAGAGAAGCTGTGGCTGCCTCACCCCAGAAGTGCTCAAGGCCAGGCTGGATGGAGTTTGGAGCACCCTGGGATAGTGGAAGGTGTCTCTGCTCATGTCAGGGGGCATGGAATGAGATGGGCTTTGAGGCCCCTTCCAATGCAAACCATTCTGTGACTGTGATTTCTGTCTGGGTGTGGTATATGAGCCTGTGTTGCTGTTCTAAGGACCTTTATATTCATCTAGAAAATAAGCAGTTAAAGTCTGCAAGTGGAGTTAGTTTTGGGTAAGAATATTTTGAGACTTGACTTTACCTTAACCTCTTTGATACAACATTCATATTTCATTCTGTAATGGACAAGTTTGGAGAAATACATGTTTAGGAGTCTTTTTATGATAAATTATCTGTATACGTAGAACAAACCCCAACTTCTAAAACATTAAGTACTAGTAATGAAATACAATCACCACCAACTATTTAATTTCTTGAAATAGACCCCAAGAGAAATATATTTCAGTGTATTGTTAATTGAACATCTTTTAAAGAAGTTAATTTTTAAAAGAACAAAAGAAAAAGCTTGAACAGTAAGTCTACATGAAACAATTGTGTAAGTGAATATCCTCCCAGTTAAGGGAGGATAACCCAAGTGAGCCTCGTGCACACAGCTTGTGTGAACAATAATTCAGACCATGGATGAAATGGGTGGCCACACCTTCCTTTGGGATAAATCATCAGCATAACGTGTGGATTTGGCTCAGAGTTTATGATTACAAAGTCCTGCTTCTGCTTGGAGTGCAGGATGTTCTGCTGGATGTTTACCTTTGCCTTGGCCAATTCTGAGAAAAATAAGGGAAGGAAGGATAGGGGTGTGAGGCAGGAGCTCGTGGGACAGCAGTTGTTTTGCTCAAGAAAGGTCCAATTCTGCTGCATGGTTGGCAATTACTGTTACTGATTTTTCTGCTACTTAATTTCTTCCTGTCTCCTAGTGCTTGGAAAGGCTGATCTCAGAAATGACCTCTACAAGGGAAAATCCCTTATTGTCTCTGTCAATACTCAGATATGATATTGGTTGAGGAGCTCAGAAGGTGGTGGGATGGGGTAAGGACAGCCAGAAGGTTGGTGGGAATGGGAACAGGATGATGTAAAATCCGAGAGCTGTGCCAGTGCCTTTGTTGCTATTGTTGTTAGACAAAGACTGCAAAAAAACCCACACAAACCCAGCCCAAGTGTGCCATGCAGATCATGCTGTGGAAAAGTGCTCCATCCTCCTCACACAAGCCAAGCCTGTTCCTAGAGAACTCATGAACTGGAAGTGAAAAGCAATCAAGGTGAATTCTTCCCTGTTCCCACCACAGATCTCTCTCAGCAGAGTGAAGTTGCATCATCTCTGTGGACTTTCTGGGCAAGGTTTGCCACTAACTGTTGTTGAGGGTTTAAAAAAATCTAGAAAATTGTATCATTGCAAAATCCGTGGATCTGAAGTTGCTTTGTGCTTGGTTTGGTGTTCACTTTGATCTGCCTGGAGAATCTAACCATAGTTAGGTGTTTAATAAGCAGGGACAGAACTTCTCGCGTCTTTTGGCCGATCCCCTGAACCACTACAGGAAAAACTGCCTTCATCATTCAGGTGAAAAACTCTTTAATCTGCTCTAAATTACTTCCCATGTGGGAGCTCCACAGCCTCTCCAGTCAGCTGATTCCAGTGCTTTCCTCTCATTCAAAGGGTTTTCTTGATGTCTAACCTGAATCTTTCTTGTCAGAGTCTAAGTCCATCCTCCTCACTGAATTTTCTGTGGACATGCCCAATAAAATGTTTTCTTGCTTGGAAGTCTTTTAGAGACTGTGGTCGTGTCATTCCCTTGCTGGAGGCCCATTCGCTGAGCTCAGCAACCTCGGTTTTCTTAGTCCTCTCTCATGGCCATATATTTGGGTTGTCTGATAATTTTTCTCTTTGGATTTTGTATTCTTGGACTCTCTCCAACTGTTCCAAATCTTTCTGAAGTTGAATCCCAAAATGGCTTGGTGGTGGCACAGCTGAGACCACAGTGACAAAGAACACAGCTGTTGCGTTTTGTTGTGCATCCTATGAGAAATACTGCATTTTTTTTGGGGGGGGGGGGAACAAATAATAATTATTGACTCCTGTTTGGTGTTACCATTTCACAGGGTATATCTGCAGGGGTGTATTTGTCCTTATTAATTTAATTTATACCTGTCCATATTGGACTTCATCCATCTTTACTTCTGTTGTAAACATCATGCTGCTCTTCCTCTTGTTCTCTGATGTGTTTGCAAAGGCTTCCACATTATCTGGAAATTGAGTTTCCTGAAGATCTTTGATGAACCAACATGATAATGAGGTGTTGACTGGCTCTCTAGCTGTGCCTGGATACCAGGTCCTGGGGAATGGAGGTAGCTGCTTTGACACCCATGCTGAAGAAGCACTCAGATTTTATAGGGCAAAAAGTGACCAAGTACCCCCAACAGTTTTGTCTAAATATGACCAAATCTGAGGCTTATTTTACGGCTGAATTTTTTTTTATAGACAGTCCAGATCAGGAATTACTGACCCTCCCTAAGGGCTAAAACTTTCCCTTCTCTGGGGACTGGGAGCAGCCTGAGAGCCACAGCCTCATAAGATTTCCAGCTTGTACCAAGCAGTTTCTGTGTGGGTAGGAAGGACTGCGGTAAAGGGATCTGAAGATAAGAAGGGGCAGAAAACTTTCAAACAGAAAGTGTGAACCAAAGCTTGGTGAAGTCAATGGAAACTCTCTGACTGGTAGCTCGTGGCCATGTGGAGGACTGCTAAAGAGGGACACAGAAAGAAAAGCTACACTGTTGAGCTAGAAAGGTTGTTATGATGGGAGAGGAAAATACATTTCTGTAGTACCTTCTAGGGCTCTGGAAAGACAGCCTTCCACATGTTGCTTGGAAATGTTTAGAGAAAGTCCTTTTGAGTTGAATAATTATGGTAACACAGGACTTGAAAGAGAGAAAGAGGAGGTGGAACAGAATAAAACTAAAACAGAAATACAACAAATTTAGAAAAACTAGACCAAACTTTTGGCTTTCTGAAACTCCAGGTGGTGTGTGCTATCCTGCACCCTTTTAAGGTTTCTGTTTTGAAAATTTACTTTCTCCTGTCTGTGTACAGAGTACATCATGGTTTCCACAGTGAAATCTGATCACTGTTTTCAGTGCAGCAGCTCCGTGGGCAGTGGGGATGATGGAACCGTAGGCTCTGGCTGTGTTTGGGACCCAGTGCCATGCAGATTCCTTCCCATTGTCCTCTTTACTCCCACATTTTGCTGCCATTCAATTAAAGGTGCTGTGTGATGAGGATGGTTGAATGCAGCATTTTCCCCAGACAGATAATTACTCTGCCTTTTGCCTTGTCCTTCTAATCACTCCTAAAAGCGGTGCTGTTGGTGCCTTTTGTGAGCCTGCGAGTGTTCGTGTGTTTACATAAAGTCTGAGGGCAGAATTTGTCTGTGCAGTAACGTTTTATCAGCAATTGCAGGAGGATAAGTCTCTGTCTGCTGCTTGGTTTCCAGAGCCTGTAGACTGCTCGTTACAATAATGAGAAATGCAAGTAAGCAGCGTCGCACCAGCACTCGCAGTCCCACTTTCTATTGCTGTCATCAAAGGCTTCAGGAAAGTTTGCATTCAGAGTAGTTTTTTTGCTAATGCACATATATATGTGCACATTACTGTCTGGGAAATCTTGTGCTGTACATAGCAAGTTATGGGTAAGGCATGGTCTGGGTTTGGGTGCTCGGTTCAGTGGCTGTGGCCAGGTGAGAGCTGAGGTTGTGAGCAGAAGGTCAATGTAACTCCAGATACCCCAAGAAAGAAATTGTCTGGGAGAGGGATGATGACCAGCAAGCTGAAATGTGAAGCTGTAGGACCCTGGAGCACGAGGGTGGTGTGGATTTTAACCAAAAAGCTGGAATCATCCTGACACTCACAAAGCACTTAGGGGAGGATTGTAGAATCCCACTTTGTAGATGACTCTCATTAATTTATGCCTTTTCTTTTGTTTTGTTTGGAGAAGTGGAAGCTTTTTCCTGGCACTTACAGGCTTGTATTGTATTGAAGGGACAAAATTACTGCTCTTAGCCTGAATTCCCAGCTACTGAAAAGTTAGTGTGGAAACCTGGTAATAAATCCCATGGTGATTTCCCAGCGTTGCATTTCATGCAGTACTTTCAAGCTTACCAGACACACTTAGGCTGGATAAAATTGATGCTGGTAAAATTCACAAAATGTGTTACTATAGAAAATCCTGAAATGGCATCAAAAGGAGCCCGAGGAACATACTAAGGTGTTATATGCAGCCTCTGTTGTGGCCAAAAATAAAACATTTACACAACCCAGACCTTGAAAGTGAAAAAAAAAAAAATCACAGAAACATTTACTAGGAATGAGAAATTCATCAACTGAAAAATGGCATTTGTAACCTGAGAGTAACCTTTTTCTTTTAAGAGAAAAGTTTTTTTAATTAATCATGGCTTTATTTTTCTTTTTCTTCCTTTCTATTGTCCCTCTACATTGGACTAAAATGAACTGAGGGATTGCCACAAAATCTGTGCAGCTTTTATAGCTCCTGTGAAGTTTGAAGAAAGACATAAAATGGAAGGTACCAAGCTGGCCTCATCCGAGCGCCAACTTTCATTCTTAACAAACACTCAAAATCTGGATTTTGCACAAGATGAAACACAACTATGTGTTGTATTGGAGAATCTGACCTTTCTTCTTGTGTACCTGCCTGTGTGTTAGATTTTCTCCTGCACTCAGAGGCTATTTTAGATGTCCAAAAAATACTGATGTTCCAGGGTACTGCTTTAAACCCCCAGGAAGGCTGCAGGAAGGGTAAATGTTTTTTTAAACTTATGCTACATTAATGATTTTACAGTATTTCAGTTCACAGGCCCTTTTTTGGTGTTCCCTCTTTTTTGTTCTTTCCCAAACCTACTGGCACACAGTTCTTCCTGGTTTTGGGCACCAGGGGGAGGTTTACTGGAGAATGGAATGATAAATTCAGGAAAGCCTTCAGCCTATTGCTTAATTTCTGTTTCACATTCTGGTTTTACAGACAATTTTTGCTATCAAAGTTGTACTTTTAGATTCTTTTTTACCAAGATGAAGAAAGAAACCATCAGTTTACAACTCAACTCTATTAACCATGAGAAGAGGAGAAGATTCTTGAAGCCACTGGATTTCTGTAAGAAAACAAAGTTAGTCAGTCATCATCTGGATTTTACTTGATTTGGTTATTTCACTTAATTAATTTTTATAGTTTGATTGCAAAGAAATGTATATCCTCTTTGAAATTGCTTAACTATTGGGATGAATATTTAACACAGAATGGGCAGGGATGGGGCTTTGAAACACAATGTCATAGCTATTAGAAAATAATGCATGGTCTCTTAAATATTTTTTTAATATCTTTTGCTTCCTTGCCAATAAAAGGGAAAAGAAAGCTTAATAAAAAAAAAGAGCAAATTGCTTTTGTGTTTGCTAGCAGCAGTTGGTTTCTGGGGACACTTGAAGGCTCTTCCAGCAGTGCTGGGAAACGAGCACGTGGATCTCATCAACTTCTGGAGCAGTTCCTGTGGCTGAACGGAGCCTGGTGTGAGTTTGTGAGTTATCACAGTCCTGCTGAACCCCCAGGGCTTTACTCATCCCCACTAGCTGATGATGGAGTCTCTTTTCCCCCCAAACATGTGCTCAGTGTTTTCTAACCTGGAAATAAAGCATTAGCTGGGTCAGAGGAGGGTGCCTGCAGGTTCAGCCAGGCTCTGGGCATTGGCACAAACCCTGCCTGTCCTCTGGGCAGACAAAGCCATGGGCACAAGCAGTGAGATGTGAAGTGTGCCACTGAATTCTGCTCAGGACCTTCCACGTTGCAGCTGCTTCACTCAGGGGTTCAGAAATCGTTTTTCTGCCAGAACGCCAAAGAAATATTTGAATCAAAGACAATTATTTCACTTTTATATGTTTGGTTGTGCTTTGGTACGGGTCAAAGCCAGGCCCAGAGCCCACAGCTGCACTCCCAGCAGTGCTGGATGCTTTGGGATTGGCTGTAATTCATGGAAAGCACATTAAAAAATTATTACTGAAGAGATAAGAGAGAAATACAGAGCTGAGCACACTCAAACTACAAATTTTAAAAGTTTCCATTGTTTACTTATCTCATTAAGGATCTATCTCCATGCAGGCACACAAGCAGCAGGTACAAATATATCTTGATGTCTATCTTTGTTCCACTGTATGTTTGCCTGCAGCTCTCTATAGATAGAAACATAAACTGTGTGTATATCCTGCTGCCTTTTGAAACGTGCAGAACATTACCAACAGTTTCTTTTCTCTAGTTTGCTCAAATGCTTGTGGTTAGATATTCTGAAAGTATAGAATTAAAAAAAAAAAAAAGAAAAGAAAAAGATAAAAAGATTTTGGCACTTTGAAAAGGAGCTGCTTTGTTAAAAATATGTTTTTAAATTTTTCTTTTCTTTTTAATAAGCCAACAAAAGATTTCATTTCTTGGCCTCTGCATGTTGTATTTGATAACATAAAATCAGATAATAATGGTGATGAATGAATATTAATTCAGAGCTGGAGGCACATACAGTGTGTGGCAGTATTGAGAGTTGGAATTTGAGTGATACAGTGGGATTTTCAGAGCAGGACTGTATTGTGTGTTTGTTACCAGGAAAGTCTGGATTTAAGAAATAAAGCTTCTGCTCAGAGTATACAGAGTTTTTTTGGACCTTTTTGTCTGTCTCAAAATCCAAAATAAAAGGAGAAGTTGAAAAGAAGAAATTTAAGTAAGATAAGAGGACTTTTGTAGTTATTTTATTCAAATAAGAAAACATTTGGTAGCAGCATTTAAACGTGAAGAGTTAAAAAGGGAAAATTCTTTATCAAAATGGAACTAAAAGAACATAATGAACAGAAATTATGTTTAACAATTGAATTAAGATTACCTCTTGGGTAAATTTGATTATCTTCCTGATTTACCATTTATATTGAAAAAATACAAAGAATATGAGCATACCTGGCCTTATTATTTACTAAAACAAGACAGAGTAGATGGGAACAGCATTTTGAAAGTAATAATTTTTATCAGTATTTGGAGCCTCAAAGGAACAAAGACCTGTAATGTTTTATTTCAAAGAGTTTTACTTCAAAAGTTATTTTAAAAATCGATAGATTATTATTTAAGACAAACTCATCACTTTTGTAAATTTATAATGCTAAAGTGCTGTAGATAAACTACCAGGGTTCCCATTTTTAAATATTTTTCACTGTCATCATGTAATACTGAATTAATTCAATGTTACTTGTAGTTAGGATTCTACGGGCTTTTTCCTATTCTTGATAGAGTTAGGTTTCATCTTATGTACTTTTAATTATATAAGTCCATTTGGAATGACACTGGTATGAATTACTACAAAATAATTAATGGCTTAATCTTGATATCATCAAATAAGTAGTAAATAGTCAATGATTTGCTGCCAGGAGGATTTGTAGCTGTGATTCATGAAAGCTCTTAACACAGGTATTGAGTTAACCAGGGGAATTTCAGTGTGAGACCGTTGGGAACATACTGCTAATATTGCATTTGTTTCCTCTGTGCCAGAACCAGCACTCAAAACCCAGCTGGCAAAATCCATCCAGGGTCACGGGTAAAAACTCCTACTCTGCTAAGTTTACAAAAATTAGTGTAGAAAAGCATCAGTTTATCTGACAGGGTTGTGGCTTGGAAATGAAGACAAACACAGGACTCAGTATTTTAAGTGGATAAATATTTACTGAGTTTCTGATCCTCCAGTTATTTACTCTGAGGGTTTGAGCCCTGCATCAGCTTTGTAAGGAACTTGTAGGTTTTTTCCTGCTTCAAGCTTATTAGAAGTTACTACAAGTAGCTCAAGAAAGGCTTTTGCAAGCTAAGTGGATTTGTGGCTAGCCCAGATAAATCCCATTATTGAGCCACAACTGGCTGGAGTTGTTCTACGGAATTGTTCTACTCCTTGATTCAATGGTTTTAATTTTCAATTTACTGCCATGCGTATTGCAAAGTGAAAGCCTGCTTTCTGTGGGCATTGACTGCAGTAGAAGCATCTCACACACGTGAGCTGGAAAAAATGAAATAAAAATAAATCATAGAATCGTGGAATGGTTTGGGTTGGAAGGGACCATGGTGGTTTCCTGGTGAGGGATCAAGGTGTCAATGTTCTCCCAGAAGGTTGTTCCTTCTGGAGAGCTGTGTTCCCTTCCTTGGGAGTGTATGCAGAATTGCCTCTGGTTTTGTTGGAAGCTCCTGTGTGAGCTCAGTTCGGGCTACAAGAGCTCTGATGCCATCAATTTGTGATTCACAGTTTTGAGGAGAGCTTTCCTCAACAAAATGAGCTGAAGCAGCTCTAAAATACTCATTAAGCTGACACGGAGCTGTGTTCTCTGATACAACCTGGGTTTAGGAGGCTCTGGGAGAGCTTAATAAAGTTTTTGAAAGACGTGTTTTACATTAGAGTGTGGGGGGAAATTGAGGCTTAGTTTTTTGTATACAAAGGCACTGGACTGTGGTGTTGGGCTGGTCAAAAGGAGAAGGCACTGCAAGTGTTTGAGCACAGATATGAATGCTCACTTGGAGGGCTGCCTGTCACAAGGATGGGACCAAGCAGGGCCTTTGAGCCCTTCACACCTGGAGTCCTGGGCTGGAGGGCAAGCTCAGGTCCAGGGATCGCTGAGCTCCTGCAAAGTGTCTGCTCAGCTGGTTAGACTTTGCCCAAAGGTGTGAGGAAAGAGGAATGTTTAGGAGTTGAGTCTTGACATGGGAGGAAGCAGTATCCCTTTGGCTGTGCTGTGAGAGAGATGGAGCTTTGGCTGCAGTTTTGACTGATCAGTTTGGCAGAGCTCTTTGGGAAGTCTCTCACAAATGGTACAATTCTCACCAGCCCCTCTCAGAGCTGGGCTGGGCGCCATGGTCCAGCCCTGTCCTGTTGGCTCACCAAGAGCTCTGCCTAGTACATCCCCATCCAGGTGTACTCACCCTCCTTTCTGCTGGAGAATATTCTGTACCACTCAAACAGAATCTCCCCTGTCTGTCCTTGCTGCAGGTTTCCCCTTCAGAAACCATTTGAGTAGTTCTGCTAGTGAAAATCATAACCAAGGAAAGTTTTTAATTTGAACAGTCAGACAGACATGCACACACAAAAAAACCCAAAGAATGATCTGGAAAAAAATCCCCCAAACTCCATTCGCTTGACACAGAGTGACAAATGGAAAGAAGGGTGGCCACTGCCTGTACTCGACAACGCTGCGACGTGGTATTTTTGGAGGTATCTCGGGAGCATCTACCACATTTACAGCATGTGAGGCATCTCATCTGGAGCCGTTTTGATCTCCTGTAACCTACTCACAAACGCACATATTTCATAACAGGCCCTGTACCCTGATAAGGATCTCTGAGTTTCTTCTGCGCGGTATCTGCAAACAATTCAAAGCTGTTCCACACAAACAAATGTGAGAACCCCCTGACCACAGACTGCCTTTAGAGCAGACCAAGATTTGATGTTACTCATATCTTCCAGTACCTGTCAGAGTTCAAACAGGAAACCTGGTTTTTCCTCTCATGTCAACAACTTTTTTTCTTCTTTTTTTTTTTTTCTATTTGAACAGGCGTTCGGCAGCAGGCTCATGCTCGAGCAGTGGAAGTCCTCAATTTCTACAGGACAAACAAGTATGTGCTCTGGTACGTCATTGCTGACATTAACAAGAACTGAATATGTGGTTTTCGGTGATCCTGTGGGTGCTTCTGTAGAAACGGACACATTGGCTTTGAGCAACCACACAAGAAAGGGATTCATTCATACAGGATATAGGTAATGCGCAGCCCAGGGCTCACTGTCAGCGTGCTCTGCCTGGGAAACGTCAGAAAAAACTGGCTGCTCTTTCTCCTGGTACCGCTGCATTTTGTGCTTACACAGTAACACTTTTATCACTTCAGCCTGTTTGTCATTTATACGATATCCTGCTTGCCAGGGCTCAAATGAAAAGTTTAAACTGAATAATTATTTGTGTTCACTGATTAGGAAGTTTCATCTGAACACCTAAACTAATGATTAATTATCATGTCTCCAGAAAATACCAAAAAACCCTCATGCTGGATCAGCGACTTGGCCACAGCCACTCATTAATGTTTTGGCACTGCTGGGAATAGAAATTAGGAATTACAGATGCCATGCATCCCCCCCTTACACAGTACTCATTACTTAATATTTCATAATGCAGATCAATAAATGTAGAAACTTTCACCAACTTTCAGAACTTTCCAGTCCAGGCTTGGAAATGCTTTAATAACATTTAACATCTCCATGAATGTGGGAAGTAGAAGTTTATAGTAGAGAACAATTCTTGACAAAGACGAATTGTGACATAGAACACTGATTCTGTGAAGGAATGGATGACTTCTGAGGATTGTTTTCCCCATTTGATTTATGCTTGACAGATGCAAAAAACCCCAATTCAAATACCGCTGCATTAAGAAAAGAACACACAGGCATTTCCATGACTTTCATCTTGCTTTGTATTTATGTCATGATAAAACATGCTTGTGTGACTTGCATCATCAAGGAGCAGAACATCTGGAAAAGTCTTGTAACAGGAAAGTGTCCATAAAGCTAAATATGATTGTTCTCTCTTTTTTCCCCCACTTTTAATAAAACTCCCAAAGCAAACAGCTGGATAACAGTATGACTAGCAGTAATACTCACTGTGGGTGACACATGCTGGAATGATGGTTATAGGATCCCAAGGAAGAGGCAAAGAGGTGTCATAGAATTTCTCAGTGGTGAGCCATGGCAGAGGCATGTGTGACAGTGGGTACCCCTGAGCTGCCCTGAGGAACACCAGGTTAAAAGCTAAAACAGCCTTTGGGAACCACCTGTCACTCTTGCAGACCATTTCAGTAATTTGCACTGCTTTATATCTTTATTTCTATATTTTCAATATAATTTCTGCCCATATGATTGAATTTTATTCTATATATTTTTCCAGTAGTTGTTTCAGGAGCCAAAGCACTTTATATAAAATCTGCAATCAAAAATGGCACTGTTGTTATATTTGTACAGCTCTGCATTGGTGCTCTGTGTGTTCCCACTGAGCAGCTGCAGGCCTGGAAATGCTGTCACCTCCTGCTTTGTCTATCCACCTCTGCCTTAAATACCTGTAAACCAGTAGCCAGAAGAAAGGAATCATTCGTGCTCAGTAAAGGAAATATTTGCTTTCTAATTTTCTTTCTAACTCTTAATGTTTCATGAAGCCTCAGTGAAAAAAAATATTCCAGGTATGGGCTGCTTGGAAGCCTGATTCAGAGAAGACACATGGGCATGGGTTACATGGCTAAGGTCATGCTGTAGCAAACATCCTGCTGAATAAATGAGTACCCACAGTTCAAATTAGCAGCTCTTATCAGAAATGAGTAGTAGAGCATTTACAAGCTTTTAATTATTTGCCTTCTGCTTTGAAAAATATCTTGACGTGTCCACTTGGTTGGCGCCCTGCGTTATCCGTGGGATCTGCACTTACTGCCCGTGATTCCCTGGGGCTGATCCTGACTCTGGGGATGCTGGTGATGAGTGTGGTCCTGCAGATGTGCCTGGCTGGGCTTCCCTTGCCTAGGGTGGCTAGGGAGGGGCTGATCCTCAGAGCCACCCAGTGTCACCAGAGTTACTGGTGGAATGGGTCAGTTCTTGGTGCTCACATTCCCCAAAGGCCCCTCAATGCTCCACGTGCATCATCATGTCCAGAGGGGTCTTCATGAAAGTGCTGCTGATCCCTGCATACACAGGGGTATGATGAGCTGAAATTGGGTAAATAGAAGTAATATAACCAACCAATCTTCTGGGGCAAACTGGGCTTTCCCCAGCAATTGTAGGTGTTGCTGTTAGCAGTGTGTGTACAGTGGTGTGTATTTTTATTTTACTAGCAAGTGAATGATAGGTCATTGCTACTAGCCCGTGTTTCTAGGAGAAAACAGATAAATTTGGTTATTTTTGAAGGGTTCTGTTACAAATAGGAGATCTGATAACTCTGTAACCTTTAGAAAACAAATGGTTCCCATTGCTCGAGATTAGGACATGCATTAGGAGCTCCTGTAACCCACATCCAGTTCTGCTGAACACGTTCATTGGTATTTATGTAGGGTTTGAAACTGATTGAATGGGCCTGTGGAGAATGCAACATCATGCCCCAAAGAGCAGTGCAGCTCCTGACTCCCTGCAATGTGCCAGTAAATTGGGCTCCTACCTGCACAGCCAAGTTCTGGGAATTCAGTCACTGTAAAATCTGTTTGTTACTATATTTCGTGTTGTCACCAGGGCCATTGCATGCTGGAGTTGCCTGGGCCCAGCCTGCCCACCTGCCTGGTGGTGCTCTGCCAGGTGAGTCCTGCGGGGTCTGATGTGAGTGTGAGCTCTGCTCCCTTCCCCTTCAGTCTGCCCAGAATGGCAGCAGGGCCAGCGCTGACTGATGCTGCCTTTGTCAGAGAAGGAGCTAGCCTGGTGCCCCAGACTTGTTTATATCATCTGTTAGACAGAAATTCGTTTGGACTCTGGGTTGGATTTTATCTGTTTGAAATGGGAAAATCTATATCAATATCCTTTTGTGTCTCTTCCTATTGTATTTTACAGTTCAGAAGACAGAGGGAACAACGGGTTGAATTAAATAAAGTGTTTTACAGATTCTGCTCCAGAACCTTTGCTTGATTTCTTAGACTTTATAAGGTGACAATATTGATTTTCTAGGGACACCTAAGTCTCCAACAGAGCTCAGAGAGAGGGATCAGGACTTGTCTCTGATGCTCTGGTACCTGCCCGCTTTCCACTGGGCAGCAGGGCAGGGAGAGATCCATGTGAGAAACCACAGCCTGCCCTGTGGTGGGTCAGCTGCCTTGGGATGCCCTTTTTAAGGGATGACTTGGGACTTTTGGAAGGTGCTTCTTGTCTTCAAGGCCATAAATAACCTCTAAGATGTCAGGCTGGCATGTAGTGGGGAGCAAGAAGGTCCTGCCTTCTTCTTCTACCCCTACACTTTGCTCTGTGCAGCTCCAGCCACCTGGCCAGGCTGTCTGCAATGTGTGAGGATTTCACCAGGCAAAAACAACCATGCCTGGCTGCTGTGCAGAATCCTGTTCTGGTTAATACCCACCACAGGAGTCACAAGCTCGTCACTCAGGCCAGTGGCAATCTGCTGAAAACAAAGGGTTCCTTAATAGCCGAGATAAGCAGATAAGGCACGGCTGTGCTATTTAAAGCACAGTATTATACCTGAATGAAGTTACTCCAATTTCGGAGCAGAGTGTTTGCTGGGAAAGCTGTATTTACATTCCACCCCGGGGACTGAAGCGCCCTTGCACACTTTCATGTATCTCCTTTCTTCAAAGTCAGATGTTTCACCTACAGCTTCATTCCTGCCTACAATTACACCAGGCAGCTCCCTTCAGTCCTTTTGTAGCTTTTTTTTTGATAAACAGTAGTGGCAGGCACAGAGGTGGCTACGAGCTATGTCTGCACCTCATTACCTCACTCAAAAGCAATGTTGTGTGCTTTGGGACAGCCCTGTGAGTTAGGAAAGTGGTGTTTTACAGATGGGGAAGAGAGACAAAGAGCCAGTGAGTGCCTTGCCCGGGATCCCACGGGATGTTGGCAGCAGGGAGTTGTATTTCTGTCTAGTGCCCTAACCACTGATCCATCCTGTCTCCTGCTTTGGGGCGAGAGAGTCTGAAAATGCCATTGATTTGCACTTTCTAGTTCTGGGGAAGAAAGGTAGGGCTGACTAGACTATACAGGGAGACATGCAAAAATAAACAGCATGATGTAAATTAGCTTTGTAAAACTTTAATAATCTAGGATGCTATTTAGAACACACAGGCAAGGAGATGTCTGTTAAAAAAGAAAAAAGAAAGATATGATTTTAACCAGATAAAATCCCTTTAATTAGTCTGAAATTCTTGCCTATGTTTTATAGCAACATACTTCCATATGCATGCCAGAAAGTCGGGGAAACATGGAAATCATTGTCAATTTGCAGCATTCACTGCTGGGATACAGCAGATTATTTCAGTGAAGGCTAGATAAACCGTGTCTGTACAAAACACTTATTTGGTGGTCTCTTTGCTTTGTCATCTTCCACTGCACATCTGGTCTGGGAAGGATTAAAGAGCCTCTGCTTGAGAATCAGGTTGCTTATATGATGCAATATTTAAATGATTTTTGTTTTTTATAAGTCTGGAAAAGTATTTGTTATCTTGGTGGTGCTGGTTCTAACATTGAACCCCTCTTGTTGTTGTGGGTGACCTTGGACCATGATGGAAAGCAGTATTCTCCAAACTAGAGGTGTTTGCTCTCACTGATATGGGGTCAAGGCTTCTCTTACATCTGCTCAGCATCAAGATGGTCTCAAAGGGAGTTTTGGAGTGTACCATGATGTAGGTGAGGTGGATTAATGGTTGGAATAAAGATCATGAAATCTCCTTGTTCATGGGGATGCACACAGATGGACTCTGGGACCCAAAGGCGTGGGGCACAGGAGGAGCTCTGCACCAGCTGTGGAGCAGGCTCAGGGCAAGTGTGCACTGGGGAAAAGAACGTTCTTGTGTATTTTCCATTGCACTAACCACAGGCAGTTTGTTTTCAAGCAGTTCTGTTACTGCACTGTGGCAGGAATGGGCTGCGTGTCCCTCCCTTTGTGTGTCCCCACCTGACACCTGAGGCACGGGGGGCTCTGGGGCTGAGAGCACAGCTCTGGCTGGGGAACCAGGACAGGAGCTGCACATGCTGACAGCACCTGCTTGCTCTTGTGACACCCTGCCTTTAATCTTTAAACACTGAAGGTATTTTCCCCAGATCTCTGGTTGCCTTCATGAGGTGTGTGTTTGGCCCTGAGCTTGGCTGCCAAAGGGGGGACACCAGCTCTTTCCCACCCCAGCTTCCCCAAGAGGGATGGTGCAGCCTTGACCTCAAGCACCAATTAGCCACCAGTAAATTGGTACTAATGCTATTTTGCCATCAGGTTTTAAAGCCACTGATGTTTGCTGTGACAGTGGACAAGGTTGGGTGTCACCTCCACGATCAGGTGATTTGTCAAGGTCATCTTTCTGCTGTGCAGAAGCAGCACAGTGAGAAAAGGGGGTGGATTCAGAGAATCCCATGGTTTGGGATGCATGTTGGCTCTCAGCTCACAGCCCACAGCTGGCACAAAAGCTGTATCATAGCAGGAAATCCCCTGCCAATGTCCCATGATGGGAACATGGGGAAAGCAATTTTCCTTTTCTGTCTCAAGTTCTCTGTTGCCTTTGTTTCCAGGTGGCTCCATACATGAGTGGTCTTTTGGTCTCCAGTTTTCATGAAAATGCCTGTACAGCTGAGAAAAAAATCAGAGCACAGCTTTGAAAATAAATATTTCTTATTTTCACCTTCTAGCATAGTATTTTTTCATAGCCATACTCTCCACAGCCGAGTCTGTGGTTCCACCAGAGGAATGCTGGCAGCTGAGGACAGCTCCATCCTGGGGGACTCCCCTGGACCACCTATATCCCTGTGCAAGGATGCCCCATGTCAGGTGTCCCCTTGGTGGCTGTGCCCTCAGGAGAGTTCATGGCATCCCGCCTCATGCCAGAGAAGGAAGCCAGTGCTAGGCTGGGGTATTGGCAGTGTCTGCTGTCAGGGGTTCCATGGCCTTGGAAGAGGCAAACCCTTGATTTTCCAGTCACTTACCAGCCTGGGTAAGAGAAGGGCTGTGCAAATAAATGCAGTGTTTAATAAAAGTGAAAACAGACAGAATTGGGTATTTCACACTCACTGTAAAATTGAAACCCGATTTCTCTTGGTTAAAAAATTCACTGGCTTTTTTTTCTTTTTTTCCATTTAGAAATGAGTGTTTTTTGAATAAAGAGAGGAGACTTTGTTTAGAAATGAGTAAAATTTTTGCTATCATTAAGCAAAGGGGATTTGCAGTGGGAATATCTCAGTTTGTGCTGACATCTGTGTGTGTGTTCCCATATGAGAACTCGGCTTGACAAAACACACATTTGGGGCTAAGTACTAACTAATCTGTTTGAGCATCACTCATGAAGAAAAGGTGAAAATGCTCTGCAGATGCACTTGACAGCTGTTTGCTAAGTCAGAGAAGATGTATTTTCCTTTCTACGCTCTTGAATCGTGGTTTTGTAAATGCTTTTTTGCTGGGAAGTAGGGCCCCTCACTACAAGAAAGACATTTGTGGAATAAGAATTGTTAAGGTTGGAAAATACCACATTTAAGATCACCAAATTCAACAGTGAGGGGCTGGAGCATGTCCAGAGAAGGGCAATGGAGCTGGGGAAGGGTCTGGAGCAGGAGCAGCTGAGGGAGCTGGAGGAGCCCAGCCTGCAGAAAAGGGGGGCTCCCAGGGGCACCTCCTCACTCTGCACAACTCCCTGGAGGGAGGCTGGAGCCAGGCAGGGTCAAGCTCTCTCCAGGGAATAAGCAACAGGACAGGAGGAAATGGCCTCAAGTCTTCAAGGAGAAGGTTTGGATTGGATATTAAAGCAAATTTGTTGACTGAAGGGGTGGCCAAGCCATGGCAGAGGCTGTCCAGGGCAGTGCTGGAGTCACCATCTGTGGAGGGATTATAAAGGTGTTTGTGTGGCACCTGGGGACATGGTTCAGTGCTGGGCTTGGCAGTGTTGGGTTAATGGCTGGATTTGATGATCTTAGAAAGCCTTTCCAACCTAAACGATTCTGTGATCCTCAGAATGCTCCATCACTGCAGGAACACTTGCCACGCTTCCTTTGCATCCCATTCTGCCGTGAGTACGGGACTGTGATTTATGGTGGTGGTCTGAATGATGGGATTTGATTTGCTCTGATTTGCACTGGTCTGAGGCTCAGCACAGCCCACCTGCATTCCCTCTTGTCTCCCTGAGTGCAGAGCCCTGGCCTGCAGTGCTCCATGGTCTGACTGATGGGGCTGCACTTTGGGACAGAGGAGAACATTTTGTTGGATTGAGAAGGAGCTAAACAAAGCCCCAAGTCAGATATTAATTACATATCAGTAACCCTCCTCTTTTTCAGAACTACCCACAAGGATTTTTTTTTGTCTTTCCATCTCTGAAATAACATTAATTTTCCTGTACTTTTGCAAATATTAACACTGTTTCTCTAACTTCTCTGTTCTTTTCAGACAGTCCCCTCTTCTCATCATGCCATGGATATATTTAACAGAAGAAAACCCAGTAGATTTGTTGTCTTCTCTGTGGTGATGATGGGATCACTTTAGCTTTGCTAAATGCTGCTCTGAAGCAAGTCAAGACGGAGAACAAGTCTTATAAAGAGCAGGTCACAACATGCACAAGGATTTTTGAAGAATCTGGGTATTATAGGGTTTTTTCAAGTTGGGCTCCTTCTCATGTTCTAGAGCACAGTAACAAGACAACCAGATGTAAATGAGCTCTTGATTTCATTTTGAGATGACAAAGATAATTAAATGCCAGGAAAAAGCTTCTCCTCTGCTGCCATTTATTGAAACATTTACATTTTCTTGAATGTGTCCTTTAGGTGATTAATAAAAAATGAAAGAAAAATCCAGTATCTGATGATGTGTCACACTTTTAGATGAAATAGGTAAGTGAACCTGTTCATTCTCATAAACTCTGATTTCAGGAAGGTGGCAGAAAAGCCTTTTGCAGGATGAAACATCACTTACACAAGTATTTGCACAGGAAAAACCAAGGCAACCAGGTACAATCCAATTCCTGCTTATCAGCACTTATAGATTTTAGGGGTTATCTGTAACCACCCGTTTTTACTAAATTACAGATTATTTAGTGGACTGCCACAAAGCTGCTGAGGTGTTGCTTTGATGTGCTGTGAACCATGGTCTTGGCTCCTCCTGTGCTGCACAAGGGGTAGAGCAACTGAAGTCGCTCCATGCAAGAGTGACTCCATGGAGTTATTTAGTGGACTGCCACAAAGCTGCTGAGGTGTTGCTTTGATGTGCTGTAAACCATGGTCTTGGCTCCTCCTGTGCTGGCACAAGGGGCAGAGCAACTGGAGTCACTCCATGGAAGAGTGACTCCATGGAAGTCTGATCAGCTCCATTTGGGAATGTCACGGAGATCCCACAGCCCAGATTTTACTTGATCCCAGCCTGAGGGCGCTGGAGGTGTGAGGAAGAAGGCATGGGGAAATAAAGATAAACATAATTGATCTACTTCTATTGATGTTGCAGAAAGAGTTCATTTCACACTCACACCAAGCAGGTGAATTCATCCACTTTTCTGTTTATCAGTGTGGTGGTCTTGCCCACAACACCACCCTCATTAGCTGCCATTCCTCACAAACAAGAAGCGCTAACCATTAATTCCAGCGCACGCTCCCAGCGCCCTGGCCCTGGAGATGGGGATCTCTCCCTAGAGAGGCTGTTTGATTTCTGCGGGCACTGTCACCACCTAGTGGAACTCGCTCCTGCTTTGCGGGACAGCTCTTGCATTCTCCTGCTGCAGGCTGTGCCCGTGGTCATTCATTCCTCCCCTTATCACCATGGCTTTGCCAGCTGGCAAGGTAAAACCTTGTTGAACCAGACCGAGCTGCTCCCAAGCAGGAGCAGAGGAAAATCTGCCGGATAAAGCTGCCACCCCACCTGAAAGCTTTTAACTGGAGGGTTGTGTTTAGAGGTGTTTGAGTGCAGGAGGAAAAGAGATCCTTTTGTGGATCTCTTGAACACTCAGGCTATTGCAAAGTGGAGATGTTGTGACTAGGTAAAATACAGTCACTGGCAATAACACATCAGGAGGTGTGTGTATGTTAATCATACAGCCATGGTTATGTTAGTTAGTGTTCTCAGTTTACAAAGGAAACGTGAAGACATGACCTGCTCACTGCTCAGGTCTCTGTGCCATCCCCCCACGTGTGAAACATTTTCATGTCAGGACCAAAGATGAGTTCTTGCTTTTCTGTCTAATGCTAAAAAAATGAAGATGAGCAATATTGTGTGTTTTTCCTGCACTTCCCTCCCTTGTTGTGTCCTTGAAGCCCCTAGTGGGCTGTGATGTCCCAGAAGGGGGCTGGTGTGTTCAGAGCTGCTCCCATGCAAGAGCTGGAGGGTGGCACCACTTGTGTGATGATGCCTTGATTTTAGAGGGGTTGTTTCCATGGAGAAAAACAAGCCATGGACCCATTAATGAAAGCAGAAATTTCCCATTACTGAGGCTGAGAAGGCACAATAAGCAGGAAGAGGGTTGGGCACTCTGCCTGGCATTGTGGGTTTCTCGGAAATGATTTTCAGCACTATAGATCCGCTCACTATGCATAATAATGTAACTTTAAGGCTTTTCTTCCCCCATGTGCAGCTTTGGTTTGAGTTTTCCTTGGTTGTGAGTCACTGGTGGGCCACAGCATGTGCATCATCAAGGAATCCATCCATAAGTTCCATTGTGAAAGCAAAGCCTGAGCTGGTGGATCCATCTGTCTCTGCCTTTCCCACAGACACCATGCAAAGCCCTGAGGAGCTGAGCTGCTTGCAAGGCACCTTCTTGCTTAAGAGAGGAAAGAGTCACAAAAATAGTGAGGCAAAAGGCAAAATTGGACTCTTCTGTGTAGTATGGGTTATCTAGCAGTCTCAGCAGAGCCCCTGCAGCCCCCCTGCTCTGCAGCAGCCCTGGATGTGCATCCTTGGGTGTGCAGCTCAGTGGAGGAGACACCTTCGGAAAATGGAAAGCCACTCGGGCTTCACTCTGTAACTTTTCCTACCAACAACACCAGTGCAACTGCTGAAAGGTCTTGGCTTTATGCAAGCAAAGCTGATAAGAGTGGATCACCCTGGGGAGAGTCTCATCCCCCCATGAAATGCCATCAGGGGCTGCCCTGGTTTGGTTTAGAATAGCCCAGCAACCTGAAATAATGCCACTGCTCATGTCTCATCCATAGCACTGAACAACACTTATGTGATTTTTCAGTTTCCTATATTTTAATTTAAAAGAGGCTTTTCCCTATCCCTCTGCCTCTTCAGTTCACAAGTGCTCTGTGAGCAGGGGAGAGAGCAAATGAGGAGCTGGTCTAAGAAAAATGAAGGCAACCACATCAGAAAACACAGGAGCATAAACCTCACAAAGAACAGAAAATGAAAATGACTGCTTTTCAGCCAATTAGGCTAACTGTTGGGGTTTTTTTTGTTATTTTGTTCTTGGCTGCAGCTTGGAGCTAATGAAGCACAGTGAAGCAGCAGATAGCTTCTTTGGAGATCCCTACTGCTCCTTCTACGATCATTTGATACAAACTGCTGTAAGAATTGTGTGAGTTCTGGTCAAAATTTGAATTCAGGTATAAAAGCTGAACTATTATGAATTTATGGCTATATAGTATATATGACTTACAGGGCTTTCATGGTGTTACTGATGTCATCCTGGAGCCAGGGCTGGATTTGTTATTGGAAGTTTATTTTAAGAACGGCCCAAACCAGTAAATGCCAGTTCTTCTTACTGGATTATACATTAATTTCACATCAGCTGCACTGGAATGTGTGCAAATATAGGAAGAGTTTTGGTGTTAACTAACTTTGTATTGTGCTGTTAATGCTGAGGTTTTGCAGCATGTTAGGTGGAAGTCCATGGTAAAGCTGTTGGCTGCCCTGGGGCACCTCCTGTCTCCTGTCCTGCCCTGGGAAAGGCACTGTGCATCTGTGTGGGGAGGGGATGATACCTGTGCTTGGGGAAGGTGTGGGGACCTTGAAAATGGCCTTTTTTTTTTTATAATGTTGCTATGGTATTTGGGAGGAATGTGTCTTAACAGCATTGATAGCACATTCATATTTATTCACCTCAAAATCTCAGCTTCAAAGGAACTATTCATTTTCCCTTTATTGACTCACTTTAAAAAAGAAAGTGATTGTATTCAGGAAACCTATTTCTAGGGTATTGCCAATCAAAATATTTGGTGAGCCAAGTCCTGATTAAAAGGCAGCAAACAGAGGCCAGTTTATCTACAGGAGTGATCCTGAGTGCTGCTGGTGTTGTGCAGAAGGGGAGCTCATGCTCACCCAGCATTTGAGGCATGTCCCCCCTCCATTGCAGCTTTGTTCCTGGGAGGGCCAAACCTAGCTACAGGTTGCCTTAAATACCTAAACTGCTGATAATCATCTCATAAATTCTGATCCCTGCCCCTTGCACCATTGCTCACTGAAAGCCAAGTGCAGTGAGGTTTGGAAGGGCTCTCCGGACCCAACACCAGAGATTTCCTTGGTTCGTTCACACAGCAGTGGGTGCTTAAAGCCAAAATGTAATTAGCTATTGGTATTTGACCAGGATTCTGTGGTCAGCTCTTGAGAGAGGTCATGAGGTCTCCACTGACCACAGGAACATGGTTTTGCATCCCATGACAGGTATGATAAACCTTCAGCTAATGTCTCTGCATAATGTTGGGGCTTTGATGTCTCTCTGCAGCCATCCTTTAAGCTCAGTGTAATAAAACATGTCTGGTGCACAGGGAAAGATCCACTAACTCCTTCTGCTGACTTTGTCCAAAAGAGCAACTGGATGCCTACTCTGGCACTTGCTTCTGAGTTTGTGAGTCTTCCAACTGGTGCATTATGAATTCATCTATGGAGAAACAAAGATTTAAATTTTGACTTCATGCCCCATGAGAAACTCAAAGCAAAAGGGGTACAATGTTTTACACAGGTGTTCTGTAGAATCTGTTTTTGCATCTTTTGTGAAAGGAAGTTTGGGGCTTTGGCTCAGTTTCAGCTGAGCTGTTATTACCACAGAGCCAGGGCACCTCTCTGGGAGAGCTGGAGCACAAAGGGCTTGGTCAGGACTTGCACAAACGGGTAATGGACCTCAACCATTAAATGCAAGTTCTGACAGCATGGGTCAAATTCACATGTGTCAGTCTTTGGGTTCCTCCTTTCTCATTCTCCTAATTGGGCTCATTTTCTGTTTAAAAATAATTGGCAGAACTTTATGATGTGAAAACAAAAATAAGGTGACTCCTGCTGAGATCTGTGAAGGCAAAATGCTTTGGAGTTCACATAACAAACCTTTCTGTCAAAAGATGTGTTAAGAGATGCATTTTGCTGTGACATACTTTCAGCTGGTTGTTATAAGGAGCTTCTTTCTGGGGCTGGCAGAAATAGGACTTTCAAGTTTGGATCACGGACAATGGTGTGTGTAGTGGTACTCTGTAGATTAGTCAGAATGGAGGGAAAAAACCCAAAACAACAAAAAAACCCCAAAACCCAAGTAGGAAAACCACAATTTATTCTCCCCATTGATCTCTGAATACTCAAAAATAAGGAAAATCAAACAAAACTCTTTTTTTGGTCATATTCTGGAAGATGAGATGCTGAACATTACCTGGGAGCATGCCTTTTCAGCCTGGAAAGGCAACAGTACCCTGGGTTGCATCAAAAACTTGACAGCAGGTTGAGAAAGGTGATTGTACCCCTCACTCTGTTCCCTGGAGACCCCACCTGCAGTGCTGCTTCCAGCTTTGGGACCCCCAGCATCAGAAGGATGTGGGAATCTGCTGGACACAAAGGTGCTCCGAGGGCTTGAGCAGCTCTGCTCTGGAGACAGGCTGGAGAAGCTGGCATTGTTCAGTCTGGAGAAGAGAAGGCCCCAGGGAGACCTCAGAGCCCATCCTGTGCCTAAGGGGCTCCAAGAGAGCGGGAGAGGGCCTTTGGACAAGGGCCTGGAGTGGCAGAACAAACTGGAATGGCTTCACACTGACAGAGGGCAGAGTTAGGCTGGGAACAAATTCTTCCTCTTGAGGGTGGTGAGGCCCTGGCACAGCTTGTCCAGGGAAGATGTGGATCCACAAGATGAGGCTGGATGGGCCTTGCACCAACCTGGAAGGTGTCCCTGCCTATGGCAGGGAGCTGAATGAGATAATCTTTAAAGGTATCTTTCAAAACAAACTATTCTATGACTTTAGAAAGCTTTATTGTCACAGTATTTGTGAAATGGAGGAGAAAAAAATCATCTCCCAACACTTAGAGATAGGATTTCATAATGATCAAATCCTGGCTTACCAATTAAACTGCAGTCCAGCTTTTTTGCCAATTGTTTGCTTAAAAATAATCTGCATGGAGTTGATGTATTTTAAAGACTTCCCAGCAATTCACTGTGAAATTAAAAAGGAGGAGGGAGGAAAGATAATGGGCTGACTGGACAGCAGCAGTCCTGGACAGGATCACAAGCCAGGGGGCTGCAAGGCTGGGCACAGCCCTGCAGTGCTTGACCCTGTGCTGAGGCAGGGCTTGGGCTTGTCTGTGCTCACACTGAAACCTGCCTGAAAATGGGCAGCTGCCTCCCTCCTCTCCTTGCTCTTGCTGCAAGGAAGGAGCAGGCTGTGCCACAGCTGTGTGTGGTCCAGCATGGTCCAGCATGCCCTGTGGTGAGGTGCCATGGCCAGGAAATGCGTGCCCTGGCTGGCAGATCCACGCTGTGCTCTCCATCTCTAGGGGAAGGCTCCTGCCTCTGCCTGACTAAGGTCCTTGCAGTTATTTGCAGGGTATTCCTTATTCCATAGTGTCCCCTGAATCAGTTCTGTGAGTGATTTAATTCTGAGCAGTTTGTGGGTGTCTCTGGACTGTAATTCCTGTTGTTTCCCACTGGATGTGTGTTGCACAATATGCTTCTGCTCCCTCTTCAGGAGCAGGTATTTCTCAGTTTCAGTGTCTGGTATTAAGTTCAACTTTATCAACTGGGAAATGTGGAATATTTTCCTTTGACCCCGAAATATGAAATTCCAATTTGTTCTCTTGGTGACTATTCCCAGTGGTGGCTTTATACATTTAGGTTTGGCATTTCATGGGGTCTTATAGAGAAAACTCCCCATAATGAAAATATTCCTTGTACACATCCCTTCTAGAATGAGTCCAAGGAATAAGGCTAAGTAGTTCCTTGAGGGTCCTCTAAAAACTCCAACAAAAATATATGGACAAAACCAACATACGTGGTTGTGTAACTGATGGAAAGCCATGGAAATATAATTTCACAGTTTGGGAGAAGACAGGAAATATTTCCCAATTATTCCAGGGGCTGGTCTAGGTGGTATATTGTACGTGCCTTAGCTGATGGTTTTACTTTTGTCAGAGTGAAATTTGCTGCTTTGCCAAAGTCACAAGAATTAAACGCCCTTTCACAGTTTGAGGGGCATTTAATTGAAATGCAGCCCTTGTGTTGAATGTCCAATGGTGAGTTTCACTCCAAGTTAGCCCTTAGAGCTAAAGATTTATATCATGTGAAAAGAAGCATCCAGAGATTTCAGCCACTCCTAACATACACTGCAACCCCTGAGAGTCCCTCTGACATCCAAGTACTGGAGGGAATTGTAGGAAGTTAATATGCCTATAAAGAATCTATTGGCTTTATAACCATTGCATGAATAAGGCTCATACAGAATTGTACAGGATGCATCAGGAGAGAATATAAACAAAACTCCAAGCACTTCATATGTAACCTTGTAATGTTTTTACAGGTCTGCATTGCTTTCATCCCCATCATCCCCACAGCATGAGAGTTTCCTACAGCCAGTGTTTTGGCATGGCGGAGCTGAATAGCTGATGCATGAGTTTATGGAGGTATTACCCCTCTGCCTGCATCCTGTTGGAGCTGCCCATGAATTTGAACTCTGTTCTCAGATTTTGGTCGCTGCAGGAACTGCTGTAGCTGCTGCAATGTAATTTTAGCTCAGAAAGAGGAGAAAAGGTTGTGGAATATTTTGTCAGGTCTAGATCAGCCTCAGACTGCAAAAGCCTTGATAATGTCTTGGCACTGCTATTGCTCTGCACAGATATTTCAGCTGCCAGATTTGTTTTTATCATATGAGGAAACAAACTCTTTAATAAATGAAAACAGATGCACAAGATTGTGTTGAAAGTGACTTTGTAAAGAACACAAGCCAGAAACATTGGAAAAGGCACCGAAAATATTCATGGAATTTATTCTTGGCAATGAAAAGTAAATAGGCATTATGTAGATAATCTCTTTTAACTGCACTGTACTCCTTCCTTGCATTTCCACATAATCCATACGGAGTAGGACTTCATGTAGGACTCCAGCATGGTTCCTCATCATCCTGAGTAGCTCATCATACACTGACCACAGGAGTGAGTTCCCTGGGTATTTGTTCACAGAACAGAAAGATCCATAAGTAGTTGAGAAGATCTGGTCCTCTGACAGGAAGTAGAGCAAATGTGAGTTACATCTAGAAAAGAGCCAGGCCCATATAAAGGCTTGCACTAACAGCTGGCTTCAGTTTGGACAATTCCCACTGACCTGAGTGGTTTCTCCAACAGGACCTACACAAATTAGTCAGTACAGACTACCTGTCATCCACAAGGTACCCAGCACATGTTGCAACCTGTTATTCCATGAAACAAGCTAGTTAAAACTCTCTGAGAACTACTGAAATGCTCCTAAACAAAAAATAAAATGCCTGGTTAAAACTGGATTGAACCAGAAGATACCTTGCAACTTTACTGCCCAAATCACTTCAAACTTCTTTGATGCTCATGTTACTAATACAGAATCAGATGAGAACCCACTGTAACTTGGGTGAGAGACTGGTTTGGGGTTTTAAATCTCTGAAATTAATGATTAACTTTTCTTAATAGAGTCAGGAACTGCTATTAGAATATGTTGCACTGACAGCTTTGACTGTTGGTCAAGGCGTGGTGCCACCAGCCCACGTTTGCAAATGGACAGCAATGACATCTGGGATGGAACAAGGATGGGTGAACACAGCTAATGCCATTCCCAAGGGGGACCAGCACAATAATATGGGAGAGCCAGAGTTTTTCAGGTGAATCTGAAATGAAATTAAATCATTTGTGTTTGTTTAATATAGGGATGTCTGATATTATCTGTCTACAGCATTAGTCTGTGCTGCTGTCTTTGAAGCTAATAATTGGCATTAGGGTGGTGTGTTAGTTTCCATGTTAGGCATGAATTTGGAATGAATCTCAGTTATCCAGACAAATGGGCATTTTCATGGTATTACCCACTACCACATGATGTTACATATTCCTCATCAGTGGCTGTGCTCAGGTTTGGGCATCATTTGGGGTTTGGAGCTTTTCCTTAGCTAATTAAGCCTTGTGAGAAGGGCAGAAATATTTGGGGTGTTGGAGAAGAAAGGTTAAACTAGCAAAATATGTTAAACTTAGCCAAGAGATGCTTAAGGTGGTCATGGCTTGTGACGCTGGTGGGACTCAGCACTGGGGATGCCACCATTTACTAGTGCAGTGTGTGGAGTGGCAGTTAAGGGTGGGGAGAAGCAAAACACAGATGAAACATCAGGATGTGCCCTTCAAACAAGATCTTTAAAGCCCAGGTTAGTTTGTTGAAAGCTACATTGCTACAAATCCCAGGGAGTTTTGGTAGAGTGCAATCCCAGTGGGAGAAAGGCAGGCTGGAGGAGCCCAGGAGCTATTCACAGGCTTTGGCTCTTTGGTTTTGGGTGTAGCTGTTGACTCCATTGCAATGGGCTTACATTAAGGATGAGCTGGATCTGTTTTGTGCAATGGCCTGAGTTTTCTGGATTGCAAGTTCTTAGATGATGCCCACAATGGAATTTTAATTAGGAAACTAAGAAAGGTTCTGCTGGGAGACGGGTAAACCACAATAATTATTGGCAGTGAGAAAGTCAGCAAAGAGCAAGTAATCAGGGGATTTATAGAGGTCTTATTGAGAACTACCTAAATTCCAGTTTCAAGGATACCTGTGAAATAATCTTTCATAAGCAAAATTGCTTAAAACTATAGCAATTCCCCTCCTCTGCTTTATCCAGTGTTCAGCTGTACCTACAAGATTTAAGGAGTACATGGATGAGGATCAAACTGGCTGTGTGGCCACTGAATCTGTAATCACCACAATGTCAGAATCTCCAGAAGAACTTCCCTAGGAACGCTGATTCTATGCCAACAACCATGGAAACTCAATGCTCTGGCTAGGTGGTCAAGATGCACAAAGAAGTTTATCTGTTTTTCTGGGTAACAGAACCAGAATTCTCTCACAAACCAGCAAATTGCAAAGTATAAAAAGAATTCTGAAGGGTTTGTATTTCCAAGTGCATCATCTCTCTTGAAAAAAGACTATTGAAACATCAAAATAAAATTATATTTTACATTTTTCTTTAAGTAACAGTTTGTAGATTTGCTCTCCTGTCCAAGATTCTGAATACTAAGTAACCTGACCAGGAGTTCATCGCCAAACAAACACCCCTTGCACACTGTGCTTTGAGTTCAAACTAACAGGACCAATTTCACATGAAATGTTCTTGGCATAGCAAAGTGCTTGCTCGGCTAAATCCAACCTCCTGCTTCTGTCTGCATAAAAAAACTCCACAAATTCCCCTCTGCCACTTCTGTATATGAGAGGAGGGTCCAAAAGTGTCACTCTGAGCTGGGGATAAGACTTTACCTTTTCCTCGTGGGTGGTCAGTTGATGGGACAGGCAGAGTTGCCATGCACACAGTTGAATATGAATATGGGATACCTGTACTGGACAGGCAATGACACCCACTGCTTGACCTAAAAGACGTGTCTGGGCTGGGCAATGCCCACACCTACGATCTTCTCATGGGAATCATTCTCCCATCGTACCTAAAGGCTCTTCATGGCTTTTGTGGTATTGGGTGTTTCAATCTTGGGGAAGTAGCTTGGGAGAAATACCTAAAAAGATCATGCCCTTCTTGTTCTAAATCCCTCCTCTGTCCCTGGCTGAGCTTTGAGTCACACTGTTTGAGCAGTGGAAATGGGTTGGACTTCTCAGAAGATCAAATCTCATTTTCTTAGATTCTGTGACCCTGTTCTGCCACCTGCTGAGGTCACCTCTCTGTATAGCAGCAAATGGGGCTGCTACTGAGGTCACAGGAGGTTTGTGTCTGCAAGAACAAACCCAGAACTTGCAGCAAATATCTTTCTGAAAGGATCCTGGCTCTGACCCTGAACTGCACAGCCCCACACAAACTGCTTGGGGCCAGGCTGCCAAGGTGTTTAGGTGTTGGTCACCTTTTAAAGGCTGGACATTAACTTCTTGATCTAGTATTCATAATGAAACAGGAAGGATAGCAGGAACTTTTGCCTTCTGATGTGGATTTTACTAATTAGCCCAAATGCTGCTATAACACTTAATGGCTCTTTAAGGCCATGCATGCCATTAGTGCAAACTGCTTACTTGTAACGGAGTAAACAGCACTGGGAGCCACGGCTGAGCACCAGCAGGCTCCTGGCTGGGAGTCTGCCAGGAGCTGCTTCCTGTGCAGCATGTGGGAAGCAGGTTTTGCCACGGTGCAGCCGTGTGCTCTGCTGATGGGCAGTGGTTGACAAGAGCAGCAGTGCTGGGTGATCATCACAGACAGCATCCCACGCTGCTGCTGCAGCTGGAGGGGTCCCCAGTGCCCCATCCATTACTTGGAGCTGCAAAGCCCTGCTCCTCCCTGGCTTGCTGGGTGTTTTTGGGGTAGAGGGGAGAAGGGACAGCCCAGGAGCTGGTGGTAGGTGGGTACTTGGGTACAACACCCCTGTCCAGAGGAGAGACGTGATGAAACATGTGTCCAGCTCTGCTTAAATATTTCCTCCTCAAATCAAATGGAAATGCTCATTAGCTCCTACAGCCTGCAGAGACCATTTAAGTGCCAATTCTCCAGTCTGACTAGTGCAGTAGAGAAGGGCCTCACCAACCCATGAGCTACTCTAAAGGGAAAGGAGGATTTGCTTTATAACTAATGTGACAGATGTCATGGGCTGAACACAGGACTGATCTATGAGGCTTTTCTCTGTATCATTAGAGTTTGTATAACTGCTAAGCACAGAAAAACAAACAACTCCCTTAAGTTTTTAATTTGAATATGCCAAACTAAAAGGAAGAATTGGAGGAAGATGTAGGTCAAGTGCTTCAGGAAGATGCCAAGCAAATGTTCAAAAAACCACAAGGCTGGTTTTAACCAGTGTCAGAGGTAGCTGCATGTAGTTTGGCTCTTGGTATGGAATGAATTTTGCTCCTATTAGAAGAAAAAAAAAAAAGTAACAGTAGTGGTGCTGCTGGGCAATGTGGGGGCACTTTGGTGCAGCTTTTTGGTGTCCCTGTTTTGGAAAGCCCTCATGGTGCTGTACTCATAGCCTGCTGCTGTCAGTGTCGTCCTCCAGAGCCCTCTCCATCCCTGCTCAGCTCCACCAGTCATTGTTCCTGCTTGCAGGAGCATTAATAGCTGAGGCCAGCAAAGGGCTGGAGGCAGAAACTGCTGTTCCTTCCTTTTTAATACTGTGAAGAAGTAGGATTTTATGACTAATTTTCCTGATTTTAAAGGTATTAGAGGATGTTTGGGAGTCTGTAGGAGACTGGAGAAATTCAGGAGACAGGGCAAAATCTGCCACTAAGTCATTTTTTGATGAGAGGCCAAACTAAAGGGCCTTTAAATCTTGTAGGACCATCAGACTATCCCAGAAAAAAATACCAACTCTTACAGCAAGTGGCCAGAAGTGCTCCAGCTCTACTGTTTGACCTCCTCTGGCCCTGCTGGCACCAATCTGCCTGCTTTGTCCCAGTCCAGGAGTTTGGATCCAGGTTAGTCATACCATGCCTCTGCCAGCCAGCTCATGTGGTTAGGACTGGCAGGCTTAGCCTGAGGAAAACTCCACTAATGCAATAACATAATTTGGGGGCTGGAGAGACCTGACGTTCGTAAGTGATTTCTGCACAGACACTGCTGCCTTTGATCAGGAATCCCACTAAACAACCATCATTAAAACAAATTATTTTTTCTTACTCTGACTTAAAAAACCAAAATGCAATTCCCCAAACACCCCAACTCCTTTCCATAAATCTAAAAGGTTTTAGCCCCTTTGTTTTCACATGACTCTGTTTCTGGAAAAGGTTGTGAATGTGACAGTAATCTGCAAGAGCTGCCTCCACTGCGTGTTCCTTGCCACATAAAGAGCACATGATTCTTCTTTCATGAAGGGGAAAACTTTGTGTTAAATCTCCTGTGACCTGCTTGGGGGTGAGAACCTCTGTGCAGAGCAGTGCTCTGCACCTTGGCTTTTATGCTCTGCTGGTTGCATGGCTTGTAGAGGTTCTGGGGAATTTTTGCGTGGCTCTGCCAGCCCTTCAGCTGCTCAGTGTCAGCCTGGCTGTGCCCATGGCATGGTGTCTGCCTAAACACTGCTGTGTGCTGGCTGAGTGTGGGCAGAGGAGTGAAGAGTGGAGATGTGGCAGAGCTCAAAAGCTTTCCCTGTACTCTGAGTCTTTGAGCTGGACAGGAAGGGTAGGTGGGTGGGAGGGAACCTCTGAGTTGCTGTGCTGCTCCGGGTGAGCTTGTTTATGCCAAAGGAACTCAAAGAAAGAGCAAAACTGACCTAAGTAAGGTTAAACTTGGATTCAAAGGACCAAGTGTTAACGATCACCCACCATGTGTGATCTGTGCTGGGTTCACAATCCGTTTTCTGATCTGTTTTGGGGTTCAAAGAATAATGTGGGTGCACTGCAAGTGTTCGTGGCCATGCTGCTGCCACAGAGAGCCTGTGAACAAGGCACCTTCCAAGAAGGCTGGGCCTTGAGGGGTGATGTGGGGATCCACCTCCAAAACCAGCCTCAGAAAGTAAGATAGTAATAACAGAGTAAATTAAGTTTTTTGTTTTATTCTGCCTTCTCACCTGCACACTGCAGACCCAAAGAAGGAAGAGTTTGCAACCTGGGAAACACCATCCATGGTTTTGGAAGTGATGAATGGAAGTTTTAGTGTTTGAGGAATTTCTAAATTGTAATCTCTGAATTTCAAGATTAAATTTAGAGCAGCTATGGGATATCATCAGATGTGTACTGCTGGTGGTGCAAATCTCACTGGTCCTAAAATGGGAATAATTTAATTTCTTTAACTCATGTCTCTCTCTACTAAGAAGTACTAGAAAGGAGAGTTATGCAACCAATCTCCCCAAGGAAGGCAGGAAGCTAAAGCTGAGTGATGTTTTCTCCCTAGAGCATAAGAAGCTGATAATTGGGAAGATACATGGTGCTGGCCATAACTTTTGAGGGCTTTGTTCATTTTTATGGCTGGTCTTAATCCCATTCCTGACCTTCAAAGTCCAAGTCTTGTTGCTGAAGTCCTGAGATTTATCTAAAAGGGGACAAGACCTAATCAAATCAGCTGGTAATCACAGTTTTTTTGAAGCCGTTCCATTCATCCCTTTTCACCCTCCAGCAGAGATCTGATTTTGCCTGCTTTAAAGCATTTCCTATAACTCGGCAATAAAGGCACATTGAGATTTTTTCTCTCATGACATATCCTAGGCTGGAACATGGGGGTGGTGGAAACCTGGGAGAGGACAGATCTTGAGTCAAGGTGGGGAGAAAAGGACCAGGCTCTGCTGAAGCAGAGATGTTGTCTGCAGCTGAAGATATCCAGGCAATGCTCCTCTTGGTGGGTGTTTGTGGACACAGAGCCAGGCTGAAATGCATTTGGTGCGTTTAAACCTTGCAGTTAACTCAGAGTGGTGCTGAATGTCCTGCATAGCTGTTGGAGGAACACAAGCCACTGCTGGAGACCAGCAGCACCCTTTCATAGCAGTCTGCAAAATGAAAGAGGAACAATCTTGGAGTTTGCAGGTTGCCAAAAGCTCCATGATCTTCTCCAGGAGATGAGATTTTTGAAAATGAAGAAGAGAGGCTGAAGTCCAAGTGAAGGAATATCCTCTGTTGCTGCACTGAATGGACAACTGTCACAGGTTGAATAACCCATGATAGAAAGAGGAAAGGTGTGATCCCAGCTTGGGTGAAGGAACACAGCCTGTGCCAAGGGGATGCAGACAGGGAGAGACACCATTGCAGTAGAGATGGAGGGACTATCAAAATATGAATGCAAATGGGGTATTATTTATGGCTTTTATGTTGGCATTAGATGAGCACCTTAATGTCTTGCCAGAAACAATGCTCTTAATGTTAAAAGAAAAGCTGCAGGCCATGAAAAGCACAAAAAACTCGGGGCTTTCAGGGATAAACTTAAAGAAATATGGGAGTAGGTGTATAGGGAAATGAGAGATAAAATCAGCAGTTATTTCAGGGAAAAGGGCAATCACTTGGGGGTTGAAAGTGAGCTGAACCATTCATCGTACTAACGAAGAAGCAGGGGAACAAACAGTTCGGGAAAGATTTTGGGGTGTCTTTCATATTGCAGATCTGCACAATACAGAACTTGAAGCAGCAAAGGGAAAAGTCACATCCCTGAGATTCAATATCCCTGAAAGCCAACCCCTGGGAGAGGCTGGTGTGAGAGAGCAGATTTCCAATGGGGGACTGCCTGCAGTGAAGGCAAGCACTGATCCCTTCCTCTCCCTGCATCTCATGCTTTGGAAAGGTATTTCTTGGAGTAGGAGAACAGTACAACCATCCTGTGTGAGAGGTAATTGCCTAGAAAAAGGCTGGAAATATTCTGCAATTAAGGAGGGTAAATGGAAGTATGAAAGACGGAGATGTTTTTGGTAAATAAGGAAACTTCTTTGGACAGGTTGGACAGCAAACACTCATGTCACAGCTTTAAGGAGTGTTTGGGATCAGGAGAGCCTGGGCCATCAGTCCCTTGCCCTCAGTGTGTTACTGCTCTGACAGCACCAGCCCAGCCATGGAGTCCCGAGAAAGCAGCTGGATTTGCAGCCTTTGGTCACTCTCATCCTGCCCTTCTCACCTCATTTTCTCTGCTGGAGCTGCTCTGGAGCTGCTCACCCCACTGAGCTCTCGAGGAGGAGCTTCTTCACCAGCCCTGAGCACTGAGTGCCAAGGTTCTCCAGCCCTCACCAATGTGGCATGAAACGGCCTCAAGCCCAGTGGCATGGGAGAGGCTCTTGGCCCTGGGGCATCTCCAGGCCCATCTCCTTCCCACCTCAGATGGGAAACTCCACACAGCTCGTTCTCCACCCCAGTGACAAATGCAGCAGTAAGCGTGTTGGCAAAAGGCATTTCCATTTTTAATAGGATGGTTATTCCCACATCCTCCTTCGGTCAGTGCCCTGCAAACCCACTTCCTTTAATTAAAATGGTAAATGTCTGCCCTTCATTTGCTGTCTCTGGTACTTTGTCCTTATAAATCCTATGCAATGCCAAAGGCTTTGATCTGCCCATCTGCTCTGATCATGATCCCAGGACATCTTCAATTAACATGTTTTTAAAAATCTTGGTTTTTCTTCAGATTTAAGCATTGGTGCCTTCTACTGGTGCCTTCTGCTGGTGCTATTTAGTTCCAAGTTATTAGTTAATCTAGTTACAGAGTAATTATTATTTAGTTCTTGGCTATTTAGTTATATTGCTTTTACCAAGTGTATTGTACATGTGCACAAAAGAATATGTGGATTTGAACACAAGCCTTGCTACTGTATTTGGGAAATTTGATTTGGGTTGTTTTTGGCTCTGGGCTCATATCAGTCCTAAGCCTGTGCGTGGAGAGGGCTGCACCAGCAGCCAGGGGCTGTCAGACAGGGCTGCCTGTGCAGCTCTGCTGGTGGCCACCCTCGTGGCCATGGGCTCTCCAGTCTTGCTGAATATTTTTGGACCTGCCTGGAAAACTCCCAATGTATGAAATAGCAGCATCACTAGATGGCACATGTGAGCTGCTCTTGTCTGACTGGCAGAGGATAAGCCTAGCAGTATGGTTTCTTCCCTCAATGTTCTATTTTTTTATACTTCTGTGGCTGCTTCAGGCAGCAGGATGCATTTAATGCATCAAAATCTGCCCTGTAGCCCCATTAAATACCACTCTGTTATCCAGTGTGGTTCTGCCTTCTCCCTGTTCCTGCCTTTTCCATCCCAGGGATGCACTAGGATAGAGCTTTTAGTTTGCCATCCTTCATAAGAATGAAGTATAATATAATAAATGGAAAAAAAAACCCATTATAAAGAGGTCTTAGCATATTTAATGAGCTGTCTTTCTAGAAAGGATTGCTTAGATAATATTTTATGAACTCTGTATACAAAACTGCTTGCAAAAGTATTGGCAATCAAAGCCTAAAACTGCAGAATAATGTGGTCTAATGGTCTTTGCTGGTAGGGAAAGGGGTGGTGGCTGTTTCACTGTGTGGCCCTTCCCCTGAGATGTCTGTCCCCCTGCTGTCACTACAGGTGTGACATGCATCTAAGTTATGGCCTGAAGTTGCTAAAAGCACATGTCAAACATGCTCCTAAAGTGCCCCGGGCTTCTGTTAACATCTGCTGCCAAATGGGACCTTTGTCAGGAGGAATTATTCTGTTTGTTGGGTGCCTTGTTCAGGACTTGGCATGCCAATTATTGAACTCATGGAGGAATTTCCTTCACTAAAGCTTTCAATCAAGCCATAGGACCAAAGATTAAAAAGAGACTTTTGGACAGACAGAAATAAAACACTTTGATCAAAAGAGAACAGCAAGTGGTACCACTAATCACAGTTATTGGAATAGAGGCTGATGTGTGTATGTGTACCTGGGTGTAGGGAGCTGGGGTTTTTTGTCAGCTTCTGCCTTGTTCTTTCATAATTGAGGGTATTTCCACATGGTGACTGATGTGTCTCAGGACTAAGAGGAAAACTGCCTTTTCCTTCTCTAAGGTGGAATAGATCAAAGGGCAGAGCTTCTTCCAAAAGAGGAAATCCACATCCTTACAGGATGCTCTGCAAGCTGCTGTTACTGTCCTGCTCTCTGGGCTTTATCCAGGCTGGGTGCAGCAAGAAAAGCAAATATCTGCTGAGCTCTCAAGGTCTGCATTCCCAGGAGATGGGCTGCTCCCAGCCTCAGCAGAAGTGCCAGACATTGGGTAATGCTTTGGCTTGTGCTTGGGAAACAATCTTGTCTGCTCCAAACTCTCTTGGGATCCGTGGAAAGGCTGTGCTGAGCTCAGCTGAGTGCAGTGTATTGTCTAAACTATTACTCACCTGTGTTTGAGCAAGGAGGTGGAGATTTTGCCCTGATCTTCCCTCTGAATTGGAAGGGAAGCCCTCCTCACCTCTCCCACATGGACTTTGCAAGATCTTTTGCACCAATTTTACCCTGCACCTGTCTTTATTTTTATATAAACACCAAACCAGAAATTTTAAGGATTCTTGGCTCAAATCACCCACTTCTCCTTCCTGCAAGGCTCAGTGGGATGACCTCAAGGCAACCAGAAATGCTCATCACCAGCTCTAGAAAATGTTTCTTTAGGAATAAATATATTTTTAAGCATTTCTATAACCATAAAGCAGACTGAAGGAGAACTCCCAGGCAGCAATTTCCATGAGATCTTTGGCTGGAAAGTGTGAATTGTAAGGATCATAAAGAGCCCCTTTCCAAGGGTCTGGTGCCAGATGTTCTCAGCAGCATGGCCCAGCCTGCTCCCCCCAGCAGGACCTGTGCCCTCTGAGGAGCACTCCTTCACAGATAAGCCATCTTCTTTTGTCTTTTTCCAGAAAAAACAACCCCCCTTTCCCAGAGCAGCCCCCAGCTTCTATCACAACCAGCAATTTGTCTTGTGCTAATGCAGCCCTCCCGTTCCTGCCAGGGGAGGGATTACAAGTGCACTTGATACCCAGCTTTAATCTGATGCCAGGACTTGCTCGTGGAGCTGTGAAAAACCTTTTCTATTGCAGGCTCCTGACCATGTTGTCCTTCCTCTCAGATTTCTGCTATCATATCCCTACTGTTCTTGTCAGTCACTTGTTGGCCAGTTCTGATATTCTGACTTTTATTTGGAAGAAGAAAACCCATGGGTTTTGGAGGGGAGATGAGAACTCTGGCTATTCCTCTTTAATGCCCAGGATGGGTCTAAACCCTCTGTGAGGTGGGAAGGACCCACTGGCCCCCTCTCCATGGGGGCTTTGCTTCTCTGCAGTACTGAGGGCAATGCAGCTCATTGGCAAGGGCTGCTCTTCCCTGAACCAGAGATTCCCCTTGCTCCCATGGGAAGAAGCTCAAAGGGAAAAGCTGTAGGGCTGTGTCTATCTTATTGAGGATATCCAGTGATTTAATGGACTCTATTTATTACACTACATAAATAGGTAAAATTATTCTATTTTCCAAGTCCAGTGCTGATTTCCACTGTCTCCTTCAGTGCTAATCCCAGCTGTATACCCAGCAACAGCAGAAACAAGTTGTCACAATGCTTAGAGTTCTCTGTACACTCAGTTTTACCTGGAGGAATTGAAAGAACTGTAGTCTAAACCCACATGTCCTGTTTCATTGGGTACTGCAGCTACAGCTGCATTTCAGGCTGAGGTGCTCACACATAACCCAACCACATTTAGATTTGATCTCATGCCTTCGGTTTAACTGCACACAACAAATACTGCAGCTGAAGAACAGATGCTCTTAGTTTTGTTTTCGTTTTAAAAATACCCAGTTTAAATTTTAAAAATTGCAAGATTATTTGATCAGACAACCTAAATATGACCTGATTAAATAATTATTTAAATAGAGCTGAACTATTCCCCCCCTGCTTTTTTAAAAATATCAATCCAATGCAAATATTTTGCTGCCAAATGTTTGTTTCTAGAAGTGTTCCAGTACTAAAACTCAGTTTCTGAAGATGGCAGAAACAAGCAAACCCTCAGCTCCAGCAGCTCTTGTTTGCCAAGGTGAATTTTCCTTGACCATTTTACATGGCCATGAATCTTCCTGCCATGCTTATGCTGTCAGCAATGAGCCCTGGGAACTTCTTCCTTCACTGAGTCCTCTTGCCTTCCACTGCTTGACCCTTAGTGAAGTTTTTTTCTTTTTTCCAGTGACTCAATGACTTTTTTTCCCAATTCTATTGAGCAGTCTGGTCATCAACAAATAAAAGATGTGTTAGACTATATAACAGCTAATAATTGTATCTGCAGCTCTGTAACCACAATGTAGAAACTTATCTGTCAGATTAATACCAATGCTTCCTGAATTTAAATAGCCTACAAATGATGTTTTCTTGGCATGCATTTATCACCTATTTATCTGACATACCGTATCTTCACTGCTTCACTAGTGTTACTTACAAGACAAGATAATCATGGTATTTAGAAAATACTGTGGCCTGTGATAATTTTGGGTTTGATCTTTTTCTGAGAAGTGAAGAGGGCTGACACAGTCTTCAACATATGCAGAAAAATGTATGCTAGAAGGTCATGACTTCAGCTTCTTTCTTCTCTTTCTTCCTTTTTTCTCTGAAGAAAAATTCATAGAAGTGCTGGGTTAAGTGCAGTTGGACTTGATGATCTTAAGGGTCTTTTCCAGCCAAAATGGTTCTTTGATTCTAAGATCTCTTCAGTACCTGCAGGCACAGCTCCTTGCAATGATGGCACAGTTGATGCCTCTGTGTCACTCACCACTTCCCTGTGGTTACAGATGTTATAAAATCATAGAATGGTTTGGATTGGAAGGGCTCTTAAAGGCTTCACCCTGCCTGCCATGGGCAGGGACACCTTCCACTGTCCCAGGGTGCTGCAAACCCTGTCCAGCCTGGCCTTGGACAATCCCAGGGATGGGACAGCCTCAGCTTCTCTGGGCACCCTGTGCCAGGGCCTCCCCACCCTCACAGGGAAGAATTACATCTAATCTAATGCTCTTCTCTTTCAGTTTAAAACATTCTCCCTTGCCCCACTGCTATCTGCCTTTGTGGATATTGTCCACACTCTGGCCTCAAGGAGGCTTCTCCTCCAGCCTCATCTGATATATCGAATTTCCACCTTTCCCCAAATAATTCAAGTTGTAAAAGCCGTGACATCTGTTTTGACAAGCTGCACCCCATGAGGAGGGTGTGTATCACTTTCCCTCTCCCCTGCCTGGGTGGGGCTTTTTTGCCCCTGCAGTGTGAAGATGAGGTTACTGAAACCATGGGAGATGCTGCTCCTGCAAACAGCTCTGTTTGAAGCAGACCACTGGACCAGGACAGGCGTGAGAGAAAGTGTTGCAGCCTTTGCAACTTTTGTTTGGAGTGAAAAGGAAAATACACAGCGACGGAGGGGCTCTTGGCTTTGATCATTACTGGTTCGGGGAAATAAAAACATAACCCCGAGGGAGAGAGCGAGGGGTGTAATAATGTCAGGTCAATCTCTTTGTTATTTTCCAACATCAAAAGGAGCTGTGGGAGTTTAGCTTTTATTGCCTTCCCCTTTTGTTTTCTCTTTTCGGCTTTCTTCCTCAAAAATCAACAGAGCCCTCTCTGGACTTCTCACACCCGTGTGCCCCCTCTGCTGCAGTCCCCAGCCCACTGCCGGCTGTGTGGCACAGTACGGGTACAGCACACTGCCAGGGGTGCCCATCGCTGCCCAGCCTGCCAGGTGCTGCTTCAGAAGATGGTAATGGTGGTAATAATCCTTGGTAATAATGGTAATAATCCTTTCCTCAGTGTTTTGAGCCAGGGTTTACTCTCTTGGCAGAGCTCACCCCACCGTGTTGATGAAGAAAATTTGGGTGCAGCCAGGACAGAAGCCTGAACATGGCTCCCTCACACAGAAATGTGCTGATCAGCATCCATCCACAGAATTCCATTAATTATCTCTTTTCCCTTCAGCACCATCTCTTCTGGTTTTTTCAGCAATGTAAAGGACTGAGACTGCTGTGCTGGGGAAAACCAGGCTCTGGGCTGGCTTACCCGGCTAGGGCAGAACACAACTTTCTGTGGGGCCACATCTTGATTAAGTAGCTGAACAACGCCTGGAAACTCCAGGCAGGTGGTAGCATGGACATATGGGAATAGGAACAACCAACAACCATTCTGAGCTGAGCCCACATTTGGAACCAGCTCGTCCTTCCCCTTTGTGAAGCTGCAGCTGGGCTGGCTGGCATGGCCACTCTTGGCTGCTTGGCCCAGAGGGTATGGATCCTCAAGAACAACTTGCGTGGTTAGTTGGTCCATACTGTGTTTTGTGAAAATAATAAGTTAAAACCACACAACTCTTTTACAGTTTTTAAGGTATTTGTGTCTGTCCCATGGAGAGAACGGGGAAGGAGGGAGCAGTGACATTGTGGGGGTGTGAGAGGGCTGTGCTGCTGGTGCTAAATAGCTGCTAGTGCTCATTTGTAGAGACCAGCAGCAGCCCACTTACACTGGCCTGAGTTTGTATAAAGATTGTTTATTCTGACATCAGAGCTGTAGGCATCCCCAGTGCAGGGTTTTCTGCAGTGGAAACAACCTGCCTCTGACATGGGCACAGCAGGCAGCGAGGGCTTGGTTCTAAGAACAGAGGGTTGAGTTTGTAAGTGTAAGAGGCATGAAGATGTGTTTACATAGATTGAAATCCAGCAGCGAGGCATCCTTGCTTATTTTGTGATTCCATCAGCATGTTCTTGACTGATTATGAAGGGATTCCTTGCAAGTTAACAAGCTGAAAACATTTTTGTTATTAAAGAGAGCCAAATCAAACTTTATTGGACAAATACATCTTGGATCTCTGGCTAATGAGTTTTTCTGCTGTTCAAACATGTTATGTGATGTGAATGAAATTGCAGTTGAACTAGACTTAGCTGTTCATGTAGAATTCACAAGCTGCACTTTTTTTCTCACAGCTTTCATTTAGGCAGGTAAGTTATTTTTGGAGGAAAAGACAGTGTTGCACAATTTGGCTATGTAAAAGTGATTATTGAAAATAGTATTTACTGGTTCCATTTTATGAAGAAATTGACTCAGAAGCATACTTTGAAATGCAAAAGGGCTGATCCTTCCATGCTTCCCATCACTAATTCCTGAATAAAACACTTGTTTTGTGGTTTGCTTTGTAAAGCTCTGCCCTGTCAGGGGAGCACAGGACACAGCTGCTGCCAGCTCAGCCCCAGGACTGAGTGCAGCTCACATTTTGGTACAAGCAGTGACTCTACTGACTTTGATTTATTCCCAGCTAACTTGGTATGAATAATATCAGAACCAGGGTCACAGCTATAGCCATTAGTAATGCAGAACAGAGCTTAAAAATAATCCTTTGACTGACATGGAGATTTATATAATGAAAGATGGGGCAATTCCAGATTTCTCCAGCAAACTGGTGTTAAACAGACTGCTCTGAGTGCCCAAGACCTAAAGCCTGTGATGGAAAAGGAACATTTAGACAGAGCCTGTATGTGAACTATTTGTAGAATTATTATTAGTCAAATATATTATGACGCATTCCCTTATGTTCAATTTTCACCTACTAAAATAAATTAAGCTGTGGCATTACTAAAAACTAAGAAGTGCCAAAATAAAAGAGGGAATGACATTTAGAGTATTTTGCAGATTTCTTATACCATAGAAGGAATTTAAAAAATTTAAACTGAAGTAACAAGAACAGATTTTCTCCATTGGAACATTTAATGTAATCCTCCTGTTCTTCTGGCACTCCCCAGGATAATCTACAGTCCTTAACCTGTAGCAAGTATAGATGCCCAAATTCATATGAGGAGATTTGCTGCCATCTTTTGGTAGATGCATGTTCCAGAAATTAACAAAAAAATTCTCTCTCACAGATACTAAACATTTTGTCCCTCTGCTCATTCTTAGCCCACCTGCAGCACCAGCCCCTGGAGGGATTTAAAATTGTGTAGACGTGACGTTTGGGGACGTGGTTTAGTGCTGGACTTGGCAGTGCTGGGTTAACAGTTGGACTTGATGATCTTCAAGGTGTTTTCCAATCTAAACAATTCCACGATTCTGTGATTCCGTGTACTCAGCCTCTTCTGCAGGGGCAGCCTGTGAAAATTAATCTCAGCCCATGATACTCCAAGGAGCTCCCAAAACCCCTGTGGGGCTGGAAGGGCTCAATGCAGGGCAGGGGCTGGGCTGGTTTCTTCATGGTCTGGCTCCTCAGAGAAAAGCTGTAGGGAACAGGTTGCAATCTCTGCATGTCTGCAAGAAATAAAATACTTCTTTATGCCCAGAGGTAATAAAAGAATATATTTGATAATCTGGGGCAGCAGCAGGATGATGCATGGTGAGAGAGCAAGGCTGGGACACACTGCTCCACAAATCACACTCTTTGTTATCAGATTTACCTTTGCAGAGGGCAAAGAGCTGAGGCTGCACTTTGGCAGGGGCAGATTAAGGAGCTGCTGCTCAGGGTGAAAGTGCACCCTTGTGACTGGGCCAGAGGGATGCTGGGGAATATCCTGTGCCCTGCTCCCCTCCGGGGTCCTGCCTGTGCCACAGCAGCCTCCTGGCTTCCCTTGCTCCTCTGACTCCTGGAGGAGGAGGTTCAATGCATCCCAGCAGAAAGCTGCCCACTGCTTTTGTTTGCTGGGCTACGTTTTTTCGTGGGACAGTGAGTGAAATCCAGGGCAGGTTTTGACAGGCCCCAGGATGCAAGAAAAGAGGGAAGGTACCAGCTGCTGCCAGAGGGAGAACAGAGAGGGTGTTGAGAGCTGACACTTCACCCTGACTGCAACTCTGTGCTCTGGTTACAACACCCACACTCGTAGTGGTGCCTGGATCAACAAAATGACTGTGGTCAGAAGAACTTTCCAAATTTGAAAGAGACCTCTTGTTTCTGTGGGTTCCTACCCTGGTGGCAGGCTGAACAATTTATTTTAGTGTGGATTTGATATCCAGCACAGTTCTTTCAGCCTTTGCTGCCTCAGCTGCCTTTCTAAGGTCAATATGTGGCTACACACAATCCTTTCCCCTCTACCACCCTGGCATGACAAGAAATTCCCGAGATCCCACTGAATTCCATAAGCCACGTCATTTATACACTTCAGTTCAACATTAAGTTCCATGCAGGGTTTATTTAGTTTGAACCCTGACCAAAGTTCCCAAGTGCTGTGTGTGTGCTCAGCTGCATGACTCCAACCTTGCTCCTGGGCTGTGCCAGGCCAGGCACCACTCACATGATGGGGTACAGCCCTGCCACGGCTGTGGGAGCAGTGCCCTTCAGAGAAATGCTGTTGGGAAAGCAAAGGTATAGGCCAGGTAAGAGCACAAGCAGGGAAACTGCCTCCTCTCACCATCCTGTGCAAGGGAGAAAGAGCAGGAAAGAACTAATTAAAAAACAGACCAAAACAAACCAGCGTTCCCGTGGGTGTGATGTAAACTCTCAGCAATGATTCTTTTTTTGACACAGACATCCTTTGCGTGGTGGGGGCAGAAGGGTGACCAGCCAGACCACCAGCAGTTTCCTGGCTGGGATGATTCCCCCGTTTATCTTGTGGGTGACGCTCTGTGCATCCCAGGGATCTCCAACAGTGCAGGACTGGGTTGATATCTCATCCTGAAAGTGGCCCAGCTCCACCTCTGTTCCCCTCTGATAGCAAAGCACTCCTTGCCTGAGTGTTTTGTCACCAGGAGAGTGTTGCTCTGGACCCAGCCCAGCTTCTCTGTAAGCTGTGAGGGCTGATTTGTTTGTCTGAGGGAGGGTTAGGAAAGCCTTCAGCTCCCTAATTGATGAGAGCCCCTCCAGGCCCCACAGTCAGTCCCCACGGGGGGAGTCTTGCTGCCTCGCTGACCCCTGGCTCCCTGACAGCTCCTTTGGACACTCACCAGATATCACACACAGCCTCACCTGCTACAGATCCTCTTTCAAATCCTCCCTTCCTCCTTTCCCACCAGTCCTGCCTCAACCAGAACATGGGGAATTGAAATTTTAACAAGACGGGGAGTTAGAATTAAATTCTAAATTGAATTCTATGCAATTTAGCTAATAATAAATATAATTCTATTCTTATTTAGCTAATTCAGACTAAATGGGGACTTTCAGGAATCAATATAGTTTGGCTTGGAAGGGCCCTTTAAAAGCCACCTCGTCTCGTTTCCCGCAGAGCCGGGGATCCTGGTACCCGGGCGGTGCGGGTGCCCGGGGTCGCAGCGGGTGCCGCAGCCGGGCCCGCTGCGGTGCCGCGGGGGCAGGTGGGGCTGTCCCGGGCGGGGGTCCCGGGCGGTGCGGGCGGCGGGACCCGGGGACGGGGCGGGGAGCGGGGGCAGCCCGCAGCGCCCCGGGCGGGTTTGCCCACCCGCGGCCCGGCGGAACGGGGATAAAACGGTGTCCTTACGTAATGCCGGGCATTGCGACACGGGGGCCCGCTGGGGAGGCGCGGGGGGCCGGGACGCGGCGGGACAGCGGCGGGGTCCCGGCGCCGCATCCCGGGATGCCGCAGCGCGGAGGCCGAGCTCGGCGAGCCGGGAGCTGGCCCCGTGACGGAGGAAAGGTCACTGGGCCACGGCGGCTCCTGCCGAGCGCTGCAGCATGCGGGATCGTTCTACTCCTTCCCGGGAGGCAAAGGTCGAAGGCGGCCGTGCCTCGCCGTGTTTTGCACCGTCCTGGCTCTGGCGTCCCTTTCACCTCGCTCCTCCGCACCCCCGGCATCCTTCTTGCGGCTTGGCAAATTCATTCTGATAGGTACCAAAACCTCAGGCCTCAAGCCAAGCAGGCAAACGGATTTCTTTTTCCATTTTATTCGGCTTATTCTCAGAATATAGGTTTGTACTTGTGGGGAATAATGTCAGTTTAAAAATCCCCATGTCTCTGCTTTCTGCTCCTGTACTGAGCGTGGTGGGGCCACAGCAGCAGCTGCCTCGATTCTGCCTTGTCACAGTCCTTGCTGGGAACAACTCTTGCTGGAGGGGGGAAAGTCTTTGACTCATTCAGTCGTTAGGTATTTGCAAAATAAAAAAAAGAGTAACAAAATTTTCAGAAAATGGAGTGGAGCTGACTCATCACCAGTGACCAATGCAGGGTTGTGTCTCTGGGGAATATTTATAGTGATTCCAGCCGAAACAGATCCCAGCTTGTTTCTCAGATGACTTAGTGAGAATAGAGGTGTGTTGCAGTTTGTTTTGTTGGGTACAGTGCATAGTTGAATAATCACCTTTCTCATGGCATTTCACCTATGAATTTTTGTCACAAATGGGCTTTTGCACGATTGCAATGACATTCCAGAATAATGCCTCCCCCCAGCACTCTCCATTGAAGGTTTGCACTAATCCACCTTTTCTGCCTGCCCACATTTTGGAGTGTGTGTATGGGGGTGTGAGGGTGTGGGGGACATCACTGTTGGCTGCTGTAGCAGCAGGAGGATGTCCCCAGCCCCAGCACTGTTAGGATGGAGGCAGGATGCACAGCTCGGGTCCACCTGGGCTTGGCATCCACTGCAGGTAGGGAAAAACATTTCCACCGGTGTAGCAGATGCTCCTTTCCTGTGTGAGCTGTCACATCGTGCTGGAAGACAAAATTCCATTTTAATTACTCATCCCCGTTGATGTGGTGCCGGGTGTTCCCGCAGGGGGTGGGAGTGAGGGACGTGTCCCTTCCTGAGTGCGCTGCCGGGCGTGCGCTGGCACGGGCCCTGCCATGCTGGTGGCACGGGCTGGGACAGCAGCACTGCTCTTCTCCTCCTCTGCAGGTTAACAGAAACAGCTTAATTTACCGTGTGGGGATGTGGTTTTGTGTTCTTCCCTTGCAGTTTAGTAGCTACAGCAAGCTGTGACTTCCCCCAAGTTAATTTAATCAATATGTGTGATAGTTTAATGAGGGGCTGCCATACAACACTGCAGCTCCTAATGTGTACCCATACGATTAAGAGCAGGCTGTCTCTTCCTTTAATTCCATAATTAGTATAGCCTAAATAATAATGTTTGCATTTGTTTTTAAGGGGTTTGTTTCCTTTATGCTCCTCTGTTTATTGGGTGACAAGGTACTGCATAAACCCTTCTTTAAATCTGCTCCATCATGCATGCAGTTCCAGAGTAAAGCTCCAGCAGGAGGGCTGGGATCCTGCAGGTGTCACAGGGACGCTGCATGGCTTTATAATGCCTGCAACAAAAGAAATCATGGACTCCCAGTCTTAAATTTTGAGTCATAATGGTGCATGGATTATATGATGTTGGCAGCAAGTTGGGACAAAAAGTGTTGTTAAGTATTGTGCCTAATAATGCCGAGTATTTACAAACCACGTGCTTTTACTGGCTTCTCAAAAGCCTCGTGAATGTGCCCAACTTGATGTTTGACCTCTGTGTGACTGTGCATGTGTTTAGGGGTAAATGTGCTCTTAAATCTCTCACAATGAGGCTGCTGAACCTGATCTGAAGCAGACTGTGGGCATGACTTGAAGGGATTTGGGATCTGGACCGTAAAACCCAAAAAGTGGAGCCAGCACTGAGCTCCCCTGGGATGTTGTAGAAGGGCGCTGGTGCCTCCAGGCAGCCATGGGACGTGGAGGAGCTGGGCCCTGCTCTGCCTGAGAGCAAAGCCCCATCCTCTGTGGGACATTGACACAACAGACATTGGCTGGGAAACGACACTGCCCAGGCTGGGGGTCTGGAAACGCCTAAAAGCTGCTTCATTCCAAGGAATTATTTTTCCTTTAATGAAAGAGATAAATGAAAAATAAATTAGTATTCTTTTTAACCTTGTGGGTTTTTCCCCATGGTCGTGTAACCCAATGCTGTCTGTCCCTCTGCTGTTCCTAGCAGCTGTGAAGTGTTTATCCTGCAAGTAGCATCTTTTGATACTTGCAAAAGTAGCAAGTACTGTGCTACTTTCATGCTTTTGGAGACAGGGAGCTGGAATGTTCAGAACTACTGGTACCATCAAGAAATGGTACAGGAGTTCAGATTTATTTGGAATAAAATGTGGCTACAAAAGGATCATTCCAACCTTTTTGGTTTCTTAGCCTTCAGTCTGATAGACTTCCATTGTCTTCATGGGAATTTTATTCTTATAATGAACTTGATTCTTATATTAAATTTTTAGATAATTCCTTTGCCCATGTAAATATCATACACCTGATAAATATGTGCAGGAAGGCTTTAACCTAGGCATGTATGACAGTTATCAGGCAGAGATGAGTTTTTCTTTGGTTGCAGCCAATCCTTGTATTTGCCAGGGCACCCTGTGGGTTTGTTACTTTTTGGACTGAATTTGATTTAATTGCCCAGAACTGCATCATAGAGTGAAAATTTTTCCATCTGTGACACTGGAAAATACTCAATTTGGCCTGCTGTAATGAAATCTTCACTGGGGCTGGCTCTTGGGTCCTGCAGCTCCAAAGGGAACTCTTGTTTTCTCCCTGTAGCAGATATAAATCAGGCATTCCTGGAGGTATGCTCACAGCAGCACTTGGAGCTTACTCCTCAGTTCAGGTTTTCTTCAGTCATCACTTGTACTATGGTGTTTCTTACTCAAGAAAACCAAAATATTTTCCTACTTAGAACACGTTACAGATATTCTACTTGGCCTGCTCTGTGCGGGTGTTGAGGTCCAGAGTCACGCTGAGCTATTTGCACAGTTGGACAAGGATAAAAGCAGTGAATTCATTTCAGTCCAAACCTAATCTGAGTTAATGTGCAGGGATCCCACTGGTGAAAAGCAAGGGCACTTGGCCACGGCCATTCCTTGATCCTTTAAGAGTTTGAATCCCTGCTAAGCATGCTTGTCTTACAACCTGTACTCACACAGGATGTAATCAGGTTTGTTTTCCATCTGTTAAACAAGAGGCTTCTTATTAGCCAGTGCAAACAGAAATTTTTGTTTCGTTCTTGCTGACAATGGCAAGGTTAGCCACCAAGTACACAGCTCCTAGTGTTTTTCACACTCAGCAATTTTGAACACCTTGCTCTGTGTGTGTTAGATGATTTGCCTTACAACCAGCAGGGATTTGGCTTTCAGAATTGTCCCCTAATTATAGTAATTGTCTAAGTGGAGCTCTCATGTCTCCCACTGTTCTGGGCCCAGACTGCAGCAGTGGAGCAGCCTGGCACAGCTCATGCACCTGACGAGCCTGGCCACAGCCAGAGGGGATACACAGGCATCAGGGAACAAAACCTGGCTTCATGGGTTTGGAGAAGGGAAAAACATGACTGAGAAAATCCAACCCAAAAGCATACAGCATTCACTTATGAAGAAAATATTTTGATTTTGTGAAGTGACTCAAAGGGACTGTTGATAAAATAGATCTGATGGATTCCGAGATGCAGCTGGCAGAGCGGTGCATTATCTTTCAAAGCAATGCTTATTTGATTTTTCAAGTGTAGAGATTTGTAATATTTTTAATTTTTGATGATGCTAAATGGCAATATCCATCAGAGGGTTCTCATGGGGCTGGGCTGCTCTGGCAAGGCAGAAGCATTTGCTGTACACAGACAGCTCTGAGTGACTCCTGCCATCCCTCTCCTGAGTGCTGCCTGACTTTGGGGGGTGATTTCCAAGCAGGGTATTGTATCTGTGACTTCAGTGAGGAGCAGAGGAACTACTTACACAAATATGGTAATACTTTCTTAGGGTTTTTTTCTGCTTATGTTTTTGTGGTTTTTTTTCTCTTTTTCTTCCCCCTTTTTAAGGCTGATTTTATGTATAAAAATTAAATCCCTGCTTTTATGTTTTCACAAAACAAACCCAAGCAGAGAAAGTTAGGTGCAATATAAGCAGCTAAAACTGCTTTGGAATATGAATTAAAAAAAAAAAAAACCAAACAACTCTTTAGCTGGTTTGGGGATGCATTTTAATAGTGGATATAGCTGGGAAGAAATTACATGCACCCAAGTAGTCTGTGACTGTATGTGCCCTCGTATCCTACTTTATGTTCTGAAAAGTCTGTTTGCTTTTATTTAGCCACCAGATCTGTTTTGTTCCCTGTAGGACAGGGATTCTTCCTTTATGCAATAGCAATATCCTGCTTTAACAGGCACCAGCTTGTTGTCTGGAGTGCTTGAGGCGCTGAGTGACTGCTGAAAGTCCCTATCTGATCTCCATGGGGTGGTGAGCTTGCCTGAGAGCTGCATCCCAGGCTGCAGCCTGAGAGATGTGAAGGCACCCTCGTGCTTGAGCCAGTGGGTTTGTGTGGGATTTAAAGAAGTCATTTTCGGCTAACATTGAATACTCTGGAGTAAGAATGTCAGGCAGTTTTTAAAGCATTTGCATGCATATGTAGTAAACTGCTTATTACTTTTGAATAGCCAAAAAGTTTGTGAATATGGAGTTTTAGTGCAACATCTGGTATCAAGAGGATTAGCTTTATGAGTTATCTCCTTTGCTGTGTAGAATTTGGAAATCTTGTCTACAAAGACAGAAGATGTGCACCATTTGAGATTGCTTGACTTTGTCTCCCCTAAAGAAATGACTTTCTTTGAATAAGGGAGTAGAAGTTATTGTACTTGGATAAAAAAGGAGATTCTCTTTGTTCCTCAGGATCCTATTTTCTCCTCTGTGTATGGTGAGACAATTTTCCCAGTGGCAGAGAAAATGGGATGCATTTATGACTTTTGCAGGAGGCCACTGAACTAGGAATGTCAGGGCCTGCTGAAGATGGGAAAGTGAGAACCTCCATGGCAGTGCGGGCATCCCTCAGAAACAAAACACAGCAAGCAGAGGAAGCTGCCCCTGCAGTGTCCCCAGCACTGGGCTGTGCCTTTGCAGGGGGCTCCAGTCTGCACTTTGCTGCTGAAGCAGGGCTGTGGCTGCCCTCCAGATGGCCTGGCTTCACAGGGCAGCCTCCCTGCAGGCTGAATTTTTCTCAGCAAGGTCATTTTTACTCAGGTGCACAGAAAAACACTTAAAGGTCAATGTCTAAGGAGAGACCTTAACCCATTAATGGCAATAGCACAGTCAAAGAAAACTGAAGCATAAGAATGACCATTTATTGATTTTGCTGACATAGATGTTATCCATTTGCTGTTCTGAATTAGGGGAAGAGAGATGTTCCTGATAGTAGAGGCTTGTTCTGGTTACACTTCCTTAGTGAATGAGTTGGGGTCCTAATGCTTTACATCAGAATGCAGAGATCCATTGCGAGAAACAGGAGAAACATTTCCGAGAAATGGTTTGAAAAAACCCTAAGTTCATTCATGCAATTGCACTGATAAGAAAACAACAGTTAACTCTTTGGAAAGACACAGACAGTTCCTTTTTTTAAAATATATATTAGCTCTGCAGCCTGTTTCACATCCTTACTGGCAAGTACATGGTCATTGCTGCTGCTGGCTCCTGAGCAAAATGAAATCACACTGTTTGCAATAGCTGCTTTCTTCAGGCTGCATTTAAGTGGTGGGTGGGGGATACAAAATGAAAGGGGCTGAAATGGGCTTAAGTTTCTTGTTGCTTGAATGAATTAAGTAAATTTCTGAATGCTGTAGTTTCCTTTTTTTATTTCTTAAATTTTCCTTTCCAGAAAATGGCTGTTCCTCCTGCATATGCTGACCTGGGCAAATCTGCCAGAGATATTTTCACCAAGGGATATGGTAAATAAAGCCAAAATAAGTTTGGTCTTTTGCTGTCTACCTGACTCCTGAAAATGTTAGAATTTTATTACTTTCCCCTGAGAAATACTCCAGTTATTTCCATTAGAATCCACAGAATCACAGCTTCACATTGCCCTTGCTGTTTGGAAAGGGAGGGTAACTTACTTTTCTTTTGATAAAATTCTTCCTGTTCCCCATAGTACTGTTGTTGGTTTTGTGAGAAAATTGTGTGCTGTTTTTTGGCTGCACCCTTGTGTTGATGAACAGGATCACTGATGGCAATAGTTTGTTTATGAACAGAATGCTGCTCACTGGGAATAAAGTATCATTACCTAATTTGATCCCAATTATATTGCTGAGGTCAATAGGATTCATCAGTGAAGTGCTATCTGAAGTGAGTACAAGCTGCTTCTTAGAAACACATGGTTTGATAACTGTGCCCTTGGTTTAACTATTTAATAGTTCACAGGTGATTTAGAAGCGAGTTTTAAGAACTAAATCAGAAGTGCTTTTCAAATTAACATGTATGTGATTCATATTTTTTACTCACTCTCTAGGTTTTGGGTTAATAAAGCTTGATTTGAAAACAAGATCTGAAAATGGACTGGTGAGTTTGTAAGCACATTAAAATTCAAAACATTGCAGTGGTTTTGTAATTACTGTATATTTATTTTTAAAAAATATATATTTGTATTTATATGAGCTAATATTTAACAAATTATAATGACTGATATGTTCTACAAGTATAAGCATTTTCCTGATTGCATCTATGTATATAGTGACAAATACATGTATGCATAAATTACTTTTTTCTTTTAGGAATTTACAAGCTCAGGTTCAGCAAACTCAGAAACAAACAAAGTCAGTGGTAGTTTGGAAACAAAATATAGATGGGTGGAATATGGATTGATGTTCACAGAAAAGTGGAACACCGACAACACACTAGGCACTGAGATTACTCTTGAAGATCAGGTAATTTTTGGCTCCAGTAAAGCAATTTGCAAATTCACTTATTCCAATGCTTAATTAGAAATTCAATCACTGAATTTTTTTTTCTGCTCAGCTTGCACGGGGCCTGAAGCTGACCTTTGACTCCACCTTCTCTCCTAACACTGGGTAAGAAATGAGTAAGCTAAAGTGACAAAAAGGCATTTTTAATTATTTGTCCTGAGATATCAAGACAGGTAATAATCAACCTGTGTATGATGAAATCATGTCCATGTCACCTAAATCTTAGTGTTAATAATCCCTTTTTAATCCTTAACCATAGCAAGCAAACTTAAACACAATAGCTTGAAAATTATAGTTAGAATTAGAGAGTGAAGAAGTTGTGGTTTTACTCCATTGTGTATTTGTGGCCATGTCAGAGGATGAGCTGCTGCCTTAATAAAAGCACTAAACAAGTCAGCTGTAATGCAAAGCTTAACGAGCTCCAGGGGCCAGTTGGGCACAGCTCTGATAGGCTGACACAGAACTGGGCTCTTGTCCCAAGCTGAATTTATCATCCCAATTCTTGAAGGCCACAGTGTGCCTGGGTGCTGGATGGGTATTTCTGACATGGTGATTGGATGCCATGTTTTATGTGGGCCAGAGGGATTAAGCAGCAGCTGCAGGTCTAGATGTTGGTTTATTTTTTTCCCCTGATTATCTTTGTGCAAGCAGTGCTGCCAGTGAGTCAAAATACTCTGCACATCAGCTTTCCAGAGCAGCAGACTGCACTGCAAGCTCTTGGGGTAATAGTCCCAGGGCAGCTTTCACCCTGTCTTTTAGATTTAGTGTTCTGCATTGTTACCTGCTTTCAGTCCACTCCTAATTCTAGATTAACAAGATACTTTTGTTAAACCGAATAATCTCAAGTAGATTTTTATAATTATTTCTTAACTGGTAGGATTCTTAAAGAAATTAAAAGGAAAAACCTTGTTTAAGAATGTTGTAACACGTCTAGAAGTATTTCTTGGGCACTTCACGGACACTGTAGTTAGGATTGCCTTGAGATAACTGTTAAATGTGGTTAAATGGAGTAAGATTCAATCCTGGTGTGACCTGGCTTAGTTTGACAGTTATGCACCATGTCTGAATATGAGACTTCTTCTCCCTCTCCTCATTATTACTGATTGTGAGGAATCTTTCAGCAGGTAAAGTCATTTTTTGGAGCACTCGGTGTTCTTACCTCTGTCCCTGTGACATTGGTGGCAGAGGTACTGCTGATTTTTACAGAAGTTGTAGATGAGTGCTTTTGGCACTCCTGCACTTTATTTCTGATTCTGCAAAACACAAGAACTTCCTGGGTCAGAGTTAATAATAACAGAAAAGAGATCAGTCTCTCTGTGGGTCTGATACAGCACTGATACTGTTCTTGGAGGTTGTTTTTGTCAGCTGATGTGAAAGGTTGATTTGAAATTTCAAATTAGCCTGACTTTTCCAGAAAGATTTCAGTAAAGATTTGGTCAAAGACAGAAGACACTTGTAAAAAGGGAAGAAAAAAATCTTAAATTAAGAGTAGCTGAATATATTAGACATAACTCTCTTGCCTTGTGAAAGTCTGCACCCTTGATGTAAATCAGCCTAAGAACACATGAGGAAAATACTGTTCTGGCCAATAGTATAAAAATAAACAAGTGACTCAGGAAAGTTTATTTCTGCCTGGCAGCTTTCTGGTGGCTGTAAATGGCTGTAACCATTAAAGCTCACAAAGTACCATAAGGAGAAATGGGCATGTCAGAGCCACTGAAGCAGCCTGCTTGCTTCACAGCAGAGATTTTCATCTTTCACAGCAGGAAATCACAAAGTTGTGATTTCCTAATGTCTGTCCAGTAAATAAAATTACCCAATTCACTAGGATTGTCTAAAAATGGTTTGCTTGGGACAGGCAAGTCCACTACTGTGGACTTCTGGTGGCAAACCTGTAAACTTCTACAGTTTCCATTCCTTCCCTGTATGTACCAAACTTCCAAAACCATTGTATCAGCTGGAGATAAGGATATGGTTTTGTTAATTCCCATCTGTGTGCAGCTGCTTTTCAGAAGACAGTCCAGAAGTGCTTTGTGGGGCACCACACCACATTTTATAGCTCATTTGCAGAGAATTCACTGTAGCTGACTTGGGATTTTTAAAGGTGAACACGAGAAGGTGACATATCATGTGGCTCCCTAGGGATGTACACGTTCTCTTCAGGAATTGTTACACTGAGTTAAACTAAGTGATATGATGGAATTGCTACCTACAGGTGTACCTTTGCAAAGATATGATATCTTCCTTTTCTCTTTAGGAAAAAGAGTGCTAAAATTAAGTCGGGGTACAAAAGGGAGCACATCAACATCGGCTGTGACATGGATTTTGATATTGCGGGCCCTTCGATACGTGGAGCTCTCGTGCTTGGCTACGAGGGGTGGCTGGCAGGCTACCAAATGACTTTTGAGACAGCAAAGTCCAGAGTAACCCAGAGCAACTTCGCTGTTGGCTATAAGACTGATGAATTCCAGCTTCATACTAATGTGTAAGTACTGGCAGACAGGCACTAAAAAGGAATTTGGAAAGATTTTGCTGCTTACTAAACAATGAAAGGGTCAGAGGTTCAGCAATGGTGAACAAGGGAATGGTGAATTGGAAATTAATTCTTCATTAAAGGTGTCAAGCTGTATTTTTTCAGCTGCATTACCTTTTCTTTGAGTTGTGTGGGGGATTGCATGATGGAAGGAACTGGAACTCACTAAGCACCCAAGGGTCCAAAGTCTGTCTAACAGATAAGGACTGTTAGAACCCATTAGTGGTATAATAAAAAAAGTAAGTTATAAAAATACTCTTTGTGAAAGCTGAAAAAAGCAATGCTTTCCTTTTACACCTGTCAGCATCAAGCAAAATGGTGGCTTGATGTGTGGATGAAAGAGTTAATCAGAGGATGAAGAAGAACAGGCAAAAGGGAGTGACTGGAAGAGATTAGGACTGGGTTTGTTTCAGTACTGGAAGGGATATGGTGTAAAAGTTTATTTGGTATTGCAACTTCTAATAATACATTTACACAAGTATTTGTCCATTCCGAATGCATCAACAGTGGGAAACCAGGATCAAATTCCATGAATTTATCTGTTTCCTGTTCCTCTTAAACAGGCAATTTATGCCTTTGGGGAAGACAGTTTTTTAAGATTAGGCAGTCCCTAATCCATTCTCCTGCCCCCCCTTCTGTGCCCCTGGGTAATTGGATATTTTGCATGTAGCAGAGCTATTCCAGGCTGTTTCCATCTGGGGGCTGAACAAGCATTCTGCCTTCCTAGAGCTACTTCTTCAAAGGCCTTCTGTTCCGTTTCCTGCTGGTTTGCAGCAGTCTGGTTTAGGAAGCTCCCGCTGCCTCACAGAACAATCGAACCCCCACAGCCCAGACTGGATGTTTGAAGGAGTGCCAAAGCACAGAAATGTGGGCAGAAAACTTCCATCAAAACAATATGTGGGGTCCCCTTCCACTCAGGAGTTAGAAGTTACTCCTTCAAGTGCAATGACTTTCAGCTTAGTTGTGCTGTAGCAGTTCAAAACATTTTATTATTGGCTTCTGCTATAAAATGCTGTGGTTATTATTGCTCTTAATTAAAGCAACAGCAGAAACTCATAGCAGCAGCAGGGGCTAGATCTGTTTCTTGTATTCCTGAGGGTCTGCTTCTCAGGTTGCTGTTATTGTACAAAACTATAGATGCATGATGCAAATAGAAATCTTACTTATTGTTAATAATAGATTAGTTAGGTGATTGATGTATTTCAGCTTTGAAAACATGTCAGAGCTTTTATATAATCCCAGAAAGAGTAGTGTATGGAACTCCCCTCATTAGGCTGCTTGGTTTTTACATCTACACAGGTCAGTGTTTCACTGGGATGCTGTGGCAGAGCAGATAATGTAACTAGGTGGGGTATGAAGCATGATTTTTTTGTTCCTGGCATTACACAAACCAGGTGGGGACTCTAGAAAGTTACTTGCCATCAGGGTGCCTTAATATATTAATTTTCAGAGGGGGCTAGTGTTATTTTTTTTTTACTATAACTACATTAAAACTACATCAACTCTATTATTGGCATAAAAAGTGCTATTATTACTATTGGAGTTTAAAAGAAGTTGACATTATTATTATTCTTTAATAATAAAACCAAGGGAGGTAGGGCTGGATAATTTCTAGTTTTAAATATGACTTTCCTCATTTTTTAAGCATAGCTCAGACCGCCCCCCCCCTAATGTTGCAGGTCAAGACAGAGCTGTGTGGGAACCTTGCACAAAACCTGCCTGTATAACCAGCTCTCCTCAGTCCTTTTTAATCTCTCCTTTTCTTGAGAGCCAAGCACATGCAGTTAATGTGAGCTTCAGTCTTATCTGAAGTAAGTATTGTAGTGTTTTTCTGGAAGAATTGCTCTAACAATTTAAAAGGCTGTTGCTATTGCTTGAACTTCTAAATAGGCATATCACTGCTGTCTGTGCAACTGTTATGAACTAAAGAATATCAGACCAAAGGGGTAAAAAGGAAAAGATCCTAAATGTACCCCTTTTTGTAATCATTAAAGGTCTGGTGTACTCTAATAATTGGAACCAGATTATATCACAGTTTAGAAATAACCCCAGATTAGATTTTCCTGGGGTTTAAACCCTGTTTTTCTACAATATGTTTGTATCATCTCTTTAAGAAAATAAGCAAAAAAGGAAATTCAGATGCTCACTGGTTTATGGGGAGTGCAAGGCCTTTAGCAGTCTATGGTCTTGTTTTTATGATCTGCATGCTGTAATGTTTTGCCTTTTATTTACCACACTTTATTCCTTTGTGACAATGGGGCAATAGTAATTGGAAGTTGTGCTACTCACTGTTCAGCTGTGGGCCAGTGCTCTGTGCAAAGCAAAATTAGTTCCATTTCTGTTTCTAGTCCATAGACCACAGCACAGATGCACCCTAAAGACTGTTGCAAATGGAATTCATTTGCAAAAGCCTGTAGACTTGCACATTAAGTTGGCATCTTCACCTGTGATACAGTTCCTCTGTGTCTGGTAAAAGCATGCTGACATGGCAGTTTTGGGATGACTCAGGCTCTGTGACTGGGGTACAGCCCTCTCAGGGCACAAGGGGACATTTGCTGGGGAAAATAATTATTTCAGAGACACACAGGGAAAAATAAATCTCTCTACTAAAAAGATTCCCATCTACAGGAAAGAGAAAATTAGAAGCTGTCATCATTGGTCTAATTTTTGATAGTTTGTCATGGGTTTTTTTCAGTTTTAGAAGTTGTTGAAATATAATAATCTGCAATGAATTGAAGTGTTTAAAAATAGCTTCATAACCAATCTGGCCTAATGTCTCTATCTTAGTTGTTATAGGGATATTTAATGAGGTGTAAGTAGATGTTGTGCAAATACAGCTCTTACTGGAAAAATAAAAGCTGATTGTTTTGGGGTGCTGTTTAAAACGACACTAATGCATTCCTTCCAGGAATGACGGAACCGAGTTTGGTGGCTCCATTTACCAGAAGGTGAATGATAAACTGGAGACTGCTGTGAATCTGGCTTGGACAGCTGGAAATAGCAACACTCGCTTTGGAATAGCAGCCAAGTATCAGATTGACCCAGATGCCTCTTTTTCTGTGAGTCCTGTGCATGTGCATTTATATGCATTTGAAAAGAAGTGCTTGTAATGGAAGTGGAAAGCAGCTTTCCATCAGCAGAGCATGGTCCTGATGCAGTTCTGTGCTGTGTACTTGGATCTGTTTGTTTTGGTTTTGGCAGCCTGAGAGCACAGCTATTGGATTTTCCTTAAAAGAAACACAGAATGTTTTATTGTAATACTGGGCACTATTTTGAGACTGTTTTTGTGTCAGTCTGGGAAAAATTAAAGATTGTGTTAATAAACCCATTCTTTTCTACCGTGACTGTAGATTCTTTGAGATTTGGGATTTAAGTTACAGAAAAATTAACTCTAGATTTATCTGGGATTTAAAACTTGAAATCCTTACATGCTTAAAAGCTGTTGCATAATTCTCAGGCATGGAGCACTTTGAAGAAAGATACTAAATTATTTACTATTTATTACTAAATAATGCTTTATTGTTTCCCTTTAAGGCTAAAGTGAACAACTCCAGTCTGATTGGGTTAGGATACACTCAGACTTTAAAGCCAGGTAAGTCTATGGAGAAAAAAGTCAGAATCAATAAAGTGATACTTTAATCTTGAAATACCAAAAGTTTTTTGGTGATAAAGTATGATGGGTTTTGTAAGATTGCTCTTCATGCTTGGCAAGCCAAAAATGAACTTTTCTAGGGAGTGTTCTGTTAATTTTGGATATCTGGTTGAAGCAGAATTATTAGAGACCATTGTCCACTGACCAGTCACACAGTCTCTCATGTTGATATAAAATATGTGTATATTTTTTTATGTCACAGATCAGTAACTAAATTTTTAATATTTCAGAGGCTTCCTATTACAGTTTATTCTTCTTAAAAATGTGACTTTCTCAAGGTCCCCTGGCCCAGGAAGAGGGCAATCTTTCTGCTGCAAAATTGGTTTTAATGTAGTGTAATAAATCTGCTGCCAGAATACTGAGCAGATTGACATGAGATATTACAGCAGATGGGGCTTGGGCTTTTTCATACCCAGATTTTAAAGTGGTTTAGAAAGGTGAGTATGTATCAAGGTCCCACGTTTTTGTAATTTTGGACTCTAAAATTAGATTAATCAGTAGACCAGCAGCAGTGAATTGGCACAGAGCTTTAATTACTTGAAGTGATAAAAAGCAGAATCTATCATCATGGTTTATTATAAATTTCATAATTCAGAAAGATTTCTTATCTGCAGATTGTTTTAAAATGCCCAGTCCTTCCAAGGCCAGCTGCCAAATCCCATTAACTTGGCTACCCAATAAATTAAAGCAGTAACAGACATGGCACTTTCTGAACATAAAGCTCATTCCAGGTTTTGACTTTTCTCTCCCTTTTCTCTATTGCAGGTATCAAACTGACGTTGTCAGCTTTGTTGGATGGCAAGAATGTCAATGCAGGGGGTCACAAACTTGGTCTAGGATTGGAATTTGAAGCATAAGGAGTGATTTCATAATTGCTAATCTGAAAATACAGCATAGCTACCTTCAGAAAATAGTGTACCTTTCAATGTTTTGTCTGGGGTGCAAGTGTTGCTACGTATCTGTCCTGCTAGTCCTGGTTAAAGACAGCTAAGCTTTAAAAATGATGTTAAAGAAGTGGAGACAAAATCATAAATAAAAAATCCTAGCTTTTTTCCTTTATGTAATTGCTCATCACATCTGTCAGCTGCCACATGATAAGAAGAAGGAAGGTGTTGATTACCTCTACTAATATATTGATGGCACAAGGAATGTGTTAATGTGTTGTAAAACCTGGGAATTGCAGACCACTATATTGTACTGTTCACTGTGTAAGCAAAATGTTCCGACACCTAAGGTTTCAGTCAATGAGGGAATGTGCAAAACTGTCTGAAAAAGGGATTTTAAAATTTATTTTTTTAGATATGTGTTTCATCCATGGTTCGTCTTACTTGGTTACCCCGCACCTACTGCTGTCTCCAGAATGCTTTAGGTTGTCTGACTTGTCCAAGTCCTTGTGGAGGAGGTTTGATGTGACTCAGCCAATGCTGCCTGTCCTGTGTTGTGGTTCCTTCCCCTTGCACTGATGAAAAAGCTTGTAAAATGGACATAATCAGGGAAGAGTCTTTGCAACTGCAATCACATAGTTGCATCACTAATTCTAAAACGGAGTTTTCTTTTATTACCACTTTTTTTTAGCAACTAAATGGGTACATTTTTAGAGAGTCTTCCATTTTGTGTGGAACTAGACCCCAAAATGCTGTACTTGACACTACTAAAAATGGATAAAAAACCCAAACCTGACTTGAATAAAATATTGAAATGTCATCTTTTACTCTGTCTTTATATTAATTGTGAAAACAATTCCATCTACAGTTGTGGCTCCAGCAGAAGACTGGCAACGTCTTGGTGTGTGTTTTGTACCACACAAACCAAAATTACCGAGAAGAATTAAATTCCAGCTGTGGGCACTGTTCTTAGTGCTGCCTAAGCTCTGACAACTGCACGTTACATGTGTCTATCTCATGGATAGAACAAGCTAACGTGACTTATTTATTACAGAATTCAGTAAGTGAATTACCTCTCTGTAAAAGAGTAAGTGTGGGCAATGAAGAGCTTGGCTCAGCCTCATGGATAGAACAAGCTAACGTGACTTATTTATTACAGAATTCAGTAAGTGAATTACCTCTCTGTAAAATAGTAATGAAGAGCTTGGCTCAGCCTCCGCGGCTGTTGATCAGTGTTGGTATTTTTCGCGAGGAGGCCGTGGCCGGGGGTGGCTGCAGATGGCGAGAGCTGCGGCGCAGGACGTGCCCGATGAGGCAACGCCATTGCGACAGTGACACTGCACCGCCACCGCAGCGACAGCCCGCGGCTTGGGCAAGGCTGCTTCCCCCTCAGCATCTCCTCTCAGACATTTAACCCAGCGCTGCTGGGAGGAGCGGAGCCCTTCAGCTCCCAGGAGCAGTGCGCGAGCAGTGAGCGAACCAGAACCGGTTTAAAGCTGAGATTGGAGCGTTCAGATTTATCAGATAGAGGAATCAGATAAAGGAAAAACCTTTTCTCCCTCGGGGCGGCCGGGCTCTGGACCCCGTGCTGCCCGGGGAGCGGTGCAGTCCCAGCCCCGGAGGGGTTCCTGAGGCGCCGGGATGGGCGCCGGGCGATGGGATTTAAGGGTTACGGTGCTGGTGGAGGGTGCGAAAGGTGTCCCAGCCCCGCTGGTTCCATGCCCAGCAGGTCACGCTGTGCTCACGGCTGTACTCCAGCAGCCCGTGCCCGCACGGTTCCATCCCCTCCGTTCCACAGTTCCCGTGTCTGTGACGCCGCCGCGCCGCCCTCAGCTCCGCGCGCGCCCCGTGCGCGTGCGCGGCTGCCTCACGAGGGGCGGCGCCATCGCCACGTCCGCGGAGGGGCCAAGAGGCGGGGCCCGGCGGGCCGCGCCCTGTGCTGGCTGCTGCTCTGCGGCTGGGCCCTGGCGGCCCGCGGGGAGGAATCCCTCGGTGAGCGCCGCGGGGCCGGGCGGGGGGCTGGCTGCGGGCTGTGGGCGTAGCGCGGTCGCCCCGCCGGTCTCTCTCGCCGGTCTCTTCCGTTGGGCCTGGAGCGCTGTGCGGGCCGCGCCTTGAGGTGACCGCTGTGGCCCCGGCCTGGCCTCGGCCTTGAGGTGACCGGTGTGGCCCCGGCCTGGCCTCGGCCTCTGCTCTGTGGGCTGGGTGGGCGCAGGGCAGGGGCAGCGCCAGGTGTGCAGAGCTTTTGTTGCTGTGAAGAGCGGTTTGGCTGGTTACTTCATTCATCAGACTTGGGATGCTTTTTCTAAATAGTCTGGCTGCGTGCCTGGTTTTAGTCTCCCCTCTCCTAGAAATTAAGTTTATGTTATTCTGCAAGTTGACTCCTGGTTAAGTGTTTTCGTAATCCCCCCTAAAACTACAGACGGCTGTAATGAAAGGCTGGTAAGAAATGTGTGGTTCAGGGACAGTGAGTTCCTCTTTGTTTTGGATGGAGTATTGGCTGGGCAGTGAAGAGAAAGGAATTAGTGAAGGAAAAAAAGAAGGGAACTGTTTGATCCATCAGTTCCTTCCGTGCTTGTCAGTCAGTATCTCCACACCAGCTGTATCTGTGTTGCCCCTCGCCTGCTTTAATGGGTAGGCAGTAAGAATTTGGGACAGAAATCTGTAGGAAATGGAGAGTTTTTAACTTCAGGAGTCATGAAACAACTTGCTTTCTAAAGCAGTTTTCCTGGAAGTGAGTTTTAACCATGATGTGTTTTTTATGTCCAGTGTTTGTATTGCTAACTCTGTCACCATGATTGAACATTAGTATCTGCTCCTAAAGCTGAGGCATCTCTGGATCTAAAATCATCTGACAGTGTTGTGTAATCAGTGCAACCACTGTTTATAATGCCAAATAGTTTGGGGTAAATATCATAAATCAGTTGTGGTTTAGCTGCTAAACTTCCAGCTGCTATTAAAACAAAAACCCAGGCATATTTTAGGAATAATAGGAAATTGCTCTTTCTCAGTCTGAAGGTGCAGCAATAGCCACTGGGAGTCCCTTGCATTTAAGCATATATCCTTCTAAAACTCCAGTGTTAAAATCAGTTCAAGATTAACTTGAAGTGTAAGGCCAGATGCAGTATAGTTTTATAGAGAAAATACTCTTGTTTGTATTTCAAACAGTTTAGCTCTTACTCTCTAATAGTTCTTGTGTGTTTGGGGAGGATAGCAGCAATGCTGACCTCACTCACAATAGCCAGCTAGCTATGAATGTGGAATTATCTTGCAACTGCCTTTCCTCATATTGATCTCTGCACATGCAACTAGCTGGCTTAAACCTGAGGAGAGAGCAGAATTCCCTAAACTTGCCCTGGGTAAGAACTGCACAAGTTAATGTTGGTGTGATAATTCAGATGAGTGTTTTTTCAGCAACACAAAGTGTGTTAGGTGTGAAATGGTTGAATTTCGGCAGAGAGGCACCGTGGTGTCTGCTGCACGTGAGAGGAGTTGAGTCTTCTGTGTTTTCCATTTGGTTAAAGAGTAATTCATACTGCAGAAGTGTGCCATGTAAACAAGAGCTCTGTTGTAACTGAACCTCAGCAGATACACAAGTTCCATGAATAACATCATTCAATGTCCCCTCTGTAATATTTCACTTACAAGTAACCTGACACGAGAAGTTGCTTGAATGCTTCATTTCTAGAGCCTGGAACTTTCCTGTGAGCCTTGAAAATGTTTAATGAAAGTACTGTTGCTTTTGTGAAATGAAAAATTAGTTTGGCATGCCAAAATGCAAGGCAAGTATGGTTTTCCATTTTAAATGAAAATGCAGGCTGAAAGTCTAAAATTTGTTTTACATTGTTTAAGATGCCTCTGGATTTGAATCTGATAGTGATGTGCTGCAAACATGAATAGTTTGCTCATATTTAGGCTTAAAAATTGGCTATTAAACTCTCTGCATATTTTTTTTACTGTTCTTTGGATAAAGAAAAGGGACAGTGGGCTCTGTGTGTGGATTTAATGCTCACCTTGTTTTTTATGTATTTCTGCAAAGCCTTGCAGCATTGGAGAGATGCTGAATTTGCCTGAGGGTGCATTGTTACTGTGCTATTTCTGACTTACTTCATTACAATAACTGCTGCCAACAAATGCTTTCCTCCAGGAGCATGAGCAGCATTTGTTTTTAACTCGTGGTTCAGTAGTTTCATTTGAGGTAATATAAGATTGGAAATCTCTTACAGTGGCTACAAATTCAATAAAAAGTAGTGCCTGGGAAGAGGTGCTGCTGTCCTGTGTCCTGACTGAAAAGGACTTTGCAGTGTCTTCTCATTTTTTTGTTGGTAAAACTTGCAGTGGTGAAAGATGAAAATCTTAACTGCAGGAAAATCTTTCCTGAGAACATCCTCCTTTGTAGGCCTCAGCTCATTCTGTGGGAGGAAGAATTTGATGATGGAGAAAATGCTAGTCATGTATGATTGTATGAGATGTCATGAGTCCACAGAGGGAAGAATGACAGCTCTTTGAAGTTAAGTCTGGAAAACAGGCGTGCTGAGTTTTTCGGGGACACTTTGCCACACTGATCTGGAAGGCATGTGCTTCCAAACTTTAGTTCCTGTCCCACTCAAGACTTTTCTTTGGAAGTTGCCAAAGTGCAGGAGTATGTATTTCTGCATATGAATGCTAAAAAGTTTGCAGTGTGACGTATGCTGTGTTCTTCATATGATTTCTTCTCTGTGAAGGAAATTTGTGGCAATAGTTTTCTGTCAGAGAAGTCAGTGCCTTGTGCATAGTGCTGATTGTTTCTCATCCTTTTCTCAGGTTCTGTGAAAGAGGATGTGCTTACAAAAAATATTTCTTCTACAAGTGAGAATGAAACACTGAGTAGATCCCAAAATTTGACAGACAGCTTGCAGAGTTCAACCTCAGCAGGAAAGGAGGCCAAAATCAATTCGGTGACTGCCGGAAAGCCACCTACAGCAAATGGTGACTCTTTGTCACCTGATGTCCCTGCTAGTCCAGTATCACAGGTGGATGTTGATGCTTCTGAAGATACTAAAATTGAGGAAGAAGATCTTCTAACAGATCTGAAAGACACACTAAATAGTTCCCCACCCATCATCAAAGAAACTATGGAGTCAGATGGAGATGACTATGGATACGAAATGACACCAAACTCCAGATACAGTCCAGACCTTCTAGAGATGTCAGAAGACGACAACTCTGACACCATCAGTAATTACAATGAGGAGATCAAGACCCTTGATGAGAAGATAAAAGCTGTTTCTGTCTCAGGGTTGGATGAAGAGGAAGACAGCCATTTCTTTTTTCATCTGGTTGTAGTTGCCTTCTTAGTAGCTGTTGTTTATGTCACCTATCACAATAAGAGGAAGGTAGGTGTGCTCTGAAAGGTTGAGAGAAACAGCTGGAGTGTTTAAAATAAAGTTGCATTCCCTTGTACATGTTTTTAACAAGAGGAACTTAGCTTTTTGAAGAATGAAATCTTTGACTACTTAGTCTTGTGATAATACTAATATGCAGATCATTAATGTCATTTTTATCTGCACAATGAAAAGAAACTTGAATCAAATATTTACAATAAGAAAATGAGTTAATTGGTAACATCAGTAATCAATCAGTGCAGTAATGAACACTGGCAGTGCACAACATGAATTCTGTAAAGGGGACCTGAGCCAAGTCAAGTGGGGGTGAATGATTAACTAATTTTTTTCTGCACAGGAAAACAAGAAATTAAGGGAGGTTTAACTGCAAACGGCGTGGGAATGTTCTTGTTATGATTGTGATAATCTTTCTAATAGTCACTTTAATATGGTCTTTAGATCATGGACATTCTGAGGGTGTAGCTACAAACTTTTAGAAAGTGTTTAATGCTGCTTCCAGTTTTACATAGAGAAGCTACTAAGTTGCTATTTTCAGGTAAATGTTTCTTCAGTACAAACTAATTCTCCGTGTCTCAAAAATAGTCTGATTGTTGTTATTCCAAAATATATTGCTAGCATTAAAAGTTAGCTTCAGCCCAACCAGACACAACAGAAGTGCATGCACAAATTTGCATTAAGCAATAGATTACCTTTTAGATATGAGGAAAGTTTAGTGTTTATCTTGGGGGAGAATACTGTTCTGGGTGAGGATTTGCAGGACCCAAAAGAAAGCAGCTGAAAACCCAAAACCTTCTTTACTGTGCAGTGGCCTGTCTATAATGAGCATTGCCAACTCCTTTTAGGGGAAGATGTTGAGGACTGTTGCATTTTGAAAATTTATCTGAGAGCAGTTCAAATAATTTAGAAATGTATTGGCTTTGCTGCAGTAATGCCCTTGCCAGCCTGGGGGGTGAAACCATGGTGTCAGTAGCACTGTGAAGCTGTCTCTCAAACCCAGCATGTTTCTGCACAGCATCTATAAGTTGTCCTGTTATTCTTTCAGATCTTCTTACTGGTGCAGAGCCGAAGATGGAGGGATGGCCTGTGCTCCAGGACAGTGGAATACCATCGTTTAGATCAGAACGTTAACGAAGCGATGCCTTCCCTGAAAATAACCAATGACTATGTGTTCTGAAAGCACTGTGACTTGAGTTTGCTGAACTTAGCACTCTTTGCCTGCCCAGTCATGTAATGATATTCAGGTATTCTAAATAAGCTGCTTGTGCAGAAATGAGATGTACTCTCTTTGACCTGGATGTTTTGGAGATTCAGTGTCATGGAAGATCAAGGGCATGACCCATCTGTTTGCTACTTTGGTCGGGTTTTATATCAACTGTAAAGATAGAGAATTTAATAAATTAGTGCTCTTTCCATTCATTAAGCATCATTCCCTTCTGTCTGGAGCAGTCTTAATAGTCATACTACAAAAAAATAGGCATAAAATATTTTAGGTCTAATAAATTAATGACTTTGGCATCACTAAATCAAATTAATGATCTCTTTGCTAATCACTTACATGGCTCATAAATTCCACTATATTGCAAACTTAAAATATAATTACTTTCTTCTGTGCTTAAATTTTGATGCTGCAAGCCTTTCATCTCATTTTTTCTGATTCTGTTTTCTTGTTGCATAATTTGATCCTATTTTGGCAAAATAGCTGGAATGGCAATTTAATAATTTATGTATGTGTTCATGCCATAAATAATTTTAAAACGATTATGTATAACCCGTTTTATTTCAGAAGTTCTGTATCATATATTTCCTTCCATGTTTAAGGTGTTTGTGAAAGTATGCAGCTTCTGGACTGTCCCTTTTTTTTCTCTGATGCTATTTATGACTTCATTGTCTTTGTAACTAATGAGTGGAAAACAAGCCTTGTTGAATAATTTTACTAAAATGTAGATAGCTGACAGGCTTTCAATACATCAAAGCTTTCTGTTGAATTTGAAGACAGTTGGGAAATGGCTATGTGATTTGTTATATTATAAAGGGGAGAAACTGTCAGAATAATTTATTTGGTACTTTTTCTGACCTAGGTAACAGGTGAAAGTAAGGGTGTCAGTGGACAGTGCACTCTCATTTTTGACAAACATTTATGCATTAGTGTAAATCAAGTTACTGCTACAGTAGTTTTTTGGGGGGTTGTTTTTTTTTTGTCTTTTGTACTTTCATTATTTATGTTTTCATGAGTTGTAAAATATAAAATTTTAGTTTTCTGTACATTTTATTTGTGATTTAGTTTTCAGACTGGTATGTTTGTAAATAATGGTGAATCAGAACCCCATAATTAATGACTTGGTATTCAAGTAGTTATGTAACATTTGGAAACAAATCAATTTCACGCCTGTTGGCATGAGGAGTCTGAAGGCATGATATTGTTTTAGGAATGAAATGCTAAAAGTTCTGTATCCTACTGTTAAATGCATTCTTTTCATAACCACAGGAAGTAAAGCACAAACAAAATATCTCCAAACTCTTTTCTTGCGGTAATTTTTATTGTATTTGGACTTGTATCACTTAATATTTTGAATAAGGTTTTTAAAATAAATGACAATAATAAGCCTGTGTTTCTTACCTTAACTATTTCACTGCTTTTATACAGTAACTTATGATAAAAAACTTGCTTATGCTTGGAATTGGAAACCATTTCAAAATGGTTTCCAATTTTCCAATTTCCATTTCTCTGTTGCCCATACTGGATGTATGAAGGTTTGTTATGTGCATCTGTTAAATGCTGTGTAGGGTAGATAGCAAGGCTTAAATTAAATATTTTAAGCTGTGGGAATTAATACATTCTTTTACAAGATTTGTTTAGCTTAAGTTATTTAGTCTATAATTCTTGTGGAAGGTATTTGAAATTCTTACCTGAACATACCTACTTTGAAGTGTAACACTGTTGTGGTCAAGATCTAAAGGAAAGGTTACTTCTCAAAGCTCCTTTAGGGTGTTTAAATATTGGAATTTGAGGTGGTGGCTAATGTTTTTGCACCCAAGAAATTCAGTAACTTTGTCCTTAAAAGTTACTGATTATAGTGTAGTGATTTTGACAGTAGAAAATAGTATGTTCACCCTTGGCAGAAGCTTTTGTTCCTTTCAGCTTGGTCCCTTACACAGGACCCACACTGAGCAGCCTGCAGCCTCACTGTGCAGAGATACAGTGATACCCATGTGAGAAATTTCATTTGCTCTTCAACCCACCCAGTGAATTAGACCATCGAGACAAATGTTACACTTTCAGCCACTTCCCTCACTATAATAGCTACAATACTGTTAAAAAATACAGAAAATTAATATCAGTCTAAATTAGTAGAAATAAGGCATGTTTTGTTACTTTCTGGAGTTCATAGATATGAACTTCATCCATGTTGGCTGTCTTCCAAAGCTCTTGGAGCACAGTTCAGCTGGTGGAATAAAACCAATGTAAATTTCTTCTTTCAGCTTTCTGCTCAACTCTCAGTGTCTTCTTTAGGACTTATATGTTTGAGGAATAATCTTGCATTTCCTTGCCCTGCTTCCTTCAAATTGTCCTTCTGGATAAGAAGAAGTCTCTGAGAAGAGATATTTATTAATCTTTACAGCTTTTAAACTGTTCCTTACAACAAACCCAATAACTTCTGGAGGAGGAATGCACACAGCTAATGGTGTGATTGGCAGCTTTCCCTAAAAAATCACAGAAGGCAAAGGCCTGGATCAGCTCAGTTAGCAAACCAGGTTGTTTTGCAGTCAGCACATTTTAAAATGCTTGAAGGTTTAGCTCTGCTATGACAATACCTGTCCCACAGATGTGAGATGTAATTAGGCCTAATGACCCCAGGACTTGCAGTCCTGGGCTGGACTGCAAGTGTTAAATCAATCCTTGGCTGAATTGCCCATGTAGCTGTTCTCTGAAAATGCTCTTCATGAGGTCACCTTAGAGGAGAAAATCACATTATGAGCCTTTTGCTTGTGAAGTCATACCAGGACTGAAACCTTTTGATTTGGGTAGGTGATGTTTGAGGTCATGGAATGATGGTTTGCACTTGTGTCTTTTGCAGAGTAAAAATTTGACTCACTCAAGTACCACAAGCACTTAAGATGAGCAGCTGTTCTTTGCTTGCTCTACTGTGGTGCACATCCTCTGTCACAGAAGGAAGAAAAACTTTTAAAAATAGAAATATTTTTTTAAATTATGTTCTTCACTAATGATAATAAGGGCAGCTTATAAGTATAATTTTAAATTCAAAGGGAATTTATATGAATTTGAAATCCTTGAAATTCTTTAACAGTGGGTTTAGTTTGGGGAATTACCTAAACAGATGCTCTTTTTGGACACTAATTTATTTTAAGGACTTGTGGTGAGTCTGTCAGGTTGGCAGTTACTGCAGAAAGTTGCCCCAGGAGATGGTTTGGTCACAGCAGAGTTTGTGGATGCATCCCAGCAGATGATGCTGTCACGACAATGTCAGTGTTGACACGTGAAACCTGCGCGCTGCTGATGCCCATTGCTCAGTGAGCAGGGCCGCGGTGCCAATGAGCAGCGGTGGTCGGTGTCCTGACAGGGGCACCGTGCCACCCAGGCCCTGCCGTGTGGCAGTGTAAGTGTCGCTGCCTTTGGAGCGAGGTGAAGCCAAGCTGGCAGCTCCGCCCTGGCCCGCGGCGGTGCCGAGTTGTTTCTCGGGCTCGCTGTGTGTCATTCTCCCGGCGAGAAGGGACCTCGCCCTTGCGCAGGTGAAAGGTTTGACACGCACACAATGACTGACTTTTTTACTCCGAGGATGTTTTTTCATTCTCAACAGCCCTTGAACTATTGCCTGAGCAAGGGAAGTGCTTGCTGAATTGGCTTGGGCGGTCAATAGCTGTTGCCTAATAGCACCAATAAAGAGGGAAAGGTTTTTCCTGATCCGGTTTTACAAGGGCTCCAGCAGCACCAGGAGAGCGTGGCATGTGTCATCCACTGTGCAATAAAAGAGCCATTTGCTGATGGGGCAATCAGGGTTGAACTACTGGGTTTTAATTTCTTTAATTGAATTTGCTTGTGGAAAATTAAGAGCAGGCAATCAAAAATTCATAAAGTGCTGAGATCAAACAGAGGAAAAAGCAAGCAGATTTATGTCACATCTCTCCAACAAGAAATATCTTGATGAATTTCTTTAGTGAAGAAAGGAAACTTTCTCACATTAAGGTGAATTATGACTTCCATCAATATTCTGATAAAAGGAATAAAATATTCCTGAAGAGCTTTCAGATTAAACTTCCCGAGATGAAAGTTCAAGCTCTATTTATGTAGGTTCTTGTTAGTGGCTGGGTGTTATGAAATGAGGAAAGGAATAATGAATAGGATAGTTTAAACAAATGATACATTTCACTTTTACTATCCAGGAAATCAGGTATTTTAAAATATTAATGGTTTAATTTTCATTTAGCACCAGTGCATATTATTCAGCTCTAAGTCAACTGTCCTTGGCTGCTGCTCAGTTGTGTACAAGGTGAAGAGAGAAGGGTTTATCTGAGCAGGGTGCTTTGAGTTATGGGAAATTAATTTGCAAGGTAGAGATGAAAAAGGTCATAGCTCTTAAATGAATTTCGAGGCTATAAAAATAAGAAAGGGAAAAGAGAGAGTTCTGTGTCTCTAACACAGGCTTCTATTAGTAAAAACATTGGTCAGGGTTTTTCCAAGTTACGGTCAGTTTAGGAAACCTGTGATGAGCCACAGTGGGAGAGATTGTATTTGCTTTTATTGTTGGTGGAAACTGGGCATGCTGAGCAAAGAGAAACCTGGCTGGCAGCAGGTGCTTGCTCAGGCTTCAATTTTCTGCCTAAAATTGAAGGCAGTGAAGCTTCCTGGGGTTGGGGGGATAGGAGGGACTTGTTACCTGGCAGCTATTCTTGCTCTGGAAGGGAAGGAGAAGGGTCTCCCAGCAGAGCTCCTCACCTGAGCTGCTCTCAGGGAGTGAAGGCTGCACCATGGCAGGGGAGGTTGGAACTAGATGATCTTTAAGGCCCCTGTCAACCCAAACCTTACTGGGATCCTGTGATTCTAGAGCTGTTTCTAAGTCATCTCAGAAAGCCAAGCCCAAAAAGAACATTTACACTGTACAGGCCAGGTGAGCCATGGTTGCTACAGTCTCAGCATCATTTTTGTTGCTGAGAGGCCAAGCCAGACCGAGGACTTGGGGTCTCTTCTGGTTTGTATTGTTTCTTGTGAGAATTTTCTTGTGGGGACATCCCTGAGCAGATTCTCTGGGGAAGCTGGGGGCTGGTGCTGCCGTGTGGCAGGGCTGGTGTGTGCATGGTCTGCAACACCACAGCACCCCCTGTGCTGTGCAGCTTCCCTGGCCCGTCCCAATCCAAACTGAAGCTGCATTTTGTGCTTCTACAAGGCTGAGTAGCTTTATGGGAGTGCTAAATCCTCATGTAAGGCTGATAGAGCAGTAATCTTCAAGGCCATATATCCCAGCCTCCACAAAGCAACAGAACTAACAACATAATTTTTGCACTTTTTTTTTTTCTTTTTTTTTCTCTTTTTTTACCATCAAGTGCCCTTTAAAGAAGTCTCTGTACTGGTTTTTGTTAAACTTTTCTGATACAGACCATATGAATGTGTTTGCTGTAATAAAAAAATTGGTTAATACAAGAGCTTCTCAGCTTCACTATTTCCAATATATCAGCTAGAACTTTTTTTTTTTTTCTTTTTTTTTTTTTATTTCTTTTTTACCATCAAATGCCCTTTAAAGAGAAGTCCCTGTACTGGTTTTTGTTAAACTTTTCTGATACAGACCATATGAATGTCCTTAATGTAATAAAAAAATTGGTTAATACAAGAGCTTCTCAGCTTCACTATTTCCAATATATCAGCTAGAAAGAGAAGAATGACATCTCTTCTATAATTGATCCTTAAATCACTATCAAAATCATTTAGCAACCTTCTAAAATGTATTTTTAATTACAAGGTCTGTTGCCCTGTTATTAACACTGAAAATCACTAATCTGTGCAATTTCCTATCTTGGTTAAAAATAAAAGATGTATATTGTGTTATCCTTATTTAGGTGCACCCATTGAGGTTTTATGAAAGATTAAGTGAAACCAGTTTTAATCCTTTTGTGCTATTCTGTAAACAGTTGAAATGTTGGTATTTGAGAAAGTTGATGGGGTTAAGAACTGGAGTTGAGTTTCACAGGTGTACCCAGGTTACTGAAATATTTAAAATTGAGGTTACATGAATTGGGGGATCCTTGTGTTACTTGATCACAAAGCTGACCCTCAATATCAGCTGGCTCTGCAAGGCAGTAGGATTATGTTGTATATTTTTGTCAGCACCTCCAGCACCATCTTGCAGTGTCACATGGTGCCTTGTGAGGACTGATGGAAGTGGTTTTTGTCCCTGGGGAAAATGTTTATGCCCTCCACATAACTGTTCCCACATAACAGAGAATTAAAACTTCAAAAGTACCCACATAGCATAGTTTGTCCATTGCAACAAGCCCTAAAGACTCACTTTAGATGTATCTTTTCAGGTTAACTCCTGCTCATTGTTTATAGTTAAATTTCCAAATTGTAACAGGGTGAACATTTTCGAGTTGCAGTCACTGGGGCAAGGAAGGAATAGCTGATCATCCTTTATAAAGGTGCAAAGATTTTTCAACATCTAAAATGGTGCTTTTAGTATTAGCTGACAAATTCTACCAGTTAATCTGGAATAGGTTTTAATTTCTAATGCATACTGACTGTGAATCCTAACAGCTGGAGTGCCAGATGTTTAGAAAAGCAGAATTATATTCCACACTGTTTGAGGAGGAAAAGGATGGAGCAAAGGGCATAATGGTATCATGCAGAAATTAAGCCAAAATCTTCCAAGCTGCAGTGTCACATTTTCAGTATCATTCCTGAGAAAGATTCTCTGCATTGGAATAGGTGACCCCTAGAGAAGGAAAGCTGTCTTTGATCCTGAGTGCAGAGGGTTTGTATTGACAAACTGACAAAAAGGCTCTGTGACCCATGATATCCTAGCAGTTTTGGGGCAGTTTGAGAGGCAACCTTCATTTGTGCAATTTGTTATAATTTTAGTTTAACATAAGATGTGCAGTTTATCCAGGGGCACTCCCAGGGAACAGTGCAGGGACTGGGGAGGAGGTGTCACTTGAAGTCCTCTGCTGTGGCTGAGTGGTTTGTGAGAAGGATGTCCTGCACCCTCCTTGGTCTGCACGGGACTGATCTGCAGGAAGGGCTTGTTAAAGAGATCCAGGACTGCAAACTGGGCAGTTTCTTTACCTTCTAACCCCAGAAAAGCCCTATGCTCACCCTTTCTCATTTCAGTGTGAATATTTTGGGTATCACAACACAAACAAGATTATTTTGCTGCTGGGGGGCAGTGGCTGTGAGAACAAAAGGATCCTTCTGTCATCTCTGGCACTTGCCTGGAGTGCTGCCTGCTCCTGCCTGGGCCTGGGCAAGCAGGCATTAAAACTATTAAATAAAAGTTGTATTGCAAAAAGGACTCAATGGTGAGGCAGAGAAAAGTATTTTGTCTGGCAAGGAAACTTACCTTGCTGGGGCTGTGAAACCATCATTGGTGAGGACAACTTTTCTCGAAGTAATACCCAGAAGAAAAATAATAATCACTGTAGATATAAAGATATTTTATTTTTCACAGCTTTCCCTGGTGCTGGCCAGCCCTTGGAGCAGCCAGCAGGGGGGAGTGTGGCTGCACCATGGAAGGCACCTGGCAGGCAGCAAAGGGCTGGAAAAGTGCAAAATAAGTTCAAGAATGAGTGTTAGGATAAATTCCTTTGGACAAATCTGGCTCTGTGAGACAGCATGAGCCCATGGAGCAACTGAGATGTGAAGGGGTGTTAAGGGGTGTTTACTTACTTTTAAAAAAACCCCCAGTTTATTTTAGTTAAAAAAATATTCAAGAAACAGGGTTTTTTACCTTAGAGTAATTACCCCGATGATTTTACACTGTCTTTTCCAGTCTAAATGATTCTATCTTCTTCTTACACTGCATTCCCAGGCCTTTATTTTTCAGTTTTGTCCTGAAAAATGTGTGCCTCTAACATCAGAAGCTCTTACGTATTAATCCATCTCAGCTGTAATAAGTTTATAAGAATAAAAACTGTCTTTACTCCTGGGGGTCTCAGCAAAATATCCTCCAGCTTTGAAATCACATAGTTCTTCTCTAACTCAGGGAAAAATAAATGTGTTTCCTCAATCTAACATATATTTCTATTATTGTGCAAGAGGAAAACATTGGAAAACAAAGACACCAATCTCCCTAAATGTTACTGCATGGGAGCAGAAATTATTAGAAAGAAAAAAAATGTTGCTATTTATAGGATTGTAATATGATGAATTTTACCTGACAGCACCTAACCTTTTCCAGGGCAATATACAAATGATTGCTACGTGCTTGAGTAAATACAGATTTAGAAATACATCACCAAAACACCAGTTAATCGATTAATTACATGCACACTGCTAATACCTAGTTCTTGTTGAACTCGATGTCTGAAAAGTGGTTATTTTATGTCTGTAAATAGTTTGCCTGCCTAATTACTTGCTTTAGCCATTTCTCCTTCCAATTACACACAGGTGCAGCCATCATATGGGAATTGCTAATGCTTGTGGAGCTGCAATGTTGGGCAAAGAAGTCTTAGAAACTCAGGAAAGAAATTTCTTCATTTGGGAGAAACATAAAAATTCTCGTCTCTACAGCAGCTGCTGTGTCTGGGGGGATCTCCAGTAAAGGCCTCCTTCCTCCCCCAGTACTAAAAGAAAAGTGCCCAGTGCTGGAAAAGGCTCCAAACCAACAAGCAGTGCTGGGAATTGTGCATCATCTGCAGTATCCTTTTGTCATCCTTCTTGATGTCTTGACGTGCTCTGCAGGGGTCCTCCAATGGCTCTTGAGCCACCAAGGATCAAGAGAACCCTTTGAGGGCTGTGGAAGGTGCACAGATGAGTTATTCTGTGCCTAACAGCTGAGAGCAGAGAGGGTCTCCCATCCCTGTCCTCAGAAACCCCAGTCCCAGAGTGACTCAAGTCAATCCTGTATTGCTGATTCATTTTCATGTTTACAGCAGCAATTAACTTTCCTTAAAATTGATTGTAACTCCCACCAGGGAGCACTCAGAGCAGAGTTCTGCTAATGTTCAGAGGACTCTGACGTGCCTCTGAAGCCTGGCAGTCCTTCATAATATTCCTCTTTATGCTCCATGCAAAAAATAAAATTAAATAGAAAAGTCAAAGCAGTCACTAAAATTGGTACAGCCATTAGCATGCCTCTTTACACAAGATTAAGGTGATAGATTTCCTAACAAATGTTAATCAGAATAGTGAAAAGTAAAATAAAACTATCATGGTGGCACCCACCAAGCCTTCAGGTTAACTTTCTGCTGTGTTTCTCTATGACTTGCCAGTCCCAGAACACAAAACATGATCCAGAGGTGGAAACAGCATCAGCAGAGATAATGATAAAAAAATTTCTGTGTCTTTCTGTCCAGTTTCTTGTTGCTTTGAGTGCTGTTTAATTCCCTCCCTGCAATGAATTGCAAGCAGATGCTTGGGTAATTGAGGGCTGAGGTTTAGAGATGATGGTCCAGGCTCTGAAGCTGCTACTCAGGCTGGATTACACTTCCTTCAAAAGCAATCCCACCAGCTTTGGTACAATAAACAAAACAATTCTGAAGGGAAAAAAAAGCCTAAACTAAACTGAGCGCTGTGCGCAGCGCTGTAAAGGAAAACTGTTCCTATTGAAACGCCTCTGACAGCTTGTGCTGAAGTTGCAGGAAGGACAAAGTGGTCTCTTAACAGGTTTGCTTCTTTTTGCCAGATGGTCTCAATCTTGTTTGGGTTTACAGAGCTCTTCCCCTCTCTGTCTGAATTGCTTCTGAGATTAATGTCAGCGGTTTCTGCAGGAGGCTCCTCAGAGGGTGAGGAGCAGAGGGGCAACATTCTGTCTGAGTGAGGAAAGTAAAGAAAAGCAAATGCAGAAAATCACGGGGAGTTTGGGCTGCCTGGCCTTGGGTTGAGAGCAGGGGGAATGTGATTTCTTCCCCTCTCTCTGCTGAACCTTGGCTCGAGGAAGGATGCCCTGCTGGGGGCCTGGGTGGGAGCTGCCAACTGTGAAAGGAGGAAAAATATGCAACTTCTCCAAAAGTAAACACTTTTTTTCCACCATTCATGGCACTTGCTGCAAAGCCTGTCTCAAAATGCCCTGCTGATAGAGAGAAGGAGTTGCCTACATTCCCTGTCAAATTAGGGAAGGCTTCTTGGGAAGGTAGGGGATGGGCAGGTAGATCTTGGGGAGTCTTCTTGAGGATGGGCAGGTAGATCACTCAACAAGTCTTTGGTTCTGAGGGTTTCTGCTGTACCAGCAAACCTCCCCACACTGCCATCAACCCCCTCAGCCTGGTTATGTTCTCCCCAGTCCCAGGAATGCACAGCTCCACAGCTTGGTCTTGCTGAGCCTTAGTTTGCTGTGAGGAGCCCAGCAGAGAGGAGGGCATTCAAACCAAGCAGCCAGTTTTCTATTTCAGGAGAGATTATCTTGAAATATTTACTATAGAGGGGCTGATGGAACCAGCATGTTCATGTCAAAATATCTGACTGACATGTTGGTTTTCAAATAGCCCTTTGCTCTTGAGATACTTAAAAGCTTTTTCAAACATATTCTTCTATCTCTGGGGACGTAATCTGCTTGTTGCACTTTTGGTCTGCTAAAGACTGTCTTTTTGCTTCAGGTGAGAATATTTGAATGCCACTATTCCTTCTACTTCCTAAGTGGGCATTTACAGATTTTTAGACCAGCAATTTGTTGTAGAAATTGCTGGTTGGATAAAGGTCTTCACTACAGAAATTATTTGCATAATGCATCTCCTACAACCATCAATCCTCTTTAAAAAAAAAAAGAAACAGCCAAACCCTCAAATATTTTCAGCTTTTGAAAGCACCAAAAGCCTGTTGCTTCTAGCAGAGCCTACTCATCCTCTTCTGCATCACTGAAGCTCAGACCATGGTTTAGCCTTCATGTGCAGAGTGTAACTGCCCCAACTCCGAATTTCAGGAACACTTGGCATCTGAAATTTGCAAAATTATGTAGCTGAATCCCTTCCTCTTCACTTAGAGTTTTCACTATTTCACCACATTTTAGGGCTTACATTTAAAATTTTGCCTTTCCCTTTTTTTTTTTTTTTAAGACAGATTACCACTTTATAAATAAAGATATGAGAATTATGAAAACTCTGGAGAAAGATGGGTTTTGTGGTGATAAATTATGCAGCAGCCCTGTCAGTGATGTGTGTTCATTAACAGCGTGATGCTACATGTATTTTATTTGATGCCAAGCTGCAAGATGAGCCTTTCCTTGCCTGTGCAGCTGATCCACACATCCTCATTAAGCAGCAGGATCCCAGCCCTGCACGTGCTGCAGCCTGGAGTGATCCCTGGGAGGGTCAGGGGGCTGGAGCACAGCTCCATCCTGGCAGTGCTGCTGCTGCTGCTGCCTTCAGGGGTTGTTTCTGATTCCTGTGCCCCAGCTGGGCTCAGGTATGCTGTCATGTACCTACATCTCCCTGCAATAACACAGCAATAAAACTGCAAGATGCCTACAATCTGTTTGTAATCTCCAGAATATCACCACCTGCATCCTGTGCCTAAAGGATGTAAATACTTCCTTCTGAGCAGAGCGGCCAAAACTTTCCTGAGGCTCCATTGCCAAGTGAGCAGTTTTAGTTTTGCAGAGGTTGTAAAGCCTTTTTTTTTTTTTTTCCCAAAAATGTAGCTTTTGTCCCTTTTTAAAAATTTGTTTTTGTTTTTCCCTTTTGCTCACTTTTCTTTCCAGGGAACCTGTTGTTCAAAGCTCAGCCCAAGGATTTGCAGAGCCCTAGGCTACTCCAGGTTACAGCTATCCTGGAGGCTCTAGATGAGACACTTTGGAGCCAAATTGTGAAAGCACCTGACTTTTTCTGTACTACAGAGGGAGAGAGGGGCTGTTAAATTAGGTATGTGTTTTCCAGTCCACCCAGGTGTCTTTTCCAGCTGCAGCCCTCTCTCAATCTGAGGTAGGAAGCTGGTATGAGCTATGAATACATTTATTACTGAACGGTAGCAATGGGATATGTAGAATGTGCAGGCAATAAAAACATGGACACTTTCCAACTGCTCTTGGCAAAATGTTTGATTTGGTTGAGATTTATCATAACAAATCATCTCTGCTGGAGCTGGGCTTTCAAATACTCAGGAATGTGGGAAGGTGTACAAAGGTGTTTGTGGCGGAAGAGCAGCGGTCACAGCAGTGACAAACTCCAGCAGAGCTCATCCTTTCTGACACCCACAAAGCGGCCATGTGCCTTGCCTTTGCTGTTCTAGAATTTACTACAAATAATTTCATTGCAGTGCTGTCCAAAGGCCCAAACTCCACACAGAGCTGTGATGAGCTGAACGTGCTCCTACACTGTAGAAAAACCCCGAAGTGAAACTGCTCAGCCCGTCCATGTGATGCATCTCAGGAGTGTTCCAAGCCTATCAGTGTTGTGCAAAATATTCAGCACTTTGCTCTCCTGCTCTTGACTGTGATCTTTGCACAGCAATTGGTATTTTTTGCAGCATCTGATTTGTACCCAGGCAGCTTAATCCTCAAAGGGAATTAACACTTCAGTGGCAGCACCATTTACAAGGAATAGCACATTGCTTGCCTAGAAGATCATCCTTGCTGTAACTAATTAACCCAGCATGCTCAAGTGCTTTGTGCAATTGAGGGTGCAGTTCCATTTACCTCCAGTTAGGTGGAGGGAGCCTGGTGAGCCCCCCTGTAGAGAGGGAGAGCAGTTCCACTGCTCAGCAGCATCGCCCCAGGGCTGTGCCAGGGTTTTTGGTAATGGCAGAGCTGCCACAGAGAGTCTGGCAACTGAAATTATTTAAATTAAAAAAAAAATCTCCCATTACTGAGTATTCAGAATACTTAATTAGCTGAAAGCCATGATATCTGTCAATCATGTGTTGCCTCAGATTTTGCATTTAAAGGGCAGAGTTATTACTGAAGACTTATTATTAAAGGAAATTACTGGTATGCTTGGCTCAGATCTCACTAAGAAACAAGATTATAGATGAGTAATGTTACCATGGAAAGCCAAACATTTTAGTCATACCCCCAGCATGTAGTAATAGGGTTTCAAAAGCCACATTACCAGAAAACTTAACAAAACCCAGGTGCTAGTCAGGTACTTGAATGTTAGTGAGCACTCAAGGGAACTTTTAAAGGATTGAATTCATCTTGGGGCTTTGCTGCTGCTGTAGTGAGTCCTCCCTTCTGTCTTGCATATGTTTGACATGCACAGCGTTACAGAGCAATGGAGAATTAAATCCTAGGGGAAATAAACCCCCAAAATACCAGATTTCCAAATATTAGGAATGTCAGGAATATGTGTCCCACAGAGGCTGCTGTGTTGGCTGCTGGTTTGATTCCCAGGTGCAGTATGTATTACTGATTTGGTGCTCTTCCTGGAAGAACAGGACTCAAGTGTGCACTCATGATGAGAATGGGAAATTGAAGGGAAAGCCCTGGAATGCAAGAGAGCTGATTTGTTGTGGGTACATTGAATAAATAATAATAATAGAAGTAGCAGTAGTAACAACAATAACAACAACAACAATGGAGCTGATTTGTTGTGGGTACATTGAATAATAATAGAAGTAGCAGTAGTAACAACAATAGCAACAACAACAACAACATTTTGTCTGTTCCCATATACTTCCTGTGATCTCATAATGTTAATAAAATCACAATGAAATTCTGGATTATTTTGGTCTCAGTCATGAAACCAAAAGGGGATGCTCTTCTCTTCTCCAGAATATCATGGGACAATGGCTCTCTATGCTGCTGATTAATCATCGTTTTTTCTCCCGCAAAGAGAAGTTATGAATATTTGGAGGCATATTCTCTTAGGCAGGATTTAGTGCCTGAACTGTGATCGGTATCAGTAATGAGATAATACCATTCTTTGCCCTTCTCCTGTCTGTGCATAAAGAACAGGTATTATCAAATTCAGCAAAGAGGTGAGTTTGCTGCCAGCCAGGAGAACTTTTTGATTGTATTCCTGTGAAGGGAGCCTGATGTTTAGACCTTATGGATGTGCGCTAGGGAGTTCCATAATCTTCTATTTGGGAAGACATTTTAGGTCCATTTGATTTGGATTAGTTTGTTTCCTGAGCTCTAATTTCTGAACCTCATGAATCTGGGAGACAAAATGACAGCTGTTACAAATGGATCTGTGCAGAGGCTGATATGAAGAAAATATGGACAAGTTCCTTTCAAAGAGTCAGTGTGGTCTGTGAAATTGGATTCACAGCTTGACAATGTGAGAGGATGCATGAAGAGGCCATGCCTAATCCCAAATGCTCTCAGAGCACGGGAACAGTCGCTCACGGATTTCAGGCTTTGCGGTCTGAGAGCTTCAGACTCACTGATGCTTGTTAATGGTCCTACCCAGTCATGTTCTCATTCACTGTGGAGTAATCCCCTTTAGGTTAGAGCACGGCTCCTCAGCTTTTCTTGCTCCTTTTGCTCCCACATTTGGAGGGATGCCTTCATGCCTCACTGAACTGTCCTGCTCTTCCCCAGGGCAGGATTGCTGCTCCTTCATGGCAAGTGCCTGCCTGGACCACACTATCACCCTTCCTTCTTTTCCTTCCCACTTCCCACCTCTGAGTTATTGAACTGTGGAATTATTTTTAGGCAAACTATGGGTCCCTCCCAGGTAAAAGCTTTCAAGCGCTTTGCTTGAGTTTGTTGGTTAAACCAACAGGTACAGAAATGCCTCAAGTCCCATTTGGTGAGCAGTGAACTGCTGTTGTTAATAGGTAAGTGAAGTAGGTAAGTTTTCTTTTTGATCCCTGAAGACGAGACTAAATAATATCTCATTACTTAATTGGACACGTGTCCAGTTTTAGTGATTTATTATGCCTGAGACGTGGCAGAGGAAAAGAAAATGTGTGACTGGGGAATACCCAAGGAAAAAAAGCAAAGAAAAAGGTTGTCCTTCTTGGACATAGCTTTTAAGTTTTAATTAGCTAATATATATCTATAATGTTATCTCAAGAAAATAGATATTTTTTTTGCTAATTAGTTAATCCCCGTCTGGTGCTAACATAAAACTGTATTTCAGGGTGGTTTGTTGTTGCACAGATGAGGAGTAAAGCAATTAGTAGTAACATCCACTAAAGCTGAGTCTCCAAACTTACACAAAATGTTTAACGAGACAACTGGGATGCATATGATTGGGAGCCAAATGTGCTGCAAGTTGCTTGCTGTTATTAAACTGAAAACACGTGGTTTGGAGCATCTCCCTTATAGCTGCCCTGCTCCTCCCACTCGGCAGGGTTGAGCCTCCCAGGACAGCAGCTGTGGGAATCGGGGTGCTGTGGGCTGAGTTCCATGTCCAGATGTTTTACAGAGCTGTTGAGTGCTTCCTCCTGCTGCCAGATCTCCAGCACAGTGAACAGCTTCGTTGTAGGCACTGGATTGCAATGTCAATAATTGATTATTTCAAGTCCTACTGAGATCTTGGCAATCAAAATGCTGGCAGCCTGGAAAATCTCAGCAGTGAGGTAGAAGATCTTTTGTCTTGGAACCTTGTATTTTCTGAGGTTGTATGTTTAATTGATGTGGCTATTATTTCACCTGGAAGAAGGTGCATTATCAAATGAACACACTTTAGTCAGGAGCCTTATGAATTCCTGTGACTCCAATTGTAAAAAAATCGAAAAGCATGGATAAGATCCACACATGGACTGTGTGGATCTTGACTTACAGCCATCATTCATTGAGCAGAGCCCCAAACCACATTTGAGGGCTGTTCCTCTGCAGACCTGCCTGTGTGCAGGCTTTGGGTGGAGAGGAGCCAAGCTGGGCAGTGCTGTTGGGCACAGCTGGCTTGGGCTGCGCTTTAGGTGCAGCTTCTTCAAATCTGAGTTTCTTCTGATGCTGGAGGGAAGTTATTCCCAAAGTGCTTGTGGTGGAGGGAGAGCTGGGTCTCTGTCTGCTCAGGGTGGTGATGCTTAATTCAGGTCCATCAGCTTCACAGGGGATGGGCACTATTTTTCCTGCACCATTATGGACTATGAGATTTATGGTTCATCCAATGGTGTCTTGGATGTGAGTCCAGCTCTTTATCTCCTCAGGGACAGGATGAGGCTCAGGTGACTGGTAGGATGGAGACCTATAGGTTTTCATTTTATTTTGTGCAAGCTGGACAGGACTCAGAGGCCCAGAGTGCTCCATGTCCAGTGCAGCTCATGAGCAGGTGCTCAGCAAAATGAAAACATTGTTATTTTGAATGTCTCACTGACTCATATCTATGAGAGCAGGATTAAACCCTAGTTTCTGTCTGCTTGTCTCAAAACCTACTTAAAATTGTTCCATTCTGATTTCATATTGCCACAGAATGGTTTGGGTTGGAAGGGACCTTAAAGCTGATCTCATTCCAGCCCACCCTGCCATGGGCCGGGACACCTTCCACTAAACCTGGTTGCTCCAAGCCCCTTCCAACCTGCCCTGGAACACTTCTGGGGATTGGGCATCCACAGCTTCTCTGGGCAATAATTTCTCTCTGATATGCAACTTTCACAGTGGGGTAACCTCTTTTTATTTTCATTATAGAGCTGCTGTTAAGAAACAAAGCTGTCCTTAACAGCCAGTGTGAAGTTGCTGCATAACTTGTACCATCTCTCCCAGCTGCCCTCCAGCAGCATTAGCCTAAAACTCAAACAACTAATTTTCTTCAAATGAATAACAGTCCAGAATGAACTCCTAGGGTGTCTGTCTGGAGAAATGGTCAGCTCCCTAGCAGTAAATGGCAGGGTAGTAAATTAGAAAGGCATTTCATAACTTCAAAATTGATCTTTTTTTTAATAAGTGTTAATATATTCAAAGGAAATTCTGTGATACAACTGTGCCAGCCAATGCAAGCATTAAAGCTAAGAGTCAATCAAGACATAATTTTGTGATCATATAATTCAGAATGGCTATGTATTCTTTCTAATTCATTTTTTATTGCTGCAACTCTATTATGGATAGCTGTAAAATTCTGTTTATGCCTATTCGTTCCATTTCTTGACCCTTATTTAAAATGTAGTTTTTTACAATTCATTTTAAGCTGACAACATGTCAAACTCTGCAGGTAATAAGTGTGTTAATAGGAATAAACTCTTTAACCACAGGCTTTCTCAATGCATTACACATCAGTTGCTAATTGGATTTGGAGAAATTGCTAAAATGTCTTATGAAAGTTGGGTCTGATCCACAGAAGCATTCCTCTGGATCCGTGTCAGTGCAATCAATTTCCTGACATCTGGTCCCTTTCCAGTTCCTTATACCCAGAATAGCATCCACATAGTTTGGATCTGCAGAGTGCAGAATTAAAAACTGGCTAAAAGTGGCAGAAGTGATCCAGGTCACAGAAAGCACCAGTTTAGTTTCTTAGCTTGGTTTTCTAAAGAATTGACACTTGTGGTATCAGGCTTGCAGTGTTCATGCTTGTGTGGGGGTGTATCATTTCTTCTTGCCACTTTTGAACCTATTAATTAATTTTAACCTTATTTTCTGATAGTAGAGGCTTTGAAGTGATGATATTCCTGCAAATTTAGTGAAAACAAACAGGCAGCAGAGAAAATCCTTGTCAGAGATTTAGACTAAGGAAAGGCTAAAGTACTACCTCAGGTCCTTGCTGAGCAGTGGGGAATCAGTGGAGGAGAGGGATCTTCTTGCAGGGTGCTGCAGGTGAGCAGAAATCTTCCCCAAAACTCAGGCTTTTAAATGCAAGCAGGACCTGCACTGGCTCTTGCAGAACTGCTTTTTTAGATCAGTAGGAGAAGAGCTGCATTTTCCAAGTGAGTCACAAGCCCTGTTATTTTTCTTAACTGCTATAACACATCTTTCATAACCTCTACTTTATCTGTGGATTCTTTGCCTTGGAGTCAATCCAGAAATAAAGCAATCAGAAAGCTTTGCTGTGTGTACATCTTAATATTACTGGTCTGATGTGCAAGGCTGTAGTTCTGGCTGCTCTAGTGTGTTGGTACATCTAATTTTTTTCAGCAATCAATTTAAGCAGCACCTTGCAGGGGCTGTGCCAGGCAATACTTGCCTTTCTGTTTCTCTGTTAGGTTTATTGTTACATTTAATACAAGGCTGCTGCTTGCTTTCATCTTGCCTTTTTACTGCCTTGCTTATTTTTTGCCTTTAATCCCACTGTTCTCTAAAGAGCTCTTTATGAAACAGTGTCTGTCTTCTGTGCACGTCTATTTTATTAATAATTCATTAATCAATTTAGACCAGAGGGAAAGAAAAGGCATGAAAACCAACAGCTAAAAGTGATCACAGCTCAGGAACAATGCTGTGCATATTTTGCACCTCTGTCTGCATCATTTGTGAGTGCTACCTGCCAGACAGTACTGGAGCTCTGTCTTTGTAGATCAGCTTAAAAAAACCCAAAAAGTTCTTTCTTGCTACATGGAAATATGCTCCCTGGGAAATCAAGTGATATTGAGCAAAAATGGCATCGTGTTTCTGGAGGTGGTGTTTGATTTTTGTAGGGATGCAGACATTAGTGTGTGCTTACCCATGTCTGCTGGGCAAAGCAATTAGAGCTTCATCAAGAGCTCAAATTCACCAGTGGCTGAACACTCATTTCACTGAAGCTTCTGGTAATGAGGTCAAAATTGTTTCTATGACATGCAGGAGTTAATGCCTCATTCTGAGCAGGCACTTTGCTTTTGAGCCTATATGATTTACCAGTTACTTTTAAAACGTGTTGGAGGGAGAACAGCCTTCCTTGGTCCAACTCTGAAGAATCTCAGAATGGTGTGGGGTGGAAGGAACCTTAAGGATCATCCATGTGTGACCCCCTCCCATGGGCAAGGACACCTTCCATAGACCAGGTTGGTCCAACACTCATCCAGCCCAGCCTTGAACACCTCCAGGGACAGGACATTCACATCTCCTCAAGGAGCTCTCCCCAGTGGCAGGGCAGGACCAGGGCACTGGTCTGTGGAGCACCCAAGGGAAAGCAACTGGATCAGCTGGACAAGGGTGAGAGCACTGCTGTTGTGCTCATATCTAATTGCTCCCAAATAAGTGCTGTCTAAGCACCAGTGCTGTCTCCAGTGCTCCTCTGGCAGCTCATGCAGGGCAGTTTGATCATGCTTCTTCTCCCCAGCATCAGTTGTGCACAACTCCTCCAGCCTGTGCTCACCACTGCATTATTTTGGCTATTTTATCATAACCAACTGTGCTCAACCTGCCTCAAAGCTTCATGTGAAGATTCTTTACTTCTGTCCTCCAGACAGAAAACATTTGCTCATTTTTTCCTATAACCTTCAGCGTGTTTCCTGCTAATCCTGCACTGTTAGGGCAGTTTAATGCTCCATTAATTATTTTGGAGGCGGTCTGGGGACTGCACATGGTAACGACTGTGCTCCTCATTCAGTGGGAAGGAAGTTCTCAGCACAATGTGCCTGCTCATCAAGGAGAGACTTCCCCCTCCAAGGACAGTTAAAGACTTTTCTTAGTCTGCTTCTGACCTGGAGCTTGCCCCCTCTAATCCTCCTTTCAGCAGGCACAAAGCACCACATTATGAATTAACAGAGCTCCAGCAACTCTCTGGAAGCAGATGAATACCCAAATACATAAGATGTCAAAAAAGTTCTGATACTTCATCCAAGCTTCTGCCACTAAGTCACAGGAAGGGATAACATTGTGAGTTTGTAATTTATTTCCATATTCCTTAATCATATTTCAGTAGCTGTTTGGTTTATGACCTTTAAAACCGCCTTAGATTTAGATTGATAAATGGGTAGCAAATAAATTTAGCAAAATAAGCAATTTCAGCCTATGGAAGGTCAGCAGAGGGCTGTGCAATCACAGCTTCCATTAATATGTTATATTTCAGTCAAAAGCTTTTAAATGCTGAAGGTTTTCAGAGGGAAAACCTATACCTGTGATGAATGGGTTTCTTCTAATAGCTGAATGGGAAATGAAAATCAAAGTTAGGGGAAAACTGCTTTGTTTCTGCAGCACAGATGAAGCTGGAAGTGGTTTTCCTTTGGCATGGGGGCAAGACAGTTGAGAGGGCCCAGTAACAAGCAAATTACATTTCAGTTCAAAGACCATTTGAATAGTCTTGTAAATGACTTAATTGACAGAGATTATTCATAATAGCTATTATTATGATGATTATTATTATTGATATGAGGCTGGAGCTGAGGAGAATGACACAGGAAAGGTAAACTAAATAGGCATCTCTATTAGCAGAGAAAGAGAGAGAGAGAGGGGAGAGACCTCAGTGATGTCAGCTCTCCATTTCCCACTGGAAGCTCTTCCAGCAGCTTTCATCAAAGGAGGCTGACTGGGCAGGGGACTGCACGTCTTTGAAAAGGAGAAGTTTCTGAAATTAATTGCTAACTGCACATTAACTTAGCTGTGTTCATAACCATCTGTAGGGCTCTCCTTTTTGCTGGGATACAACAGAGATTAAAGGAGAAAGCAATGCAAAATCTTCTTGAGGGAGCAAGATGATCTTTCCTTCATGTTTAAAGCTATGGAGCTTTGGATGGGAGCCTGAGAAATCTGATTTAGTGCATGGCATCTCTGTCCATGGCAGGTGGATTGGAACTGGGTGATCCTGAGGTCCCTTCCAATGCAAACCGTTCTGATTTTATATGGTCAATATTCTGTATAACCTATATTCTGTGTGTTCTATATGATACAGTAGGATGTGTCAGAAGCAGAATTGAGGGAGAATCATTAAAGGAGACATCCATGAGGTGCACAAAACTGCACATTAAAAGGTGAATTAGAACTTGTTTTTGCTTCTCACAAAAGAGTACTTTCACAACAACAGAAGTTAAAAATCCATTATAAAATATTTTTAAGTGTTTTTAAAAAAAATGAAATCAATTCAATTTCTAAGAGCAGTTGGTCAGAACAGCCTGGATGAAAATCTCTTGGATGGCTCCCACAAGGCAAAATTGCCTTACAGTGGTGTGACCTGGTCTGATGGAAAGTGTGCCTGCCCATGGCAGGGTGGTTGGAACTAGATAAGATTCAAAGTGCCAATCCAAACCATTCTGTGATTCCATGACTTGTGGGACTGGGATTTGCACAGGACAGGGAATTGGGATGGCTCTGTCCCCCATGTGAGAGGCTGCTGGGGCAGGCTGTGGTTGGGGTGGCCTCAGCCTGCTCTGTCCTGAGACTGACAGGAGAATATCTTGCAGCCCCCAGCTCCTGGGAAGAGCAGTCAGGGATGTGTCATTGCCCCACTTCCCTCGTCCCACAGGAGGCACAGCTCAGCTGCAGCCTTCTCCTGGCACCTACAATTAAATTGCATGACCTCTGAGGGAAAGACTCATCTGTGGGATCCATGTGCACAGCAGCAGTGTGGGGACAGGTTGGCAGGAGCAGAGCAGGGCTGGCTTTGTGGGAAGCTGTGAGGGTTATGTTGTCAGAGGACCTGTTGTCTTTGGAGCAGGGAACTGGTTATTAATGCTTGAATTGCCAGCGGTGTTTGCCTCTGATTTAGTATCACTTAAGTAAGTGATGTATGATTTCAATTAGGAAGCAAAGATGCTTACTGCATCTCCATGATGTGTTTGGATGGAGAAAAGTGCTTTGCACAGTCTTTCTGTTTCGGGGGAGGTAAATGGAGCACAGGGTGTCTGTGGGTTTCTTGCTGCAAAGTTATTTCAATGTCAGCTGGGAAAGCAAACTGTGCCAGCTGCCAAAGTCACTGCAAAGCCACTGGGGTGGGCTCAGGCTCTGCCTGCCATCAGAGCCAGGCTGGTGGGTGCCACCAGGGGATGCATTCTTTTGGGTTTAGTGCTCTCTGCCAGTTGGAAGAAGAGTAGCTCTGCTCTGTGCTGTTGGCCCTGCGCTGGTGACACCCAGCAGATTTTTAGGGTTGTAAGATCCTCTGGTCTTGTAGAAAAATGAAAGGTTTATCCTTGTCACTAATATGAAGTTCATCTATGCCTGTGTTTCATGGACTGCAACAGTCTGAGGAGCCTCTGTATTTATTAAAGAGAAAAAGCTTTGTCCTGAAATAAGGGGCCAAAACAAAAGCCAATGCTGAGCAGGAGCAGGCAGTGAAATGAGGGGAGGCAACATCAAAAGAGTTTTAACCAAGACCAGCCCTGTAATGCTTGAGTCATTAACATCTGAAAGGGCTTTGTGTAGCAGGGTACACACATATTTCTGCCTGGAATTAGCACATTGCACACAAAAAGAGCTATATTGATGTCTGTCAGGGAGGAAACACCTCCTGTTCCTCCAGCTGTACCCTTGTGCCCAGATCCTGCTGCAAGCCTCAAACTGAGATGTCAGTGCCACCATGTGCCACCCAGTGCCACCAGCACCTCAAAAACATCCTCAGACCCCGAGTCTGTGTTGCTGGTGTTTGCCCTCATCTCCTGCTGGGTGTTTTAGCAGGAAGCAGCTGGAGATGAGCTGTGGGTTTTGCAGCCCAGCAGCTGCAAGGGAAAGGAAAGGCTTTGAAATAATGGAGGGCAGGGTTACACTGTTTATTAGGGAGATCTTCACTGAGTCTGAAGGTGTTGACACAGGCTGCACAGAGAAGCTGAGGATGCCCCATCCCTGGAAATGCTCAGGGCCAGGCTGGATGGAGCTTGAAGCAAACTGGGATAGTGGAAGGTGGCCCTACCCATGGCAGGGGGTTAAAATGAGATGCTCTTTAAGGTCTGAGATCATTGACAGAGAACAGAGAGGGGTAAGAATCAGATTATATTTAGAAATGAAATAAGATTTAAAACTACAGGTGAGAAAATATACAGTGCCAAGAACAGCCAAACCCAGGATCTGTAACTTGGTGTTTTTCACACTGCCCAGCATTCCTGCTTGGGTCAGCTGGAACCCAGCACTCCAGGTAGTTGGGCTTCAGCTGGAAAACACACAGAGTACAGAACATCCGTAGGTGTGGGTTTGGGGACCAGAGCTGTGCTGGATTTGGTGGGAAAGTGAGAGTTTTTGGCTGTCTCCTCACGCTCTCCATGTGAATGTTGCAGTATCACTGTGGTTTTAAGCAGATTAACTGATACCAGTACTATTATATGCAGAAAATAAATGCCAGTGGTGATTTAAAATGCTGTTTTCAGAACTTGGTTGCTGCTATCTCTCCTGGTGAGAAATGTTCCCATGTTTCAGCCAAATGAACTTTCAGACTGCTGAGCTAAACGAGAGAGAGATAATTTTCCTTTAAAATAACATGTTGAAGTGGTTATAAATGAATGAGAGTTACCTTGTGCTGATTAGAGGAGTAGTTGGGAAGCCTCTGTAATGCACTAAGAGATGACTTATTTGCTCAGTGTGATGCATGGCCAGTTGTGGTAATGCTGTTTTCCTACCAGATCCCGTTTGATCTGGAGGCAGAGCAGATTTCCTAGAAGAGGCAAATCCCAACCTTAGCTTTTTCCTGTGGTAGCTGGGACCTTGTCTTTCTCAGTGAGAAGATAGAAGAAATCTTTTATGGGAGCTGGGGTGATTGAAGGTGCTGGGTGAGGCTGCTCTGCTGACTACTGGAATGTCCTCTTGATGGTCTTTTCCAATTTTAGTGATTTTATGATTCTGTGATCTTCCTAAAACCACCATTCTTCTCTCCTGCCACCTGCTATCTTGTCCGTGACCATTCCTGTTTTACCTGCACAGTCCAACACCTTCCTGCATCACTCCAGCTTCAGGAAGGGTTTCCCCCTTAATTAAATGTGTTTTATTTACATTGTGCTGAACTTCAAAAGACTTGAGAGCCCAGCCCTCTCCCAAAGCCAGAATCAGCTCCTGAGCATGTTTTATATCCTCAGCCAAGGCACCCTTCAGGTCTGGGTTCCCACAAGCCACATTTTCAAGCTGAAGGTGAGGATGACAGCAAAACTCTTCAGATTCATGCACTATTCATGCAGTCCTCTGGGCTCCAGTGAAGCCCTTATAAGATAATAAGAAATTAATGAAACGTGGCAGTCTACAACTCCACTCCAGTTTTCATCCAGGGATCTCTGCATTTCACTAATATTTATTAACTGAGTCTTGTGATAGGATTGTGAGGTCTGAGATTAATTTTAGATCTGGGGGGCCCTTGCTGTGCAGTGAGTCTGTGCCAGGGTGGGGGTAAGACCTCAGCTCCTGTTTCCACCTGCTAATTGAGGACACAGGCACCCTGTTTTGAACTTCTCACCCCCATTTCTCTCCTTAGGGTGTTATGGATTTTGCTGACAGAGTTTCTAGCACCTCTGGGTGCCTCCAGCACCGTGGGAATGACAGGAAAGCTGTGGATTCAGTACCTGAGGAGGGGGAGGCAGTATTAAATACAACTGTGAGTGGAGATTGGTGCACGTGGAAGGATAAAAGGGGGGCTGAAATGGAGAACAAGGTCAAAAATTGGACCCTATTTCTCAGCTCTCCTGGTGCAGATGGAACTGAAGTATCTTGGGACAGAAAGTTGTGGATGAGAAAGTACAGGAGATTAAGCAGGAAAGATTAGACCTGAGTGAGAAGGGAATGGAAAAAGCAGGACCTGGGAGGTGACAAGAAGGAGGTGCAGGAAAAAGACCTTTGAAGACTGACAAAAATAATGATCTAGGAAAATGAGAGTTACCAGGAGGGATTAGAAAACATCTGTAAGAGCCCACGTGCTGCTCTGTCTGCAGGGTGATTGTGGCTGAGTCAGTCCCTGAAGATTTCCTATGTTTAGGGAGGTGTAGATGTTTTTCCAACTCAGATTAAGTGTGGTGGTGGATCTGTCTGAGGTCACCCAACACCAGGACTGTTCTCTCCCACTTTGGCATTTGGGGCTCCAGCCAAGACAACAGGGTGACCCTCTCAATGCCCGGGCTGGTCCCTCACTGTCCTCCTGAAAAATGTGCTAAAACCATCGCTGCTATAATTGATGTGGCTGCTCGTCTGCAGCCCATTATGTGTAACCATGAACAGGAAGGAAGAGGTCCATAATATTTCAGTTTATTGAATCTGTCTGGGTAGCCCACGGATATGAGGAAGCCAACATTCTGTTTGCTTCAGAAATGGGAATAATCCAAACCCACAGGCTAATTCCCTTTCACAGAGATTTCATATGTTTCATTGCCTTTTTTTTTTTTTAAATAAATTGGACAATTAAATTGAAAAGGACCTTTTTATTCTCTATGCTTCCTAAGCAATATTTGGAAGTAAGCTCCTTCTGTACTTGTATGAATTTAATTTAAAACTGTTTGTTTAGATCTGTGATATTAAGAAATGAGACACCTTTCCCTCATAGGTAGTAGCATCCTTGCAGAGGCAAGGATGTTAAAAATTGCCTGAGTGTCTCCACTCCAGGCTGTGTTTACTCTCTTTCATGGTGGTGGATATCAAATGCTGAAAGGGTCTCATTGTAGGCAGATGTTGGATGATCTACCTCTACTCTCAATGATCCTAACACACAGTGGGTGTCCTAGTCCCAGAAATTCCAAAGTCTGATATTCTTTGTAACGTTTCCTCCTGTTTTTAATTATAAACCTCAGTCACCTCTGTTGATTTTCTGCTCCTTTATCTAAAATCCTTGGAAAAAACCTCATCCCAGCAATTTAAACTAAGACTGGTGTAATTAATTTCTCTGCCTACTAAAATTAGATCCCTTTATATTATGTACAGTTGTTTGCCATCATTCTGCTGAAATAAATACAACACCTTTGTGGCTTTTCTGCAAAAATCAGTTGCTAACTTGTCGTGACAATCCTTCATACAACCATGTGGCAGCACAGGGTGCTCCTCACGTAGCGTGTTCCAAGTCAGGAATGATTTACATCTGTGAAATGTCACTTGCTGTGGTTGCTTGTATGAAAATCAGTGCTTATAACAGCTACTCATATTTTTTTGAAGTGTCTCACCCTCTTCTGTTGGTTTCTGGGGGAGGCTAAGCCTCAGAGGAATTTGGGGTGACATGGAGCTATTCCTGTTCCCTAGAGCAAAGAGAGTCCCCACGATCAAAGCCTGAGGTGATGGTGACAGATACTGCCTGGCTGTGCCTCTTCTTTTGTAGTCCCAGGGCTCTGGCATGGATACACCTTCTTTCTCAAAGACAGGGGAGAAAGAAAGACTCCCAAAGCACTGAATGGGCTCCTGCAATGCAAAGCCTAAGGGATGATGTATACCTGAGGTCTTGAGTTGCTGCAAAATCAGTCTTTCAAAGGAGTGGAGCAAGTGAGGGAAGAGGTGTTTGGCTTCTGTAAATGAAATAAGGTGTCTGAGTGAAAACCAAGAGCTCCTGAGGGGTAGGAGTAGGCAAAGACTCTTCATTTTGGGGTGTGTTCATCATTCAGCTCTGGAAATTTGTGATACTGAGATCTCATGGCTGAGACCTCCCATCTGAAATGCTCATGGTGACCCAGGGCTAGTGGCCAGGGCTGGCTCCCCTGTTCCCTGCTGCAGAGCAGAGAGGGGCTCTTTGGGGCACTTCCACACAGATTTTCACCCAGTACTGTACATGTCACCAAAAATGCAGAGAGGTGTTTCTCACCTGCCAAGGTGCTCTGCCTCTTGCACCTCCATGTGTGAAAAAGGATAATTTATTTAAATTTATGATGGCTAACAGGCTTATCTAACTACAGTTAAAATAACTTGATGAATTACTTGTGTGATATTTGGAATCATGACTGTGAGAACAAATTAGCTGACTGAAAACTGGAGACTGATATTGCTCATTAATAATGCATGGAGGGAGGCTGGTGCTGGGTGAGCAGGTGGGCTGGCTCCAAGCATACAAATGGGGTATTTCCACGCTAGAAATTTTCTCCCTGTGCAGAGATTGTGGGAAAGTTACAGGCCTGAGTGGTCAGCTGTGATTGCAGAATGAGGGGTCTGTGTTTCATTGTTCAGATGTTCTGTTCCTGGTGCTCAGAGTACTGGAGAGCTCAGCTGGAGGAGCTGAGGACCATGTCCCAGGAAAATGCATCTCCATCCCAAGGACAATTCGATAAGCTGAGGGACATAAAGAGCAGGGGCACTGAGGAGCTGGAGGATCATGTCCCAGGCAAGGGTATGGCCATCCTGCAGAGAATTTTTGGTTTTAAATGTCCCCAAAAACATGTGACTGTTGCCAGCTTCACTTGTGCAAGTAATCCCAGCAAGGACATTTGATTTAAGAGTTTCCTGTTAAAGATTAAGTGGTACCCTGGGCCACTTGTATTTAGCAGAGTGATGCTTTCCTTCTGTTAGGTCTTGTTTAACAGGTCAAATAAAATGGTGGATGTGTGAAGAAAGCCCTCTCACCACCTGGATGTCATACAATAGTCATTGCTCTACAGAGAAATCAGTTCTTGCTGCACAAAAGAATGGGAAAATCTTTAGGGACTCAGGATTGCATTAGCCCTGAGGATTTGCAGATGGCTTGGTGTGCCATCAGATAAGGATGATATAATACAAACAGGGCACGACTTGGATAATTGGGGGCTATAAGTGAAGTGACATGATTGCTTGATTAGGATAATAGTTGAAGCATGTGGAGAAGGAAATTATAATTTATATATTGCTGATTGTCAGGTTTATTTTAAGGACATAATTTGAAGATTGTCAAAATCAGAGAGATCCCGAGTGTAAGAAAGTCACTGAAAGAAAAAAGAAAATTCTGCCAAAAATTTAAATATCTGAGGCCAAACAAGAGGTGGGAAGCAAAGGCTGAAGAAGCCAAAGGCAGGAGCTCCTGGGCAGAACCAGGAGCCAAATACCTGTTGCAGTCAGGAAGGGCACTGGCTGTGTCTACCTCATCCCTTGGGGGTGGATGCTGCTTGAGCTCAGCTGGATGCAGGGAATCTCCTGTCCCTGCTCTTCCAGCTACCCACAGCCCTGTGCTGGGGACACCAGGGCATGGTCTGAGCCAGCCAGTCCCTTGCAAGGCTGAAGCCACCTGCACAGTGCCACCATCTTCAGCTGTGGGAGGCGTTGGAACAGTGGATTGCTGGGGTGATGATGTTGTTCTCAGGTCGCATCTTCAGCTGTGGGAGGCGTTGGAACAGTGGACTGCTGAAGCTGGGGGAGATGATGTTGTTCTCAGGTCAGGCAATCCCTGAGTGAGTGCACCCGTGAGCAGCCTGTGGGGTGAGGGTTTGGTGATGGGGAATGTGCTGGTGGTGGAACACTGCTGGGAGACTGGGAATGGGACCAGCATGGTCACCATGGTGCTGGCACAGCCCACAGACACCTGCAGGGACATTCAGGCCCCCCTGTGTCCCCAGTGTCAGGGGCATTTGAGGACTTTCTTCAAGGCAGCCAGCTTTCTGCCTGCATAGCTGATTTGTTCATCTGCAGTGTCTTTAATATGATTAATGTAGAGGGGTTTGCAAACTGGTCAAGACAGACCTGGTCTGCCTGTAATTTCAGTTAAATTACAGTGATGTTCAATTTCAGGCATACCTTTGATATGGTAATAGAAAAAGCTAATTTAGCATATTGCACAGCCTCTGGGTAAAGTGGAGGTGATACTGAATATTGATCAGATCCATACACAGGTAGCAATATTGGGGAATAGTGATAAATATTTCTGTAGAGTGTGAGTAGATTTATCTTGTTATCCTTCTGCAAGCTTGTACCTTAACTCCTAATACCTTTGACTGAAGCTGTTGGAGACAGGCTTTCAGCTTGCTTCCATTGTGCTCCCATTATGAATCAAAAGTTTATTTGCCTCTCCAGCTGATGTGTGGGAAATAATGATATGGCATATGAGCTCCCACCTAGCACAGCCACCATCAAAATGCCACGGTGAGTGAAACTACCCATGTGTTATGACCTTGATGCACAATTTAAATAGATGATTTTTCAAGACAAATAAAACCTATCACATTAGGCAGTAGATGAGCCACCAGTATATGCTACAAATACTGCTCCCCCCTCTCCTAATTAATAATACAAAATAGTGTTGGAATAGATTTATGCTTGTCAGCAGAGCAGTTAACTGTCATGCTGCTGATGAGTCAATGGCTTGTTGTATCATAAGTGCCATAATACCCAGATCTGGGCTGGGCACTAAGCTGTGATATGGCAATTTAGTTTTCACACATCATTTACTTATGCTTTTATTTCAGATTATCTCTGTTTTTTTCCCCTTTTTATTTCAGTTCTAATGAAATAGGCTCAAAAGTGACCCAGGTCACAGTGCGAGAACTTGCTGTCACAGGCTGAACTTCAGCTGGAGGTTTTGGAGAGGAGGATGCCTGGCAGAGCCAGGGAAACAACCAGCTCATAGGAGCACCAGCACCTGGTGTAACTAAGATCCAAACTTGGAGGCCACAGGGATCCTAAAACCAATAGGGGAATACCACCATAGGTAACTGGGGTTGCATTTGCCTTTCCACAGCAGCATCCAGTTCAAGAATTCAAATGGATTCCAAAAGGAAAAGGTGTCCTGTTCCCAGCCATGCATTCTTTAGAGGAAGGGTGATGTGAGGGCTTGTAGGTTACAGCACTGGAGAGCTGGTGCTGCTCCATGTGGGATTTAAAGTGGAATTTAAGATGCATTCAGGGAGTGCAGGAAGGGTCTGGGTCAAATCTTGGAGAACCTGAGCCTGAAAAGCAGAGTAAGTTCCCCCATGCACTTGGGAGACTGGAGGGATCCCTGTCCAGAAGCTCTTCTCTGTATTTTATCTCTCCTGGTGATACAGTAGAGAATTCACAATGAGTGTTTATTTCTGCTGCCCTAAATCTCAATTTTTTTTTTTTTTTAAGTCTGTCTGATTCTTCTTTGTACTTGTGATCTATGGAAAGGAAAAGTCCATCTGGAGTAGGGGCTGGAAATTTATGGAAAAATGCAACAAATCTTTTAGAACTAATTGCAGAGTGTTCAGATGGAGGGGGGTGCTGGAAAAACTAGTATTGAAAGAGGAAATATTGTGTGTGAACAGGTAGCTGCTAACACTGCCATACATATTCTGCTCCTCTGAAATATGAATGATTTATTCTATGTAGCATGGCAGCAGATGGCACCAGAGATGGTTCTGACCATTTCTTTGCCTTGGTGCTGGGGCAAACAACCTGTTTGGGGCAGACATCCTGCATGCCATACTCAGCTCTCATAGGGGGACCTGCAGTCTCAGCAGCAATAAGGAAATTTTAATTTTTTTCTACCTCATAGTCCTGTCTGGCAGTGTCAGCTCTGAAGTATGGAGCCTCCAGGAAAGGAGAGAGCTGCACAGCTGAAAGAGGGTAGACTTAAATTGGATCTGAGGAAGAAATTCTTCCCTGTGAGGGTGGAGAGGCCGTGGCACAGGGTGCCCAGAGGAGCTGTGACTGCCCCATCCCTGGAAGTGTCCAAGGGCAGGCTGGACAGGGCTTGGCTGGTCAGCTGGAAGGTGCCCTTGGGACAAGCTGGGCTCTAAGGTCCCTTCCAACTCAAACCATTCCATGATTCTTTAAATGTCCTTGTTCACTGAGAGCAGAACTGAGGTGCTGCAAATAGCATGTAGGTGTCTGAAAGCATCCACAAATTGGTGAAACAAGGCAGATCCTGCTTTTTTTTAAGTGTCAGGTTGTCCTTCCCTTGGGCACAGGGCTAACATTGTCATGTACCCAATACACATTATGCTGAGTCTGCTCTACCTGAGTCAGGGAAACTGAGCTTGACTTGCCTGTGGCCAGTTAGGTCTGGTTTATATCCCACTACCCATCACACATTCTTTGTTCATATACATAGGATAATAAGGCTGAAAGACGAAAATGGGTATGCTGATAGAGAATATATAAAAAGAGCAGATGATGCTAAGTAACGACCATTAAACTATGTAATAAATCCTTGGTGATAGTGCAAAACCTGCATCTGCTCACAGGGTAGAATTATTTCATTGCTTGCAGGCCTCGTACATGGAGATATGTCAGTGCATCAACATCTTCAGGGACACATCCATAATAAAGCTAATACTAATTTTCGTGGCAATGCTTTTTCCTGACAGGCAAAGGTAATTAAGTGGTTAAAGAAGAACTCAGTTTGCTACCTAATGTAAAAAATAACTCATGCATTTTATGTCTCCTACTCTTCCAACTTTCACCAGTGTCAGGCCACATTGGTTTTGCATTTATGGTAACAACCTTTCAGAAGATATGAGACAGAGCATGCTAAGTGTAGGGTTTCTAATCACTTTTCTTTTGTGTCTGATGTCTTGGCTACCCACAGACCTTAAATGTGATCTGACCATGGCTCTGAACTAAACAGATTTAATGGTGAAATAAAAGAATATATCCAAAATGAGGTGGAACTAACAAATGAAAATAATAAGGAAATTAAATGTCAGTAATTGAAAAGGTTTCTAATGTCTTAGATCCAGTACAATAACTCTCCTTTATGATTTATCCAACCTTGACACCACTTATTTGCTTCTGGAAATTTTTGTAAAGGTATATAGATTGATGTAAGTGCTGTATTTTCTACACTTACTCTACCTAGACTAATTGAAAAGCTGTTGCAGAGAGGAAATTGGGTTGGTGTTGGGAGTTTGTGATTGTGCTCTGATCTTCAGGAAGCTGTGGAAAATCTCCAGAAAATTAATTGTTTAGACTTGAAAGCGCTCCATTAAGCTGAGGTAATGGGCAGATTCAGCATTCCTCAACAGTGATCTCGGGTTTCTTCAAAATCTTACTACACTAATCATTATTTCTGCACCATTCAGTCCCATATTTTCTAAGTTTGCATAGCATAAATTGCCAAATTACTTCTGCAGTTGACAAGGCATCATGGCAGAGGCAGGTGCATTTTAAATTATAGTAAGCTTTGCATTTCCTGGTTTAAAATAAATCACTAGCCTAGGGCAGTGGACTTCCCATCCCCAGCACCAGAGGGGGTGTTAAAAATCCTCATAGGAATAAACACGTGTTCAAAGTTCATTTTTAATGTTGTTCATGCTTGTGTGTATAAAAGTAAGCTTGTTTCTGGGCTAGACCCCTGTGAAATCCATCCCTTGGAGGACCACAGCCCTCCTGTGCTGCAGGAGCAGTCCCTGTGCTGTCAGACCCTCTCAGCTCTGAATCACTGGTGACGTGGCATCACAGAAGCATCACGGAATGGTTTGGGTTGGAAGGGACCTTAAAGATCATCTCATGCAGTTCCACCTCTCTGCCAAGGACAGCGACTCCTTCCACTAGACCAGGCTGCTCAGAGCCCCAGCCAGCCTGGCCCTCCAGGGATGGGGCATCCACAGCTCCTCTGGATAACCTGTGCCAGGGCCTCACACTGAAGAATTTCTTTCTAATACCCAATCTAACCCTGCCTTCTGTCAGTGTGAAACCATTGTCCCTTGCTCTGTCACTCCAGACCCTGTGCAAAGTCCCTCTCCATCTTTCTTGTAGCAGGTTTAGGCACTGGAAGGGACTCTCAGGTCTCCCTGGAGCCTTCTCTTCTCCAGGCTGAACACCCCCAGCTCTCCCAGCCTGTTCTGTGGTTTCATATCCCTTCTGACCTGCAGTGCCTTCCAAGTGCAGGAAATTATTTTCTTTCCTTTTTATGCTTTTCTTTTTAACGCTGTATTAGTATCAGAAAAGGCCCAGAAATAAAAGCTTTCCACAAAAAGCTGCAACAAAATACTTGATACCTGGAGGGATAAGTGAGACCTTGGAATTACAGCCTGCAATATATGGCTCAGTCCTGCTCATTGGTACTAAAGGCATTCCTTTCTGAATACTGTCTGCTTTGGTAATTTTTGTGAAATTCCTGGGGAAGCTGTTGCATTCTCCCATATATTATAATGAAGTATGGCAGGTTTTAGAGAGATGAAGGACTTTGCAAAGGTGCAGCAGCCTGACATAAGGATTCATTCTGAGCATGAGCTGGTTCCTATTTTATCTAAGCCTGATTCCGTCATCCTTGGAAAGGAGGTTGCTTGCTTTTTGATGGTGAATCTTGCTATAAGTACTTATTTGGCATGCCAGTGAATAATAAAAGCTATCATGATTTGACACGTGAAATGTGAAGTCTCAATTACTTTTATGTTGTTTTTCCTTATGTAGATAGAGAGTGAAAAAATATATTTTAATTAAAAAGTGAAATATGATATCCAGATCTCAGCATGCCTCATGAAGAACAATCTGAATTTTGGAGTGCTTCCTAAGTCTTGGAGCAGAGCTTATGCTGCACTTCACGGGCAGCAGCTGTGGCTGATAATACTGACTGATTTATTTGGCCATTATCTGACAGTTTCTTTACTCACTTTAAGGGAAAAAGAGGCTGCAGAGACATCCTGCATATTCAGATAGCTGTTATTGTAACCTTCCTTTGTGTATTTTCCATTTTGATTCCTTTTCCCTTGCAGGCCTATTTTTTAATGCATATGAGAGTTATGAGAGTGTGTTTGGTACCTTCCTGCATCACCTCCTGCCCAAGCCCTTTTGAATCTCTTGACCAGCCTCACCTGAATTTGATCACAAGCTGAAGGCTAAGAAATATTAAACCTCTGAAAATGCTGCAACAATAGGCAGTGAAGGAAAATTTGGCTCAGGTAAAACCCGGGTCAATTTGGTTATTATGCATTTTTGCTGATGTGTGGGTTCTTAGCTGGCATCTAAGAGGGGCTGGCTGCAGCAAACCAAAACAAAACCAAAAGGCACTGAAAATGCAAGGGAATTGCTGAGCATGTTTTGTTGGTAGAGTGGTTGCTCCTGTATTAAGGAGTTGAGCCTCTATCCCCCATGCCACCAGAACCTGGCATTAGATTATTTTGCTGACCAGAAATACAAGCAAATCTGTTGCTCAAATAAATGCCTAAGTTAAAAAGGATAAATCTTGGCATGCAGGGCATAAACACCTCTCAATGCATTTTGAAGAATTGTGCCTGAAAATGAAGTGTGTTTTCCTTGTTTGTGTTTCTTTGTGGTCATTAAAGGCATTTCACTCTTACTAAACAGTAACACATTTCTTGAAGCACTCTATTTTGGATAAAGCCCTTGGCTCCTACTCCATTAGGGTAAGTGGACTCAAGCTAAAGCTTTTTATGGAGCTCCCTCTAATTTCCAAATGTAGTGCACAACTTCAGCAACAGAACAGGGCCTTTTTTAAAAAATAGATAATTTTATTTACCCCACACTTTGCTAAGCTGAGGCTGTTGAAAGTAAACCATCTTTAATATCCAGCCCATAATGATGCTTTGTGCTTTCCTTTGAAAGCTCCAGCTGCTTGGGGCTGGGGTCACCACAGATACTTCAGCTGGTGCTTCCTCAAAGCAGCCTCACTAAGTGAGCCTACATTTAGTCCATGTCTTGTTGAATAACATTAGAATTGTAAGATGCTATGCCATGAGATTGGCAATCACTGTGGTTGGTTGTGTGTGGTTTAAGCAGTGCTCTGTGTATTTAAAATCAACAGCTTGAAAAGGAACCAAAACCAGGTATGGCAAAAATACAGATGGTTAATTTGCAGTATTTTAATAGAATAATTAAAAAACCCTATTATCTGCATATCTTGCTCTCTTGAAAAAAGTAAACCAGAAAATTAAATATTTAAAAACTGTGACTTCTGTTAAATTAGAAAGTGCTGCAGACTTTTCTGTGCTTTGCTGCAGAAATGGCCCAGAGGAAGTTCATGGCATAATGACACAAGATCTCAGTGACTGCAGCACTGCAGTAGGTGGAAGCTGAGGAGCAAGAAGAGGGACTGGGACCCCCCTTCCCCCCTCCCTGCATCCCTGAGCAGAAGGTTGTGCTGGGATATCAGCACCCTTCCCACAGCAGGGCCGGGGTTTGCCCTCTCCCTGCCAGTGCCAGACTGGGGAAGGGATGGTGCATGTGGTTGAAGATTTCTGCTCCCATCCCCTGCTGAGGGATCTCATCCCCATCTCCAGGTATGTGTGAGTGGTCAAGGCTCACAGAGTTCTGAGGGCGTTGGTTTAAGCTTTTCAGTAGGGGCTGTTATGCAGATTTGGAGTGTGTAGAACATGATTTTAATTGGGTTAAGGGGTCCATGAGTGAATAAACAGTCTTCCTACATTAGCCCTCTTGACACTCAAATTCAGGATAGAGTTCATAATAATTGTTTATTTAATATTTAATTTATGTTACCAATCATATTTACTTGCAAGGAACTGATTCTATTTAAGCTCTGGGAAGCCAACGAGTATTTTACTACCAATTCCGTTAAGGTCAGCATTTTATTTCTTGCCATCTAAATCTCCATGTTTGAGTAGGAGAGCTCATTACTTTAAATATGAGAGCAATGGGTGAACCTTTCCAAACACACCATCTATTATTATATTTGATACTGGGGTAGCTGCAATGCTAGAAGGACTCTTCAAATAAACAGTCACTAAGTATGACAGTGGCAATGGAATGTGCACTATGAAATTATCTAATTGCTGACACTTTGAGTTTGTATCAACAATTTGTTTTGAAATAGAATATAATTAAATTATTTTGCACCAAGTACATCCCAAAGAGCAATAAACTTGCAGACTTTCACAACAAAGAGGGAACAAAATTTGTCATGTAAGGATGATTTTGAACATTTGGAGGATAATATCCTTACAGAAAATGTTTGCCATGGCTACCATTCTTGGACCTGTTTTCTGGGCACTATTAAAACCTGTTGATGGTTTTGGAAATGAAAAGGAGGTTCCCAAAGGAAAAGGAGAAGATGAGAATAGAAACAGATGCTACAGCACCCCAGAATGCTTTACTGTTGGTTATGGATGGTATCCAGAGTCTGATTTGAACAGTAATTGCTTTGTTTGGTCACAGCTTTGAAAAGTAATGTAGCAACATGAACAGATGCATCTAATCTGTTATTTGGAATAAGAATGATTATAGATGCTTTTCAGGGTGGAAGGGCATCACTGCAATTCGTTGATACAGATTGTGAAACAGAAATATGAGTTGGAGTGTGAAATAATAGTCAGAATTAACTGGTGTCCTGGTCTTGGCTGGGATTGAAGTAATTTTCCTCCAGCTGAAACCAGGACAACTGGACACTTGGAAAGATGTTTGATCCCACGGTGTTAGTTTTGCACAGAGCTGAGTGTGTGAGGCTGCAGGGCCAGGCTGTGTTTGTCAGAGGGGAAGCCCTGGCAGGAGCATGCCTGTGCTGCTCGTTGAGAGCAGAGGGAGAGCAGGACCCAAAGGAGGGATGGGGCTGGGAGCCCATCACCTGTGCCAGGGGTGCTGCTGCTCTGCCCCTGGGACACCCAGATACAAGGGGCTGTGATGCTTTCTGTCTCCTGTGAGCATGGAATGAGCTTTGCTGTGAGTCCCCAGTGGGGAGAAAGACTCCAGAGGTATTTCAAGGGAGGCCTTTCCAGTCCCTAGTAACATGTACCCCTGTCAAGAGAAGGAGTAAAATTCAGAAAAGACGTCAAAGGAAAGAAAAAAATCTGTTCCACATTACACTGCTTGTATCTTGCTACAGCTCCTCCCTGCTTGTCTTTAACAAGAAATCTAGGTTGCATGCATTTAAAAAAAAAAAGTTGCTTTTCATCTACTAGCAAAAAAACCTTGTGAGTAGCATTCTCCTCTCATCATTTTTGGGAATTCATTAAAAGACATATAACCCAGCAGCATAAAACAGCCAAGAATGTCATCTCTCAAGTATCACAGCCTTTAATAAAAGTCAGTGGCACCGTTTGTGACCATCTGATGTTTACGGCTGCTGCCTCTGAAGTTCATTGTGTTTCAGCAGCCACCTTGGCTCGTCTCCATTCTTGCTTTAACCTCGATGACTTTGGCATAGTTATTCCAGGGCTGAACTTCGCCCATTTTGTCTTCCACAGAATATGAGGTCTGCTGCTTGCTTATCAAATATGAAACTGTGTACAACTGGGCAACCTCATGCTAATGGAATCAATACAGCAAAAGAGATCTCACAACCTCACTGCACTTTTTACAATTTACTTTGTTCGTCACCCATTAATTCTTATATTGATTTTGCTATAAAACACAAACTGCATTCCTATCACAGCCCGAGAAAAAAGCACATTGATTATATTGGAACAAGGTACGTTGTAAAAATGAAATGCCTAAAACATTTAAATGTAGTAAGCTCTGCTAAAGTCCATAAATCACATTGTTTAATGTTGTGAATGAGTGGTGCTGCCTTAAACAAGGGAAAAATATGGCACCATAAACCAGTTTTGACACAAAATAACAGTCTGTGTTTCTCTGTACCTGCCATTCTAGAAATGCTATCAATAATGGTTATGGTTGTTTGCAGGTGTGGGGGGGAAACATATCTCAATATCCCCTTTAGAAAGTTCCTTCAAAGTCACTTTGTAAAATTGACAACAGTGGTGTTTTACCTGGCTATAAATAAATCTGATTATTACCATGTCCTGTTTACTTTTATCATTCACTCATCAAAAACTTTTTGATGGATCATTACTAATGATTGTTTTGGGAGCCAAAGTCAAGCCATGTGCTTGACTGTTATTGATGGGGAGGGGCTGCAGCTGCTTCCTACCAACCTCAGTGACCACACCATCTGCTGAGGATCGTGGTCATCATTCCACCAGCTCAGAGGGAAGATGGGTTCAAAGGGAATTCAACTTTCTGCACCACTTGGAGTTTAACCCTGAGTAGAGAAAACCACTGCTGAGGTATAATTCTGCAGTATTGAGAGTATCACAGCAGCGGGGACAGAAAAAGGAGAAGATCTTGGTGATTACAAAATATGTGCTTTTTATGATGGAAATTATGACTGCAGAAATCTGTTCTGGTTGAGAGTCCCTTAGCATTTCAAGCCTTAGTCATGATCCAGGACTTCACTAAGCCCAGTACAAGGTCAGGAAAATTGTCTTGGAGAGCAGAGCCTGCAGTCAGCAACCAGACAAGTGACAACAGCCAGTCAGGGATGGGTTTGAGTCCAGCAGGAAACAAAGAAAGGATGGGGGTAAGAAGGATTGGGACTGCTGTCAGCAGCTTAAAACCCAACGCTGTTTCCAAGGTTTTCAGAATCTATGGAAATAGCTTGAATAGGGAGGAAAAAAGACAGGAAGGCAGGAAGAAAGAAAAAAGATTGAAGATCAAGATGAATATTGTGCATTCTCTTAACATTAAAGGTGTTCAGAGAGGGGGCCTTGGTTTCCTGCTCAGTCTTGTGTCTGTGCATGCCACTAGTGCATCATCCCTTGTGCCAGGTTTTCTTGAATGAGCTTGGGAAGGGGGAGAAGAAGAATTAACACATCCCAGATCAGAGATCATAAACCAGGGATGGGACTGTTTTCTGCCTAAACCTTGGATGGGTGCTCCTGTTTAGTTCTTGTTTCATCTTGTTTGATACCTTTACCTTTTTGATTCATTTTTTCTTGTGTGTTTTTCTCACATGTGAATCAGAGCAGCTGCTGCGGAATCTGAGACAGCTCTGCCAAGCTTTATCTGCCAGCTAAAGCTTCCCTGCTTCCAGCTACATCACTCTAAATCCCAGCAAAACTCAAGTGACTGTAGAGAGGCTGCTCTACACTTTGTCCAGCAAGAGGAGAATTTGTTCAGTTCCTCTGGAAAGAAGAAGATAATCTGTTTTAAAGGATGTGAAAACTCATTAAAGCTGCTGAGACTCTTCCCACACATGGGCTGTCCCATGAGAAGGCTGGTAGAAGTGAAGCTGGGTGACAACCCCTGGGACAGGCTGCAGCACTGGAAAAGCACTGAGGGAAGCCAGACCATCTGGAAGATGTGCTGGGTACGGATCCTGTTTTGCAGGGAGGGAGTTTTATCTCTAGTAAGCTGGCAGATGTGAGACTGACTTTGCTCGGCAGGAAATTTACAGCTGCAAAATTCCAGTTAATTCCTGGGTGCTTCCTCATTTGAATTCATTAGCAGCAGTTCTCACTATGTGGCTGTCAATCTTTATTCCTTTAAAGATATAATGGGTTTTTTTGATGGGAGGTTGCTCTTGTCCCTGTTGGGCCAACCCTGTTTTCTCCAGTTCTTTAGGAAATTGCACCACTGGCAGAGCACACTAGTTCTCTTTTTTTCCATAGCTTTGCAGGACAGCAGGATTTCTTCCCTCCCCACTTTCACCCTCCCTTTTCCTCCAGTCACGGGGGCAGGGGGATTTAACAGAATAAGTTTGATATTGAAACTCCTGTGAAATGGTTTCCTACTCCTGCAAGAGCGAACTCTGTGAGGACTATGCTTATCTGAAAGATCACTCCAAGGTTTTTCTAAGTTAATTAAATTTCAAAGTAAATTATCTCAAATTTCTCATCAAGAAATGCTCTATTTTTCTAAGTTTAAACTCTTAATTCTTTGTTGCAAGGATCAATCCTGTAAGATCCTCAGAGTTTTAGTAGGGAAATTTTGTCCTGATCGTAGCTCCTTTGGTTGGTGTCTGCAGAGCTCCCCTGGCCTCTGTGAGTGGGTAAGTTACTGGTGCCTACCAAAACAGTTTAGAAACACAGAAAAGCTGAGTAACCGGAGAGCAAAATAACGAAAACAAGAGCCTCATTTATTTTTTTATGAGCATTAAGTCCATCTAGCTGTCATGCTTTGCCTGCAGGCAGCATGTCTGGGAGGGCAGGTTGCTGTGACAGATGGACAGGAGCTGCTTGGAGAAATGGCTTTAGATGGGCAATTTGCTGCAAGTTGGTGGAGCTTTTACAAAGTCACAAGTGTAAGGAATTAGAGGCAATCCTCTTGCAAACACTGGGAAGCTGAAAGCCTGGATCGAGTCTTTGTAAGGCTCTGCTCAAAATCCCCCTGTCACCACTTGTGTGTGGCTGTTTCCCTACTGATCCCATCCTGTACTGGGGATGGAACAGTAACCAAGGCAGGAAACACAGTTTATGGGGCTCTCTGTGGGTCAACCCCTTCTCAACCAGGGGCTTTGTCTGAGGCCAACAAGCAGAGTTACAGGAGGAAAGTTCAAACGGCTGTCCCTGAGCTTTCATTTTCTCCTTTATGGAGCTTTTTAATGAGCAGCTCCTGCTGCCCTCTTCCCTTCTAACTCCTCTGCAGCACCTGTAGGAGGTTAATGATGGAGCCAGGCAGAGCTGGGGCTTAGCTCACACGTTAGGAGTCACTAAGTGCTTTCTCCTGTTAAAATAAGGTGTATTTACAATTCTGCCTTTTATTTATCTAACGAGGATAATTATCCACTGCCAGAACAATATGACCCACAGGTGCTAAGGCATCACTTCTGGAGATGGGGAAGATGATTTCCTGCTGGTGGTTGAACTGTCCCTGCAGAGCATCATGGTGGGAACTGGGGAAAGAAAAGCAAAGCTCAAAGCCTGCAGAGCAATGGTCCAGGTCTGAGAGTTGAAAGGATTTCCCCTCTTCTGAGCTGAGTGTGTCTCTCCCAAGGTGAAAATTGAAGTTGCTGTGGTGCAATGTCAGGAGCCAGGGGTGAAAGAGAAGGTATGTGGAGGGGGAAGCTGCACCTACCTCGTTTGTTGGTTTTTCTGGTGTGGGATTTTTTTTGCTTGGTTTTTTGCTTGGTTTACTGTTTTCCAAATTTTTGTGGGTCAGTGTCATGGCATTAGTTAAGCAGTTGCTCGCACTTAACAGATGATGGAGAATATGTAGTCCAACTTCTGATGTGCTTTTGACAGCTTACCCAATAGCTTTTGTCTTTTCTCAGGGTAGCTTCTCTTTTCAGCAAGTTGTTGCTAATTGTAAGTGCTGTTCTGTGATGGCCCAGTCTCCACTTTTAAGAAGGTGCTGTGCCCTCAACTTGAAGTGCTTTTTCTTTGTAGCTGCTTGAATTGCTACTTTCTTCCTCAAACATAGGTAATTGCTATTGCTGCAGAATGCTTTCTTGGATGACTATCAGTTGACTTGTATTAATATTTACAATCACTTTTTCGTTAGTAATTTTTTTGTTACAACAGGAAATGAAATGCAAATTAATAACTGTAAAGATTAAAACATAATGAAATAGGACATGAACTCCAGAGAACTAATGAGTAAAGTGGCTTGAAGGCACAAAAAAATGTTCTTCAAAAATAAACATAGAGGTGAATAAAAAGATAAATAATTTTGAGGCATTAAACCAAGAAACAGAAAGAAATACCAAGTATGGGATAAATTGTTTCATGTCAAAGTTATAATTGCATTCTTTTTTCTTAATAAAAAGATGAAGTTTCTTCCTAAAATTAACCAGCTGTATAATCACTATGTGGTAGATTTTTTCCTACCTTACAAATCAGCACAACAGTGTGTCTCCCTGTTTGTGTAACTTATCTGGCTATTTAACATATACATTGGTTTAGTGAACTGAAAATGTTGTGTTGTTGTTTTGGCTTTTTTAAAATATTATTTGCCTCCAGTACTTTCTGGTTTCTAAAGCAGAAATCTGTATCTGAAGCTGCTGGGTGCTTTATGAGGTTTAAAGCTTGTCCAAGCTGACAGGTATTAGTCCCTGCTTCAGCAGAGCTCCCAATCCCCAGTATTTATTTTCCTTCATGAGACTCAGTTTGGTGGATGGCTTTGAGAGAGTACATAATTCCTTTTTTTTTAAACTAAGGGCTAGAGGCAAAAGTCTGTGCAAAGCTGTTGCTGGCTGTTTTTTGGGGAAAACCCCTCTTTGATTAGACAGCTGTGTTGGTGGATCAGAACCCAGAGCTGATGCTGAGATCATTTCTGTTGCTCCAATGCTGGCTGTGTTTATTTTTGGTTTAAGTAGTCTTGGATCTTGTGAAATCACAAGGTATATCTGATTCAGTGTGTCTTTAATGTTCTTTTACATCCTGCTTAGTATGTTATGGCTTTAGCATGGTGCAAGCTCTACATGTACACCTCAAGCCTCTAGGTGTGAGGTTATGTGATTCCCTATAAAATTAAGGAAGATGTTCCCGAGGTGCTGATCACAGCAGGGTTAATCCTTTAGTTTAGTCTTATTGTCAGGGCTGGGGTTCTCCCCCCTGCTCCTGGTTAAGCCTTGTACAGAGGAGATGGAGAGGAGCCTCCAGGGAGGTGCTCTCCTTGATTTAATAAGGTTAGGACACCCTTGTGACCAGGAGGATGCAAACCTGTTTGTAATCCCAGGCCAGTGGGGTTACACAGCTGCAGCCTGAGATGTTTCTTGTCTTGGCCATCTTCCATCAGTACCAGGGTTTTCTGTTTGTTGTGGGGTGGTTTGGGGAGTTTTTTCAGCCTTTTTTTGTTTGTTTTGTTTTTAAAATGTAAGCTGAAGGGTTTTTTTTTTTTTTTTTTTTTTTTTTTTTTTTTTTTGTGTGATTCTCCCCCCGTCCCACTGGGGAGGGGGAGAGTGAGTGAGTGGCTCTTCAGCTGCTTGCTATCTAGCAGGTTTTGGTGGCCTCAAGGATGCAGCTTGATTGGTGAATTAGTGCTTTCCAACATGGTAGCATCTCAGGATGTCAGAGCAGTTAGACTAAGCATAAAATGAATATCTTGTATGCTATTTTCTGCAGAAGATGCTCTATCCTCGTAGATATATCCGAAGGAAAAAATCCTATCAACATTGATAAACATTCTCCTCCACCTTTCCATAACCTTGGTGGCAAGTTACACACATATTTTATCTGCTGAATGCAGGCTTGGCTTTAGGAAGTGTGTATTTTAGCTCTCCATAAATAAAACTAATGGGTATGATTTGCATTTTTGCTGGGGACCACTTGTATCTGCTTGGGGATAGATCCTCAGCTGGTGCTTATTCTCACAGCACCACTGCAGCCAGTGGGGCTTGGATGCCTAACACCTACCCATGGTTTATTCTCTGGTGTTTCATGGCCCTATTGAGTAAATGCAAATTTACACCCCATCATTGCACAGGGCCTGGGCTGGAATGAGAAACAGCCCTAATTAAGTTTTGTAACTGAAATCATTATTAAGGTCTTGCTCATTTTCTCAATAAAAATATTCCAGCTGAAAGGATTATATTTACAAGTGCTATTTATAATTAAGCATTTCACTTGGTTCGCCCACAAACAGAATGTAAATTGTGTTTTGCTCTGCTAAAAGGTGAGGAAAAGAGGAAGTGTCTCAGAGTAATTTATACCACATTTTGTGGTTAGCAGGTTTATGTGGTTTAAGCAAACCTGTGGGATTTGTTGAGGTCTGTGTACTTTTACTTGTGAAGGTACCTCATTTCAGCGGGGCTCCGTTGGGCAGAGGAGTAGGGAGGAAGGATCAGTTTGCTCATGCCCTGCTGAGCAGCTCCTGGGCTCTGTGAGCAGGGCTGGGTGCTCAATGTGTCCCCCTTTCAGTGGCTGTTGGAGCCAGCCCAGGCTCACAGCAGCTGTTGGTAGTGGGAAAGGTATTTATTGCAGTCTGTCTGGAGATCTGACTTCAAGAAGAACTTCTTTTCCAACCTCAGTGATTCCCTGCAGTGTTTTGGGTGCCTTGAGCTGCTGGAAGATGCTCCAGCTGACAGATGGGATGTTCCTGACCCACCCTTGGCTGCACTGAGCGTTTTTCTCTTGGAGAAATCCCTCCCAAAAATATTCCTAAAGAATTACGAAAATTGAAACAAAAGGCAATGTTTTCAGTTCAATCCATGAGCTTGAGCCTTTGCATGGGCATGTGGTCAGTAAAGCTGACACAGCAAAGGAGCATTCAATGATTTAATTTTATACATAAACTATAAAAGCATATTGTGTTCAGCTTAAATTACCTGCCTTTTAAACTCAATTTTTGCTATACTTGAGGTATTTATCCTTTGGTTATTCCAGATACTGGAGAAATGAGTCTTCAATTTACATTTGAAAAGGAAATATTTTCATTACTGTGGTGATTAGGAGCTCCAGCTAAGGGTTAGCCTCTGCTTTTGCTAGATACTGTACAATCATAGCTCAGAAAGATGACACCTGCCTTAAATGCCTCATAATCCAATGGGAAGAAAAAGAAAATATATGTATCTAATTACAAGGGAAGGGTCTGATGAGCAGAGGCCCAGGAAGGCAATAACCAAGTGGCAGCTTGCATGGGGCTGTCATTAAACCCTTCCCTGTGGAGAGGGGAACGTGAGTTGTGCTGCCAGTTCTGCCTGAGCAGATTTCCAAAATTAAGAAAATTTAGAATTAAAGGCCATCTGCTGGTAGATTAGGTAAATAAAAATACACCGTAATTGGATTTGGTGCTCATTTCAGCCTTCTGGGTTATAAATGATAGGGAAAAGGTCACATTCCTTCAGGCTATCTGAAGTGGAGTGAATATATTGTCTCATCTTCTCATGACCCCTAGGTTAAAACGTAGTATCAATTTCACTGTTGTCTTTTTTTAGCCATGGAAAATCTCACTTGTGATGCTGAGAGCAGCTCAGCATCCTTGGTGCTGCCTGGACCCCTGCCAGAGGGCTCTGTGTTTGTATCTCTGCCCACCGTGTTTGGAAACAAGCAGATTTTTAAATGACAGGCCAAATCAGCTGGGCTGGAAGCTTCCAGCTCAAGCAATTACAGTTCTCTAATCTCCTGTTTCAAATTTGGTGTGGCAGACACCAACCTCCAGGTGTTAGGGGAATAGTGGGAGCAAAGCTAGCACAGCTGGACCCTGACTGGAGAGGTCAGGAGGAGCTCTGCAGTGAGGAGGGGAAGGGAAGGACAGGAAAATGGGAGGAAAACAGTGGGAGGACTTCCCAGGCAGGAGGTGCATCAGGCTGGGCAATCAGAGGATGGGATGCAAGAAAGCCATAGCTGTGATCAGTGTGATTTTGATTGTCCTTCAATTAGTTGTTGCCCAGAGAAGATGGGTCCCATCCCTGGAAGTGTTTGTCCAAGGATGGGGCTTGGAACAACCTGGATGGTGGAAGGTGTCCCTGCCCATGGCAGAGGGATTGGAACTGGATGACCTTAAAGGACCCTTCCAACCCAAACCATTCTGTGGTGATCGAGTAGAATAAACACAGATCCCCTGAATCAATGAGTTTTAAGTTCCCCTCCAACCCAAACTCTGTTCTGTGATAATTGGGAGGCCCTGAAGAGTCATGTGGTGTGAGGAAGAGATGAGGAACATAATGAACTATTTTCAAATGTGAAATTCCCCCCCACCCCCAGAATATTTGTATGTGCTTGTCAGTGATACCAGAAGGACACCTAGCTTGAGAAAACACAAGCTGGTGGAACATGAATGAAGTTTATACCATATGCACTCAGTTTACAGCAAGAATCAAATTTAGAAACTGAAATGACTGTATTTTTAGACTGAGTTCAGGAGGCAAGTCAGTCCAAAGGGGGAGAAAGACATTGCATAACTGTATCTACAAAATTCCCTCAAATGAAAATGTGACTATGTGGAGGACATCAAGTATGAACTTCTAGTTCTTTTGAGATTTTCTCTAGAAGTATTTATTTTCAGTTTGGAATAATAATGCACTATAATAAACTATTCTGTAAAAATGTAATTACAGAAATTAATGTCAGTGCAAAACTACACAGGTGTTAGAATTTTCAAGCTGATTTATCACAGGTCTGTGTATCTCTGCCCACTGTGTTTGGAAATGGTCATTTCCCCCTCCTCTTGCTAGTGGGATACACATGCTGACTTGAACATGGAGTTTTTGGGTGCCCAAGATACTTAGCTTCTTGGGCTAGAACAACACAGCCTCTGGGCTGGGTAAAGAAAAGCCAAGGATTTCCTGGAACTCTGAAACAAATCCATGTGAATTCAGTCTGTGTTCAAGGAAACAAAGCCCGTGAAGATAAATAGGGCTAATCCCACCACAGCCTGCAAACAAATACTGCTGTTCAAACCTGAGACAGATAACACAAACAACCCTGGGAAAGCAGTTTGGAGAGTATCAAATCACATGACAAAGCCAATATAATGCTCTGTGACTTCCAATTAGTGGCTTGCTGCTGTATAATTAAGTTTCTGACGACACTGTATTTAAAGTCATGTCAGTCCTTTCATTTATAAATACTTCTCTGCAGGTGCTTGAGCTCCCAGCTGGAATCTGTTTTTTCTAGGATCTAATCCTAGAAGTGGGGTTTTTTTCCCTTCATTTCAATTTTGAGTGGAAAAAAAAAAATCCCTCTGAACAGCTAAGGTACACGGGAGGGAAAAGATTTGAATATTCTCAGTATGTTTTAGTTCTACTGCAAGTCCCAGCTGCAGACATGTATATTTTATTATCAGCATAACATATGTGTCCCCATGGTTGCACATTTCTGTAAATCAGGAGTAATCAGACCTGGAACCTGTTCTCTCTGATGTATTTTATACTTTACAAAAGTTGCAAAGGACATTAGCTCACCTACTTTTTTTCCCTTTCCTCTATTTATACTCCTTTCCTAGAGGATTCATGCATGCAGATAAAAATATCTTGTTTTTCCTGCACTCCTTGAGGGTTCCCAGAGTGATGCCCCTGGCTGGGGTGTTTGGTGTGAGGCAGCCCCTGTCCTGTGGTGCAGGCAGACTGTGCTGCTGGCATGGATTTGTTTGCAGGGTCCCAGGATGGGCTGGGCTGAAGCAGGGCTGGTGTGTGCCTGGCTATCCCACAGTGGGACAAGGGCACCGAGGGGTCTAAATCTGCCCAAGCCTCAGCACAGGAAGCAGAGAGTGGAGGGGACTGGGGAGCAGCCCCCTATGGACACCAGCTCATACCCTCACCTGGTGTGCCCAGAGCTGAGAAGATCCCAGCCTGAGCTGGCTGCCAGTGCCAGCCACAGTGACTATCCATGGGCTTTCATGTCAGCTTTTGTGCTTAATAAATAAATAAAAGCAGATTTTAAAAATTGCAATAGAGAGAAGAGCATCATCTTTGGTCCCTGCTTAGTGCTGAACACCAAAGCAGACACAGCAAACTGAAATTTTCATCTTCAGCTCATCCCCATCATACAGGAGTGAGGGATGCTGCCTGGAGCAGGAGGAGTGTGACCAGGGCTATTGCCCTCTGCCAGCCTGGGCTGAGGACAAGCTCTCATCTGGGCTGTCTCCTTCTGGGCAAACAGCTTGCAGAGTGGTGAGAGGTTAATGCCAGGGACTGCTCTTCTGCAGGGGTCACATCCCCCAAACCAGCACAACTTCTGCTCCCATCAGGCTCCTTGGTGCAGAGTGGTGAGAGGTGTTAATGCCAGGGACTGCTCTTCTGCAGGGGTCACATCCCCCAAACCAGCACAACCTCTGCTCCCAGTGACTCAGCAGTGGCTTTGCCAGGCTCAGGAGTTCCTGGCATGGCTTGTGGAAGGGTGAGGGACATCCCTGCTCATCCTCAACCTTGTGCTGAGCAGTCACTGCCCATGGCGCTTTGCCAGGCTCAGGAGTTCCTGGCATGGCTTGTGGAAGGGTGAGGGACACCCCTGCTCATCCTCAACCTTGTCCTGAGCAGTCACTGCCCCTGGTAGGGGAAACAGTTAAATGAGTTGATTTTCTTCATAATAGCTTAAAAAAGTACTCAAGCTGTTGGTCATTACAGTATGTTTAGAGGCAGATGAGAGTGCCTGCAGGTGCTTTAGGTTACTGTTTTTTCCCGTGTTGGTTGGGATGGTGTGGAGCCCTGAAGGACAGGGCACCTGCCCAGTCCCTGAGGTGAGAAGGGCTCTCAGTGCCATTCTGTCAGGGGTGGTGGATGCAGGTCCTCCTCCATCCCAAATGACATTTTCTCCATCAAATCCAAGAGACATAAATAAGGACACCAGCAGAGCTGCAGAGCTGTGTGTGTGCACTTCCTGAGGACTGAACCGTTTTATTTGCTGTGGAATTTCTGAATGGATAGCTGAACTCCTAAGTCCATTAAGCAAGGCAATTTACAGGGTTCTCAAGCTTTGCCCATGGAAACACATTAACACAGTTTCCCATTTGGATTGTTGAAAAGCCATTATTCTATATACAAAAGGGGGGACAAAAGTGATATTGTTTTTCAGTTTGTTTGTGGTGTTGAGTGGTGAAACCTTTGACAATATTGAAAAGAAGTGGAAGGGAATTCCATATTCCTGTGTTAAGGGTGCTCTCACCAGCCCACATCTATCCAGGCAGCATTTGCTGCTGCCATTGAAATCTGCATTTTGGTGCTTTAGACATGATCTAGCAAATGAAGAATGAAAGTAATCCTTGGAGCAGACCACGGGTATGAATCTTGGCATACCTGAGTGCTCCCAAAATCACCAAAATATACATGAGGAGAAATGGCAAATTGTCCCTGGTGCATCTCTGGTAATTTGCCACCTCCAAAGAGACCTTTGAGATGATTGATTACTTGCAATAAGACTAGTTGTGTTTTGGGGTGTTGGTTTCGGGATTTTTTTTCTTCTTCTTGATATGCTGGCTTCCTCCAAACCCCTGCCCCTGAACGAGCATTTATCTCCTTTAGGTGTAAGAGGAGAGATGTATTTGAGGGTAACAGATATTACGAAAAGAGGGTTTTGTCTGGGGTTGGGAGTACTTGGTCGCCCTGAATCTTTGTTTCCCTTCTGTAAGATGAGCAGTTTCTTGTTTGTTTCTTGCATGTTTCCAGTTTCTTGCTTGTGGCTTTGGCTCTCAATGGGCTCTGTGCACAGAGCACAGGTACTGGATAGCTCTAGGGATGTCATTTGTTTCCTGAAATCATTGGGTAGTGACTTTTTCATTCTAATTGTGAGGAGAAGTGGAATTTATCAGTAGTTAATACACTTTGTCTTGGAGAGGCAGCCTGTATAATCTTGCTGTTGGATTTAATGCATTAACAGCATTTTACTTTCTGTCAGGGTGATGCTGCCAAAGGCAGGGACAGCTGTGGAAGGGAATACCAAAGCAAACAGGATGCATTATTCAAGTAGATGAGTAATTTTAGCCTTACCTTGCTCCTTTATGTTTCCAGCAGAAAACACTTTCAGCACATCAATACTGGGAATTAGCAGCAAATCTTGCTCATCTGCCAAGCTAGCTAAGGAAACACTCTGTATTTTCTCAGGGCCCTGTGAGAAATTCACTTGAAAGTGACAAAGTGAGCAGGACCTTTTTTCTTTTAGTGGTGACAGTATCTCCAGGGAGATCTACCTAAGGTCACTGTTGTATAAAAATCACTGGGTTAGGCAGTAAAGTGTTTCTATACTGAGTTAATTGCTGCTAATCTCTCAATTCCTTGTGCTGGCTTCTATTGTGTGTTTTTCAATTATTATTTACTAATATGCCTTTATACCAGTAAGGGGGATATGTAGGTTTGAGTAACTGTGTTATGACTTAGGAAGATGCTTCCTCATCTCCCTTTGACAAGAATTTATATTTTGTAGGTAGAAAGTACTTATTTCTGTTGACTTCAATGGTAATTTTTTTATCAGTTTGCTGCCCTTTCAGTGAGATTGCAATAATCTGCCTAGCTGGTTTTCCTTTACTTAATAACCTCTAGAAAATTGCTCTACCTGGCAGGTGCAGCTGAAGCCTTATGGGTAGTCAATAAGAGGGTGGCTTTGTAGCCTTCTTATAGAAAGTTGTTTTAAATACCAATTTCAGCTAAAGTAGCTTTCTATTGCATATTTTTGCCTATGGCACAGCATCTAGCTGTAGTGGTTCATTTTGCTTCTATGTACTAATTGCTATCTGCTGGCTGAAATTTTGGCAGTTTCTTTGAAGAAGATAATGTGCAAAAGTGTAGGAAAGAAAGGAAAGTACAGATAGGCCATCCCTGCAAAAAGAGGTGCATTTGCAGGAGAAAATCACTTTAAGCCTATTTAGAGGTCTGACAGTTTAAAGATGACATATTTGTACACATACAGGGAGAAATGGCCTTTAAAAGTAGTGGACACTTTTTATCATTATTGCTTCTGTCAATACAAATGGAAAAAAACAGCTTTAAAGATAGCTCCACAGCATACAGGTAGCAGCAGCTCAGTGCCAGCGTGCAGACTTGTACAGAAATTCTTGAAAACTCTTAAGGAAAAATTAGGCAGGAATGAAAATTGGAAAACAGCATTAAAGTTAACTCCAGAAGATTCAGAGATGTTAATGTGAAAGAAGAATCATGGGATGATTTGGGAAGGGAATTTTAAGACCACCTAGTTCCAACATCCCTGCCATGGATGAGGATACCAAAAAGCATGGAAACACGCACATTAATTCAAAGCAGAACAGTGATGAGGAAAATACCTAGACCAGGTATTTAATTGTGATCATGAAGAGTCAGTGTGTGCCAACATGTGTGTGCTCACATCTATCTCTGTGAGTGCTCTTTGGGCTCATAGAGATTATTTGAGAAGAGTTACTTGGGTGCATGGTTTTTCTTATTATTTCCATTTTTTTTCATGTTTTCTCAACTCTCAAAAAAACCAAATGACCTTTAGAAAGGAGGAAATTGAAATTTTTCATGTTTTTTACCTTGCCCTATGGTGCTCTCAGAATAGTCAATGTGGTTCTTCAGGTTTAATCTGGACTTTAGTAGACCCTCAGACCTGCAGGGATTGTCCATTTTTACCCATCAGTGAAGGGGTAGAAGTGATGCAGAATAGAAAGCTGTTGCTCCTAAGTTATCTCACTACACAAAAACTTCATTGGTGTTCCTCTTCAGAGCTGTCTGAATTTTCCCCAGCTTTCTGGTGAGATTTAGGGTTCATGTGCCTTTCCCAAGGCTCACAATTCATCATGAGTTTAATGGTGCTTTCAGGCTTGCAAAGCAAGGTGAGGCTTGCAGGATCACTGTGTCTGCAGGTCACAGTCTGAAGGTCGGGCAAGCACCTCTCTGTAACGTGCTTTATAGGAAGCAGGATGTTATTTCCTAGATTATCTTGTATGACTTAACACCAGGCTGCAGAGTTTGTCCATCACTGAACTGCTGCAGCATGTGATAACCAACATGATGTGAAGGCTCTGCAATTCGTGCTGATGATTCACAGCAGATCATTTGATATTTAGGGCTCTGTTCATTAATAAGTTATGCTCCATTTACCTTGTTTTCTGTGGAATTTATGAGTCAAAAGTGCAGAGTGCACCAAAAATGACCCATTCATCAAATTCCTCTTCTCTCTGTATGATTGGCTAACCCATCACTGCAGCCCCCAGGGGCACATTGCACAAAAGGTGTGTCCCGCATGAGAGAGCAAAGTGGCCCTGGGAGGGAAAACAGGAACTCCGCTTTTGTTTGAGTCTGCAAGTTGCCCAAGTTGGTGTCTTTGAGCTGTGTGGGCAGGAAATTTCCCAAGCTGATTTGTTTTCTTGTTTGCTGTGCGCACAGCCTGGGTAGCATCCTGCTCATCCCCAGGTCCCACTGAGTGCCACTGTTGCCAGAGCTAAGAGAGGATGGGGGAAGGAAAAGGCTGCTCTGACAATGTAGATCTGTCTGCAGATCTGCACTTTAGCATAAACCAGGTCCATGGCACAGAATTGTCTTTGAGCTGTGTGGGCAGGAAATTTCCCAAGCTGATTTGTTTTCTTGTTTGCTGTGCGCACAGCCTGGGTAGCATCCTGCTCATCCCCAGGTCCCACTGAGTGCCACTGTTGCCAGAGCTAAGAGAGGATGGGGGAAGGAAAAGGCTGCTCTGACAATGTAGATCTGTCTGCAGATGGTCTGTCTGCACGTTAGCATAAACCAGGTCCATGGCACAGAATAATGGTGAATTTGTTGAGGGGACAGAACCAGAGCATGAGCCAGCTGTGGGAGCGCATGGGTGTGATGAGGTGAGGAGGGTATCTAAAACCAGAAGAAATGCCCTTTGCTTGTAAAAAACAGGACAATGTCTGCAGACCACAGCATCTGTAGCTGGCATCTAAACAACAGCGTTCTTTCTTTTTTTAATGTTCTTTTTAGTTAAGAACATGCATTCTTACATGTTGGCACAATTACTTACACATTGACATAAGCTAGAGAAGCAGTTTAAAAGCCATGAAGATGAAAGAATAACCATTGCATATATCCTTTTGATTTCCCACCACCTAATGGGCAAAGCCCTAGGGAGAAGACAAAGAAATAATAATTAGAGCATACTGCTTTACAGGATGAATTGTGAAAATGTCTCCAGTGCTGTTGGCAGTGTAGTGTGAAGATACAACAGCTTTAAATGACCTGTCTAGCTGGTAAAGCAGGGAGACTAATGTAGATTAATTCACAGTTTTTAGCACTTCATGCCTTGTTTAAAGCTGCTGCTGGTATCTACAGCCTCCCACAATATCCTGCAATGCTGCCAGACTCCCTTCTTTCCCTGGGTTGCTTGGTGAATAATCATTCACCATTGCGGGGATCTGGCATATGGTCTTGGCTGACTTTGGCAGAATAGAGGGTGAGGAAAGTGGGATTTGGAAATGAAAAATAAAACTTGATTTCATGTGATATGAAAACTTAATTTCATATGCAAATTACTAAATTCTGCATATTGGGGAGTTGGTTTTTACTCTTTTCAAGAGAGTGAAAATGTGTTGGATTTCCAAAGGTCTTGAATATAAACTCAGAATATTTTTATGACAGACCAGAGGTTTTGGTTTATGGTAAAAGGAGCAGTTGAAGCAAGCAGCTAGGATTCACTTACAAGCAACAACTCATGAGAAAATCCCTGTTAAAAAAATATCTTGCCCAACACTGCTTGCTGCCTGCTGCGAGTTGGACGGGCTGGTGCTTCACCAGGCAGTGCCAGGGAGATGGGACACAGCCTGTGTCACAGAGATATTTTATGAAAAATTCTTTTTCCAGGATCTTTTCTCCTGAGAAGCTGGGAAGCTTCAGCTTCTCCATGTTTTGCTGCTTTGGAATGTGATTTAGAGAATTGTTTGCCCAGCATGTGAAATTGCTTTTACTTGATGACCAATGACAGCCACCTGTGTCGAGGCTGTGAGCAGTCACAAGATTTTGTTATTTATTCAATTCCTTTCCTTTCTAGCCTTCTGATGGATCCTTTCTTTCTTTTTAGTATAGTTTCAGTATAGCAGTTTAATATAATATAATATCATAATATAACAAATCAGCCTTCTGAAACATGAAGTCAAGATTCTCATCTCTCACCATGCCTTGGGACCCCCTCTAACACGACCACAAGACTGGAAGACCTTGGTCATGGTTCCTGGCTCTCTCTGCTGGATAGACCTACCATTCCACACAATTAAAAATATTGAAAAATGTGCTTGAGCTTTGAAGCTGAGTCAGGAGAGGCTAGGCATGCTCTTGGGGCTCCCCAAACCTGTGTTTGGTTTCTTATGTGGCAGTTGTGGTGCATTGGTTGGTGGCTTGGACAGAAGGTGGTGAGGATGTCCATCACCTCAGACAAGTCCTGGCTGTTGTGTTGAATTTGGGTGAATTTGTGTGCTTTGTATGACAGAAAAACAAACTGATATTGGCTGGAGCTGTGCCTTCCCCACGCTCCTGTGAGTGGAGAGCAGGCAAGGCAAGCAGGAAGATTGGGAAGGGGAAATCCAGCCTTCCTGGCATGTAGGCAAAACTGAGGTGTGATTTATTATGCACTTCAGCTCTGTGCACAAAGAACGCTTTTTTTGGTATCAATGCAGCTGAGGATGTGCTCAGCCTCCTCCAGAAAGGGAGGTTCCAGGCTGAGCCTCTCCATAGCCACTGCAGGACTGCTGAGCTCGTGTCTCAGTGCCCATTTCTGCAACAGGGCTTGTGTTTGTGGGTGCCAAGCTCAGAAAGAACAAAGCTGATTTTAAAATAAGGGGAACTCCTGATGGAAGCCTAAAAGAGGAAAAAAAAATCTCCATAATTTGTCTTAATTGCTGTAGCACTTAGAGAAAAAAAATCTGTGTGTGTGTGGATGCAAGAAGAAAGTATTTGGATTTGTTTTGGAGGTCACAAGTATTAGTGTTTTATGAATGTAATTTCTGTTGGGAATCAAGTCTAATGGCAATGTAATTTATATGAAATATATAGCCTGAGACTGTGTCTCAGTTCCACTGAAGTTAATGGTAAAACTCCAGTGTCCTCAGTAGGGACAGGATTTGATGCCTGGAGAAATGTTTTATTATTAAAAGTTTATTAACACTTCATGTGGAAAGGCTATCTTCCTGTGTCCTGTTATGTCTGCCTAGCTGTAAGAGGTGAAGAACTAAACAGTGGAAATAATTCACCAAACATTCCTTCTAGCCTGAAATTCTCCACACAGTGTTGTATTAAAGAATTTTATTGAAAACATTTGGCAAACAGATTAAAATACAGTTCTTTTAGACAAAGAGTCCTTGGAGCAGGGTACAGAGAAGAGCTGTAATGGATTTTTATCCCCTTGAATTTTGCAGTATAATAACTCCTACTGAATTACAAAAGGCAACCTGCACAAACTATGAGGAATTTTACTTGTTAATTTTCCATCTTTTTTCATTGTTCCTGTGGGATTGGCTCTTCACACATCTGATGACTCTTCTCCTTCTCTTGTTCTGTCTGCCTGAGATTAATCTCTATTTTTTGCATGCATTTTGAAATATCTCATGCTTTTTCAAACTTTAAAGGAATTTCTGGACCCTAAAAATCATACTGTATGATTCTGTCATACCAGAAGTGCCCCATGTAATTTTCTTTTCATCCATGTGCACTTAATAGCATTTTTAATTGTCTTACTGTCCTTTGTAAGATCTTCTGCAGTTCTGGGTATTGTCCTGTGACATCATTTTTGGAGATTGTTAATCTTATCATTAATTCCCACCATAATCTCAATTAAATGTGCAGACACCTTGGCTTGGTGCTCCTGTGGATGGGAAAGGCATGGTCTGTGTTGTGACTCAAAGTGCATGACCTGCACGAGGAGCTGGTGGCTGCTTTTCTAACCTTGGATAAAGGTGCCCTGCATGGAAAGGGAAACTCTTGGCACAAGCAGAAATGTTCTGGGTTTCAGACTCGTTTTGCTGCCAGACTGTGGGACTCATGGGCAGTTTATGCACACAGATGAGGGTAAATTGGAGTTACTCACTCAAAGGATTTCAGCAGCTATCCCTGGGTGCTTTTCTGCATCTTTAGGCAGTTAAATACATTTATCAGCCTGGCTGTTTGCTTTGGAAGTGACTGGCTGCTTAAACACAGAGCTAGGATCTCCCTGGATCTTGGGATTGAGAATGTCCATGACCTGTGATGGCTGAGGGCTGTCCTGGTGATTGTACCACTTGTGTTGGGTTGGTGAGGTTAGGCTGCTTGTTTGTGGGATGATGCTACCAACCAACACCCCAAAGACCTGCAGGACCTAAAGAGAACTTGAAAATTCCCTGTACAGCTCTTCATCTATGTTAGAGGCTGGAGAGAGACAAATTTATTAGTACTTCAGAACATTTTTCTTGTTAATATTTCATAGAAGTAAGTTCCTGAAAGGCTTGAAAGGAGTTCTGAAAAATTACTGACTATTAGTTGTTAACACTATTGATAGTGGTGGAAAATTCAGAGTACTGAGCACTTGGAAGGACCTGCCAAGATAAAAAAGCTGTGATTATGGGGGTGGATATTTTTGATGTATCTCTGGAGCAAGCCAAAGGGCTGTAAGGCTGTGTGATTTGTGAGAAAGCATTTCTTCTTTTAAGCATTTGTAGAAGAAAAGCCTGCTCCTAATCAGTGTTGAAGTCTGCCTAATTCAAAAGCAGATATTATGAAATAAAATCTGAAATGACAGCTGTGTCCACAGCTGCTGTGCAGCAGGTTGTAACCTTTGTTGATGTCTTGAAAAAACAGAACAGTAGTTGATTCATAGCTGTCAGTTCTGCTTTCTTCTTCTCGGCCGCATGGTGCGATTTCCATTAACTGCACTATTTTCCTTTAAAATTGTCCAGAGTGGAAGATTTATTCTGCTGCTTCCTAAGATTTCTTATTCTGCTTCTTCTATCCTATTCTGCTGGTTCTTCTATTTTGTCATGTAGCTCTGCTGATATAATTTTAATTGAAAGCCATATTTATAAACTTGACATCGTGCAGGATGGGGGCTGTGGAAAATTTACTTCCTTGGGCTTTGGGGACCACCCAAAGTGTAAAGAGCCAGCAGGGCTGGTTCTGGGGTGTTTTGCTGCAGCTCCCAGGCTGAGCATCACTTATAGCTTCCCTCCAAGAAAAGCAGGTTGAAGCTGCTAAATCAGTTGCCACCTAAAAGGCACAAGCATTTAGGAAATGAGATGTGGGGAGAGGAACATTTGAAGCAATAGAAAGCACTTGAGATCTGCTTCATGCATAGTTAAGTGTCTTGCATATTTGCATTTGAAAAAACCAGGCATCCCGGGTAAGGCCTTTTGCCAGAGACTGTTTTAACAGCTTTGAAGTCCACTTCATGTTTTCTTTTGCAATTTTTTTTCCCTTAAGACTCCATTGTGAAGGCCTGGAAGCAAACAAGTATTATCCACAATGTTTCATTTTAATTCAAATTAGTCTCAAAGTCTTTGTGCTTCTATAGCTACCAACTCAGTGAGTTAATGACATGTTTAATAAATAAAAAAATAAAGAAGGAAAATAGTGTCTGAGACTTTAATAAAACTCCCACAGATCCACAACAAGAAACAAAAACCAAACACACAAAAAACCTCTAAATCCTCCCAAAAAGTCCCAAATGAAACAAATCCAACAACAAGAAAACCCCCACCCAAAATACCTGTCTTTCACTTGGAGGTTGATTCTAGGTGCTGGATGTAGGCTGGGTTCCTCCAGAATCCCCAAAAGCATTATGAATTCTCTGTTGCCTTGAGGAAGCCTCTGAAAGAGACGTGTCCAGCTGAGATCTGAGCTGTGGAAGTCTGGTCACATAAACTTAGTAAGATTTTTTTTGTCCCACGCTTTCAGTTTTAAATAAGGCCTATAAACATTCTACCTTTATTCAGCATTTAATGAGCTTGGCTGGGGCAACACACTGATGTTTAAGAGACACCATGAATTAAATCTGTTTTCCTTTTTTGATCCTTTTCTCCCTATGTTACTGCTCGAGAAGGACCAGTATTCAATGGCAAATAATTTGCCATATCTAAATTGTGAGGTTTCAAGTAGCAGCAGTAGCTAGCCATTTATTAATCAAACATTAGTTATGGTAGTTAAACATTTAGGGGTAATAAAATGCAAATGTGCTTTCAGCAAAAGTTGTGGTTCTTAAAATATAAGAAATTACTTAAAAAAATGTTGCTGTAAGGTTATGGCCAATATTAATTGCTGAATTTATTTCCTGTAGCAGACACTTCTTATACTAAATGGTAACTTAAGGAATTGCTTTTATTAACATATACAACATGGCTTAAATTTTCTGATCTGCAAGGTAAAACATGAAGTCTTTCTTGGAAGATTCTCATTTTAGCTTTCTTGCTAGTGCAGCTGTTTTAAAAGGTGGTAGTCAAGTTGACCCTGCTCCTCATCTAGAGAATATATGAGCACAGAATAGAGTTTGCTGGGCTCTAAAGATTGCTCTGCTGTGAAATGGGAAGTGAGACCACAAACGTGGCCTCTCAGGTCAGGATTTGGTGTCTGTCTCCAAGCAGGAAGGATTTGCCTTCTGTTAATACTAGCAGCTTTTGTGGATGTAGGAGAGGATTTGCTAAATGATGATGGAGGCGAGTTATTCTTCAGCTGTTTGCCCATCTCTCTTTCTTGCATGCCTAATACCATGTTGGCAGGGTAAACACATCCATATATTTTGGTAAGTAAACTTAAATAGAATCTAATTGGGAAATATTATAAATAGAAACATCAGGCGTGATACAGAATTGTCAAGTGTGTCTTTGAGAAGCAGAAAACGAACATATGTGATCTTGGTTGCTCAGGTAGGAATAGACATTTAGGAACTTGGTATCCCTTGGCAGTCTCTTATGGAGAACATGAGAAGCAGCTGCTTTCCCCCCAGATGATAGAGATTTTTTGCTAAAGGGGTGCATTATCATGAAAACTTTTCTTTATCCAACTGACTTGGAAACAGTAGAGAGGTGTGTGTCAGGGGAGGTTCAGATTGAGTATTAGATTTTTTTTTTCTACTGGAAGTGGGATTAGCATTTAAATAAGTTGCCTAGGTGGTGGAGTCACAATCTCTGAAATGTTCAACAGGAGTCTGGCTGCAGCACTTGGGGTATGGTTCAGGTGTGATTATGGTAGGGTTGGGCTGATGGTTGTACTAGATCCTCTTGGAGGTCTCTTCCACTCCTGCTGACTCTGTGATTGTGTCCATACCTGTTGCACCACAGGAGATCCCCATGGTGTTGTTGCCAGGCTGGGGTGCTGAGACTGGGGCTGGCAGAGCAGCTGTGCTGCAGCTGAGTTTTTTTTTGAGATTTCAGCAGAAATATAGCCACAATCACCAGCTACACCTCTCCTTGTGGAGGATTTAGGATGTGAAAAATTGCAGTGATAACACTGCAAGAGTGGAAGGAAACCTCCAAGGTGAGGATGATGAAAGCCCAATGCTGCTGCCGAGCACCTGCATCCACTGCTGACTGGAGTTTCACAGTGTATCAGAATACAGGAGACATTAAACAGGTTTTATGGGCTAATCTATACTTTTGATTGGCTTTAATGATCTTTGCAGTCTGTTATTTATATGTGGCATTATTACACAGCGAGCATTGTAATGCATGAGGTCATTACTGCACTGGCTTTACAGCTTGTTGGTTTTGCTGCTGAGCTAACCTGTCACATGTGCTCCTGGAGATGTGCCCTGCTTCAGGATGAGCCTCCTCTGGTGATGGAGGCAAGAAAAAAGTAGTAATGACAAATCTAAAATTCCTCAGGAAATGAAGGGGTGAAATCTTATGTATCCCCATCCTGGTGGAGTTGGACCTTTATTGACTTGCTCCTGGAGAGGATTGACTCATTTGCAGAGGGCAACAGGGCCAGACAAAATAATTTCTAATGATAACTTCTTAATTCCTAGATAACAAAATGTAAAATCCCTCAGGTGATTTGTATAAAGCTTTATAGCCTCTTTGCGTTTTGTCTGGACTTTCACCATAAATCTGGGAGAAAGGCAAGTAACTGTGCAGTGCTGCTTTCCACGGCCAGGCTTTGCAAGGTGGACTCTTGCTCATTAAATCCTGATGGAAGTGATGCCTGGGGCAGGGAACCCTACAGCTGGGAGATAGCAGGTATGCTTTAGAAGGATGAAGAGTGCAGAAGAAATATTGAACTCTTCTTTATATCCTCTCTGTGTTGGAACAGCTTTTTACATCAGCTCCATTCTCTGCCACAGTTCCCATGAGTTTCCCTTTGCTACCTTGTACTGCTGACTGGGATTTGTCCTGTTAATGAAAGTAGCATAAATTGTCTGAATTATGTTTTATCACTAAGTCTATTTTTTTTTCTAAGAAAGGTACGTTTCAGAGACTCCTGCTTTGATTTGTGCTGCAGAAATTGCTCCCCTGCTGCAGAGTGTGGGTTTTTAACACCAGCTAAACAAAACCACCTGATGGAAGAAGGTTACTAAAATGACTCATGCAAAAGCTTGAGCAAAAGGCATTTCAGCTACGTAATGTTTTAGTGAGGCAGACAAGGCTGAATGACTGAAAAAAGGAGGATTTTATAGCAAAGAAAAAGATGTAAGTGCAAATGTAGTATTTCTTCAAGCTGATTAATAGAATACATGCATTAATATATTGAGATAAATTGATGTTTGTAGAATAACAGAATATCCTAAGTTGAAAGGATCCCCAAAGGATCATCAAGTCCAACTTCTGGTCTTCACTGGAAACAAAATTGTCCAATTTATCCTGTCCACTTTTGGACAAGAACGACAATTGATGTCCAAGTGTTGTACACCAGGACTTGGGGTGCTGGAGTGCTGGGCAGCTGGTGAGCATTGAAGTAAGTCCAACCCTGACCTTTGTCATTGGGAAGCCATTTCTTCTTGTCCCTGAGGCTTGGGCAGGGAGCCTGGTCCTGTCTGTTTGTGGGGCTGGGGTTAAAGGAGGGAGAGCCATTCCTTTCTAACCTGGGGTGTTCGTGCTGAGTTCATTCCAGTGGGCGCAGGACAGTGCTGGGGCTCACTTTGGTGATAATTTGAGTTCAGAGGGATCTTAAAACTCACCCAGTTCCAACCCCCTGCCATGGGGGGTGACCTTCTACTAGACCCCATTGCTCCAAACCCCATCCAAACTGGCCTTGGACACTTCCAGGGATGGGGCAGCCACAGCTTCTCTGGGCACCCTGTGCCAGGGCCTCCCCACCCTCACAGGGAAGAAATTGTTCCTTATACCTAATCCAGCCCTGACCTCTGCCATTGTAGGGCAGCCACAGCTTCTCTGGGCACCCTGTGCCTGGGCCTCACCACCCTCACAGGGAAGAATTTTTTCCTTATACCTAGTCCTGACCTCACCTCTGCCATTGTGAAGCCATTCCTCTTGTTCTGTCACTCTCTGCCCTTGTCAAGAGTCCCTCCCCAGCTCTCTTGCAGCTCCTTTAGGCACTGGAAAGGTGTCTGTGCCACAGTCCAATTAATTTATGAATGGTTCTCTTTTGTCCCTCATCTCTGATTTCTACACCCTCACAGGTTTTCTGCACCTGTTAAGGGCGTTGCTCACTGTGGAAGCACTGAGTAACTTACAGCAGATATTTCAGGGACAAGCATTTGGCAAAAAGGGGTATTTTTTGTGTCTCTTCCTGCCCTGGGGGTCTGACAATATCTTCCTGCTATAATTGCTGAACAAATTAATGTTTTGAAACTGCATTGAGCACTCAAGAAGCCTCAAAGATGTAGATAATTTGTCACCTGGATCCAATTTCTATTATTTTTTTGTCTTATAAATTAGCCCAAGATGAATTTTCTGTCAAGGACTGGAACCAGTCAGAACCTGAAATTTTCTTTTGGTTGGAAAGTTTTTCATTTCAAGACAACTAGAACTGAAATGAAAAGATGCAATTATGTGATGAAAGACAAATACTAAAGAAAAGTATGTGAATTATTCACAACTTCTTTATTATTTCAATAAGATAATGTTATTACCTTTCTATATTTCTGAAATTTTAATATGATGAAATATTTTATTTCAATTACTTGAAAACATATTATAGTACCTTAAACATATGTAAGTGGAACTGAGTTAATATTTCAGCATGATACAAAATTTGAAATTTAATTAAATAAAATAATGGGTAAAAAACTGGGGTTTGTGTTTCAGAACACAGTGAGTGTTGTTCACATTTATGTTTGACTTTTTCTGTTTGTCCAGGAGGGAGGTATTGCATATATTTTCAGTTTATTAGTTATTTCAGTTTTGCAGGAATGGATGTTCTCCAGGAGAAGAGCTCCATTAAAGTTTGAACTTCTCAGTCTGGTTTCCAGCCTTTGATGACAAAAACAAAAGCTTTGAAGAGAACATGCAATGATAGGAATCTGTCCTGTGTTTGCTGTATGTCTGTCCCAAACTAGCAAGGTGAGCACTGGGCTGTTAACAACATAAACATGGACCAGGTTGAATTTGAGGCAGGGGCTGCTTGTTGCATAGGTTGGGTGTGTAGAATTTAAGATCTTCCCTCTGAATCTTAGGATTTTATAGTCCATGAAAACACTTGGTGTGTGTGAGGATGAAATTAGAGGGCAGGAGCTGCTTTTACTGGCTTGAAAATTTATCCTTTCTGGTAACATTACCATTGGAATAAATGAGCTTCAAAGAAACCAAAGAAGCTTTCCCCCTCCTCTCTGTGTCCTTGCAGATAACAAAGCACCCCATGCTCAGCTGGGATGTTTCTGACAGCTCTCCTTTCCTGTGAATGTCTGGCAAACCCAGAGAAAGCATTTTAAAGGGCAGCTTTTGGTGGTGGCATCAGCTGCCTCAGAGCACCAGGTTTCACTGGAGTCCTTGGTGAATGGCTTAGCCATTCCTTCAGGATGCTCCAAGGATGGTAAAAGTAGAAAATAAACAGAATGTTCTTTTGAGCAAGAGCCTTCTGTACTGTTAGTATTTTTTTCTCCTCCACACTGTGCCAGCTGTGGCGTGTGTCCTGTGGCATCTGCAGTGATGGTTTGTGTGTTATCACACAAATCTGCAGATGCAGTGTCTGTTCCTGGTGGGGCATAACTGGTGTGATGGGCCTGGGTCAGCTGAATGGAGGAAAGTCACAAATCTTGTCCTGGTCTTCTAAACCAAAAGTACAACAGCATCCAGGGGTTTTATGACATCTCCCTGGAGGTGCTTTGTGCCAAGCTGGCAGCAGGTCTCACAGCTACCTGGCTCAGCAGGCTGGTGCCTGCCCAGGAGGAGGATGCTGAGTGCCTGTCACACTGGGGTGTGCTGGGGCCCTTCCCAGAGTCTCCTTCTGCCTGGAGATATTGTCTATTTGCAAAGAAATCCAGCGTACTGAGGAAATGCCTTTTGTAGCTGGAGCCATCTCAGTGTCAGCCATGCACTGTTCTGGTGACATTCCTTCTCCCTGGAGGGCAGATCCTCCCCACCAGCAACAAAAGGCTGAATATCAGTGGGCACTGGAGCAGCAGAGGCTGGGAGGGGAGCAGACACAGCTCCCCTCGTGGATGGGATAAGGAAGGGGGAGGGCTGGCATTTCACTGGCATGTAGAGCCTCAGGAAAGCCAGATGATTTAGGTTCTTGTGGCACACATTTCACTCAGCCAGCTCTGGGTTTGTTGTTCTGCCCATAAGCCTCTTGCCTGGACTCTGTAATTCTTGATAAGATGTACAAATACTATATTGAGTTTAATGCTGGTGAGAATCTCTGCAGCACAAATAATGGGATCCTTACCCTGCTGCCTCTGTGGCATGGTGAGGGGACAAGGACAGATGTTCCTGGCTGGTGGCAGGGAGGCAGTCTGGGCTGCTGGACACTGCAGACAGTTATTTAGAGGTCAGCTGTGTGCTGATAATGAAATATTGATAAGCTGCACATTGAGGTCCTTGGTAACAGAGGCTGTGTGTCCTGGTACTTACTGTGCTGGGCTGAGGTGAGAGGGTGCTGGGCTGGGTCATTGCTGGGGTCTTGCACTGCTCTGCCAAGAGATGCTCTGACTCTGTGCTGGCTGTGGCAGGGGCCTTGCTGGTGCTGCAGGGATGTGAGGAGCATGGTGCTAGTGCAGCTGGGGCAGGAGCTGGGCACTGATCTGTACCCACACCCTGGCTGGAGCAGCATGTGCAGTGTTTGGCACCTTGCTTCTCCTCTGTGAGGAATGCTAACCATAAACCATCTGTATAAGGAGAGATTTGTAAGGTTTACATTTATTAAAGTTTGTAAAGCACTCTTTGCTGCTGCAAACAGATGCTGGTGCTGGTACACAGGATTATTTTACTTCTGCATCACTTGGGAGAGCTGCTGTGATTTGCTGTTCTCCCAGCTCCTGGGGAATCTGCAAAGACTCTTGGCTGCTTTGCAGTCCCAAATGAGATTTTTCTGCATCCTTAATGCATTGAATTTACTGTAATATAAAGAACATCATGACACCCAGGTGGTTTCATATCAGATTTCATATGAATAACATTATGGCCAAGCTCAACTTCTAATAAGAAACTGTAACCCACTGCTCTTGCCTTTGTCATTGTTTGGGATTTTATTGTTTTTGTAATGAAGAGAAATAGTTTGATACAAATGTATACTGAACATGATCACCAGCAGGAAAAAATTTGCCCTGTATTTCAAGTTTGGTTCAAGACAGAGTCTTTTGGTCTGAACATGGACAATTTTAGGTTTTTGTTCCTGAATAGGGTCCAAATAGGAAGGGAGAGAAGCCTGAGTTCTGAGTGACTGTAGACCCAGGACAAAATGTCCACAACTGCAGCAAGCAAAGGATGGACATCAGGCTGCTCGTGGTGGCTGCCAATGCTTTGTGTCAGAGAACAAGACTCAGGTCAGGATATCATCATCCCTAAGGATAAGGATTTCCACTCCCTTGTTGTTTCTGGAAATATCCCTCATCTTTGTTGTCAACCATGATTACACAGAGTTCATAAAACACTTATTTATTCCATTTTAGAGATAGAAAAATAATATTAAATGTTGAAAAGAATTGTGTCACATGTGGAGGGAATGATGTTAAAACAGAAACTATAGTGGTTTAGAAAAAGGAAAAGAAGTTGTAAGTAGGGAGCCAGTATCTACCAAGACAATTTGAGAGAAGGCAGTGGGAGGAGAAGCCCTGCTTAGCATATGACTAATGGCTTGGCCAAATTGCTCTGGATTGCCAGGCCTGTGATAGACAGCAGAATAAAGCCCAGATATAATCTGCTCAATTTGGGCCAGAAAGGTTGCACAATATTTTCTTCCAAATGAAGCTTTCATCTCTGGCTGGTTTTTCCTTTTTTTTTTTTTTTTTTTTTTATCACAGCAGCTTTGATGTTGGATTGCGAATCAAGCAGGGCTGAGTAGAGCTGCCCATGCAGGCTGGTTTGGACAGCCCTCCCCACCAGGCTAGCGGAGAGAAATTTGCTTTTTATATTTATTTATCTTCTGCAGAATCTGCATTTTCTATGGAAATGAGCTGAAATACGCTGAGGTAATTTTGTGCTTGGCTATTGATTAAGCCCCTCCTGCTCAGCAGGCGTTTGTTGTCCAAACACTCCTCTTTGTTTCTCCTTGTTGATGATAATGTCTGTGCAATTATCAGAAAAGAGAGGACTCTTCTTTATCTGGCCATTGATTTCAGACACAGGTCTCTTGTCCAGCTGTGCCCTTCCTCTGGCAGCTGCTGGTGGGTGCCCAGGATGGGCACTGCATGGGGACATGGAGCTTATGTAGCAGCTGAGTGATATTTTGGATTTTTTTGTTGCTAATGGGAACATTTTTGAGCTGATTGAAATGGGTGTTAATATTGAAAGAGATGCTGTGCTGCTGATCTAAGAGTGCAGACAGGTTGTATAGATCTCTGCTCTGCTGTTCCAGAGAGAAGTTAGTCTTGGATGAAATTACAATTTAAAGCCCAAGTGAGGAGTATGGAAATGTTTAATGTATAATTTAGAATAAAAGTTTGATCATAATAATATATATCCCATTTTGACACTTCCAAAACAAAGGGTTTTTCTAGCTCCAAAGGTATGATTTGAGAATAACCTTAATTGTTATATAGATTTTTCATTTAAATGTGAGGAACTAAAAGAGACATTCTGACTGGAAGCCACATTTTTGTTTGTTCTTTGACAGAAGAGAAATCTAGCACATTATCATGATGAAAATATTTTTCTTTTTTTTTTTTTTGTGCACTTCTGGGCTTTTCTGCCTAAAAACCTCTGTTTGCCACAGGTCTGCTTGGTCCCTGTTTCTTGAATGTCCTGGGAAAAGTACTGCTGCAAGAGAGAGGATGGGAAAGGACAGAAAAGCAAAGGCTCTTCCTTTTCTGGGACACAACAGCAGAGCTGAGAGGTCCCTGGGACTTAATCGTGTGCTGCTTTGAAACTATGTCAAATTAATTTTCTGCTTGTTGGTACAAAGACAACCTCTGGCAATGGCATTGCCTTGAAAGGCAATAAACAAGGAAATTGCATATTCTATTGCCAGTGTATTAATTTCATTGTTTGAAACATGAACTCATTTTCTGCCATTGCCCTGGGTAGGCTGTGTGTGCATGTGCAGGTACGAGGCACTTGGGAAGGTCTGTCCCTTGTCCCTCCAGAGGAGGGGAGAGAACAGAGTGATTTTCCTGGTGGTCTTTGGGTTTGTGACCCTTCCTGGCCTCTTGGCAGCACAGGAGATGTGCAGTGCACCTCAACAGGGTCCCACTTCCATGAGAGGAGGAGGTCTTTGCAGTCACACTGCTCCTGCTTATCATATAAAACCTTTATCCAAGGTTTCTGTCCTTAAACTCCTGACTGCTCTGTGATTTTTATTGGAAGATGTTGGTTAAAAATGTCCTTTTCAGAGAGATAATCATGTCCAGGTGCAGGGCTGTTTTTTCAGTGTTATTCCACTGAATTATCATTCATGAAAGGAACTGGAGGTGGTTTTCAGGCTGAAATTTAAAATTGCCAGAATTAGAATAGAGGTTAAAAAGTATTTCTTGTAATACATGTTTAGTTTTGCTGGAGAGTCAATTTCCTTTAGGTTTAATCAAGGTCATTAGAACAATGACAGGACTAAATTTTTTGTCTGGAAGCAGAAATTGCTACAAGGTTCTTCACACAGATATGCATCATGTGCTGAATTTGTGGGCCGATATGTCACAAGGGTTAACTGATATATTGAAGCAGGATAAATAAATAACTTTCTGGAAGACCCTGGAAAACTGTGGCTCAGGATTGTAGCTGGGTTGTGGACAAGGTGACTATATTTGGTGCAAATGAATTTATCTTGCCATGTTTCATGACTAGTTCACTGGTGCACAGGTACTTCTGTTCTGGGGGAGGAATGCTACTTGCATGCAGATCAAATGTATGCTTTAAAAATATCTGTAAACCAGATTCAAACAGTGAACCTCTGTTGAAGTTAACAGAGAGTGGAGAGATGCTGCTCTTTAGAGAATAATGAAGAAATTGTAATTCCATAAGCAACTGGATCAGTCCTACCCATTTGACTCCTAAATTGATTATTTTGTCTGTTCTTAGTGAAAGATTTTTTAAATGACTTAGCAATTGGGATGGACTGACACTGAAATGGGGCATGGAATAAAACGCTCCTTCTTTCATGGTCAAGAAGCCAGGTAAGAATTTCAAGTGTTCCTGAACCCAATACTCTTCCAAGTTACATTTAGAACTGATGATTAAGCTGCCTTTAACTTTTTAATCTTGAACTGATATTGAGAAGTCTTTAAAAAGATGTTAGAGTAAAACAACGGACTTTCTAATCAATCACACAAAATTATAATATATTGGAAACTTATTATTAATAATGGACTATTATTCTTTATGTATCACGTCTTACTATCTAATCTATCTATATTAGTTACTTTTAAAAGGAATTGGGTGATAAATTACTCCATTAAAACAGAACGAAGAGACTTAAGCTCTTCACCAGGGAAAATTACAAAGTAGATTTTTACTGTGGCTTCCCAGCTTTGCCAAGCACATCACACACTGTTGGATTCCTGGGAGCTGAGCAGGATGTGATGCTTCCACCAAGGGACTGGCATTGCTGTGAACCCTGAGTTGTGGTGCAGAGCTGGGCCTTATGAAGGCCACCTCTGCAGGTGCAGTGTGTGCATTCAGTTTTGCTTTCCAGCCTGGTGATGATGAATTAGATGCAAAAGCCTTTTGGTTTGGGCTCCTGTCAGCTTCCTTTGTGCCTCTGGTGCCTTCAGCAAGACTGCGAGCTATGGGGACTTCTCTGTTTGACCCAGTGTAGTTGCTGGTAAAAGGAAAAGAAAGCAACAGCCCTTTCCTCAAGCTCTCCTGAGGCTGTGGAGAAAATCTACAGGAGAACTGGAGTGAAGAACAGTGTCAGGGCATTTGCATTCCAAATTTGCTTTGTAATTTGCCCATCTCCATCTCATTTTCTATCACTTTGGGGCGAGTTTTGTAAAACCGACGGAAACAGTCTGCTCCTGTGTGGTTTGTTGCTGTGGGCACCCTTTCCCTGACAGGTGTGGATTTATTACACTGTTTCCTTGATGCACTTATTTCCTCCCCTCCAGCGCGCTGAGCGAGTCTCTCCTCATGGTCCCTTGGGTACGTGCCAGGCTCCGGGAGAGGAAAGGAGAGATGAGCACATATGTGCTTGCATCCGTAATGGGGGGAGGAAAAGTCTGAAAAATAGCACTTTGCTATTTTCCTGCAGGCAAATCAAGAACAGATTTTGTGGGGCTCAGGGAGATCTCTGACCTCTCAGATCTCTGACCTCTCAGCTTTTTGACCTTTCAGCTTTTGAGGCGGGTTCAGACTCAGGTGGGTGACCTGGGCTGGACAAATTGCCGAGGACATGAGCTGCATGGGGCTGTTTGAGTTCTCTGGGCACCCAGTTTGAGTTCTCTGGGCTGGGAGAATCATGATGTTGGCACTGTTGTGTGCAGGTGCAAGTTCATCCACGCTCTTCATTGCTGCAACTTATTGCAATTAGAATGGCACCTAAAAAGATTGGGCTGGTGTTCACGTGGCACAGGGCATTGGGAGAGCTGCCAGGTGCAGAAAGAGAATTTGGAAACTCAGATGCGTGGAGAGAGAAAATCAAACAAATGAGTGGAATGGGATTCATCTATTTGCATGTTTCAGTTGTGCAGTGAACATAAAAGAGAAAAATCAATTTACTGAAATCCTAAATAAATAACTGATAAAAGAACACATTCTTCATGAATTGAAAACAAAAAAGGAAATGGTAAATAAATGATTGCCTGAATGGGTAAAACTGTAAAAAGCAGCAGTAGCAATAGTCCTCCTTTAGAGGAATGCTAAAGGCACTACATTTTCATATGAAACAAAATACAAAATTGGCATAAATTGTGGATAAAGGCCTACTAGTAAGAGGCCTTTGTTTACTGATGCTTTAAACAGTTCATTTTTCTCCTCATTTTGATTTAAAATAATCTAAAATGGTGGGGAGGGATTTTCTGGGAAAGAAGCACAGTGTGCAGCCTAATCTTCCATCCCACAGACTTTACTAGCATTATCATAAAAATGCTGGAGGTTTTCTTGGTTTTGAACTCATTTTTCTGAAATTCTTGACAAATAAGCCCAAGTGCATTAATAATGGAACTGGAGTGATTTTCATGTCTGTGGGGAAACAGGCAGTCTATCTGCATTTTGTGTTTTCATTGTCTTTGACAGCCTTGGTAACACCCCACTGGCAATGACAAAGCCTTCACCTGGGGTTTGCTTTGGCTGGGCTGGGATCTCCCAGAGCACTGCATCAGTGCTCTTCCAGCTGGTTCTGTTTTCAGCTTCAGCATTGATGGCTGTTCACTTGTGGGGAGCAAGCTGGAAATAAAGGGCAGCTCAGGTGCTCTTTGTATGACCCTCTGCTTGGAGATTTCCCATCCACTTCCCAAATACAGCATCCCAGATTAATTCAGCTGTGTTAGTGACAACTGTCAGTAGTAAATCCACTGATTTTAGGAATGTGTTGGTGGGTTTATTTACTGCCACTGGTGAGTAACAGTGTGATTGCTCAGCTGAGGATGCAATTGCCTTGAATAGAGCTGGGTGTCCCCAGGGATGCTGCAGCTGTGGGAGCCAGGAGCTGGCACTGTCAGTCCTCCTGGCACTGCTCAGTGCACTTGTATGCATTTCATAGAAGAGAATTGTGGAATGCTAGAATGGTTTGGGTTGGAAGAGACCTTAAAGATTGTTCAATTCCCACCACCCCCAATCTGCTGTTGTGAGCCTCAACACCACTGGATTTGATACCTGGGTTTACAGATTAAAACAAGATTTGTTACACACTGGGACACCACTGTGGTGTGTAGAAGGGCTTGGGTTGTACCTGGACGTTGTACCAATAAAGCTGCAGTAGGGTAGATAAAACCCTTAATATGGATAAAGTTAACCTGCCACAGAGCTGGTTTATTCCATTTACTGTTATTGCTCACTGCAGTGTCTGAGCGAGAGCCCATTTGGAGATGTGGCAGGAAATAAACTCATTTCTCTTCTTTTGTCACCAATTAAATGTGCTGTTGTATATCTTGTGGTGAAGTTAGCTGTGGTTTCCACTGCAATGCTATTTTGTGGGGAAAAGAAATAAAATAGGAAAAGAAAGTGAGTTTTCTAGGCCAAATGCTTGTTGAGTGGTGGTTCTGAATGTTATCCTTACCTCTAATATCACAGTAATGCCAGTAGGAGCTATTCTTGGAGAGGAAATGCTGCAGCTGTTCTGGGTTGAGCCTGAACAGACCACATGTAGCAGCCACCTTTCTTGCCTCTGAAGCAGAGGCCTCCAAATATTCCTGGGTGTCACTTTTGACAGCAGCTCCAGTTTCAGTACTGCCAGCAGTATCTTAATATTTGTAAGTAATCATGGCCTAGTTCACTTTTTATTACTGATAGATGCATTCAATCTACTTTATTTACTTCCTTTTTGTCTGATGCTGCTGCATCATGAGATCACATGTGCCCATGCATGGCTCTAAAGCTTCCTGAGCATGGAAGATGTTGGAGTAAGGTGGTCCACAGACCTTCCTCAGCAGGACAAAAAGCTTTTTGTTGTAGTTTTTTCTTCAGCCCCCTTTGTCAGCATCTTTGCTCCACCCAGTGCCTCCCTCTGTACCTTCTGAGGGTTTGTGATGTTTCAGAGTAGGAAAATGAAGACGGCATTCACAGCTCTGCGTGCATGCCAGGGCTTCTGGTGCTGGGCTCTGTTCTCTGAGTTGTGCAGCTGGATCCTTTAGAGGTTGGGTGACAGGAAAGCAGGCACCCTGTCACCCATAGGGTATCGCTGAAATCTGTGACAAAACACCAACACTTCCAGACTCCTCCCTTCTGCTGCCAGGAACATGTACAATTGCTTCAAGGAAAGAAATTGTTCATTTCAATAAAAGATCAGATATTTGGTTTGGTTTAACTGCTATTCTAGACTTAATACACAAAGATGTTTTTAATTTTTTTTGTGACCAGGTGTTGGCAGCTGTTGAAAGAGCACACAGAAAGCATGTGAGTACCCCAGGGAAATGGTATAAATTTAGGGGCAACTGTTGCATCAATCAATGTATCGCAAGCAAAAGCTTGATATTTTGGGGTTTTATGCAAACTACCTAAAAAAAGGAAAGCAGGGTTGGTGTGGATGGAAGGTAGATTGAATGGTTTACAGTAACAAAGACATTTTATCTGAGATAGAAACTAAAACTTGTAAAATATATTAATAGGTCCAAATAACATAATTAAGAGTTAATGCTCTATGACCTAGCTTTCGTTTGGACCATCCAGTACACAAGTTAGAAGCATAAAACATTTATTTGTATTTTGTTCTGCAAATGGAGAGAAAGCATATGGCCATGGGTCTGAAGATTCTGAGTGGTCAGAATTACTACTTGTTATTAGGGCAAAAACAGTTTCATTAAGTCCTCCTGATGACATGGTTTCCAGTTAAACAGGACATTGTGCCAGAGCCATAGACCACTTAATCCTTCATCTCTATAAGTGGATAGTTTGGCATCACTAGGATGTGACAGTCAGAGTTTACCCTGGACAATGACACTGGGAATGAAGCTGTCCTGAACAGCTGTCCATAGGGAGTGATGGAAAATGCAGTCTTGAAAAAAGTGACGTTTAGGTCAGGTAAGTTCATTTCAACAGAAATCAGAGGTGTAATGCTTCCTCTAAACCCACATAAAATGCTATAGGAAAGCCAGCAAATCTGCTTACTTTGCTAGGTAAAGCAGACTCTCTTTTTCCTGTCTTGGCTTTTAAAAATAACTGCTTGATGCAGTAGATTTCGCCCTCTAGAACAACAAATATCTTGCAGGACAGGTGGAATTTTAAGACCTTATTTTGCTGGTGCTGCATGTTTGAAACTTCTATTGAAATTAATGGTGATTGCAGTCCTGTAACCGTGTTAGCAGAGAGCCCTGTGACCTTATAAATGCAGGCAATATTGTGAAGCAGCTACTGCCTTCAGGTGGTGAAGAGCAAACAAAACTGCACGTTATATTAGACATCATTCATTTGTCCTTTCTCTTCTTCTATTGCACTCCAGGTCCTGATCCTATTAGCCACTGTGTCCTTTTGTAATTTACCAAAGTAATGCTTGGCGCAGGGATCCGGGAGGTGATTTCCTGCAGTGCCTCCATCAGCATCACTCCTGTAACAGAGCCAGAGCCTGTGAACAGTTGAGCTGGGGCAAGTTCTTGCAGTTCCAGTGCATGCCAGAGTCTGGTTTATTTGCTGGCTCAGATATAAATCTGTTTTCATTGGCCTCTCTTGCTTCCCCCAGCCCTGCTGAGCAAATGGATGATATTAGAGGCAGCAGTATATGTTGGGAGTGGGCAGAGGGCAGGAAACTGGATAAATGGCTGTGTAATTAATCTCTGGTTCTTCCCAATTATTCTCCTCTTATCTGTTACCATGGTTAATTGAGTTTTTGCCCAAATATGACCTCTCCTTCTAATTCCCACATGAATAATTTTCAGAATGACTATATAACTTCATTCCCTACAGTCTCCAATGTGTGTTTAATCTCCAAGATGTTAGATCAAAATGGTGAAGACCAGTGTTTCCTGAAGGCATCCCATTAGTGGCTTCTCATTGGGATTGTATGGTTTTCAGAAACTCGGGTGTTGTTTGACTTTTGCTATGTTATGATTTTTTTTAAATTCAAGTGAGTAGGTGCTTATCAAAAGAGATTTACTCAAGAGTCTCAAGTCACCTATCTACCTATCTGCTCTTGAAAACATCCCTGTGGGGTTTTTTTTCCCAAATACAGTTTGTTGAAATTTCCATAAGGCTTGCACTTTTGGTGTTCTGTGTTACTGTTGGCAGTGGAAAGTTTTGTATCACAGTAAATTTAGAGACTGTAGACTTGGAGACTTTCTCTTTTGCTGGGCCTACCCTTCCTTCCATCAACTTCTTTAAAATGCAATTGAATATTAGGTATTTCTCCTCCTAAATGCATTTTAATCCAAATGTTAGAGCACAGTAGGAAAAAAGCTGGCTTCTCTCCTCCCTTCCCACCCTACCCATAGAGAAATCAAAGGCAATATGGGGTGAGCCAACCTTCCCCAGCCAGCACTGAAAATTGGATTAGACTCCTCTTCCCAGCTCTGTCTTCATCATAGACAATATGTCTGGAAAACAAAAGTCAACATGTTAATAGTTTGAGTACAAAACACCTGAAAAAATGACAACTCCAACAGAAATCCTGATTTGTTTCCCTCACGTGCCTCTTCAAACACCATGTGCCAAAGATGGTGTTGCTGGAGCAGCTCTCCTCTTCCCAGACACCAAGAAGCGATGTTGAATCTCACTGTAGCACTAATTACTTGAAAATGTCTTGGTGTCCTTTATCTGAATCTTCAAAGGGTGAAACTATTATTACAGGAAAATACCATATCCCATGAAATATTGCAATTGAGTGTGCAAGGCCATGGATCAGGAAGATTGCCTGAATTAACTCGACTTGGTGATGAATGAGAAGGGTAATAACTTCTCAGAAGAGCCATAGGAGGCAGGCAGCAGCTTGATTAGCAGTGATATATCATGGGTGAGGTTCTAGGGAAACACAGATCCAGAAAAATATGCCAAATTTTTACTCCTCCATGAGGCTGTGCTCTGGGGAAGGAACTGGGAGGTAGGAGAAATGGAGCTCCATGGAAAGCAAGTAAAATATTTGCTGCATGCTAAGGTCAGAGGCACATGGCTGTAGGAGCAACCTGCCTCTGGAAAAGGAAGAATTGGACAAAGGGAAAAGTTTCATGTTCTCTATAGATCATGGCAAAATCTTCATCCTGGGAATAATTTCTTATGAAATATAAGAGTGATAATCCCTCTAGAAAAGAATTCTTGGCTTTCCTTTATCTTTCCTAAAGGTAGATCCGTGACTCCACTCAGAAGTTTATTTTGATTTGCTGAGTTTAAATGAAAGAATTATGCCAAAGGGTCCAGAGTGTTTAAGCTGCTGTACTTTATTGAAACCAATGAGGCAGCATCACATTACACCAGCTAAGGACATGGCCTTATATACTTTGTTTCTGGGATGCAAATACAAAATCTCTTAATGGGGTCAGATATTTCAATATCTCCTGCTTTAAGTTGTATTTCTCTCCTAATTGCTTAGCTCTAAATAGTCCAGGAAGGAAATTCAGCTTTTGATTGTGGGATTTGGACTTATTTTTGCTAATTTCTATTCATGACAAGGTTTCAAATAGCTGGGTTTCTGAGGACACCATAACATGGACTAACTTTCATAATCTGATAGCAGTATTTAATATTATTTAATTAATTCTTTCCTTTTTCTGTTAAAGCACAGATTTATCTTGTTTTATTTTATTTTTAAATCTAGTAAAATCTCAAGATTATTGGAGCTGTTTTTTTGTATTATCTTATACTGCCAGGTATGCTTGACTAAAATCCACTGAAGTTGACAGGAAGGTCTTGATAGAAGTTGGATGTTTCAGTGGCACATTGGCTGCCCCTGTGATGCCCAGGGGGTGCTGAGATTGGTGTCCAGCCAGGTTGGCCATACCAGCCCATGCTCTGTGGGGCCTGGGGATGTCTAGCCTGCTAACTGCAGTCAAAACCACAACATTCTCCTGTCCTTCTCCAGTGTGCATTAATGGTCCTTTCATTTTACATTGGTATGCTTCTTCTGGAAGGTGGGAATAACCCTGGGGTGGCAAGGGAGCAGGAATGAAACCTGAAGAACCAAGGGATTTGAGGGGTGGGACCCCCCTGAGTCAGGAGGAGCCTCCCAGGATCTCTGGTCTGTGCCTGACTTTCCTGGTCTTCTGCCTCATCTCAAGCTGAGTGTGCTCTGAGGCATTCCTGAGTGCTGTAGGTTCACAGCCACTGTTTGGGGTTGATTTTTCCCAGTTGCATCTCTGGACTAGGAAAAAAATCACATGGCACTTTAATCACCAAATCCTAAAAAGCAGGGGAGGGAATAAAGCAAGTCTCTTGATAAAGTGCTTGTAAGTACAGGCAACCTGCAGAGTAAAGTCAACAGGTCTCTCCAGTGCTGAAAGCACAAGAATTTCCTGTGGTGGGGTGAGAGCTCTGCTGCTTAAATGTTGTGCTGGTTCAGTGCTTTCCCCCCTTGAGCATCTCCAGCAGATGCATCTTTAACAGCTTCTGATCAGGCAGGAGGTTAAAAACTCTCATTTGCTGCTTTCTTTGTCTCAATGCATGAATCAGTTCACCAACACTTATTATCAGGATTATCCCTGGAACACAGACAATTTAGCTTTCTTCAGTGACAACAAAACCGCCAGATTAATGCAAACCCTGCTTCTTCCTTATGTAAAATCTTGTAATATGGAAAGCCACTGTGCTATCACAATTTTTATGAAAGCAGCCTTTCAGATTGCAAGTAATGTTGGTCAGGTTTTGTCTGTGAAGCACTCTGAGGACCACCTGGTCAATGTAAACACTTTTCAAGATGACTTCTGGTCCTTGGGAATGTAGCTGCTAGAGAATAATCTGGTCTAAAGGGATCAGCTTTGAAGAGCTGTGTTGCTGTAAGGTTGGGGGCTGTGTGAAGTCTTCCCAAGGCGTGGATATAGGGACAAGCTGGGTATGATGAACCATGTCTCAGCACACACTCCCCAGCAAGTTCTGTTATCTTGGTGCAGAAGTGGAAGAGTGACCTGTGTCATCCTCTGAAAAGGGAGGCTGAAGCTCTGTGCTGGAGGATTTAGTTTTTTGTAACATATATTAGTGGCTTATTCCATGTCAAGGTCCTTTCTAGACATGGACCTTGAGCAAAACTGCTCCTATCATTCTGTTCCCTCACTGACCCTCCCAGCTCTCACAACCCTTACCTGTTTTAAATCCTTGAGGATATGTGGGCTGGATGTGCTCAGTGTGAGATTTTTCTGTCCTGCCTCTGCCTGCAGCACTAGAAGTCTGTGTTGAGGGGACAGCGTGCACTCAGTGCTCCTGGGTGTCCAGGTCCTGGTGTGATGGAGACACTGAAAAAAGAGGAAATATCTGTGGTCCTGGTAGGCTGCTGGTGTGGCTGTGGTAGCAGGTATTCCAGAAGGTGCTACTGTGCTTTGTCTCACTCAAGATCTGTAAGTAGCCTGTGCAATTAAAAGACAGAAGATGAAACAGCTGTCAGCAGTGCAGAGCACCAGCCTTCTGCAAGGCACTTGGAGCTCTGAAAGAAAAGAAACATCTGTCCAAGGTTTAACTTTCAAAACGAGATGAGCATTGGGAAGGTCATGCAAGAGGAAGCAAATACATAGCTGAGTGTGTGAGGATTACAAAAAAAAAAAATACTATTGCACCTATAACTTTGGGGATTTCAGACATCCCTATACTGGGCAATAGTAAGCAACGTGCTGCATTTAATAGGAGAACATTTGATTTTCTACTATGTGCAAAGCTTTTTAGATCCAAAAGATTCCTTATGGTAGAAATGTAGCTTTGCCCTCATTAAGTTCTTATATCTCAAGTTCTTACAAAATGCTGTGAAGTTAAAAATTCTATGTTTTTAGAGATTGTAGTAATGAGGTTTAGATCCTTTTCCAGTTTATAGATAAAATGCCATATTAAATGTAAGCAGTATTATGTTTCGTTATGCAATTCTGGATATTTCTTGCTCAAAGATAAATCAAAGTAGACTAAAGAGGAGTATTTTTGTAATGTAGATTTATGGCACTACAGAATAAAGTGCTGCTTCTCAGTTGCAGGTATTTTTGGCATTCTAGTTAAAAGTGTCAAAATAAATGATTAAATTTAAATTACTCAGTAGCAGCTCTGCTACCCCCATCCCAATATAATAAAGTAAATGCTAAAAGTGTAAGAGACAAATCCACAGCATCCTCCTGCTGTGTCATTAACTTTCTCCCAGTTGCTCAGATATTTGCAAGTGTTGCTCCGTGTCTACAATACAGAGGATAGAAAACAAGGATGCTTTTAGTCTGAGGGCTGCAGCAGGAAAGGCTGGGACTTGCCCTTCCAGGGGAGAAGCAGGGAAGTCCTCAAGTAAGGATTTCATTCCAGTGTCCCCCAACCAGCCCTGTGCAGGTCAAGGCAGAGCTTCCCATCCCACACGCAGCTCGTTGGCTCCTTAACCCAGAGATTCCAAAGGAAAGGGGGCCTGGAATGATTCTGGGTCATGCCTGCATTGAATTAGGATCTCTGCTGTGAATCAGCCACTGGATTTTTGCTCCTGTGTGGGAGGGGAAGCTCTGGGCAGCAGGAGGGGCTGTGGGGTGGCAGTGAGCAGGGAGCCCAGCACAGGGACATGTTCAAAGGGAGCATTGTCCTCAAAGTGCTCCTCTGTGGGCAAAGCTGGCCCAGCTGGAAACAGGGTTTTGGTTTGATGGGTAGAGCCCAGGTTTGAGGATACCAGCCTGTGCTTTTCTCATCTTTTCAGTCTTCTGAGGAGGGCAGAAAGAGCACCAGGCAAACTACCTGAGGAGGTGAAAGAAAAATAATTTTAATTAAAAGCCAGATGTGAAAACTTGTAAATTTTTTGTCTTTAATTTTGACTTCTCAAGCACAATAACCCAAAACAATTAGCAATATTTTTTTACTTAAACCAACACTATGCTAAAGAGAAATTAATTCTCTGGTGAAAGGCTGTGACACAGCAAAAGAGGACCTGCAGTGAGAATTGCCAGGTCCTTGCACTGGGAGAGCAGAGGTGAGACTCCCCTGCCTGTCATTCTGCTGGGACCCCCATGGCTGGGGAGATCCAGCTGTGCCAGGGGTGATCTCTGCATCTGGAACTTGACACCCAAGAAAAACACATTGCTCTGGTTTCAATTACACGTGTGCAAGTGGATGATATTGTATGAAAATTCAATAAACCTTGAGAACAGCAGCAGGGCTCATATCTGTAATTTAAAATAATGGATATCAAGAAATTGTTTCTCATTTATCTTTACTGCTGAGTTTCAGAAGCACCAAAGAGACTTCATTAGGCTTTTTTTTTTAAATAGCTTCATTTATCTCAATCAATGATGGGTTCTAGAGGTGGCTGACTATTATGTTTAATAATACACTGGATAAAAAATATCCCCATCCTTTCACATTTTTTGACATATGTGGAAAGAATATATGAAATCTCTTCTCAGTGGGAGATAGAATTAGTTTGGGTTTTTTAAAAAAAAATCACTTTATTATGCAAGATAAATGTGTTTTTTGTTGCACAATGGGATTTGTAGGCAGAATATTTAGATATTTGTTTTACACAGATTGAAGTTTCATTAAAAGAAATATCTTAAACCTGAGATTCCAAAATAAATACTGTGGCCAAAACATGATGACTCAATCCTGTGACTGCCATTCACAGAAAATTTATGACCAGGAAATGAAGAAACCCAACAGATAGTACTGCTGTGGGCTCACAGGCAATACTACCAGCCCAAGTGCTGGTCCATGGGGTTGGAGCAATTAGAGGGGGTGAGATTTAAGTAATAAAAAAGTGGATTTTAAAAATAAGTAACAAACCTGATGTCAAACACATATGGCAGCTCACACCTGTAACTCTGTGAGGATTCAAAGTGTGCAAGCATTGTGAGGGAATCAGGTGTTCTTTAGTTTCATGCAGTGTTAACCTGTTCATCCAGGTGTTGATTTGGCACAGCCTGGTTGTGGCAAAGGGCCACAGAAATTGTTTCTGTGAGAAGCTGCTGGAAGTTTCCACCGTGTCTGACAGAGCCAAGCTCTGATTGCTGTGAAGATGGACGTGTCAAACCACAGCTGGCCACCATACCAACAGCCTGAAACCCAAGAGTTTCTGTGAAAGGGGTTTCAAAAAGGCATTGTCCTTCAGAGTTTTTAAAAAGGAGGTTTTACCTGGTGGATTTGAATACTAGAGTCTGTCAGACATTCCCCAGTTCATGAATATAGGAACCTGGCAAGCTGCATTTGTGCTCTAAACTTATTTTGTTGGGATTTGGCAGGAAGAAAGGCTGGGTTTGGATGGCTAGAGCCAACAGGGAATGGTTGAGTGGTATAAACTCTGCTTTGGAGTAACTCAGCTGATGTGATAGTGACAGGGAAATAGTTCTGTATATAGGCACCAGATGCAAAACACGTCTTTATTTAATTTTGATAAATTGTAGGTAAAATGCAGAGGAGCTGTTTAATTACAAAGGGGGAAAAAAATGAATATCTTATGAAAAGGTTTGGAATAACTTCCTGTGCAGGGCTGGGCTGGCAACTTCCATGCTCCAGAAGCAGGTTTTTTTTTCCCCTTTTGCTGCAATATCTGACATTGGGACCCCATGTTTGAACTCCAGGTACATCAGTTAGTTAATTCAAACCTTGTGGATAATTTCTATGCAATTTTCTGGTTGAATGGCTATGTTTCCAAAGGATAAAGGACAGGGGAAAAGAATAATTAAAAAGCATAAATGGAAAGAAGACCTTTGGCTTTCATTGGCATGCAGGGGAATAGGGAAATATGGTCTGCTCCTGCATGGATGCAGTTGTCCCAACTTTGTATCACCAGGGGAGGATGAGGCTGGGAGATGTGAACCCATATCCATGGATCAGGGTGATCTGGGTATGCCAAGGAGGCTGTAGAAGTAGATGAGTATGTGATTGACAGTGAGTTGGTGGCAGGTAATGCTCTTGATTCTGGTCAAGATAAATACAAAAGTGGTGATAATTAAACATGCCAGATCAAAAGAAGGTTTTAAAGAGATGGTCATGTGCTTTGAGGCTTCTTGCATCACATCCTTAAATATCAACAAACCTGATTCAATGAGGGCAGAGAGGTTTAAGCTGGTGCACAAATAAGATTAAATCAGCCAGGAAATGTGGAAAAATGGGGATCTTTGGAGGTTTTGCTGTATTATCTGCTGCAAATATTAAGGCTGGCAGTTTACATTAAGAGGCTCCTGACTAATTAAGGAGTTCTGGCAAGGATTATTCTGCAACGCCAGAACCAGGGAGAGAACAGTTGATGGGATGGTGGTTGGTGAGTTAACTGAAGTGCAGAATGTGCTGCTTTGAGAGCTCCCATCAAGCATTAGCTCAGTTAACATGCAACAATTAAATTCTCCAGATAGTGCAATAGATCAGACCCCTCTCATAATTCACACCAGCAGTTTATTTGAAATGGAATAATCAGACACGATCTTGGTTTGGAAGTTACATCTTATTGATTCAAACACAGTATTTCTCCTACGTTGTTCTGTTCTTAACATAAATAAATAATAAGTCCCTGGGAATCTGTTTTACAGAAATCTAAGGTGCAGTGTTTGCTGTCAGAGTTTATTTTCTTTCACTTCACTCCAAAGAAAAATCACATTGCTTTTGGTTCTGTGGGTTATTTTTTTTCTTCTTATTGCAGCTCAAACATGGATATGCACTGACAGCATTTTTAGTAGACTCTGTGGCATGTCATGCACAACTAGAGTTTTTCCCAACATATATTGTGGAATTATGTTATTTAACTTCCTGGGTTTAAAATCCATCTACTATTCTTATAGTTTCTTAAAAATAGACAACTGGTCTTCAGGTAGGCAGTTCAAGGGACTCTTGAAACACCAGAAGTCAGAGCCAAGCTCTGCTTCCAGAGACAAAGCTTCCATTGATTCATTGAGAAGGCCAGGAAAAATTATGTCGTTAGTTTTAAAGGTAATGCATTTCTATAGACACTTAAAAATAGACTCTACATTCACTCTGCATTTCTCAGGCTTGTGGTCCTCTGAGATCATATTCACTCTCTTTGCTGAGTGCTATTGAGAAATATAGTTTCCAAAGGTTACAGCTGCTCCTGGGATCAATAATTCTGGCACAAGGAATAAGTAAATCTCAACTTTCCGACACATTGGAGTATAGGCTTCTGTGCCCGAGCAGGATGTGACTGATCTCTGGCTTTGCTGAAGGTTGTGTGCTCAGACAAGGTTACTCTGGAGCTGCTGACATTGGGGTTTGCTTCACGAGCCCCAGAAACAAGGAAGGGTTCATTGTGTGCTTCAGCTCTGGGCTCCCAGCTGTGAGAGGTGTGCCCACAGAGGCTGCCCTGGGCTCCGGGCAGGCAGTCCTCTTGGGAAAAAAGATGGAAGCAGGCTGGTAGATCAAATATTTCCCATGGGCTGTTGGTCCCTGGTGGATCCTGCAAACCTGGAGAGATGCCCTGCAAGTGGAGTGCCCTCAAGGGCAAAGTCATAAAACCAGGCAATGTGCAGTCATTTTTCCTAATCTTTACAGTGGAATTCTGTTTTGAGCAGTGCATGAGGGAGAGCCACGACATTAGCTGCTGTCACCTCTAATAAACTGATCATTAATCATCAATCATTTGTCTATTTTCAGAGCATGTTCACTGTGTACTTGGACATATAGCTAGCTAATGGTTCTTGATACAGTTGTATGGGAGATCTAAGCTCGTCACTTGAACTTGTAAAGTGTTTCTATTAAATTCATCTTTTCATGTTAGTGTTTTCAAGGTCTGGTCTGGAATTTTCCATGAAAATATCAAGTGAAACATTTTTCTAAAAGAAACCTGCTGAACTGAATCTAGTATCTGACAATATACCAGCCTCACCTGGCTCCTGTATGGATGCTGTATTTTGAATGCTCTTCTACCCTTCTTGATGAGGAAACCCATCCCACAATGCCTTGAGGCCCTACCAAAACTTGTACAATCACATCATACCAGGGTTGGCCCATTCTGGACCACTATCCACAGATTATTTTTGTTTTTCTCTTACTATGTACACATACATTCTGAAGACATAACCCAGGCACTCTATTATGACATTTTTAATATCAGTTTTTTGTTTTGTTTGTTTGGGGTTTTTTTTTGGTGGTGTGTGTGTAGTTTTTTTTTTCTTTTTTTTTTTAATCCCATGAAAATTTTGGGAAAGGTCCAAACCTCAGTATTTCTTGACATAGATGGCCCATATCTCCCTGTTACATTCACCTTTTTTTCTGTCAAGGACACTCAATCCCTACAATTTCTCCTACACTACCATGGGTGGTTTTTGAGTAAGATGTTACACTGAGTTTCCCCTGTGCTTGATCTTGACTAAGTTCTTCTGATGAACTTATATTTTTATGGCTCACTCTACCTAATTTATATAAAAAGTGTTATTCCTTATGAGTGATATTTATGGTTTTGAGAATGAAATTCAGAGGAGAGCAGTCACGACTCTCCAGCTCCCCACCTCAGTGCTGTGTCTCAGAGAGGTTTGATGTGCAGGAACAGACAGCCCATTCCAGGGAAAGAGGGTGTGTTCTAAGACCTGTTGTAACTCATCTGTGGCTCTGGCAGAACATTCATCTTTGCTGAGCTTTTTTTCTCTATCTGCATTAGCAATGGGAGTTAATCTAAAATAATAGACTTGAAAGCTCCCTAATATGAATCCTGCTGGTATAACATTTCTCCTTTTTCCCCATAGGACTTTTGCTTGTTGGTTTTCTTTGAAATTATTGTAATACATTTGAATTATTTTCTCCTCTTAGTTTTATAAGATTCATCCTAAGTGAATAAATTTTAACACTAAGGCTGCAGCCATTCATACCAACTGTAAATCCCAAGGAAGCTCAAGAGAAAAGGGGAGCTGCTCTCTGAAGAAATATTCTACTTCACTTAATTTTCTTCTTTTTATGTTGTGTCATGTCCTGTGGGGCTGGTTTCAGCTATCTATGCATCATTGTGTAGTTAACAGAGACGGGACTTTTAATACCTCTGTTACTAAGAGATTTTTGTGACACCCAGTGGTGTCAGAAGACAGCTAACCTGGAGCACAGACTGTGGGGCTGGTTTCAGCTATCTATGCATCATTGTGTAGTTAACAGAGATGGGACTTTTAATACCTCTGTTACTAAGAAATTTTTGTGGCACCCAGTGGTACAGAAGACAGCTAACCTGGAGCACAGCTGCTGGAGTCTGGACCTTCCTTCCACTCAACTTGGTGTGAAATTTGTCTTGGCTTCAGTAGGCTTTACAGGCAAAATTTAAAACTATCTTGCTGCAGAAGATTTCCTTTGGGGGTCTGTTCTTGAGCAGTTCTCATGCCTGCAGGTCTAAAGGGCTGTTGTGCATGTCCCTATTCTGCTAATGAAACCAGAATCAAAGCATGGCTTTGTGGTATTGTTAAAATAACACCTGCAGGATGCTCTAAGGATGGAAGGGTTGATGCTGCTCATGGCAAGAAGGTCTATGCAGAAGGCAGTGTGGACTTATTTCTGCCATGAGATGACCAGGAATTTCAGGGGAGAAAGTTACAAGAATTTCAGTTGCTGATTTTTCTGCAGCTTTCCTGGCATGGAACACTTTCCAGTTGTTCTGAACAGACAATATAAAGTACTGATGATGCAAAATTGGCTTAAGCAGGTAAAGCATCTCAGAGATGGTTAAAAACAGCCTTTGCATCAGAGCCACCTTTGTTCTCCACAATTTGGAGAATGCTGCCACTTTCACTTGCAACTTAATCTGTTTATCAAGTATTCCTATTTTCTGGCATTGAACTACATAATTTACAGTGGATTAAAGAGATGAGGTTTAGCTACGTGATAGATTGTATAGTTTTGTACCTACAGATAAAGACAAACACAATTCATCAAAGGGCTTTGTGATTGTTTCTAAATTTTTTGTTGTATTTGAAAGGAGGCAGGTACCCATTTCAGTTTAGACAATTCTGAAAAGTTTCTGTTGTCCCGTAATTCAAATAACTCTGATTTGATAACCCATGCTGTTTGTTTCAAGAAACACTTGGGTGATCCTGGCTCCCAAGGATCATGGTCTGCAGTGAGATGGAGCCACATTCAGTGAGGACCATTGAACCCTTCCAGAGCTAAAAGGAAATAAGAAAAGCGTGGGAAAGAGCATGAAAACCTAAATATGTTAACTTAATCAGTACAGAACTTCTTAAAAGTACTGCTTTATGGGGTGGGACCAAGAGAAAACAAAAAACCAAAAGAGATTTCAGACTTGTTGCTACTTTTTGGAATCAGGTGGGATTAGTCACTGTCCTCCATGTGTTCTCCAGATGTTTGCTGAAGTTTTACTGGACCATAATACAGTTACATTTTCATAGTTCACCTCAGGCTTCCTCAGGGAATTCACGTTTTCTCTATCCCCTAAAGGTCACAATCTCCACAGCTCAGTAGGGCTGATTTTATTACACAGATTTGTACTCCATTAGCACAGTCCATAGGTTATTTCTAATCCACAGAACTGATTTATTTAATCCTTGTAGATGCCATTTGTTACACATTACTCTCAGCATTTATTCAAGGCACAAACAGATGGTCAACGAAACCAATTAACCTTTCCCAAGCTTCCTTTCAGGCTTTCTGTGGGTTTTTTTTGAGTCTATGGACAAATGAACAAAAAACTATCAGGAGACTTCATGCCAGAGTGTGATGAATAGGAAGGCAGACTAGCACATGTGCTGTGTTTAAATAAACCTCATCCTCCCCTAGGCTGGAGGGAGGACTATAGTTGGCAGAACAAGTAGAAGAAATGAGCTTCCAAAAGGTGAAGTGACCCAAGTCTGTCTGTCTTCTTGCTAAATGGTGTGGAGGATAGGGAGAGCCAACAGCTTAACCTCATTGCTCTTTCCTCCATTTGTTTTTGATTTGTTTAGTTTTTTTTTTTTTTAATAAGATTTTTTAGATATGAGAAATATGTATTTTAAAGTGAAATGACAAGTTCTGTTAAAAACTGTGCTTTCAATCATGAAAGCTTTCACTAAGTGCATTGAGAAAATAATAAAAAAGAATAAATCTGTTTTATTAGCAATAAATGTAATATATGAGTAATTAGAAATTGCATCCTGCCCTTCACTGATAACCTGGAAGACAGACCACATAAATTTAGAAGAGTATTCATTGCTAACTTTTATGACAAAACTATAAATAAGTATTTAGGTGGATCCTATCTCAATCTGTTTATCTGTGTAATAAAACCACAACCTCATTTGTGTTGTACAAAATATCCCTTGATTGTTTCATGGCTGATTAGTTTATTACCAGAGTACGTGATCTGTTGGATGGATACATCCCTGCTGTCCTTTTCTCAAATCCTGAAGAAAATGGGCTGAAAGGCCTTGGCAGGGTATGATAGAGCTGTGTCAGGGCTCAGAGGGGGATTTTGGGCAGTTTATTTTGTCTCCGCAGGGTTTTCTAATCCCCTCTAGCAGATATGACCTTATCTACAGAGGGACATTTTTTTGTTCGTAAAAGCTCTGTTTATGTAATAACCACAGTGTCATTTCTTACATGCCTAATCATGGAACCATAGAATGATCTGGGTTGGAAGGGATCTTAAAAATCATCTCATTCAAACCTCCCTGCCATGGGTCCAGTAAACCAGGTTCCTCCAGGCTGCATCCAATCTGTCCTTGAACACTTCTGGGAAGGGGCAGCCACAGCTTCTCTGGGCACCACCCTCCCAGGGAAGAATTTCTTCCCAACACCAGTATAACCCTCCCTTCTGTCAGTGTGAAGCTATTCCCTCTTGTCCTGTCACTCCAGGCCCTTGCTTCCTGTGAATAGCTGGAACCTCATGGAAAAGTTTTCTTGGAGTCTGAGGTATTGACTCTGTCAGTAAGACCCTGTGCTTGTCTATAAATACACATTTGGCACTTGCCATTTTCTCAGGTTGTCAGGACTATTTGAGCTCAGAAATGGAAATCCAAAGGTGTTTATCTTTATCTACATCAAGTGTGCTAAAATGTGTGCCTTACCTGACTCTGGGTATCTTCTCAAAGGAGTGCAGGCTTTGCCATTGATCCAGTCCTCTGGTCACTCAGATTGTGCCTTGGTAGCAGTCCAGAGACTGGACTCTAATTACTCCTTAGGGTTAATCCTCATCTCAGATTAGTCCTGAGCCCGGATCAGGGACTGGGGCTGTACCTGCTCTGCACCACAGCAGACACTGAAGTTCAGCTTCTGTGGGAAGTTGAGGTGGGAAGCTGCATTTAATAATCCAAACGATTCTTTCCCCTGTGTTTCTTTCTGTGTGGATCTGCTCATGGAGAGCTGAGACAGATACTCCCTTTTCCCTCCAGCCCCTTGCTTTGAAGTCTGTGTGTGGTGGTGCTCCTTGGCTTGGGTTCTGCCTGCAGCAGGCTGGTGCCAGGAGGCTGGATCCCCCCCTGCTGAAATGCAAGCAATAATAATTCAAATGAAAGCTCTGCATCTTGGGTCCCTCTCTAGTTATGGCAGGAAAGAGGTAAAGATTGCAGCAGAAGTGACTGTATTCCACAAATCTGAGTCTGATCTGTTATACAGATTTCACTCTTAGGGATAAAAAATAAGAAATCCTGGATTTTCAAGTGGAATCGGGGCTGTCATGAGGTTGGATCTTAGCACCACTATGTGGAAAGAATCTCTTTAATGGAAGCAGATGTTTGAGGACTTTGTGTCCTCCACCTTTGAACTCTGTAATGCTGAGCTCATCTCCTGGCAGAGCTGAAGCCAGCCACAGAAGTTTTACTGCAGACCCCCAAGCCCCTGAGAAGCCCCTTTCCTTTCCTGGATGCAAAACTTGGCAGTTTCTGAAGTGAGGGTTATTACAATTTTAATATCCTGCTCTGCTTATATGTTCAGACAGTCCTATGGTTTTTCACAAATATTAAAATTATTGTGTGAGAATGAATTCTTAAAATCCCATTATCATACATAGTAAAAACGGATGAAGAAATCCTACCTAGGGCAGCGGTGGCTGATGATACCTATAAAATAAGCTATAAACTCCTGGAGCCCTTGTGACCAGAGCCTCATCCTCCCAAGGTGTGGGAGTGCTGTGTGACATCAGCAGAGGTGTTGGTCTCACTCCATCTGCCCAGGGCACAAGGGGTTGAGCTCAGCTCTGCCCCGTGCCAGGGATGGCTGGGGCTCTGTAGCTCTGTCACAGTAATTGGAGGGTAATTGGCTCACAAGGACAGCAGACATGGTGGTGGTCTCATGGGGGTCTGAGTAGGGTGATTCTCTGGTTTAGTTATGCTATATCTTATGAGACATTATTTTATGAGGTATTATTTGAGAGCTCATGAGCATTTACAGGAAAGACTTGTGAGCAGCAGAAATGCTGATTTGAGTTATGCTTGATATTGTTAAAGTTTTCCATGTAAAAGCCTCAGGTAGGGCTGTTTTTAACTATTAATTCTTTTTATTATTTTATTTTTGACAGTCATTGAGCTGGTCTGGCAGTGTGATACCCTACTTCAAGTATTTCACATGAAATTCCTATGTTTTATGAGGGTAGAAGAGAAAAGACTTGCTTATGTGCCTGCTTTGTAAAACAGGAATCACACTCCCTCTCCTTCAAATAAAGGGCATTTATGACTGATAATATATTTCATTTCCCCAAACCTTAAAATCAGAGGCTTAAGTGTAATTTTGAACTTGACATTCTCTGATTAAAATTTAAAATTTAATAGAGCTCTGTGTGTGTCCAGTTATAGGGAAAGTAGTACCCAACTTCCAGCTGGTTGCTCCATCTGTTAAAGCCTCTCTGTGTGACTGCAGGGCTGTTCAGGAGCTAACAGGGAAATTGGTGAGGTGGGATATTTTGGAGAAGGAGGTACCAATCCCCTTCCTGCTGGGGGATTTTTCACTCCTCTTTTGGGGAGATGCTGCTGGAACATCCCATGGGCATCATTCTCATTGGGATCAACAACACCATGGCAGGCTGTGCTTACAAATGAGAGCAAGGAAAGCTCTCAGAATGCTGGTGCCTTGACAGAAACTCTTTAAGGCAAAGTTATTTTGAATTTTCTTCTCTTTAATGCCTAGTCTGTGTCTGGTCCAGAGGAAGTTGAATGGCAGTAATGTTTATTTGCTGTCCCTTTGCTGGTTCTCTCCCTTGCTTTTATTGTTTTTTGTATGGTGAATGCCACAGTTCAAGCAGCTGCCAAGCAACAGTCTTGCTCAAAGTGTGTGTCAGGGGTATTTTTAAGGCTTTTTAATAAAATCAAATAACTGGTGAATATTTATCTTTTAATCTCCCATTTAAATTGTATGTCAGAGCATAATAGAAGCTGACTAGGATGTTATCTGGTGGAGAAGAACTTGTGGTGATTTATGTCTTTATTTATGACTGTTCTGAAAAAAGTTTTAACTGCGTCCCTAAGTTGGGTTTCAGAATATTTGTATTTTGAATTTGATACTCTTTGATAAAGAGTTACGTTTGTGGTCCTTCCACAGGTGAAATATTATATTTGTTGCAACTAGATATTATCTGGCTTAGTGCTTCATCTCATGGATGGGAAACCACTCCCAGCTTTCCAACTGGAAGCTGTCTTGAATCACCTTCATAATACAGGCAAAGGCTTTGTCAGCCAGGACTTCTGGGGAGTTTGTGCAAGATAAAATCTGCCTCTTCATGGGCAGCTTCATTACTGAGTTAAATTTATCCTATTTTCCTTTTAAAGGATCTTTGCAGAATATGTACTGTAAAATCACTTGGAAGCTCCAGAGCACAAAGCCAATCTGCCTTCACCTCCCTTTGTCTCTCACAGGAAAACCCCACCCAACCCTAATAGGACCAAAAAAAACCCCAAAATATCCTTCTGTCCTCTGTTCCTGCTAAGGTCTGGTTGTCCCTGTCCTCAGCAGCAGATAACCTGAGCAACATCTAGCAGAGCTAGATCATGTGCCAACACCAGAAAAGGTCTGTAGTAGGGGAAAAAATTCATAAGTAACCCCAAGTTTAGCCTCAGACAGTAAATTTCTTAATTCCTTTTATGAATAGTTTCTTGTTGGAGTTAATTACATTTCTAAATCAATGATTGATTACCCTGATGTGGTTGAAACTACTGGAATTAAATGTGAGAGCCTAGAGAACACTGAGAGCAGTATTAATATGTAAAATATGCAAAAAACTATTTTTTCCAGCTCCTTCCTTTAATGTTTCCTATTTGTGCTTAGCTCCTTTTCTTTTACAGTTAGGAAAGCTGGTAATTAGAAGTTTCCTTGATCACACAGCCACTGTTTATATGGTGTTATCAAATATTTCAGCATTGATACATTTCTGCTTATATTTTGTGTCTTATGTTAAATCTGAACAACAAAAATCAAGTATTTGTCTTTTAGCAAAAATACCTTTTCCTCTATAGTTTTGCCCACTTGAATTTGTGGATTTTTAACCATTGATTATTGGGAAAAAAAGCTTTTCAGGAAGTAACTCCATAAACTGAGTTATGTGTCTTGGTTCTCCCTGTCTTAAAACAGCCTTCAGCAGCTTTAAGGAAAAAGCTACTGTACATTCCTCCTGATTCACAGCTGAAGGAGACGTAAAATCTTTTTTAAAGTTTGAAACCAGCTCATCTTTTGGCACAAGGGATCTATTCATAAGCAAACATTGTTTTTAGCATTAAGGTTGAGCTCGTATAACTAGTCCCAGTTCCACTGAGCTCCATCAGTCTCTTCCAGTTGGGAATGGAGCTGACACGTCTGGCAAAATCCTGCTAAGGCTCCATTAACGCACCTGAGTGTGAGGTGAAATCCAGCAGTGTGACCACAAGCTCTTCTATTTTTATCTGTTGAAAGCTTTGCTAATTGTTCTGCCTAATTGGACTTGTAGAGTCTGGAAAAGTAGTCTAATTTCCTGCTTCATGTGGCTTTTTTCCCTTTGCTGTCAAAAACGCCCCAAACATCCATTAGTTTCATTTGCTATTTAGACAATAAATTAATTTCTTATTGTTCTCCTGTCATTGTGCTTGCTGCAGATTTAATTAACAGCACGTAATCTCTCTATATTATTGCTGTCTGTTACTTTAGTCTTTATTTATTTATTTACTATTTTATGTATTCATTATTATAAATAGCAGTATATTTTATCATATAGGATCCAAACCCCAAATCCTTTGCTGGATCCCCAGATAACCTTTGGTAATGGCAAACCTTCACCTCTGCCTCTGTGTCCCTTGGGAAAAGGCTGTAAATCCAGGATGGAGATGCTGCAGGGGAGTGATCAGTCACTGCACCCACTGGGCTGGGACTCCAACGAGTGCCTCTGGTAGGAGCAGCTACTCCCACAAGCACTACCTCACAAGGAAACTACACACCTGCCAGCATGATTTATGGATTTCTATTGCTAAGCTCCCAGTCAGATAATCTTTCAGTGTCCACTTTTCTGCTGTACTGCGTAAAATGTAATTAAAATTTAGAATTCAGTTAGAGCTGTCAGTTTGGGAAATATCTTGTTTTGGGAAATGACTTCTTTTTGGGAAGTGGACAGTTAAGGGCATGGAGGGGTGGCAGCCCTTGGTGAGCAGCACGTGGTGCCTCATGGGGTGTGGACACGTTTAATGAATAAATCATTAATGTAAGAGTTGGTTTTGGCACTACTCAGTTTCTCCAGGCTGGCAGCTGGGGGATATTCCAGGTCCCCTCCTGATTTGGTTCAGTGACTCTGAAGGTGTTTGTAGCTGCTTCTCACCCTCTTGGCTGTTACCAGATGGAATTAAACCACGTTTACAGAACAAAAATCATAATTTTCTGCTGTTCTGCAGTGGGTAGTTAAAAAGGCTCATCCCCTCAGTGCATTGGTACCTCCAAGTGTTCTGCAACACCTCCTGTGCAGGATTCCAGAGTGCCTGATGCCAGCAGGTAAGGAGGCAAGGGAGGATGTATTTCCTAGAGGGAGTCATGTATTCACTGCTGTTTCCCTTTGTGACAGAGGCACACAGCATCCACCAGCACCAGGAGCCAGCTGATGGCTGCTCTGAAATGAGCTGCTGAGATTTTCCTGGTGGGAACTTTTTCAGCATGTCACGTGGTGAAACTTCATCTCATCTGTTTTTCCTCACACTCTGGTTTCCGAGCTTTTATTATAACAGAGCACTGACTCTTCCGAATATTTGATTAATGAAAACTGGCCTTTTGCATGGGTGCACAGTGCAATATTTCATATTTGCTATTAGGCACTGTGGTGAGCCCAGCAATTCTGCAGAGATAGAGATTATGCAGCACAGTGATAAAGTATAAAAGGTGATGTGAAGTTCGCAAGGGAGGAAGGAAGAATAAAAAGAAGGAAACCATAGACAAAGGTGTCTGGGTTTTTACAGCTTCTTGATACAGCAGCCGCATTACAATTCTGATGTACAAGTGCAGCAGAAGCACTGAAATACCAGATTGAATGAGGCAAATTTGCCTTTAGGACAGACCTCCAATTTATTGACATTTGTATAGGCATGTGGTGATCTACAGATAAAACCCCCCTGGAGAGCTCTCTGGCATTATTGTAACAGGCGAGCAGAAATTTCCAGATCCAGGCAGCACAACTGGGATGGATGGGTATCCTTTGGTTATCCTTCTCCCTCCTTAGAAAACAAGAAATGCCTGGCTCAGATAAAATAAGTGTATAAATCATTGCAAATGTGTATAATATTTATGGTGCTAATTTATAATGTTGGATTTATATCCTGCCTGGTGGGAGTTTTTTCTGATGCCCTCAGTGGCTGCTGCTTCCCAGTTTTTATCACTTGTTGTCATTTTTTATATCACTTGAAAGGCTATGTAGGAAAGTGGAATTTGAACCAACACATTACAGTATAGTTAAAAATAATTTTGGTGGTTGTCCAGGTTTCCTCCTGAAGGAACAGAGGGCTTTCTCTCGGAGGACTGGTTAATTGGGACTTTGCTGAAAGGTAGAAGTCTTTTTCAAAATCTGAAATGAGTGAAGGACTCGGCAAGGCAGAAGATGAAACAGTATAAAATGCAATCCTAAATTTTGAAACTGTGCCCAGTTTCAAAAGTGGGTTCCCCTGGGAAGGTAAATAATCTTCCCTTAAGAAATGTGTTTTCCTTTTTGATATGGAGAATTGTGATCAAAACTCCTCCAATTTGTTCACCTTTGTAGCTTTCTCTGGAGCATAATGAGGAGCAGTCGTGCTGGTGCAAGCCCTGGTGGGCATGGAGCAAGGTCACAGGCTGGGGTAGCAGGAAAGTCATCCAACCTACAGTGCTTGCACTGCAATTTTTAGACAGTTGTGAGTGAGCTGTGGTACTTTTTCTTCTTTTTCAAAATACATCTGGACAAATTAACATTTAAACCCTGAGTCATGTTCAGACCTTGTTCTTTGGGATGGTGTTCCTGAGGCCAGCAAGACAGCGCAGCTACCAAGGTATCGGGTTAAACCATTTTACCTTGAACCCCAGCCATGAATTATTCAAAGCTGCCTCATTAGTATTCATCTATATAACCTCACTTGTCACTCATCAGAGGTTATATTTTCCATCTATGCCCAATTCTTCCTTTCCATGTCTAGATCTCTCAAACCCTTGTATTTTTTAATAAGCATTGAATTTCAGGGGCATAACTGATGATGTCTTCCCCCTCTCTAACTTCTGCTGGTACTGGATCTTTTAGTTTTTATCCAGGCCTCCTAAATGCCAAATAAACAGCAGCACAAGATTTTATGGGTAAAAAAACCCCATGAATAACAGGGAGAAGCCATTTGCTGGGAAGTGCTTGTTTTTTCCAAGGTTACACTCTGCAGCAGACTGAAATCAGACTGTGCAGACTGGAGTGCTTTGGTCCCATTTGGTCTGGAGAGACGAGTAGTTTGGAGGAAGCAATGAGGGACAGGCTGGTGGTGAGTGATTGAGGCAGGAGGTGATCTGTGAAGGTAGGCACAGATGGAGCGTGCAGGTGTTCAGCTGCCGAGGGCTTGGCGGGGAGCTGGGAAACTTGAGACTCTTTTACTAAAAAGTTGCAAGAATTCAAACATAGCAGATTTTTTAGGTTGGGTTTTTTCCTTCATTATTTGGAAGTTGTGTTTCTCTGTGTGCCTTGTCAGATGCATGAGAGGCCCTTGCAAACCCACCAGGTGATAGAAAGGATGCTGCTGGGGTCAGTGGGTGCTTCCCACAGCTCCAGCATGACTTTTCCTGGTGTGGGCAGTAATGGATGTTGCCTGTTGGCCTTCTTTGTTCTTGTTCTGGATGTTGCAGTTCTTTAAAAACCAAACACCATTCAGGAATGGGGGCTTCTGCCCAACAGTGCCCCAGGGTCTTACCAAGGTCTCTAATGTGGTGGGGAAGGTGACAGGGAAGGGAGAGAGATTCAGAGAGGAGAAGGGAGGCCCAGCGTGATGCCAGGATCTGGCTGAGGGGAGCAGGAAGGAATGTCTGCAGAGAGTTTTTGTTCTTGGTCTTAACTTGAATACTCCCCCTAGAAGTGGGCACAGGAATCGTGCCTGAGCACCTGAAATGGGCTCTCCTGGAAACCCTCATGGACTATGGATTACAAAAATTCCCCAGGAAAGGGAGAACTAAGAAAACCACATTAGATTCCTATCTGCCTGTCTGCTTTTCTTCCCCTGTGACTTTTAAACCCATTTCAAATGCATCCTGACACTGAAATGGATGCACTTAAAGTTCCCAGGAAAATTTGTCAGAAGAAATTGTGGGCTGGAAGCGGGACACCTAACCATCACCAGAAAATCCATCCATAGCAGGCATTGTAAAATTTGTTTTTCCTGGTACATATTTTGCCTGCTGGCACCAGGACAGTCGTGCAGATGTTTTGCCCAGTGGTCATGCCTTCAGCACAGCTGGGATTATGTTCTGATGGGGGAGAAGCATTGTTAAGCCTGGTTGGGCCATGCTCTGCCACTGCAGAGGCACTCACAGGTGGTGGGAAGGTTTTGGCAGCTGCAGGCACCAGGGGAAAATTCTTTGTTTTCATACAGCCAAAATGATAGAGTGAGAAAACTGGTGTTTGTCATCCACAAATTAAATTTCCTTAAGTTTCATTCTGAATCTAGATTGAATGCAAATAGTCCATCCAAGTTAATTACAAAATTAAAACATTTTAGGAAATAATGAATTTACACATGATAAGTACAAATTGTTTAAAGGTCACTGTGTAAGGACTGTTTAAAAATCTATTAAAGATCTTGCATCCACAAGATTGTGTGATCAAATCGTTTGCTCATTCAGCAGCGAGCTTCTCTGAGTTACTCAGATTTATTCTTGGGTAAAAGGAAGTGGAAGGGGCCCCTTCAATTACTTATTTTAACATTTCATTTCACTTTTAAGGTAATGTGGAAGCTGGCGATCTAACCTTGACTGCTATTGCAGTGCTGACAGTGATGATTATGAATCTGTAACATCCAATGGAAAAATTCAATCTGCTCTGTCTCTGGCACTGCTTTGTGTAATGTGGTTTTTGATTCAACATCTTAGCATGCGTGTGTCCTTGTCTGAAGCAGGGCAGACCTACGAGGGGCTTCTTATGATTTTTGCTGCCAGACCTGCCTCTTCTCTCACTGTGTCGTTCCCACAGCCAGGGCAATTCCAGTCTGCTGTGCCCATCCCATCTGGTTGTACCCTCCATGCAGAGTCAGAGCTCATCCTCGTGTTCTCTAAAACTGAGTGCAAAGCTTTCACTGGTGGAATGAAGAGCTGGTGCTGGACTGGAGCAGGGAGTTTGTCCTGTTTTACTTTAGGACAGGCACCTCTGTAGTAGGGAGAGAAGAGAATGAAGGGTTGGATTTAGGGTGCCTGAATGGCTGCTTGCTGGCATTGACAGGCTGCCTGTGAAAGTTGTGAAATCATCATCCCCAGAAGTGTTCAGAAAACACACAGATGTGGTCCTTAGGGACATGGCTTAGTGGTGGACCTGGAAATGCTAGACTAATGGTTGGACTCTGTGGTCTTAGAAGTCTTTCCCAACCTTAAGGATTCTGTGATTCTGTGTGGAAGTGGAAGCCCTTAATGCCATTAGCACAGGGCAATTTCTGATAGTAGGAGCCTGTGCTGAGTTCAGTATCCCCATTGCTATTATTCTTTAGCTACAATGCCTTCTCCTGGGCCATTCCACTCTGGTTTTCCCTCCCTCCACAAGAGTACATCAGCACAGCAGATGGGGAGGAGGAAGCAGGGACCAGCTGAAATCTGAGAATTGCTGTTCCCATTACCAGAACTTTGAGCTCACAACATCCAAGTACCTTCCAATTTTTTCCAGAATCAGTTGCTGTTATCTTTTCTTCTCTGGCTGAGTGAACCAACACAATTTTATTAAATTAGCCGTTTGTTATGTCTCTTGTACACCATGGAAAGCAATTTTGGAGACTAATGATTGCAAGGCCCCTCACAATAGCAGTGTGAACTCTCCTTGCTGTAGGCAGCCCTGCTGAGGACAGCATCACATCAAGAGGGAAGAGATGACAGAGCAGTGGTGACACACAGCATCTGCCCTCCTAGACAGAAATCACCTGAACCCAGGTCATGCAGCAGCAGGATGTCCCTTTATGTAAAATCAGACCCTGAATGAAGTCATGTTATTTTTCCTCTATCTCACAGCACACTTTGGCTTGGCTAGTTGCCCTTTGGGAAAGGTCCCATGGCTGTTTCAGCAGACAAATGCCTGACCCCTCCAGCCTGCACAAACCACAACCATTAGAAAGGTAAATCAGCCAGAATTTGAGAATAATCTTCATGTCTTTCTATTATGATAGAATGACAAAGCTCTTGAAGAAGAAAATAGAGACTGAAAATAGAAAAATACAAATTTTAAAAAAGAAATAAATGGAGGGAAGGATGTCAAGCCGTGTGGTGAAGTCAGGCAATATCTTTCCTTGGGGCAGAAGAAGGGAAGTAAGAGCAGCTCTGGCAGAGATGGCAGCTGATAGGCAGCATTTGTGCTACTGGACCCCCTTTGCTCTGCCTTGGAGCAGCCCTGTTCCATGCTGCAGCAACCCCTGCTTTATTTTCCACATCTTGGGTTGGATGGTGCAGGAGGCAGGTGTCTGCCAGCCCCTGCACTGTAATCCTCCTCCTGGCACACCTCATCACCCTTTTTCTGCAGCACCTGTGAATCAGCTTTTTTATTCCTAGTGTCTCCAGAGATGGAAGCTCTAAAAATGCTGCTTTATCCTGGGTCCTGTCTCTGCAAGTAGGTGGAGTTAGGAATGGCACCCCTTCCAGAAGGTCACTGGGCTCCCCTTCTGCAGAAGCACCAGGATATTTATGGGGCACCTCATAGCATTTCTGTCAGGATCCCTTCTCCTAATAAATGTCTTAGAGATTTTGAGCTTGGTGCACAAGAAAGATTGTAAAGCCTGCACAATAAATCTACTTGTATTAATTCAATGGCTCTCCTGTGCAAAGCCTTTTTACGCTACCAGTGCCCAATAAACACAAAGCAAAGTCAAAGCACAATGATATTTTGGAACAACTTGTGGGTGATGCATTATGCTGAGGAAGCCCTCACAGACAACATCAGCAGAATCACAGCAGATGTTCTGCCCTAACAAATGATGAGCTTTTTCCTGTGAGCAGAGGCAGAGGATGCCTAGCAGTGCTCCAGGTGGTCTGGTGAGCTGTTTCCAATAGAGGACAGTGTTGCACAGTCACACTGGCTGCTTGTGAGAGGATTCAGAATCCAAAGCTGTAACACTACCCAGTTTAAAAATCCCATCCCAATTCCTCAATGGGCTGAGTTGTCCTGTTTTTTAAATTCTTGCTGTACAGTGTTTGATCTCAAATTTCCCCATGCTGTGCTGGGTTCTCTGGCAGCTCTGTCTGCTGCTGTTTCTTTGCCTTTTCTAACAGGTCCCAGCAAATCACGCTGGTTCACAAGGAGTAAGACCAAACTGAAAGGAAAGAGCATCAGTGGATGTAATACTGCCCCAGTGGAGTGAGTGGCTGAGCAGATGTACCCACCTGCCCATACTTGGCCATTTGAGTACCTTGCCTAATGCATTCTTTGCTGTTGAAAAGACTTTGAGCATCCTTCTTGTTTCTCTTTTTCTGGAGCGTTTTGATTGGTCTCTTTAGTAAAATCTTGGATATGTCATAGGAAAGTGTGTTTCCCTTGTTCAGGGAGGTGTACAGGAGAATTTCAGGAGGCTTTTCTAATTCAAACACCCATTAAAAGGCTATCTGTAATTGCCAGTGGCTGTGTTTGTAAGGAAAGTGTCATCTCCAGTTCTTTCTTCCATAGAGTGGACTGAGAGTCTAATTCAAACACCCATTAAAAGGCTATCTGTAATTGCCAGTGGCTGTATTGTAAGGAAAGTGTCATCTCCGGTTCTTTCTTCCATAGAGTGGACTGAGAAGTTCATAAATTAGTGTGAGATTGTGAATTTAGAAGCTAAATTGTATGTTTGTGACTCTGTGAACAGCAGCTTCTGTTCCTGGTGCTGGGATCTTCCACCTATTAAGAGCACAGGTGGTTCCTACTGCTGGAGAGTGCTCTTCTCTCTCAGGAAATGAAACATTCTGAATTTTAACCACAAAACAGTTGTTTTTCCTTCTGGGAGTAGTTGTTGCAGCACCCACTCACCCTTACCTGAAGGGATGGACACTTGTCTGTGCCATCAGTCACTGCCAAATACCAGGGAGAAGCCAGCATCACCTGGCATGAGATCAGGTACTGCTTTCTCACCATATTCCATACCAGAAGTTCATTTGGCAATAGTATCAGAAAAATAGGAAAATCTCTTGAGAAATTGGACAAATAGATGCTGCCAATAAACCCCATAAGCAACAAAACCTTCTTTATTGCACTGTGAAGCCGCATTTTATTGGTGAATTAATAGGAATAACCAAACTACTTTAGTGGCTGACTGGGAACAGTATATTAGTAGCAGTATTAATAAGTGTGGAGTGACAGGAGACTTGTAAGAGTGGGAAAATGAGATACAGTATTTATCCCTAGTGCAAAATCTCTTTTATTATTAAAGACATTGGGCTAACTAGGGATAGATTTAATACTTCAACTCTATTTTTATTGGATAATTAGTAGTGAGCAATCCCAACCCTGAGAGAAGGACAGAAATCTGAAAACCAAGGAAGTTGTGAGAGGAGGGGAAGCAAAAGGAAAATAGGTATTTGGTTTGGGGTTTTGCTTTCTATTTTTTTATGGAGTCAGCCACAATATAACATTTTGCTGGTGCAGGTGGAGGGACACATGAGTGAATGAAAATCAGCCCACCTTCCTACCTGTCCCTGAGATAAACTCTTGCAGGAAGGTTTTCTGGGTTTCTGTGAAACACCTCACTCACCATCAGCTTGTGCACTGCCAGGTCTGATGCAAGGAAGAATAAAAAATGCATCAGCTGTGTAATGGTAAGGGTCTGTCTTAATTTTACTTCCCAGATAGATGCAGTAGCAGGAACAATTAATGTATTATATGATTTAAAAGAATGAGAGCAAGATGTAAATGCTGGGAGTGGAAGTTTGGAAAGGCTCTGGAGGCAGTAAGAGTTGAGGGAGGACAGACAGGATGTGCCAGCATTTTGGGCAGCTGGAAATGTAAACCACCCTTCCTTAGGCTAATTGTGCAGAAAAAGAGCCTGGTGCTGCAGTTTTCTCTGAAAATGGGGTAATTGTGCAGCAGCAACAGCATTTACTGACTATGGGATCTGCTCATTTCCCCCTATTTTTTATTATCAGCAAAACCTTAATTACAGCTTACCTGCCACCTTCTGCCTACATTTACAATGCAATAAATTTTTGGTCTCCCTGTGTAATCTGCATCTCAAACAGTGCTGAGCTCTGGCAATGGGCATTATTGATTCTTTGAAGAAATTAGAACAGCATTTGTTCCAAGGAAAATGGGGATGGAGATGTGTACATGTGCACATGCCAAGTATTAAAATGTTCCCTCTCCCCACCAGCACTCACTTGTCTGTGCTTTATTGAGCAACACACTTCCAGATTAGAAACCCAGTACAATTATTTTAAACTGATTGATGGGAGTCATGACGAGCAGGAAGAGGAATTTGGACTGAATTTTATTCCTTGCTTTCCAAAACCAGCAGTTTTTGTTTGGGGTTTTTTTTTTTTCTTCTTCTTTTGGTTGTAGGACTATTTAAAATGCAATGCAGGAAAAGATTGTAGTTTAATGATTAAAAAAGTGAGAAATCACTTTGCAATGTTTAACTGATTTTTTTCTGTTTGAGTATAGGAGCAGATGTGGCTGTGAACAGTAATTAAAGGTGGAAACAATGGGTTCTTAACTGTTGAGAAGTTAAAAATAGCTAGAAATACAGCGAATTAATTATTTGAAAAATATTGCCTGTCAGATTACTGCTACCTTGAAAATATGTACAACACAATTCATTAAAAGGGTCTGGAAATGAAAATTGGCTTCTTGCTTAAAGTTTGTGTTAATTTGTCATTAATATTCATTGGCTTAATGAAGGCCATAACTGCTTCAGCATCTGGCTGACCTCAGATGAGGCTCTGTGTGTTGCAGTGCACTCTACAGAGGTTTCCCAAATGCTTTTATTCAACAGATATTACAGGCACGTTCTCCTCTGCTGTGAGCTGCAGCGAGATCAGCGCGCTCATCGTGATTAGCACCCAGTCACGATTGTCAGGCATCAGAGAAGGCTCAGGTGTAACCCAGCAGGGGCAGTGGGGTGTGTGGAGCTCTCTGTTACTGCCCAGGGATGGAAGGGATGAAATGCTGTGAGCAGGAGGACACGGAGCTGTTGGAGTGACGGGTGGCACGCAGCGACTTCACTGCTCTCGCCCTGTGATGAAGAGATCAGTCAGGAGGGTGATGAGAGCCCTTCCATCACTGTGCTGAAGGCAAAGGCTGCTTGTGTCACAGCTCCTGCTCCTCCTAGGAATGAGCAGGAGTCTGCACACAGGTGGTGGGAGAGGTGCAAACCTGCACTGATGTGCAGCTGTGTGCCAGGGATTGCATTACAGCTCCCAAGGGCTCGTCCTGAGCAAGAAAAATGTCCTTGATCTTTTGTAGTGCCAACTATTGACTGTTGATAATGATGATTTATCTCTAGAGTTAAGCAGACAGAATATTAAGATTGTATATGGTGGAGAACAAGCCTGATTTTAAACATGCTGCATCTTATCCCCCTCCCTAGTGAGGAGGGGAAGAAAATGTCCTTAATTCTGTATCTGCTGTGTTTGTGCCCTTCTGTAAGCTCTCCCAAAGCAACAGTCTGCAACATTATCATAGAGTGGTTTGGGCTGGAAGGAACCTCACAGAGCATCCATTTCCAAACCCCTGCCATGGGCAGGGACATCTTCCACTGTCCCAGGGTGCTCCAAGACCTGTCCAGCCTGGCCTTGAACACTTCCAGGGATCCAGGGGCAGCCACAGCTTCTCTGGGCAGCCTGTGCCAGGGCCTCACCACCCTCACAGTAAGGAGTAAAAGTAAAATGAATAAATAAATGAAAGTCTATATAAGTGTATCCTATCAGATAGCTTTATATTTATTTTTGTCCCATTCATGAAGTATGTTCTGTTTCCGGGTTGAACCTGTGTGATACTGTAAGGGTTAAATTTAAGGATGTTTTTGAAGATTAAGTTTAAGAATTTCTCAGAATTCTCAGGTATTGCAGAAATAAGGCTGGGTATTTAGCTTCGTGTTTGATTTTTTTGTTTTGTTTTTGTTGCTGCTAATATGAGATGTGATTCTTGGGTGTGGTACTAGATGGTGTTTAGCCAAGAAGGAGCAAACAAATAAACTGAAATTCCAAACAGAAAGTCAGTGGAGTTGAATAAAAAAGAATTGTAGTTCAAGTGTTACCCAGGTGAATGAGCTATGCATTCTCGGCTCAAAAGTTTTTTTGAAAAATTCAGGTTTCAGTACCCCTTTTGTTTTGAAAATCAATAGCACTGACATGAAACCTGTACTTAAAAACAAAAAGAAAAAAAGTGTTTAGATTCTAGCTCAGTCCCATCCTCAGCCCTTATATAATCAATAATAATAAAGGAATAAATCTAACAACAAACCTTATGGATTCTGAGAAAATGAAAAATATCATGCCTGGTTCCCTTGAGGAATTTCAGTTTATACTAACTGTTAACCAGGAGGAAGATGTTTCTCAAAATGAATTATAGTGTCCTTGTCCAAAAGGTTCCCCTCAGTGTGCATGGTATATATGTGAGCATAAACCCTGCCATAAACCAGCGCTGGGTGGAGTGCAATTCCCCCAGCACGGCTCTCTGGGACAGGCTCTTACTTTCCAGGTGAGATAGAAGTGGGATGCTGTGGTTTTATAGCAATAATAAGATGTATGAGGCAGCTATGTGAGTGGATTTGGGGAAAAAAAAACCCAAACCAAACCAAAAACAAAGCCCCCCAAACTAACAGAAAAACCTCACCACCACCCAATTCCCCCTTCTGCCTTTCATGTTCTCCAAGTCCTTCAAAACATTTAGAAAAGTTGGGTAGAGTTACCTTAATACAGCATAGTTTATGTTGTTTATGTTCTCACTTGGAGTATAATCTACAAATAACTTCCACAGGGTCTTATCTAGGAAAAACCATTCACAAAATTACCACACAAAGTGTTTAATCTGGCAAGCCAAGGTTTTGGTAGGTTGTGGTTTCTCTTTTTTTCTTTTTTTTCTTTTTTTTTTTCTTTTTTTGTTTGTTTGTTTGTTTGTTTTCTTTTTTTTTTTCTCCCATATGTTGATGCTGTTAAACACCTTAGATGCCGATGTATGTAACAGGAAACTCTGTATCTGGTCAGTCTCAAATTCCAAAGCTGCAATAAAAAAACCAAAAAACCGCCCACAATAATATTAAAAGGTTAGAAACAAATGAAGGGATCCTCCTGCAGCTGGACCTTACTTCTAAATATATTCAGAGTGATAGAATTGGCAGCTCTTATATTTTTATTTGGGTTTAGCATTGCTAAATGTTTTCAAACCCTGGCAAAAAAGGATAGAAGTGCAGCTGAGATTAGTCATCTCAGTATCTAGAAGTAGCACAATTTACCTCAAATGACTGTGATGGAGAAGTGTTTGCAATATGAGATGCATTCCATTTTCCTTGTCAAGCTGTGAATCAACAGCAAATGGTTGAAGACAGCAATATTAAAAAGAAATAAAGTGTTGAAGATCAGCATCAGCAAAGCTGTGGTGGTAGGGAGGGGCAGGTTGTGGCGCTGGAGCTGTGGTACCACCAAATCCTTTTTCTTTTTGAGAACTCTGCCTGGGATGTGTCACTGGGCCTGTGAGCAACATCTGCTGCAACCTGATGGATGCTGGAGCTGGAGACTTGGTGATCTCATCCTGAGCCCATTCCACACAAACAGCAAGTGCTGGTGGTCGTGTGTGGGGCACCAGTCAGCCAAGGCAGCTCGATGCACTCTGAGTGCAGGTCAGGCATCCTGCCATCTCTGGTGTCCATTCTTCCACCTGCCTGCCTGGTTAGCCTCCATTTTTATCCTTAATAATGTTCTTAGGAACACTTTGTCCCGGCCCCGAGCTCAGCTGGCAGCCCTTGATGTGGGCAATGGTTTGGAAAGCTGCTGCTAAACTCTGGGACCAAAATAAACAGTCAACAGAAGTGCAAGGATCACCGTGTGGGGTCAAGAACCTTTATATTTTGTGGATTTTTCCTATAGCACAGCTCTTTCTGTGCTGATGTAAGCCAAACCCTAGCTTCAAAAGACCCTTTGTTTAATCAACTGATTTCTCTTTTTTATTTTATTATTGGTTTACACTTTTATGGATGTTGTTTTGCATTACTGTTGTCGAGCCAGTGTTTTTTCCCCTACAGCTAGAACAGTCGAGTGATGTTTGAAATTTATAATGCTCTTTGATTAATATTAAATGTGGAGAACAAATACATTTGGAAGGTCTTTATCTTCTGATAGACTTGGTTGTTTGAGTTGCTGAGGCTGGGGCCTATGACAGCTCCCTGGGGATGTCTGGGGTGTCTTCCTTGTTTTCCAAGCCTCATTATGATTGAGCAGATGTTCTCAAGTTTCCTCAATATTCCTTTTTTTTGTTACTTCTCTAATACTTTAGGTATTTCTCGGTTCTTTAATATCTTACACTTATGTTTCTTTTTGTAGTTTCTGCTTTTACTTTTAAAATGAAAGGGTTTATAATTTTTAAGGTTCCATTCAGTGTTGTCTTTCATACAACAGGAGAAAGGCTCCCTTATATATCAGAAGTCAAAGTCTGCTTTATGTGCAGTATTGTATCAGGCAAAATTTTTCTTCAAATAGAAAACAGATATCTATAATGGCTCTGCTTTATTGCGTTTGGAATTAATTTCATATTCCATTTTAAATTAATTTCATATTTTTGGGGAATGATAAATGTTAGGAGAAAAAGGTATTTTTGTGAGTGAAAGATATATTAAGTATGTATGAAAAGAAATGTAATACTTGTGCAAGATTCTGAAATCTGTTATTTTCTGACCAGAAATCAATTCCTTCTGCTTACAAATTGAAGGCAATCAGTGGTATTACGTGTTTCTGCTATCTTTCCTTCTTTCACTTCTGAGATTTCTCAGCATTCTTGTCCAACTGTTTGCTCAGTGAGATAAGAAGAGTGCTATAGCTGTGAGTAAATATTCCAGGCTTTCAGGAAATCCTGAAGAGTTGTTGCAGAATGACACAATGGGGGATTTGGGAACAGAGCACTGTTCTGCCAGCATTGGCCAGGGTCAGAGGTTATCAGAGATGAAGGAGAGGATGCTCAGCAGTGATAAATGTGAGTGCTTTTAATATATTTCAACTTCAGAGTTGGAGACATTGGCTGTGGTCAATTAGTGGTGATTCTGAGGTGGGACTGACCTTGGACATGTTTGTGTGATATTTAGATTATACCCTTGTCCAAAGCAGGTGGGTAGGTCCATGCGTTACTGGCTTATGACTTCCTTAAACTGTGTTAACAATTAAAACCAATCAAAACTAAAGATTGACATAAAAACTAGGTGTGTTGGAGGGGTTGGGGAAGAGACAACCTCCCTGTGCCATAGGGAAGAGCCAAGACTGAAAGCTGGTGATGCTACCACTCATTGTTTCATGTAATACCCAGTGCTGGACACAAATTGGTGGAGCTTTCAGTAGGGCTCAGAAAGTGAGCAGTATTATCTGTCACAACAAATCTTCTCTTGTCATTGCTCACCTCTGCAAGCTACTTGTAAAGAAAAGAGACTTCTTTTAGCCTCTAGTATAGTTACATAGACAAATCAGTGCTTAGGTCCTTCCCTTTGCTGCAGCCTCCTGCAATTGTCTCTGTGAAGTTTTCACATTGGATGGCCTCTCCAGAGGCTTAAAATGAACTGCAGAACAAAATAAAACCTTAGCTTATGCTGTATGTATTTTTTATGACTAGAGCTTATCTTACCAGACACCAGAAAGAAACTCTGGCTGATGTTTCCTAGCAGGAAGGACGAGATGTTGTTTCTTCAGGGCTTGATGGATGCCATCAACCTTGCACGTGCGTTTCACCCAAACGTGACCTTGCTTAAGAGCAAAGCCATTTCTGAGCTGGGTTTTAAGCGTGGCCTAGCAGCAGCCTGACTGCTGGTTGGCAGCTGAGCGTGGAGGGAAGGGCTGTTGTGTCGGGTGACGGCGCCGTGGCCGCTTGGCTTTGACGGTAATTGGGTCAGGCAGATGTCTCCGACAGCTCTGGCTAATGGCCTGCCATGCTGGGCAGGGACCAGACCTCCAAACTCTTTCTGCTCCACAGCAAACGCTTGGGTTTGCGTGCATGGAAAAATAAAACTTGTTCCTCATTTAGCTTTATTATTGAATTCTGCCCTCACTACTAAATCAACAAATTGCTGGTGGTTTACACTTGGAAGTTGGCCTTTTCCATGTAAGATTGGTTCTTTTCCTTTGTTGTGGGTTTTTTATGCGTGTTTTTTTCTTCTATTTCGTTTGTTGCAAATGGCTATTTAAATTATTGATAAGATCTTAAACCTGAGCTAATTCACTTCAATTTATCCAATAGACAAAACTATTTATAATTAACAGAGAAGCAGAGGTCACTTCGGTGTGTAATAACTGCCAAGCCAAATGAATAACAATTATGCAGTTTTTTATCCTAAGCTAAAAATTATGCAGGGACTACCTTCTGAATAGCCTTGAAATGATTAGCAAGAGGTTCAGGTGGTAGCTGTCGGAAAAAGGAAAAAAATCCTTGGCGGGGGGTCTCAAAAACTGTGCACTTATTTATCTGATTAGACTGCCTATGTTGGCACTAGAAACAAACGATCTTTTAAAATAAACCTTATCTTTAAATCATAGTGACAGCAGAAGCTATTGTGAGAACATGACCATACATAATTGAAAAGGACAAAGGGTGAGGGTTTTACATAAAAAGAATAGGATTTGAGTGTGGCTTGCTTCATCTGTCAGGGTTTGCTGGGCAGCTCCTAGGGCTGTTGATGTTCTTGGTTCAGGAGGAGACTACTGTGATCAGTCACATAACCTTCAGTTTTTCTGAACATTAAGACAGGGAGAAAATGTCCCTAAAACGTCCCCACCACCTTGCTATGGGTTCCTCTGGGGCTTGCATGCTATTTGAGGAATCAAGAAATGAAGGAATGGCTTTGCTCATACACTGGCTGGGTAACGCGCTTTTGTTTGCACTGCATATTTTATTAGTGTGAAGGAAGGAGCGGTTAAAAGAAAAAAAATTAATGGAGGCTGCAATGCTGAATTATTACACCAAAGCTGGAATGGGTGTAAAAAGTAGCAACAATTGCATAATGGAACAATAAAAAAGCTTCTTTCTTTTTCTTGCAGGACATAATACCAGTTCACAACACTGTATAATTAGATTGCCACATCGCCCCTTGTAAAACCAGGAAGAAAAGAAACGTAGGGCTGCATTAAAACTCCTTTCATTTTCTAATGCCTTTAGAGAGCTATTGGACATAGAGGACTTGCTCTGGCAAAAAGCTCTAGTGAGCTATTAGGTTTTTAACTATTTTATAGGGTTTTTTTATTGTTGCCAGGCCTAGTTTTTCACTACAATGACTTTGTCCTCTCTCCCCTTTCCAGCCTGTCGCACATTTATCAATCTTACAGATAACATTCACTATAAAGATAAGTCCAGGCTCTTATGAAGCATTGTGTCCTGCTGACAAATCTTTCCCTCCCCCCAGCTTTTTTTCAGTGAGTCTCACATGGCTTCTTTTATCTGATGATCTTCTGATACAAATTTCTTGTGTCAGCTCCAGATCTCACAGACAACAGGAACAAAACCCTGTCATGCAAGAAGTGGACACCATCACCTCTGGGCCAGGTTTTAGTGGAACACAGCAGTGGAGAGCAGAGACTTCTAGGTCAGAAGATGACCTTTTCTAAGCAGTTAACCATGAGCAAAGCCCATGCCTTTTTTTCCCCTGTAAATTAATATAAATGGCTTCATAAAGACTGTAAAGCTAAAACGCAAGTGGTCAGAAAGGAAGCACTGAATGTTGAAAAACAGCTTCATTTTCTCAGTGAAGCTGATGAAATTTACTCATAAAATACCCAGCTTTTTCCAAGGACAAATTGATGCAAAAATCACTACATTGCCACAGGTTGATTAGAATTGTGTCTTTTCAAAGAAAAATAGTATTGCTTATTAGTGGACCTGCCAGATTTTGTCCTGACTCAAATTTCTTAAAATCTGTGGAAATGTCAGAGTTCAGAGTTGTTATAAACATTCACAGCTCACAGTGATAAGTTGTGTGCAGCCCTAACCAGGAATTTTAATATGATGTGTAGGGAGTGCAGTTGAATGAAATCTTGCAAACTGATAGCAGCAAGAAAAATGTTCCTGCTTAATGCAGTGGGGAAAAAAAAAAAAGTTGCATCTTCCTTGTGCTTATTGTTTTTATGGTTGTGGGAGATGTAGTGGTAGTGGGATCTTAGCTGGGACTTGAGCATTGGTTGTGAATGTCACCATGCATGAGCTCTTCAAGGCTTCCCAGGCAGCTGGGGAGTGCAGTGCCACCAGCACACTGAGCAGTAGACAGGATGCTGACCCAGTAGAGAATGTCTCCTAAGATGTCCTGGCTCCCCTCTTCCGTGTTTAATCGGCTGTGACTGGTCTCCAGAGCAGTGCTCTTGGATCCACGATAAACTAATTCATGTTGCAGTGGAGAGAACAGGACAAGCCTGTCTGGTTTCCTCCTTACCCATCCATCCTGAGCACTGGCCCTTGGGAGCAGAGATGGGATTTTCTTCCAAGCCATTGCAGTGACTTCTGGGGCCAAGGCTGAGTTGTCATCTCTGCCAAATCCCAAGAAATGTTTCTGTGACTTTTACCTGGTCTTAATAGCAAAGTCCACAGCATTGCTTTGGCACTACTGAACACCTCAGCTGAGCATTTCAGTTTATATCTGTGTTTTGAATTGGAGATTGAGAGGGATATGTTTTTTGCTTGCTAGGTTGAATTTCCTACACGAGCTACAGGGCTTTTAGCAGGTTAAGTATGTTGAGCTGACAAAGTAAGTCTGGACCACACAGTTCCAGAGACAAGACATTTCCAGCTGGCCTAGCTGACATGATCTGTATATTTAATTAATTCTAATACCACAAATATCTCACAAGACAGCATGAGGCACTTAATCTTGCACAGGCACTACACATGTATGAGTGTACATGCATGTATGACATATTTTTTATATATTGATAAGTGTAATATGTTTATGTCTTTCACTTCTACTATTGTTAAATATTATTTAACCCAGTGTCTTACTCTTGCTGCCAGCAGCAAAGCAGTTGAGCAGAGTGTTTGTAAGCATCTAGAAGATAACAATAAGAAAAATTATTAACAAGAAGTCATGTTGAGCCTATTCAATTTTCACTTATAACAGCAACAAACCTTGTGGGTAGTGAGCCAGTTTCACATATCATTACCATAAGCAAATATTTACAGGATAAGTTCAAATACAAGTGGAAAATTTTATTCTAACATTAGAATTTATTCTGCATGTGTAGGCTGCTCTGCACAGAGCGGACTGGATGAGCAAAGAGGCAAGAGGACAGGGTTTGTGCACAAAAAAATCCTGTGAACAAAACCTGGACAAACACGGTCATAGAATAAAGTAAAATATTTCACATGGAGGGGACCTTGCAAATGAAAATTTTCATGTGGCTAGGACTAGAAAGGTTAGGTCTCAATTGAAATAAGGACAAATCAGTCTGGATAAGCAAGGAAAAAGGAAAAACTCAAGCAATCAGCAAACCAGAAGAGCCAGAGCTGAAGGGTTTGCCCAGGCAGTGGGGACTGTTGCTGCAGACAGGTAAAGAAGACACTTGATCTTCTCCATAGTTAAAAATAATGCCATTTCCCAGTGAGGGGCTGGGGACTAGCTCCTTTTCTTTCTCCTGTTACATCTCCCTCTCAGAAGACAAGGCCATCAAGGTCCCGGAGTGACCAAACAGTGACTGATGAGGGGCAGTCAGGACTTGGCAGTGTGGTGGTTGGGAGGTGTGGGAATGGCCCCAGGTTCCAGCAGGAGAGGGGATGCTCTGAGAGGCAGTGGAAGGACTGTAAAAAATGTCTGGGAATGGAGCCAGCATTTCTATAATGGCACTTGACACAAGAGCAAACACCAGAGAAAATCCAATGAAACTTTAAAGTGAAATGTCTCTTAATTGTTCGGCGGTCACAACCTCTCTCCATCAAACCCCTGCATAACGAGTTTCCCTTCAGCCCCACTTGGCCTTGTCTTTCCAAGCTAAAAATCTGAGCTTTCAAGCATGAGTGACAAAATTGTCAGTAGTGTCTAGATTTGTGCAAAAGGACATGCTTTTGCTGCATACAGCAGCTCCTATAAAGAGGAACTTACCCAAGTTTGGGTCAATTTTTCTCTATGAAGCCATTGCACAGAATGGGAAATGGTTTCAGGAAAGCAGCTCAGAGAACAGACATCAAGATGTTAATTATTACAGTCTTTCTTCACTAAATCACATAAGTTTACCCAGACCATAAAGCCTAGTGCTGCTGGGTGATCAGCTTCCAGAAACAACCAAAGATGACTTTTTTATTTATGTTTGATGTTTCTTGCTAATTTAAATGTCACAGCTCATATCTATGTCTCTGTTACCTCAAGGGTAGGCTACTCAAGTGTGAACTATAATAGTGCTGTATCTTAAACACACTTGAAAAGGTACTTCAATGTGGAATGCCTCTGTTTACATTAAAATGATATATTATTATTTATTATTTATATTGCAGTAATATCCAGCTGCTTCAGCCATCTATTAGAAAGCCTTTATGGCCTGGGCAAAGCCGACCATAAAGTAATGTCCCTACCCCTTCTAACTTTCATTTATAAATAAATCCAACCATGAATACATCAGCATGTTTTCACAGAAACCAGATATATATTTTGAAGTGTCAGTTAGTCATACAGCTGCCAATGGACTGGGGTTTTACTACACAACAGGCTCCATCTTCCTTCTTGGGGCTACTCAGGTCAATGAAACAGAAAGAGAAATTGAAAGAATATTTGGTTTTTAAATTTGCCTTATTTGGTGCAAATAACAACTATTTGATAATAGGTAAGCCACCTTGTCAATATCCTCGGAGACACTGGGGACATCACTGATGGAGGAGGATCATTTGAGCCTTATCTCTCTCCCTCTCTCTTTCTCTCTTTGTTTCCTGGAACTGAAAGTAGCCCACACCACATGGAAACCTTTTAGATCTATTTACTGAGAGGTTTTTTTTTTTTCTGCCACAGATGTACAGGCTGATTGGCTTTGACAGTGCCTTGTCTGATGAGAAAAGCCCTGTGCTAATAAGCTAATATTCTCAGTTGCACTCATAAATGATGCAGTGATCCTAACAGGCATTTCAGCTCTTACCAAAACGTCCCTGATCCATATGTTTAATTGCACTCAGAAATGCTGCAGGGACAGGGAAGGTTTGCTATTCCTGGCAGGGAGCAGGTATGGCTGTTAACATGTTGTTGCCCTTTTCCATTCTCTACACATCTTTTGCTAGATGAGCTGTGCTCATCTTCTGTCTTGTGTCATGGAAGAAAAAAAAACCATAGAACTGAATGTGAAAAAATGTTTTATCTGCTTTGCCTTGAACTAATGTCACATTTCTGGGCACCTGGTGGATGGAAGACAGGTTCTTTGACATCAGTGTTCCCACATGAGAGGATGTGATGCCCCAGTTCAGATAACCTGGTAAATATTCTTTTTTTTCCACTCTGTAGTGATAACTGATGGTTATTGGCATGGTGAACCTATAAGATGGTAAATATTCTTTTTTTTTTTTCACTCTGTAGTGATAACTGATTGTTATTGGCATGGTGAAAAAAAAAGTCTTCACAGGCCTTTCTTAAAATGGGAATAAGGTTGTTAATAATGTTAATAATGAAAAAAAGTCTTCACAGGCCTTTCTTAAAAATATCTTTGAAATGGGAATAAGGCTGTTAATAATAATTGTTATAATGATGTCATGATGGGGAGACACCTTTGCAGATAATGCCAGAGGAATATCTAGATGTCACCAGTGCATAGTGTAGCCTAATTATTCTGTGATGTAATAGCTTGCAGATTGCTTATCAACAGGAACAAGCACCTTTCCCTAACTGCATTTGTGGATTTCTTGGTGGAAATAATCTGTAACAGAGAGACATTAATAGCTCAATTGAAATTAAAAGGAAAAATAAGAAAGATTAAATCCCCAGATGATATTTTCTTCAGAAAGGCAAACTTGAGTGAGTAAGCAATTGGAATAAGTAGCTCATGAGAGGGGCTGTGCCACAGATGGAAACCTGCCAGTGGCAACCCTGCCCTGTATGAAAAACCTTTGTACACAAAATATATATATGTGTGTGCCTACCTTCTCTGTGGAGATGTAGGAAACTCAAAAGGGAAGAAAGAGTGAGGTTAATTATGAGCTTAGAAACTTGCAGCTGGGTTGCTGCTATAAGGCAAAAACTCATCAGCCAAGAATGTCTAATGAAGAGAAAGATTCTGGCGTGGCGTTTGATCACAGGGTGATTATGAACCACTAAAACAGTATGGCTGTATAAAAACCCAATGTACTGTAAGATTAAACAGCTGAATTATTTTCTCCATTTATACAGAAGCATTAATGTCTGAATACAGCACCAATCACTTAGAGTCAAAAGAGATGGATTCAAGCTGCAAAATATGTAAAGCAAAGTGTAGAGAGTTTGATAATTATGTGTGAGAAAGTATCATAAAGGATGAAACTCAATGAGACAAACCATAGCTTATTTGTCCCACCAAAATCAAAACTTTGAAGGTTTCTCTAGACAGACAGAGAGCAAGAACAAGGGAGGAACTTCTTAACCCAAAAGGTGATACTGTGGTGATAACAAATGAGTATAGATGAAATAATGGGAGCTGGGAGCAGCATGGTTCTGGGAAGCCCTTGCAGGACAAAAGAGAAAAGTCATTTAAGATGATGTTTGACCCAAGTGATGCAGTTATTGGTTTCTTGGGGGACAAAGTGACCGTTTGGAAGGACAGTCCTTCCAGTCTCCTGTTTCTAACTTCTTTTCCTCTTACTCTTGATCAAGCAATAAGTACCTTCACTTATTATTTGGATGACTTTGTCACTGTTTGCAAAGTAATTTAATTCAGATAGCTATTCAACAGCCACAAAAATATTCATGAATCCTGATTGTTTTGTAGATTTTAGTGCCATAATCAGTCAAAGAAGTAGTGCTATACCTTGGTGACTAGGCAGTAAAACACTAGCTCTGCGCTCCATATAAAGTGACAGAGATTTTAATTGCACGCTTGAAAGGTCTGAGGTTGTTTCTGAATGAATGAATGAATCTATTAGTGCCATTGTCTTTGACTATAAATGCTCCAGCATAATGACAAGGCAAAGCTATTACTTTGCCTTGCATGGAGCACTCCCACTCCCATGTTGCTCAAATTGTTTTCTCAGTGGTCAACACTGCATCAAAATTGTGATCTCAAAAAGCAAAGTGGACAACAAATGTAAAGTCCCACTAAGCCCTCCAAAATTTAAATGCTTTCCAGTTTATTAGATGGACAAACCTTCACCTTATTCACATTTCATGCCCTGGCTGCAGAGCATGCAACTTGCCTGGCTTCAATACAAAGCCTTATTTATGCTGGTAAATTTGTTATACTAGTGTCATTGTTCAGCTTAAGGGATCAAAACCACTTTCTCTCCTGAAAAGTAAAGAATATGTTTTATTTGGCTATATCTAGTACAATATCTTTGCAAAAGGCAGTCTCTAATGCCCAAAATACTAATGGAGAAAACCACTGGGAAGAGTTTTGTATCAAAACCAGAATTGTGTGCTTTACTACTGACAAAATATGATGTTGCCTGCTGGCTGCATGGTTCTGAATCTTGCCTTAGCATCCACAGTCTTTTAAGACATTTCTCTACTGGTACAAAACCCTGTGATACATGGAAACCCTGGCTGTAGGTGTTTCTTTGTTTGCTGGAGAGCTTTGCCAAAACAGCTACAATAAACAAGAGTTTATCTTTACTGCTAAAAAAGTCCATTTATCATCTCACTAATGAATGTTGAGTATAAAATATGTATGAATGATGCCACAGAAAAATCATTGTGAAGACTGGATATATTAATTGCAGTGCTTTGACTAACTCGAGTTTATTTGTGGAAAAACTGAAGTGGCTTGCTCTTGCTGGAGTCTGTGTTCTGAATATTTTTAGGCTAAAAAGACACATTGTTTTTGTTCAGACATGACAAGCTCCTGCTGTTGTCTTCCTTAATGTCAACCAAAGAGTGCTTTGGGCACAGTTATTATTTATATCAATTCTGCAGATTGCCTCTTGCTGGGGTACTGGATGTTCAGTGGGAATTACATTGATGTAAAATGCTGTGCTTATATGTTATATTCATGGGAATGGTTATAGAGCCAGGAGTTAAGTGTCCCAGTATGAATGAGGGGTCTGCAGACTGGGTAAAATTACCCAGGGTCATGGGCATTGAAGAAATGGGCAGAGTTATTTCATCAAAGGTTAGTCTCCACTGTCCTGCATCAGGTCTGGATTCCTGCTGCTGAATCCAAGGTTTTGCTCCTCTTTGTGCCAGACTCCATAAGACACAATAAAATCTCTCTATTTGTTAACACAAAACTCAGGAAGTGACTATCACAGACCATAGGAAGAGTGCAAAATGATGGTAAAAAGAAGCTATATAAGGACATATAATTATTTGCATGAAAAATCCCAGAGCTGAGAATAATAGATGGGGGAAGGAGGGAGTGAGAGATTTCCATTTAATAATGATCTGTCTGGGTCAAAGGGACAGACAAAAATTTGGAATTAATCCTGGGCCTCTCTGAGTAGTTATCTGCATATTTAGGAGTGTTAAATCCATAGATCCCGCTCCCATTACTCAGATTTGTGGGTTTTCTGCTCTCATTGCTGCCTTGGAACATATATATGCTGAGCAATAGAAAGCCTGAAGTTACATCTTTCATTCCCAACTGCACAAAAGCAGGAAGACTAAATGATTGAAATACAGCATTAGGGAACAAAATCTTCCTCTTCCCTCATTTTCTTCCTCCATGACACAGGCAAATGGCATGTCCACAGAATTATTATATAGAAGAATATAATCTATGAAAGAAAACCTGAGCATCACTTCTCTACTCTGTGACACTGGGAAGTGATATCTCTGTGGCACAAAATTGCTGTACCTGGGCTTCGAATCAGATTCAAAATGTGTGATGATGTCTTATCTAATAGGATAAATTAACTCTTGCAAAAGAAAACACCATGGTACTTGTCGAGGGTGTCAATAAATTTCCACCTGTGTTTCCTCCTGTGAGCAGAAATCAGACAACAAGAGAGCTAACAAATGATCCCTCTCCTCCAATGCCTTTAACATCACTATAATGATGGGAGAACAATGGCAACTTCTATCACCGTCATGAAGCGAGGAATTTACTGTCACATTTCTCGTGGGACCTAATTTAAAGCAGTGTTCTTAGAGAAACTCAGGTCAAGAGTAAAGAAGAAAAAAGTTGATGGAGATCTGGTTTGACAGCTGGAATATCATAGAGCATACCAGGTTAAACATGGAGGGATTTATGGAAAAGGACTTCTTGCAGGGAACATGCCTGACTAAGAATAGCAAATCTTTTCTGCTTCTTGGTAGATAACTGCCCTTGTAAATGCATGCTGGAAGTGCAGACAGTTTTGCCAGAAATGTTTTCACTGATCTGCTCCTTTTGCAGCAGTCCTGGGCCATGAGTCTTTCCATTTTTTTAGGAAAAAGTCCAGGATTTTGCACTTGGGTCAGCACTGTGGCTGTACCTCTTTGAAGAAAATGTAGTCTGAAGGCAAAGCATCCCTCCATCTGTTGGTGCTCATCTCTCACAAGAGTTTCTTGCCTCTTGCTCATTGATGGATGCTGTAATTTACATTAATTAAGCCATAATCTTTCTGGCTGGGAGTGGGTGACTTCAGACACCCAGCAATGGGTATTTAATCCGTCTTCTTGACTTGGACTTCAAAGTTTAAGAAATTGCCTAAATGAAGCAGAAATTGACATCTTCCCTTTAGGTTTCTGTACACTGTGTAACATGCCTTCCACATGTGTTCTAGGACTAAATTTAGTGCAAGGATTTGTCAGAAGCACAACAACTAAATTTATTTTCCTAACTTTTCAGAAAGGAAGGGAAAAGAAAATACTCTTTAGCTTTAGTCAATATTCATAACTTCAGAGAGGCAAACAGGTATCCTTTAGCTGTCAGTTCCTCGTAATTTGTTTTAAACTTTTGCAAAGGTCATGTAAGAGAAGGAGTGGGGGGTACCTGCAGGGAAATATATATTTTTACAGTAAAAGCAGGAACTCACAGCTAAGGCTATTTTTGTGGATTTTTCTAACAGAATAGTGGTTTAAAACTGCCTTTATATTCTTGATTTTTTTTATATTGCTAAAGGTAGCAGACCACTTTAGCAATATTAAAAAAATGCCCCATAGGGTCTTTGAATTAAATGCTCCTTTTGGTTTAAATGGTTTGAGACTTTGAAATAAAGAATGGTGAGGCCTCCTATATTTGAAGGCTTTGCTGTTTGAAGCATCACTTTTGTTTTATCACCCAAAATGTCCTCTGGGATCCTGAGAACACTTTTACAAAGGAGGAGTCCAAAAGTCACCTGTTTATGGCAAAGCTGCTCTTCAGAGGAGGGGAACAAGTGAAACTAAAGCCATTCATAAAGTAAAAATAGACACAAATATTATTAAGCATTAATAAACGATGAAAGATTGCCAGGCTGGAGTGGAGGAGACCAGAGGGTAAGGAAGAGAATGGGGATCACAAGTAATAGAACAAGAGGAATGCTCTCAGGTTGTGCCAGGGAAGGTTTAGTTTGGATGTTAGGAAGAATTTCTTCAGGGAAAGGGTTTTCAGGCAATTGAACAGATCACCCAGGGCAATGGCTGAATCACCATTCCTAGAGGTTTTTAAAAGATGTGTATGTGATACTTGGGGACACCAAGTACCACTGCCATCATACATGGCAGTGCTGGGTTAATGCTTGGACTTGATGATCTCGGAGGGCTTTTCCAACCTAAATGATTCTGGGATGATTAAATAGCAGGATCTCCTCCTGTGGGATGATCCCCCAGTTATTGATAGTGTCCATTTTACAGGCAAACAGTGTCAGCTGTGCAGGATAAGCCACCTCCTGCTCCCATCCTCAGAGGTGAAAATAAAGGTCAGGAACATGAGAGGCATTGTCACTCTGTAATCAGGAATGACTGACTGTAATTGACCCAAATACAGAACAATACCTCAGACAAAGCTGATAGGGATCACTTGGTCATTACAACACAAACCACTGCCAAGCCTTTTAGCAGCAGTAATGTAAAAAGCAAGCAATATTCTGTTAAAAAGAAAGGTCAGAACAGCACTATAAAATAATTGGAAATTGAGCACACTGCTTGTGAAGATTTGCAGTCTTCATTTTTCTAAGAGAAACTGTGTAAATGTGGTGCCAAACCTCAGTTTTTCTGTGTATTACATACAACTGAGAAATATTTTTATGTGGCATATTTACTTAGAAATATCAATTTTCATGGGTTCTAATCAACAAATTCAGGAGTTAATTCATGCTGCTGAGTTTTCCCCGACCCTGGCCATATTGTGTTTTCTCTAAACAAACCCATGCTCAAGAGCAATCACAAGCTGGTAAAGCTAAAAGCTGTGTTTCTACAGCACAACACTGTTATGCTGTCTTTATTTTTGCAATTTAAGTGGAGTAGCAAGAGCTGCTCTGCATGACCCAAATTTTCTCTTGCTGAAGTGGGACAACAGGAGATGGTTCTGCTCTATGGAGCAATAGCCAAAGGCAGGGTAGAGGGAGATGTTCTCAGCCATTACTGAAGCCAAGCTTCATCACCACTCTTCAGGTCTTTGCTTGCAGTTCAGGCAGAGGACATTTGCTTTGGCATGCACAGTTCAAAAATAGTTCATTTGATCCACATTGGGAGAGGGGCATCCAAACCCAGGGACACAGAATAACCCTGCACATGTCTTCTCCTAGAGCATCCTTTCTCAGGTCACCAGGAGTCCTTCCCTTTGACCTCCTCTGTGGGCTCTGCTCTTACATCTTATTGTATATAAAGTGCATTTTTCACATAAAGAAACCCATGTTGTAACATGAAAGTATATTTTTCCAAAAAGACATTTTTGGCACCCTGACAAAGGTCATCTACACATGCCAGCTCTTCCTTTAAAACCTCAAATTCTCCAGTGTGGTAATGATGTTGAAATATGTTTTCATGCTCTAGAAACTTGTTTATTGGGTATTTCATTTCGGCTGCTACAGATTGAAAAAGATTATCTTCAAATTGGTTTAAGGTCTTAGAAAAAGTCTCCTTCAGTATACAGGTTTGTTAATGTGGTGGGTTTGGGAATTTTCAGGCTTTTAGTCTGTGAATGTGAGTTTTAAAAATGTGGATTACTGGAGTAATATATAAATGGGTTAAATTAAAAAAAAAAGATATTTTCTGAAGAATAATGTAATTCACAGCAATTATTCTAAATTTATTGTTAGAAGACAAAAATAATCCTATTTTTTGTTATAACTGCAATGTAAAAGGAAAGGTTACACCCAAAATGGACATTTGGCTTTGCAGTTCTGACTCAAGGCTTCTGTTGGGAGACTCAGTCCCAGCAGCTGACCTCATGCCTTACTACCATGCAGAACAACAGCTGGATTGAATGCATGACAGGAAGCACAGTAATTCTGATGTGCCACTCATCCTATAAAAAGCCAAATTAAAATGTACCAAGTAACAAGACCTAATTTCATCAACTTTAGCACTAGATATGAATGAGCAGTGTAATTAGATTAACACTGTCAGTGGGCTTCAGAGAATTGTTTTTAAGAAAAGTTAACAGAACCTAAGAAAACAATTGGATTTATGGGATTTGGGATGTAGATTAGACAGCATTTTTGGTGAAATGACTACTGATAATCAGTGGGGTCACATGAGGGATCAGATGCAGAAGGGCTTGAAAGGAAGGTTAGATTAGATATTGAGAAGAAATTCTTTACTTTAAGAGTGGTGAGGCCCTGGAGCAGAGAAGTTGTGGCTTCTTCATCCCTGGAAGTGTTCCAGGCCAGGTTAGATGGGGTTTGGAGCAGTCTGGTCTAGTGGAAAGTTCTTTGTCCATGGCAGGGGGATTGGCACTGGATGATCTTTAAGATCCCTCTCAATCCAAGCCATTCTGTGGCCCCATGAAGCTGTTCAGCACTGTGCATCTGCTTTATGGAAGACACAGAGATCTGACCTTACTGCTGTCTCTTCTTGAGAAGCACCTGCATCATTAGACCAAATTTTACAGTGATTTTCATACCCTGATCTCTTAAGAATAAATTTAACCTTGAAATTAGAAATATGTAGTTCTGTTCAAGGATCTTTTAGCTCAGGTGTATCATGTTGACCTGGTCCTTCAGGACTTTTGCCACCTGCCTGGTAAATGTGTGCAACAGCTCTTCCCCCCCAAAAAATCTTTGCAAATTAACTTAATTAGCAAATGACCTACCATGAAAGTACAATGTTATTTCACATCCAAGGAGTTTCACTGACAGGTCTCAAGGTTCTGGAACATTTTTATCTACAAATCAATAGCCAGGCTCCCCAACACTTGTTCTATCAGATGATCCAAGCTGTGATAGCACAGCAATCAGTCATAGCCACAAGAGTACAATACTGGCTTGTAATGACACGAGTGTTATCGGAGATTTGCAGGACCTGATCAATTGAACAAGACAATAGGTGGCAATCAATAGTTTTCCATCATTACAGCAACCCCATTCATACTGCTGGAGTAAGAGGTTTGTCAGAACTTAATTTCATGCAATTTTTTCTGTGATTTTATCCACTCAGGTGTTTGAACTCAAACTCAATTTACCAGATTTATGCTTTGAAGCTGGCTTTGCTTACATTGAGATAGCTGAGTGATTTGTTTTGGTAATTACTTTTTACTGAAAATTGTTTCTCTGCATATCCAAAAAAGAGAGGACTGATGAGTAACTGCATTCATAGAATGGTTTAGATTGGAAGGGACCTTAAAGATCATCCAGTTTCACTCCTCTGCCATGCCATGGACACCTTCCACTAGACCAGGTTGTTCCAAGCCCCATCCAACCTGGCCTTGGACAACACATGGGGAGAGTTGCAGAGGGGGTAACACTGCCTGAGGGCCACAACTGCTGTCATCACTACCAGAAAACAGGACAAGGTGGCCCATGTTCCATAAAATTGCAACCACCTCTCTTGCTGCTCCATCTGTCTTGCATCTGCTGGTGTCCTTGTCTTAGTGTTGGAGTATAAAGCTTAAAACCTTGAATTCTGGCATTTATTTTATGACTACTCCTGTGCAAGTAGAGCATGACATGGAAGTCTTCTCAGTCAATATTTTTTCAAAAATAGGAGCCAAAATCTGTCTCCTGTAGCCAGGCTCTTAAATGGAATATCTGATTTTCTCAATGCTAAGCTCCAGCTTGCTCCTATTAATTTGATACTCCACAGTCTTGAAACCAACTATGTTTTTTATATGAATGATGCATTTAAGAGCTTAACTTCTGCATTCTTTTTCCATCAGCCCAGTTGTTTTTATGCTTGTGTTTTTAAATCTGGTGTTCTGGTCATGGAGAGTGTCTGGTTGGCAGACTCAGCCCATCTGCAGCAAGCACATGCAGTTTCACCCTGGCTTATCAGCTCTGAGGTCACTCCAACTCTTCTTACAGATACTGGGTTGAACAAGGGGCTGTTGTTTTGCCCCCCAGCTCAAAAGAGTGAACACTGCCTTGGAGTGAGGCTTTGACAGCAGCTTGGCCAGGACAAGCTTCTCCATTAAACTTAGGGCAAGGTGACTTGATCTAATTTAATTAAGAGGAGGTAAAACTCTTGTGCCTTGGAATTGCTCTGTGCCTTTGCTTGGTGTTGGCTCGTTAGCTGAGCTCTTTTAACATGACCACTGGCCCAAAGTAACCCAAAACTTTCATCTGGGAGAGCATCAGTGCTTGGGGCTTGCTGGCTGACAGAAATAACACACCCCAGCAGAGGAGGCCCCAGGGTCAGCAGGCACCTGTGGGGCAGGACAGGACCCATAAGTTACTCCAGCTCCAAAGAGGCTTTTGTGCTCAGCACACAAACCATCACCTGTGTTTGATAGGAGCTAAAGTTCATGGTTTGCTTATCAGACCAATGGATAAAGGGGTTCTTATTACAGTGTCATATACCTGTCCTGCTTGTTAAAAAAATAACAGGGGCTTAGGATCAGGCTCCCACCTTTGTCTGGAAGCCAAACTGCTGGCCATGGGGAAAGCTCAGTGAACTGCTTTCATTCTTTATTTTACTGGGTAAATAATTCAGTTTAATACTTTCTTGTGATCTCTTGCCATTGCTGCAGTTTTCTTATGCACACAGCCATCAATCTAATCACATATTACAGCTGGATTTGGGTATTTGGGTTGCTGGCTGGTTATTATTTTTGGACTCACAGACAGGAGCATATCTCTTTATAAATTCTTTATCATATTTCTAGAGAAATATCTCATTTGAATGTAATTAACTTAGTCACTACGCAATTAGTTTATAGGATTTATTAATGCAACTATTAAAGCCAGCTAACAAGCTCTGGCAATCCCTATGTGGATTTTAAACCACAATACAGACAAGCATAATAATAAAAGGGAAACATTTTAATATTCTCCTGAGGGTGAAATCCTGGATTCCCTACTTGTTTTACACTGTCTTCAAATTAAAGTGCCTGCCAGCAGTTCCAACCCTGAGGTCTTCACTCAGTTTTTATTTTGGCTGCTTTAGGCAAAATCCTTGCCCTTTTTCACTTTTAGTAATTTTTGTTTGGTTGATTGGGATTTTTTGGTTGTTGTTGTGTTTGGGCATTTTTGTGGATATTTTCTGTATCTATAAAGGGGGGTATTTGAGAAAAACATTTCTGATTGGACTTTTAATGTGTTTAAGATGACATGATTAAGGAAAGAAAATTATTTGTAGAATTGCTTTTGACCCTGGATGTTGGCTTAGCAGAGGCCTGTACACCTTGAAAGGAAAATTAGGACGGTGATAATTTAATGACTGTGGACTCAGAGCATGGAAATTTTTATAATTCCACTGTTCTATTTGAAATATTTGTTATTCTATAGGTTTCTATATTCATATATATGTAGGACTGATTTAAAAATATCAATAAATAATATACATTTTAAAAAGCTAAATCAAACCCTAAAGCCAAAAGTTCTACATGCCACATTTTTTATTTATGAAGAAATTAGAAAATGGTGCCTTTTTATCTTTAAGATTCCCACTTGAGGAAAAATGACAAAGATGAGGTTTTCATTGCAAGGTTGTTGGATTTGGCTTTATGTAGATTCAGCTTATAAGAATTAAAGGATATTTTAACTGTGCACCCTGACTTGCCACTGTGGTTTTCATGGCAGAGAGAGATGTGAATTTTTGCCTAGAATGAACAACCATGCCCCTGAACAAAATATAAAATTGTGCAGTCACAGGTGTGTGCCATAAAGACTGTGGCAGTGAATGGGCACCTGTTGCAGTAAGGCAGAAAAATTATAAAAGACCTCACAAAATCAGGCCTGCTCTGTTAGATCAGTGACTAGCACTTTCCAAGTTCCCATGTGAAAACAATCCTGGTAGGAATAGTTCATTAACATAACAATCTATTCCTGGGTGAAAAACAACTAACACCCACATAAACGTTAAATCTAACCCATGAGAATCAGTGAAGGAAATATGTAAACAATTTAAGAATAGAGAGATCTGATGGATAAAAAATACCTTTTACTAACCAATACAGTAATTGGCAAGAAAGCTGCTAACCAAACGGAGTCACACACAAGGGCTGTAAAACTGTATAAAAATGGGTTATGTGAATAAAGAAGAAGCTTTTTCCTGCATGAAGAAAGTGGAGCTTCTTGTGATTTATTCCACTATGCAGGTTTCCTGTTAGCCATGCTAAGACCATGCCCTTTTTAAGAGCCTGGCCACTCCAAACTCTTTGTTTCACACAGAGTGAGTTTCTTCTCTTGCTTGGAGCTTGCTCTGCCCTTGGACTTGAGTGAGAAATTAACCCTGGAGCCCACAGATGTTTTCAGGAGGCCCAGAGAGCAGAGGATATCAGTAGGGATTATTAATTTTATGGAGCTGTGCACCTTCTTTGAGGTCAGGAGCTGTGATTTCCCTGATTTAGACATGTTTGCTCTCCTTCAAAGCCTCTTATGCAGATTTGTCATGTGAGAACTGGTGCTCCCAGCAGTGTTGGAGGTGCTTTGCCACGTGTCATGATTTGAGATTTCTGACTTTACTCCAGATGACACATCAAATTGATTTAAATTTTCTATTGAAAAATAGAAATTATTTTCAGAATAAATTTTTTTCTTTTTTCTCTTTGCTGGATAGTTATTTTTGCAAAAATGATAGAGCAGAAAGCATTACTGGAAAAATAAGTTCTGTCCTTGAATAGGAAAATGATATATGTTTACATAAATAAACATTGAGGGTAAGTAGGCCATTATTTAGAAATTTCAGGTTCTGAATGAGCATACGTTGAAAAAATGACTAAAGTTTTAAGCATTAAACGTAAATAACAATAATTCAATTTTCACAAGCCCAGGTTATTCTGTGTTTTAAAGCTTCAGGTTTAGCTATAAAGGCTGGAAATTTGGCTGTGCTGAACTTAAAAGCAGCTTTGTCATTATTTCCATGTGGCCAGAATTTCACCCTGAGAAAAGCTGCTGCCAAAGCACAAGATGATTTTCTGTGGTGAATTCTTATTTTCCTCTGTTTAGAATGCTCACTTCAGAGTAGACTAATAAATGAGGATTTCAGCTATTTGAACACCTGGAAAGTGGTGAGAATGGTTTCCTTTCTCCCAGACCTGCCACCTCAAAGGAAAGTCTCAGCTGGACAAGGGGCAGAGAGAAAAATCAGGAGTGAATTCTGACTTGTAACTGTTTACAACAATCATATAGAAGTGACAAAACATCTGAGACATGCACAGTACAAGAGAGGCTGATTCCCAGTGGATAACACAATTGAAATATTTATTACTGTAGCATTATATTTTCCCAAGTTTTGTTCAAGCTCAGGTTTGATTCAATGTCAGTGCCATTAAAATTGCTACTCTTGCTTGTCTCTTTCCTCCTTATACTGAGCAATTATATTAGCTCTTTGATGGAAACTTACATTTTATATCACTCATTGCTCCCTTCAAAAATATTTTCCTTGAAAATGAGTTAAGCTTAATAAAACAGACTGACTTAATTCTGAAAGAAACTGTCCCTTTAGGGTTGTAATGCTGGTAATTTATCTATTATGTTATCTTTTAGTTAACTCAGAAGATCTTCCTTGAGGAGCTCATTATGCTTTGAATGGTTTTGAAGAGAGAAGTTGCACTAAACCAGCCTCATGGAATGTGATTTTTTTTTTTTCATTTAAAGGGGATAAAAGGTTCTATGGAGAGTGTAAGAAGCTTTGCCCCAGTGTGGGCTGCCAGGACCAGGCAGGTGTGTTCACTGCTGCCTCTTGAGCTCTGGCTTCCTGCCTTCAGTCCCATTTGTGATGGCTGTGACACACATCTGCAATGGCTCAGAGAAGGACACAAACCTGGAGATGAGTCTCAGCAGGGTTGGGAACAAGATGTTCTTTGCCAAGTGGCTTAGGTGTAAAATTAATCGTTGGAGTAATGTGGGTGGAGACAAATTCTGTTATGACATGCCCATCTGTGAGGTGAGGAGATTCTACTACAAGTGAAAAGGTGTAAAATGGGAAGAAAAAAAAAAAAAAAGCTAATACCAAGAGGGTTTCCCAATCTCCAGAGTGAAGGGCAGTGTTATCCAAGGACTCTGCAGGTTTGGCATCACAGACCTGAATTACTGGGATGTGCCTGGGGACTGGGCTGATCTTCCTGTTAACGGAATGGTCATTGAGCAATAGGCAAAGTGACTTGCCAAAAATGTAAGTAAAGACAAAACTTCACCAGCATTTCTGTTGTATGTTGTACACAGAGGCGGAGATAGAATGGAGTGAGACTTCAGCTCACTGGAAAGCCAGAGCTTTGCTGTGGTTTATTATTCAGTGATCTATCCTAAAATTTTTGATGATTGTTACATTCTTCTCATTTTCTGTGTGAGTTGATAGGGTCTGCAGTTTTGAAAAGAAGCCATTGCTTGGAAGGCAGAAGCACCTTTTTGTGATAAGCATGGTTTCCCTGAGAGCACCTGGAAGACTCTCCAGTGCATCACCAGCCAGGACATCTCTGTGACCTCACAGCACCACACAATGGTTTGGGCTCTGGGGAACTGTAAAGCTCATTTCTTTCCCACCCCCTGCCATAGCAGGGGCACCTTCCCCTATCTCAGGTTGCTCCAAGCCCCATCCAGCCTGGTCTTGAACACTCCAGAGATGGGGCAGCCGCAGCTGCTCTGGGCACCCTGTGCCAGGGCCTCACAAACCTCTAAGTCAAGAACTTCTTCCTGATATCTAAACTAAATTAGAACTTTTCCTGAACTCCCCACTCACAGCTGCATCATTCTCCTTTCTGTGGCTGTTTGGCTTTACCTGTTCTGTGCATTTCTAAAACTGCCTGTAACAAAGCCAAATCTCTAAAGAAAACAATTGCTTCTCTGGACAGAGAGCTGTCATAACATCCCTGAAACCACATTTGCACCTGGGTTTGTTCACAAGGCCAATTTATCATTATTCTGTTTACTGGGCAAACATTGAACTGTCTTTTATGTGTATTGTCTTTGGTCTTAAATGATCCTATCAAATTTTAAATTATCTGCATCTATTATATTTTTGGCAGCATCTTTTTACATTATCTATGGTGAGCCTATTAACCCTCTCTAAATGCACCTGTCTTCTCTCTTAATTTCCTGAGTCAAACATCATTATGAAATCACAGACCTGTATGAAGTTAAAAGCCAGAAAAATTGGTATTTTTTTTCCACATCAAATGATATTAGGAGAGATTTGTATTGTACTTGCACTGACATTTGCCTATACACTTCTGCATCAATGAGTTGTGATAGTTTTCTTTTTTTATATTGAAACAGGAATTGGTGCAGGGTAATGCAATGAAAAAACATATTCCTTGACTTCTTTTCTGCTTATCTGACTTATTTTCAAAACTGAAATCTTCTAATATAAACTCTAAATCCTGTCCTGAAAATAGCCTAATAACACTCACAAATCCAGTTTAATGTGTGCGAGTGAGCAGTTTTGTAAAAGCACATGAAGGAGATGAGTTGAAGCCCCTTTGGAAAACACGGTGCCCAAAGATAGAGAGGATTAAAAGTTGGATTTCCAAGTTGATTTCCTCACCTACATCTTCAGGGACTTGGAATCCATTTACTTAAACATATAAACCATAACCTGGTCTAGTGGGAGGTGTCCCTGCCCATGGCAGGGGGTAGGAACTAGGTGGTCTTTAAGGTCCCTTCTAACCCAAACCCTTCTATGATTTTTCAGGCCATGTGTTCCAGTGGAGATTTTCCAGGCTCAAATAGACAGGAGCTCCAGCTGGCCTCAGTGGGGACACTGCTGACAGCCAGGTGCTGTCTGTGTAATTCCAATCATAATATTTGACATTGTGCCTCTTTAGCTAATACCTTCTTTCACATGTCTATTGCTCAGAAAATAGACTTCCTAATGTACAGGTGGGTGGTGTGGCACAAGCTTGCACTGACATCCAGGTGAGACAGGCAGTGCTGGGAGAAGAAAATTGTTATTGAGTCCATTTTATAGAGCAGAAAAGCTGAGGCACAGAGTGAATTATGCCTTATCCAAAAAGAGAGTGAAAGACTAAGTAGGGCTGAAAGGGGACCTCGATAATTTAAAGGAGTACGTAAGTCCTGAGTACACATCTGTCTTTTCCCCTGCTGTTCTTGGGATGTTGGTGGTGCTTTCTGTAGTTTCACCATCAATATTTGCGAAGTCATCCTGAAGTGCCCAGTTTGGTGCAGTGTAGATTGCCTTTTCTCTTTGGTTTTACACTGAGCATCTCACACAGTGGTCCCTTAACATCTGGGCTTCCAGCTGTAAGACTTTCACCTTGCTCCCCCTCTCCCACACTGGCTGCTGAACCTGGGGTGCTGGATGACAAGATGATGACAGCCATGCTGTTAACAGCTAATTTGTTCTGACTACCAGGACTAAAGGTGTAGGCTTCCCACTGTTGTGGTTTGGTGCTGGCCCCATGCCAGGCACCCATTAAGGGCACCCACAAAAGTCACTCACTCAACCTTCCCTGCCACAGCTGGGCAGAGGAGAGAAAAACATTTAACAAAGGGTCTATGAGTTAAGATAAGGACCAGGAGAAAACACTCCAAGGGCAAAACAGGCTCAACTCAAAGGTACAAAGTGAATTTATTACTGTCAGAATCAGAGAAGGATAATGAGAAGTGAAGTAAAACACCTTAAAAATACGTTTTTTCCCCCCAGCCCCTACTTCCTTCCGACCGAAAGTGCAGGGAGACAGGGGATGGGGGTTTTGGTCAGTTCACCACTGAGATTTTCTTCTGCTGCTCAGGGAGAGGAGTCCTTCCCCTGTGAGACTGTGGTGTCCATCCCACAGGAGACAGTTCTCCATGAACTTCTCCAGAGTGGCTCCGCTGTCACAAGCAGCAGCCAAACCACACCTGCTGTGAATGTGAACTCCCCCCACGAGCAGCAGTCCTGTTAAAACTGCTGTGATGTGAATTCCCCCCATGGCCACACAGCCCTCCCAAAACTGCTGTGGCGTGGGTCTCTCTTTCCACAGGGTGCAGTCCTCCAAGGACAGGCTGCTCCAGCCTGGAAGCAGGGCCCTCTCTCTCCACTGGGTCTTCCACTGGATCACAGCCTCTTCCAGGCATCCACCTGCTCATGGGCTGTGCATGGATCTCTGCATCCCCTGTGGATCCCCATGGGCTGTGGGTGGATCTCTGCATCGCTGTGGATCCCCAGTGGCTTCAGGGGCTCAGCTGCTCCACCATGGTCTCACCAGGGCCTGCAGAAGAATCCCAGCTCTGGCCCCTGGAGCACCTCCTGCCCCTTCTTCCCCACTGACCTTGGTGTCTCCAGGTTGTTTCCCTCACATGTTCTCACCTCCTTCTCTTCTCTGGCAGGAAAAAATCTGTGCCCCATTTGTTTTGACTTTCTTCTCAAATCTGTTATCACAGAGGTGTTGCCAGCCTCTCTCATTGCCCAGCCCTGGCAGCAGCATGCCTATCTCCAGAGCCATCAGGAATTGGCTCTGCTGGACATGGTGGAAGCTTCCAGCAGCTTCCCACAGAAGCCACGTCCCTGGTCCCTCCCTACCAAAAATCAGGCCATGCCAAACCAGTGCACCCACACTGGAAATATCCCTTGGTATCTTTTAAAATGTGAACTAGAGTTCAGTTTCCTTCTAGTTCACTTCCTACTTAGAGCACAAGTGTAGGATTCTTTTCAACATCATATTTAGGATGTAACTCCCCTTTGTGTGTCCTTGTATTGAAAATCTCCTTGGCTAGTTACTAGATTAAGGAATATGAATTTATTTTCCTCCTAATCTTCCTCCTGTACTTGAACTTTTGCTTCACCCACATTCTTAATGTTTTCCCAGCCTTTTAAATGTAGGGTTAAGAACAGATTCCTGGATATTCTTTATTCGCCTTTGATTCAAACACGACTAAAGAGCAATATTTTATATTCTGAACATAAGGGAAATCTAATACAGCTTGAAAATTAAAACATCAATTTAAAATCAAATTTCAGTCTTTAATTAATCTGATAAACAGGAAACAACTGAGCTGATGAATTGAGGCCAGATTGCTGCATGACATGAAGAAGCACAACTGCTGAGCTCCTGCAGTTCTGGGCTTGAGTTTGGTTGAAGGACCCCTGTCCCCAACACCTTTGTGAGGTGAAACATCCCCCTGTTAATGCCAATGTGAGTGGCTGCTTGCTAGAATTTGAAGTTTAGAATCTGCTAAATTCCCTTTGTCTTTTCTCCTGAACAAGAAGAGCCACAGGTGCTGTGTCACTTGCCAGGCTCTTCCCCACTGAGGGCAGCTAAAAAGAAATGAAGGAGCCTTTCAGGATCAAATGTGGAGATATATGTAGTTGTCAATAGCAGCCAGTGCTGCAGAGCACATCCAAATTCTCAAAGTAGAAGTTTCCTTTGGAATTTCACTAGCAGATGAAATCCATGAAACTTTTGGGTAACTTTTCCACTGTTGCAGAGAGGTTGGTAAGGTGTTGAGCACCTCTCTGTTATTCAGTGCACTTTGTATGGCCTCTGTAAATGTTGGGTGGCTCTAGCATTTCCCCCAGTTCAATCATGGTGGGATTATTTTAGCTCCAAAGGACATGATTTCCATGTGGGATCCCAGCAGGAACTTGTGTCAGGCTTTCTGCTGCACCCAGTGGCTGTTCCAAAGTGGGGAGCTGGGAAATAGCACAGACTTTAATCTTAACTCCATCCCCCTGAGAATGTGGCACTGATATCTGACCTTTAGGGCAGCTTTGGGACAAAAAGTATTTCCAGTGGGAAAGCCAAAAGCACTGCTGATGTACACTCTCCATTTTGACATTTGCACACACAGAATCTGCAGTCAAACAGGAAGCTGCCATCCAAACTGAGATTTGGTAATCTCACATCTCGGGGAACAAAGGAGATTTCTTCATAAAGAAAAGGATCTTTGCGAACTTGTGTCAGGCTTTCTGCTGCACCCAGTGGCTGTTCCAAAGTGGGGAGCTGGGAAATAGCACAGACTTTAATCTTAACTCCATCCCCCTGAGAATGTGGCACTGATATCTGACCTTTAGGGCAGCTTTGGGACAAAAAGTATTTCCAGTGGGAAAGCCAAAAGCACTGCTGATGTACACTCTCCATTTTGACATTTGCACACACAGAATCTGCAGTCAAACAGGAAGCTGCCATCCAAACTGAGATTTGGTAATCTCACATCTCAGGGAACAATGGAGATTTCTCTATAAAGAAAAAGTTCTGTGAACATCTGTCCAGATGTTCACAGCTGCTTTCAAAGTGACTATTCTTCCTGATGCTCATCGCACAGGTGCTCTTTGTGTGCTGGGTCACTGAGCTGATCCCTGGTGTCTGGATTTCCTCTCTGTGCACAGGTACAAATGTCTGCTCCTACCTTAGACACGGTCATTGCTGTTCCACTTCCCACACTGATTGCTAGCCCTTGGCTGCCCCACACAGGGATAGTGCTTTGGCCAAATGTATCCCATTGCATCCATGTGTTCACTAGCTCCCCACACAGATTCATCCTTAAGGATTCAAATAACTTTATCCATCAGCTCCAGGATGAAATAAGGCAGGATGAGATGGCATTTTAAAAATTATTATTATTATTCACTATCTTGAGTGGTTTGAGTGCTTTTCAGTAGCATTAGGTGAAAGAAAGTGGAAAGGAATTGGATGGTTGCATTTCTGTGGGAAAACACATGGTCCATTTTCTTTACATTATCTGCTCTGAGGTCATGAAAGGATGATGAAATAAGGCCCATGGGATGTGTTCAAAGTAATTATGTTCCCAGGTTATTTAGTGAGTGGGGTTTCCTTTTAGTTACAGCAGTGCTATTTGTAATTAAATTAATAGTTTGCTTTTATATTAGTCTCTAATCATTGTATGAATTATTTTTGTTGTGCATAATGAGAAAATTGCATTGTGCAATTCTGATGTGTATGTTGGTGTATTTGTTATTGGGCTCATTATTGCATTCATTATGTTTAAAGAAATAATGGATTATCTAAAAATATGTTTATATACATATTTTTTCCTTGTGGCTTAGCACCTAAAACAATACTTCAATCCCCTTCTCTCTCTTATAAGTAGGGAAGAGCTGTGGTGTTTTGAAGGTGATGAGGACAGTGCTGGTTTTGCTCGGCTACTGTTTATCTGCTCAGTTTAACCCTGTGTGTTTCAGCATGGCTCAGCTCATTATTATAAACTGGAAGGACAGGGAATAGTTTATAAAAACATGTTTAATAGTAATGCCCCATGTGGAGAGAGGTTAAGGCAGCAGCTGGGCCTGTGAGCAGGGAAACAGGAGAGACTGAACTGATTTCACAGGTGCAGTCCTGAGTGCAGTTCTAGACCTGGCATCAGAGATGGTGAGAGAAGGAAGGAAGGTTGAGACTAATAATTTAAAAAAAAAGGGAAGAATTCCATGAAGCAATGGAGGATACTGTGCACAGCTGGTAAAGGATTGAGCTGAAAATACCATCCTGGAAATGGGAATTCATGTCACTTTGAAACAGCTGCATTCATGTCCTCAGGCTGGTCAAAATTCACAGAATGTAACGTGTCCATGGTGATAGGACAAGTTTCCTTGGGAGCTCTGGCTGTGATGCTGCAGCTCTGTGTTACAGCTGGGGATAAGCATTCCCCAGCCCCATGGGGCTGCTGGGCTGGCCCATGCTGCACACCTCTGTCCCCCCACCAGCATGGGATCGGCTCCCAGCAGGTTCCTGCCCATCAGTCCCTAGCCAGCACATTGAGGAAAACCTTAAAGAAGGAATATCTTAATTACAATTTATATCTTAGTTCAGATGGAAAGTGAATCCATTCTTTCCCCTCCAACCCCAGCATTCCTGACACAAGTGAGGCTTAGGTGAAATTGGTAAAAGCCAAAAGTATTAAGGAATTAACCTTTTCTACTATATGAAATTTCCCCCCATTACTGAGCACATGCTGCCAGGCAAGAGAGATCCCTCCCACTGTCCCCTGCACTTGTGCAGACAGTGGAGCATCTCCTTGGATCATTTCACATAAAAAGATCTAAAAAAAAAAAAAAATCAATATTTCTCTTTAGTGAACTGATTCTTAGCCTGGACCTCTCTGATGTGGGGTAACATGGGCTGCTTGTGCAGGCTTGAGGGTGAGGGGTTTGCATCTCCTGTCCTTCTCCTCTTCCTATCACAACTGTATAGGAAGAAGTGCTGCACTCTAACTCCCATCCTTGGTAAGTTTTATTTCCAAAATGGAAGAAAGCTTTGAGGTTTGATCTGCAGGGGAAAGAAATCAGAAGATGCAAATCTAATAGAGAACAATCATTTAGCTTTAAAAATCTCCCATCTCTTGAGCATGTGGATAAATGCAGAAATTGCTTTATCAGTCTAATGGAAAAGCCTTATGATGTCTAAAAAGGTTTGAATCAGTGGGTGTGTGGCAATCCAATAGGGTCTCACAGAAATTTCTTTTAAGCCCTCACTGAACTCTGTGGAGAAGCTGATCTACTCACTGAGGCGCGGGTCTGCCCAACCCATCCAATTCTGACACACAAGAATATAATTTTGTGTTCAGCTCTGCATTACAAGCCAAAAGCTGCCATTTTCTATCCACAAAACTGCTCTTTAAAAGCTGTCCCAAAGGTTAATAGTTGTACCTCTGGGGATCTAAGGTTAAGGATGTGATTTTTCTGTCAGTGTAATAGAGTCTGCTTAAATTCACAGATACAGCTCTGCATTGGGATCAGCAGAGAATATTCCCAAGTGCACAATGAACAAAACCAGTCAATAGAAATCAATATAATTTTCAACTTTTGAAAGACAACTCTTTTGCCTGCATATGCTTTGTAGGTCTGTCACTCCTTCCTATGTGTGGTGAATTTTGATTTTTTACTTTACTTTTTATAGGACAGAAACACAAGGTAAAGCCTTGGTTATTTAACCTTGGACAGTGCAGTGAGGGCACGTCCCACTCTGAAAGAGTGAACACTGTGCTAAAACACTCTGTGTAAGCTTCTGTAGTGTTTGCCATATCTGTGGCAAAATGAATGATGAGAAAGAGGTTATCATTTTCCAGGGTACATTTGCATTCAGAGTTTTCCTCCTATAAAATGAGTGGATGGTTAAATGACACTGCTGGGGATTTTTCCCCATCTAAGCTGATTTAAGCTCACCCACTGCAAGCTGAGACCTGGCACCCCACAGTGCTCATCACATCTGACTCTCCCCAGGGTCTGTGGCGTGGATGAGTCAGGCAGGGACAGAGCTTTCCCCATCACCCAGGATTCCTGTGTTTGTCAAAGTCTCTGCTTACCTGCCTCAGATTGTGTTGCATGTTTGCCTGTACAAGAAGACAAAACCAGTATTAATGTAGTTTTCTTCCCCTTAGAATGTTACTGATTTTTTGCATTTCTGACATCTCTTGACATTGGTTATCTGTGGCTGTGCTGACTGTGCAAAGTGAGGTGCTGTGGGGTAGCTGGTGAATGCCTGGGCATTCAGAAGGGCTGGGAAAAGAGGAATAAGAGGGACAGAGAGGTCAGAGGCATTCCTGGCAAGCACAGACTAAACTATAAAGACCATATTTAATTTCTAGGACTAACAGAGGGCTATTGAAGGATGCTATTGACATCTGCCTGTGAGTGTATATTGTGATTTGGTATGAGAAATGTGCTTCTTGGTATATATGGACTTAGGGAAACTGAGAGGCAATGGAACAGAAACATGGAAATGTGCCACTGTCCTGCCTCACAGGTCTCTGAACTGTTGTAGCCCAGAGCAGGAGGAAACTGTTTCCTGTGTCTGTCACAATAGTGAGGAGCCAAAGCAAAGGTCATGTACTCCATTGCAGACCTGGCTCGTTGAACGTTTCTATTCATATCTCCTGCAAAAGACTGAGGCCACAAACTAAATATGGCCTATTGGTACAAGGGTTTTCAGCCTGTGACTGGAAAGATGACCATTTCGTTCCAGGGCTTTGTTGTGAAGGATTGTTTGTTGGCCTAGAGTTACTGGTGTTTTCAGTGCTGAGGGATGTAGGATGGTATGAATATAATTCTGCACTGAAAAGAAATAAGAAAAAGAGAGAAGCACGACAGTGAACCTTGCAGTAAAAAACAGTTGTAAGTCTTACAATAGAATGCGTATGTACACTGTGTTCTTTGTAAGAACTATCTGAAGTTTAGCATTTTTCTTCTATAGAAGATTGATATGTCAAAGTTCACGAAAAATTAGAAATTGCAAATACATTTGAAGAAAAACTCCAAATGTTTCCATGCAACTAAACCATTTTTATCCATGAAGTGAAAATATTTCATTTAAATTTTGATATATTAGTATTGCATATTTTTGTTTTACCTGGAATTGCAAGCTGTTGCTCTGAGAAATGCTTTAAGTGGTCAACTTGGAGTTGGTAACCTCATAATAACTTGTTTCATAATTTTAACTTGAGATTCTAATTAATTGTTTTTGTCATTAGTATTTTCATTGGATCAGCAATTAGTTCTTGGTTTCCATGTGTGGTTGGTACTCAGTGTCCTTTATAAATGTTACTGAATCCTCTGATGGAAGACAGCAATACTCTGGTTTGGGGGTTTGTTCCTGTTTAGAGACCGAGTTTAACAAGTGATGAGAATAGAAACAAAGTTTCCAGATCTCTTCTTAAAATTTATTTTAACTTTTGTTCTTCTCTTCTAGTCTGAATTTGTTCTCACAGAATGCTATTAGAAGAGGGCTTAAATGACACCTAGAAAACAGTCACCTCTCTCAAAAACTTACAGAGGTTGCAGTTTTTTCACTTTTTTCCTATCCAAATTAAGTCATTACAACAAAATATCTTTAATCTCTCCCCCTCAATAATACCTAAATAACCCTTGATTTAATTGCTCTTATGTTTGTTTTAATGCACAAAATTAGAAAATATGAGGAGGACCTTGTTCTTTGAGTAAGAAGGGCCCTTACTGAAAGAATTTATGCTGTGCTTGGTTTCAAGCCTTTGTAATAAAATGGAACGAGGCCTGGCTATGAACCTGAATTCAAGCAGACATTTCCCTCTCAAGGGGCACAGGCTGTCCTGGTGTGTGTTGTTTTAACCTTTAATATAAGTTTTTGCTTCAGTGGTAGACGTTCAGCTTTGAATGGAACATGAGGGAGATTTGCTCCTCCCAGATGATGTCTGGCAGAGGGTGGATGAAATGCACAATTCAGGTTGGTAGGAGACTTCTGAGATGGTCCAGATGCTGGTGTAGCTGGAGAAGGTGCTGTAATAATATGGGGTCAAAAATCTTTACCAAAGGCAACTTGCAGTCCTTTTTTTGTTCATTTTGATGAACATAATGAACTTGAAAAATGCAAGTTTAGAAAGCTCACATCACATAAATAGAATTTTATTCCCTCTTTCTGCAACAGCTATTGATGAATTCCGACTGAGTGGATAGAGGTGACAGCCAAATTCTTCTGTTGAGGTTGTAGGGGATGATTTTGGTCAGGATAACACTTGTGTAACACCATTAGTGCTCTGTGTATGCCAGAGAGGGTGGGAATTCAGCTGCATCTTTCTCATTGGGAATGAGTGAAACATCAAGAATAATTGAGCTGGATTTTTGAATTCCAGGTTTCAATTCTGAGACTGAAGATTTTTCACAAGGACTTGCCACAAAATTCTGGTGTTATCCTTAGAGCAAAACCTCAGGCTTGCACCATCATTTCAGAGACAAAGTTTGTCTTCCTTTTTCTCGTGTTGGAGTAAAAGATTTGTAGACTTCCCCAGCTGTGAGAAGTCAAATGCATAAAAGTGTGTGCTTTCATGAATTTTTATGGATCTGTGAAAAACCAGTCACAGATGAAAATGGTATTTACTCTTCTGCAGAGCAGCCCTGCGTGATGGAGCCATTCTGTGACCATCAGCAGTCCATGGAGTGAATGTACAGAGTTGCTAAGCAACACCCAGGATTGCATCCCTCTCTTGGCACACAGACATCCATCCCACTGCATTTTTCATGTGTACCCAAGCAGGTCAATTAGATTCCCACTCTATCCAGGCAGTGCCAGATGCCAACCCATGTGCAGGAGCAGGGCCCTGCTTTCTGGAAGTGCTTTAGGAGAGGGTGGTGGGTTGCAGCCCATGTCCCCTGTGGTGTTGCCCAGGTGTCCCCATGGTGCTCCTAAGGTGTAGTTTTCCTCATCCTCCCTAAAATCCTTTCAGCAATGAAATGTTGTTAAGTGGCTCATTGGTTTTTGGTGTCCTCAGCTTGAGGGTAGAACAAGAGGTGCACAAGTGGAGGGAACCCAATTCCATTTCACTAACAGGTTCAGAGGTTCCCAGCATAATAATTTTGTAGTCTGTGACCTTTGGCTGAAAATTACTGACTAACTGCCAGTGTGTATCAGCTTCTGCAGATCATTGCAAATGCATAAATGTTACTGTTTAATATGTTGCTTATTCTGAAGTCTATTGTAAGTTTCTATTTTTAAGCCTATTGAAATCAAACTTGATTAGCAATAATTTAGACTACTGAGACAACTAAAAGAACATTTTATTATCAGTTATAGCACTGTAGCACTGAGCTTTTAAGATTCAATTATTGTTTTACTTCACTGCTGACAGCTCCTACCTCCTTCACCCATTCTGATTCAGCTTCTCACTGGTCCCTTTCAGTTTTCTTTGCCTGCCATGTACAATTTCACAAACACTGAAGAGTAAGAGCTTTCTTTCAGCAGGTAGACAATAAGTGGAAGGAAACCCTTGGGAAGTGATCAAGTTAAAACCACAAAAATGTAAGGGAATTATTAGAATTTTGATTACGTACTAGGAAGCATACACATTGGCACATCAAAAATTTGTTAATTGATCCAGGCAAAAAATGTAGGTTGGAAAGAACTTATCTGAAAATCCTGAACTTGTTTTGCTACGTGTTCTACCAGCTACAAAGCTGATAGCATGTCTATGTCTGCAGGACATACCCCTTGCACACCTGCCTGTTATTATTGACTTGTCTGGGCCTTCCTGACCTTCCCTGAAGCTGTGAAGGATAAACAACTGAGTTTATTTAAAAAACTGAAAGAAAGAAAACTCATAATACAGTCTGTTCCATGTTCTTCCTGGTTTCTCTGGGAATAATCAGGGTTTAAAAAAACTTTCATCCTGGCTATTTTAATAACCACACTTTTTATGTAAATAAAGAACAAAGAGATCAAGGTCCAGAGAGTATTGAAATCTGCTTGACGTCATCCCTTAACTGTGTCAGGATTCATGCTGGAATGCAGCAAGTACGAGGAAAGGAACCATGGCTGCTGATAACCATCACAGAAAATTCTCCAGGAGGCAATTCATCACAAGGGGTGAGTTTCGCCCCAGTACCGAGTGTCACTGCATGCCCAATTCATCACTTATGTCTCAAAACACTGTATTTGGAGAAGGCAAGTGGTGCATAGGCGTTTTGCTGGCTTGTTTCTCAGGATGAATTTTGACCTGCATGCTCAGAGTTACTCAAAGGAAGCAGAGTAGGAAGGGAATTTATCCAGCCCTGAGAAAGGAGCTTCTGAGGTGACAGTTCACAGTGACGAGTGGTGCAAACCACAAACAACTGAAGATTAATTAAAAAGAGAGAGTTAACATTCTGCCCTATTTCATAATGATGACGTTCTCCTTGAAATATATACAACATCTGCATGCTGCAGTTCAGCCAGGAAACAAGACATCAATAAATATCTCCTTTGAAAAATATAGCTTCTTGATAAATATTGCATTAAAGAAGATGATGCTGGTGTCTGCTCAGTATCTGTTGGGTAGCCTGGCAAGACAATATTGAAATTATGTGCTGTGCTCTCTGCATGTGCTGCATCAATTAGGGCTCAGTCCATCTCCTACTAGAGTCACTGCTTTTTTATTACTGTGGCTGAAGCACCCTTTGCTTTTACCATCTCCCTCTGTGTGATTTTCATCATGAACAGCCTTCTATAAAAGAACACTTTCTTGCCAATTCTGTGAGTGTTATTTCTATCAATATTAAATGAATTAAAACCTCAGTGATCAATATTCCAACCCATGTATTAGTTTCCCTTATCTATTTAAACATGTGTTCTTGCTCTGTCTCTTCCTTTTGCCCAAGAGGTCTTAATTAAAGATTAACAAATCAGCTGGAATCAAATAAGAACAACTGAGCTGAAGTGAAAATATGAACTTGTAAAAACCTTAATGCAAACTTGGAAAAAATATTTGGGGTTGGTATTTTTTAGACAACTTTAAAACAGCTTTTGATCTCATCTCTGTGGCTCCCTGTAGCACAGGCAATAGAAGAAGCTCATCATTGCTGAGAGAGGCTGCTCCTGTGTGTTCCTTCTAATGCAAATAATGGCATCGAGAGTGGTGCAGCTACCAGGATTTGTACAGGAAAACACTTCCCTGTTTATTTCAGTGAAGTGGATCTCTGAATGTAAGAAGTGATTTGTTTTGATTTAACAAGGTTGTCACAAATTCAAGCGTATCCGTAGCGCCTGTCAGTACCACACAGAGATGGGAAAAAGAACCACAAACACCAAGACAAGCGTGGGAAGGGAGGCAGAGATGGGGAGATGGTGAGAGCAGAACTGTGGGTATAGAGAGAAGTGTGACAGATCAAGGGACTGCTAAATTATCATTAGCATTAATTAATGAATGGGAAACATGAATATTTGGTTCTGGTGAAGATTCCTAGCATGACTCAGCAATGAATATCTGTGATAACTATCTCTGAATACTCCCAAAGGATTTTGAAAACTGAAAAAACCCTCTTTGTATCTGTTGGAAAAGTCCAAGGTAAAGGCCAGTGCTTCAAAACTGCCTGCCAAGCCATTTGGGATGTGAGCCCAATTCCCAATTTTTCCCATAGCCTGGTGCTGTCTCAGGTTGCACAGATACAAGAGGTTTTACCTCTATTGAGCATAAGAGCAGTTCTGATGAGGCTGGGAGCTGTTCTGAGCCATGCAAGACTTTGGTGCTTCCCAAACCATGGTGTAGACCTTGAACCTATTGAGATCTCTGCCCTACAGAACAGCCACCACCTTTATAACTGGGTGTGCAGATGTTTGCAGCTGGAGCCAGCACAGGTGGGAGATGGGCCAAATCTGCATCTGCATCAGGAGGAGCTGATCCATGCAAATGCTCCTGTTTCATTTATCCCTTTATTTGACAAATTAGATCCCTTGGCAGTTGACAATGTTTCCCTCTCCAGCTACACAAATATAGTGCCTACACCAAAGCTTCTCCTCCTCCTCCTGCTCCTTTTTTACCTTTTTTTTTTTTACTTATTTGACTGAAAGCAGCAAACAGATAAATGTGTTGACAAGCAGTAGCTCAGCAGAGAACAAAAGTGGGAAAGAACATCTTGAATGAGGTAATCTTCTGTGTGAGAAGCAAATGGGAGCGAGAGATGAGCAGGTAATAAAAGGACTTTTGCCTTTAATGCATCCAGCTCCTGGTAAGCAAGCAGACATGAAATGAGAGAGAAGCTGTTTCTTACCCAGACAGAACAAGTGCTGACAGCCTGGGCTGCATCCATGCAGCACTGCTGGGTCTGCCTTGGGCTTTCTCAGTATCAAACCATTCTCAGTTATCAACAACAGCAGATAGATGGAAGCGTTTTGGTTCCCCCCCCCACTTTTGTAGCAGATATATACAACTAGGAAATGTTTGCAATAAAACTTGCAGCTATAGAGCAGAGGAAAGATACAGATGCTTGATGGAGCGTCTTGATAAGGAAATCATACCACCATCTTGATAAGGTGATCATACCACCAAGTGTGATTTTATACATGCAATCTTTTTTATTTTCCTCATAATTGGTGTTTTTTATTCCCTGAGATGAACCTTTGGGATTTAGAGACTGTATTCATCCACCACCATCACCCATAACTTCCCTGTTATCTGCTCCTTCTCTTTCACCCTCCTTCCCTCTCCACTTCTCTTTCACCCTTAGGGAAAGGGAGATAGAAATTGTATCTTACAGGGATTTCCACCTCAGTTTGTGCTGAGTTTGTGTCCTACTTAAACCAGAAGGTGGTTCAAGTATGCTCACGAGAGGAAGCAGTGGGTCAGCACTGATCTCCTCACTCTTGTGACCACTGACAGGAGTCCAGGAAATGGCTGGAGCTGAGTCAGAGGAGGTTCAGGTTGGCTGTCAGGAAAAGGTATCCAGAGGCTGGTTGGCCACTGGAACAGGCTCCCTGGGGAAGTGGTGACAGCACCAAGCCTGACAGAGTTCAAGAACTGTTTGGACAATGCTCTCAGGCACAGGATTGGATTCCTGCAGAGTCCTGTGCAGGGTCAGGAGTTGGACTCGATGATCCCAATGTGTCTCTTCTAACTCAGCATATCCAGTGATTCTATAATTCTGGGCTTGCAGGCACAAGTATAAATTAATATAAGTAGTCAAGAAAGCTCAAAATCTCTGGGAGAAATGCCATTTGGAATATCAACATTTAAAGAGAAATTGATATTAGATGTCTCTGTCTACTGTGGCTGTCACCAATGCACAAGCCAAGTGTATTTAGTAGTGACAGTGTGACAGTGTCCAGGTCCATCCCTGTGTACCTCTGAGCTGTCTCTAAACCCAAGTGCTTTTCTTTGCCTTTTTTTGATCAAATCTGCTTCTCTTGGTGAACTTTGTCACCCACTTTCCCTCCATACCTGTTCAATGTCCTGCAGTTTCCTGAGCTGGTAGGTAAGAAAATCATTCTCAGATGTTACTTTTCCTCCTCTATTTCATTTGGTTTCTAAAGAGACTAAATTTCCTGTTCTGTGTTTCCAATTTCTATTAGAAATATCTCCTTCATACTACCCATAAACATAAATAACAATGAACAGAGACTGGAAATATATATAGAAACTCTAGATGTATGTGCAAAAAAATGTAACAAAAGGGATTTTTTAAAAACCCATAAAACATTATGTGATCTTGCTGTTGATTTAGAATTATGCCACCCCTTCTCCAAAGCCCATCAGACAAAGTTAACATGTACAAGTCTAATAAATGTTCTTGAAAATAAGTAATTGCTCATAGACTTTTCTGTGCCTTCTGCTTTCTTTCCACAGCACAAATGTGGCAGGTAGGTGTAGTGAGTGCTCTCCTGTTGGTGTTGAGCTGTTGTGACAAAGATGTACAGCAGGACTTTGCTGTTACTATGATGCAGTACATAGTGGCGTAGGACTGTCACCCAGGTATGGATAAACAGTTTGTTATACATAAATATAACATTTCCAAGCAGTTTCAGCTATCTTTCTGAAAAGCTGAGGAGCAGTCTGAAGAGCGACCAGGAATGAAGAAAGTTTCATCTCAGCTGGTGTCAGGGGCAGCAGCTCTGGAGAGGTCAGCAGTATCTGTGTGAGATCAAGACTGGGACTTTCCTGTTTTCAAAGGCACTGAAAACATGATGCAGTTCCGTGGGGGCAGGTCTTGAAGCTCTCCTAATTCCAGCAGAGGGGAACACCTGGGCTGATTTAATCTGCACTTTCTTTTGGTCTTCATTATATTGGAGTCTTCCAGTGCCTCAAGGAGAGCAGGAGAGGGACTTCAGACAAGGGCCTGGAGTGGCAGGACAAGGGGGAATGACTTCAAAGACCATTTGAAGGGCAGAATTGGGTTGGATATTAGGAAGAAACCCTTCCCTGTGAGGGTGGTGAGGCCCTGGCACAGGGTGCCCGGAGAAGCTGGGCTTCCCCATCCCTGGAAGTGTTCAAGGCCAGGCTGGATGGAGCTTGGAGCAAACTGGGATAGGGGAAAGTGTCCCTGCCCATGGCAAGAGGTTGGAACAAGATGGTCTGTGAGGTCATCTATAGAATTATGGATTCATAGAATCATCATAGAATCAATGATTCTATGGCCATCCCTTGAAGATTTCTGCTCCACAGGACAGCCCAGGCTACAACCAGTGAGAGTTGTAAAACTCATTATCTCCCCCTGATTGTGAAGGTAGTTCAGACATGAAAGCTTTTTGAAGGTTTAGGTTCTCTTATCCATGCACCAAATGGAAATGTGGCCTAGGAGGCCAGAAGGATGAAGGCAGCCATTCAGCTTCCCACACTTCTTGGCTGGGTCTTTATATTTTTATTCTGCTTAAATAGCATTGGTGAAAAGCCAAGGAACTAATAAAAAATCTACCTGGGTACAGAATCAGCAAAACCAGTAATGGATATAAGGCTTTTTTCCCACCCCTCTAGACCTTGCATGTAAAAGGAACATCAGCAGTTTGCCCAGGCTGAGGACCTGAGTCAAGCAGTGTGACCCAAGATCAGTTATTCCTTTACACTGCATGTGTTGTCTACTGAGAATTATTTATTTAAACAGATTGAAAGTTTTTTAAAAAGTATATAATAAACAGACTTAATCTTTTTAAATGTTTGATAGGATGGTGGACTTAAGCCTTTAGGAATTTTCAGTGCCTTAAATCTTTTTGCTGCTGCTCAGGAAATCAAAGCTCTTGGCTCTGTACAAAATTTGACAGGTGCTTCCGAGCCTGAGCACAGACAGCACTTTTATGTGTTACAGGCAACTTTGTGGTTAAGAACAAATACAAATCTTAAACTGATAGGGAGAGGTAAAACCAGCAAGTTTTGTCAAAAGGATTTAAGAAAAATCTTGAATGAAATCTGGAAATAATAAAAAAAAGTATTTATAAGCTTAAACAGGATCCTGTGAAATGGTGATAAGTATTGTGTGGTTTCTGCTAGATTGAGGGGTGGGTTTGTGCTGGCTTAGAGAGAGATACTATTCATCTTTATTTGTGCTACAGCTTTGATAAAATGGGCTTAAAAGGTAAGAGATATATATGAGCTGTGTTCAGTCTCCAGTAGCAATGACAGTTTGATTTTATCACTGCCAAATGCAATATGCAGTCTTGTGCTCAGTAACCCTCCAGAAATCGAGATGCATTTTAAGTATAGGTGTAAAGTATTCTTTTTTTCCTTCTTCTTCTTTTTCCCATAACAAGCAGAAAAGCACCTGGTAAATGCTGTGTCTTTACAGGTCTTGGTCATTACTTGGTGGAGCAGCTGCAGATGGGATTTGTGTTTCTCTGTATTAGATGACTTTGGGAAATGCTGTATTGTAGCTCTAGTCCAGAGGCTATGGGAGCAAAATCTAACTTAGCAGAGCATGTATCCTTGGATTACTGTTGTACAGCCTTTTGGTTGTATCAAAGCAGCTGTTGTGCAGATAATAGTCACTGTCTTGGCTCTGAATGGGTTATTGAATCGGTGCAAGCTACTGTAAATTGGAGTTAGCTTGGCTTTTCAGAGAGCCTAAAAGGGAAAGGAATAACAGACCTGAATCTTCCTGCTGTCAGAGCACGTGCACATACCTGAGGGGAGGAAATAAATGCTTTCCCATCCAGCTCCCTTAAAACTAAAGCCTTCCTCTTGCTGGCTTTGAAATAGGTGAAGGCAGCAGGTACTCCTGCAAGACATTAGGGATTGCCAGGAGAACTGCTCTGAGATAAAACATGGGCCTCTTTCAGAACCTAACATTGCAAATGAAGCAATTTGGATTCTGTTCTTGACTCTGGCCCAAACATTCAATTATAGAAAAGTTATTGGAAACCCAGTAAAATTTCCTTTATTTCACTTTCGTGATACACAAAATGGGAATAAGTGCACAGGTTCTTTGATACTATGTTAAATATTAAGTGACAACATTATTATAGTCAGTCACTGATATGTGAGGCATGTGAAAATCTTTGAATATATAGCTGTGTTTTTGCCAGGCACTAGGTAACATTGATGTAGTAAAGCATAAGTAAATGAAGAAATAAAGAAAGGGAAATAACAACTTTGTAAGTTGCTGTTGCTGATACTTGGTTTCCATGATTATGTAGGTAATAGAGCTCAGAGTTTGAATTTCTGGAAGTAAATGTAGCCTAACTCTGTAGTGCCTGATTTGTGCAGGTTTGTCAGGAAACAAACTTTGGAATATACTCTGATAAAAATGAAATCTACAGTATCACAAATATCTCCAGCCAGACAGCCACCATATGTACATGCAAATATACAGAACCTTGCAGATGGAACTACTGTTCAGCCCTCTGTTGATTTAATGACTTGTGGCTGACAAGTGGTGTAATATTTTCCATATTGCAGTAACATCAGAAAATTACATTTCACAACTTTTCCTACAAGGAAAATATATTACATGCTGAAGTGAATGAGAGATTTTCTTTAAGGAAGACCAGGTATGGGGTAGAAAATAAGTGCTGGAGTATCTCTTGAACTATCCTTATGCCTTTAGAGCAAACTATGATTTGGGCAGAGAAACTTATTTAGTGTCAAGGCCAGCAAAATCCTGTTTAAGTTGGGTATGGTTAAATACCATTGAAATGGGTAGAAAGAACTTGAATTGCAGGAGCTCAGAGAGTTCACTTGCTGACAGCTTTAGAGAGAAACACTTTCTCACATTTTAGTTAAACAGAGTCCAAAACATTAAGTTTGTTAGTATGATTATTTTTGATGCATCTTCCTTCATCCTTGCAGGTTAGACTTGCTGGTCTTGGAGTTCTTTTCCAAACATAATGACATTATGGTTCAAAAATTGCAACTTTTTCCCACAGCCTTTTGGCCATTTCATTCCCTTCTGTCTTGGAGCAGTACTGATGGTGAAACCAGTGAGTTTTCTCTCTCCCTTCTGGGTAGTTATGTATGATGAGCACAGGATCACAATTCCTGTAGCTGATTCCACGCCTCCTTCCTTTGTCTTCTATCACCTCACAAATAGATTTCACTCTTTTTTTTTGAAATCTAATTTACAAAAATATGCTTTTCTTATGAAACATTATTTGCAGGCCTGTTATTAAAATCTCACTGCATTTATATTTTTGACAGTGTGAACCAAATTGCTCATAATTCCATTATGCTCTGTATATCATTGAGTTGGGAGAGTAATTCTGGCATATGCTAATGCCCATTGGTTTACACACATAAAATGCTATTCTGGTAACAAAGGAGTGAGTATATTTTATAATGGGATATATATCATTATAAATGGAACACTGGTTTTACAAAATATTTTAAGAGGAAGGTAAATTAGATCATGAAAAGTGCATAAGGGCTATAAATTATGCAGTAGCCTAAAGAATTATTATAAAGAGATTTGGTTGTGGCCTGATCCCATGAAACCTTTAACTGTGGCCATTAAAATAAACCATATCAACTGCTCACAGACACAGAAGATTTATTACATTCCATGGAATGGTCACCTGAAACTTCAAAATTGCATACAGCATGAAAATAATGGTCCCCCTTAATTCTTGATGCAGATGTTTTTAATGAGTGATATTAAAAGGGAAATGGTAGCAGTTTCAACTGGAGTTTTTATAGTACTCTCTCTTGACATTCAAAACATTTTTCCCTGCAGAGATGCCTAGCATTATTAGAGGGGAAAAGCTTTAATGTCTGATGTGGCTTGTGAAAGAGGCTTGGGGGTGACAAACTGAAATGCTCGACATGGAGAAATGTATTCAGAACCATCCTTGGGTGTTGTGAAAAAGCCTTCAGTTTCTCTCCTGTCTAAATCAGACATCTATTCATCCTTCTCTCTACTTGTTCTTTTTCCTAATTTACTCTCTGTTTCTTTACATCACCATGTTTGTCTTTATGCCTTCTTCAAGCTTATGCAGCCAAATCCTTCTCTGAGAAGGATTTATTTTGGAGTCCAATCGTGCACCTCCCTGAACTTCTTGGTTAGGTGTCACATCACAGCATTGGGACAGGGATAGTTTTCAGTGGAGTTCTTGGAGAATTATCAACACTTTCATGCCCTTCTTGCTGCTAAAGTGAGACAGAAGGTCAATGTCCCAGCCCCAGTTAGACATCTGGGTCCCCAGTAACTGAGCTGGGACCATGCAGCTGATACTGGTGGGCTCATCACACAGGGACTCTGTGCTATAACAAACTTCCTTAATATGCTGACGAGAGATTGTAGTTCATTATTAGCTCTAATTCATATTATTTATGAATTTGCTGCTTCAAAGGAACATATTGCTCCAGTCCATGTTAGTGCTTTGGCACCTGGGCTGAAATTTGGAGTCACTTCTCTCGACAGCCCAGCGTGGAAGCACTGCCTAGGAAAAGCTGGGGAAAGGATAAAATTAAGTATCTCTGAAAGAAATGAAATTAGATAATGATTAGGCATTAACCAGGTCATTAATTTCTGGGCTATTTTAGGGAAGGAGAAGCCCTGCAGAAATGTGCGGAGGAGTTGCACTTAGCAACTCCAGATCTCTCAGATATTCCTAAATTCTCTTGTCCCTGTTCCCAACCTGGAATCAGCAGTCACTGTCTGTCTGGGTGGTCCAAGCTTCCCTCGTGTCTCTGTGTGTCTGACAAGTTGAATCATTAAGACCCTGTAAGTTTCCATTTGTCACTAAAAATTGCCACTTCTGCAACTCTGTTATGTGGCTTTTTGTCAATGTACAGAGGCTTTAATGTTGCTTCTTGATCATCATCCCAGCAGTAGATAACATTATTTTTAAAGATGTGTGTAATTTTAATATAGCTGAATTAGTGAAGAAATGGATCACAAATGAGCAGGCTTTGGAAGGCAGAGATCCAGCAGCCTGCTGGGCTCTTCAGGGGCATGTTCTCACAGGCATCCAGAGAGGGTCAACAATTTGGACATCCTGTTGAGAAACCAAGTATGTCCAAGGACTCTGAGCGTCCCAAATAACAGTGACTCCAGAATGTGTCTGCAGACCCCATCCCCAGGCAGGCTAATTCTCACATAGATGAGATCTGTTGGATACCACTGTGTGAGCTGCAGAGGACTGTAATATAAATAATACTAAAAAGTAATATAAATATTACTTTTGGCAGTAGCTGCTCACCATGATACTGTGCCATTTTAAACTTCATCACATGAATGCTCTGTCATTTCAAGGACGAAAATTTCTGTTAATTTCTATCACTATATTTCACTTTTTGTAAAAATTTTTTGTCCTAAGTACATGTAGTAAAATCTCATAATTTCAATTATTTTGCTTGTAGTGCTACAAAAAGAATGAGGGAAAATCTGACTTTATGGGGCTGCTGCACTTATTCTCCTTCCTTGGACCCTCAGAAATCTATGGGGAGAATGATGAAAAATTAACGCTACTGCCCATCTGCTGCTATTCTTGGTGCATTAGTATCAACAAGAAATCAGTCCTGTGTTCTTGTAAAAAACATGTTTTGTGCATGTTACCTACCCAGTGACAGTCTGCACACACTTTCATTTGAATGTATTTGGTTGTTTGTGCTATGTGCCAGCATTGTCAGCTCCAGGGATTTTATCATTAGTCTCCTGACAGGGTTTGAGGTTTGTTTTTGTTTTGATTTTCTTTAAAACTCTGACAAGAGTGCTATGAGGCTTTTGTCAGGTTAGTCTAGTTTGATGCTGGTTGACAATAATTACACTAGTAATTAACCATACTTTTATAGGATGGCTGTAATTTCTCTGCAATTACAGCTGGAATGACAGAAATACTTCTCTATTTTTAAAGGAAAGTAAAATTTTAACCTTCATAGTGCCAGGGAAAAGAGCTTGGAAATGTTATTTTCAAAAGATTAAAAGCTGGAGGGCTAAAATTAAGCCTTCAATTATATTAAAGTCTAATCTTGTGATACTAAATCCTTTTTTATGTTTTGGGGATCTGACCTGCGATTTTTGTGTCTGGGGCTGACAGTATCAATTACATTACAGCAGCCCATTAAACCAGTGACCTTTGGGCACTGGCTTTTTAATCTCTTAAGGGCAAAGGGATTTATTCAGACTGAGTTTGAGATGAGTGCGATTGTTTACTTTCTCATTTTTCTCAGGTTGGCACTAACATAAACAGTTTCTAGTAACTTCTGTGTATTTTGCCTCACGCTGATGGCACACTGTGGGTCCTGCAAGCTCTTCTTTAACGTCCCTTTGCTGTTTGGTAGTGACACCATGCAGCACCTTGAGTCTGTATTTCAAACTTAGTAGGTGTAAGACTACAAAATCAGGGTGTTTTGTCCTCATAATTTGCCAGCTCTGGTGTACAGTGTCAGGTGGGTGGGGAGTAGGGAGTGTTTTTTGCATAGTTCTGATCATGATTTAACCTTTGAGTTTTAAGTCTGTAAAATGTCTGAAGTCTGTAAAGTCTAAAGCCTGTGTAAGCTGCTGGATAACCATAAATGTTGTTGATGTGAGGCAATGAAAGAGGTGAAGGCTTTCAGGGATTTTTTTATTTTTGTTGAATTGTATGAAAATGTCTGAACAAAATAAGGATAAAATCCTATTTAATTTTTAATTAAAAAAATTAATATATTTTGTGTGCCTAGCATACATATTAATATATTTTCTGTGCATCGTAATCCAGAGATATTTTTCTGGAAATTTTTTGAGCTTTACCTTTAGGTGGACTTAACTGTCTGCTTCAGCTAGTGAGTCCTCATGCACTTTCTGAGTGGTTATTTGGTATTTATCCATTTTGAGTTGGAAAACGTGTTTCTTTCGTGGGTAATTTGTTTTAGCCAATCCACATGACTAGAAAATGAGCTCAAATGCCTCAGAGGAACCAATTTTTCCTAATGTATATATTGGGTGTCATGTATTTCTCCTTTGCTCTTTGGAAATTTACCATCCAGCCTTATAGAGGGCAGTGCTGTAAGTAGAAAAATGCTTATAAATGTGCCATTAAGCAGAAGAAAAGCCTCCAGCTAGTCTTAGTGGGAATTTAATTAATTATGAGCAGCACAAATTTTATGTGCATTTAGTCATTCTTCCTCCATAGAAATTATGTGTGTTATGAGCCTCTATTCCTGCTTTCTGCATATGGACAGACAAATATCTGCTTAATTTAACATTAATTATGTATGTATGGACCCTTAGTATATTCTCACGTATAAATCAGCCAATTAGAGCTGATATTCCTTGCTTCCTCTCTCTCAGAACTGCCCTAGGCTCGTGTCTCCCTCCCAGGAGTGATAGGAAGGCTGAAGCTGCTCCAGCCTCCAGCTTCCCATTCCCATCACCATCAGGGGATGCACCTTCATGGAGCCCCATCACCATCAGCTTTTCAGGAGCCTGCCTTTCCCTCATCCCTGTCTCTGCCTTGCCATGTCCCCTGAACATCCTGATACTGATGTCTTTGAAGCCCTGGCAATCTGGGGATGTGTGATCTGGCTGTGTATGACCAGGCTCTGCATTCATGGGGGTTTAATTATTTTTTTCCTCCTCCACATGGTGAATATTCCTTTATATAGAAGCTCAGAGGACAGACACATGACTGTAGGGTTAACTGGTAGCCAAGCAGACTCTAGTTCAGCCCATCCAACCAGCAAGAACACATAGCTCCTGAGACCCCACACTAACTCCAAATCTAACCCTAACCTAGAATTCCTGTGGAACAAACCATGGAATCCCTAATTTCCCTTATGCAACCAGTGCAGAGACACTGGCTGACCCTTGACCTAGCTTTAGGAGTTGGGTAAGAAGTCTGGGACCAAGCAGTCTGCAACACATCTTTATAAACTTACCTTTCTGGCAATTGCAAGGGAGTCACTGTTGCTCTTTCAAGTGCTGGAGCTGGGGATATGACATGAGCCACTCATGACACTTGTCAAGTGCAATTTTCTATAACTGATCATCCAGTATCCATGGAGTAGGTCACATATCTGCAGGGAAAATGAATTATCTGGCTTCTGAGCTCTGAGGGAGGCAGCAGCTCAACCATGAGATCAAGATTGCTTTCCAGTCACCTTAAAAATCACATAGGAAAAGGTCTGAAGTAAAACATCAGAGCAGAGAGGTAATCTGGCACATCTGGAGGGGAAGACCTAGTAGTAGCCTAGAAGATGTAACTTCACCAGCCTTGATCTCCTCTACAAGGGAAAGGGAACAGCTTGGATTGCAAAGGGTGGACAGGTGAAGGTCACTACAGCCTCAAGAGTTTGGCAGCTCTTGACTTGCCAGGGCCAGAGTTTTACAGCCCAGGGAGTACAAACAAGGGACTGTGATAGAAGGATGAGTGGAGCCCTTGGCAGCTGTGGTGAGGGGACAGTGTCTCTGCAGGTGTTCTCAGGGTGTCTGCCGGGCTCCCACTGATGTGACTGTGGCAGCAAGTGAACACGTTGCACGCTTTTTATGGCAATCACCCATGAGTGTTTTAGACACAGCCAGGGTCTTTCTGACCCACATAACCTAGACAAGAGGCAGCTCCAGACTCTCAGGAAGCTTTGGGGAGCTTCATAAATGGATTGAAGCTTTGGGTGTTTCATTTACATACACATGAACTGAATATGAGGAACACTTCCCATGAATTTGAAATCTTTAGCAAACTCTTCAGCTTTGGCCCTCATGCTGGTATCTACCTCAATCTGAGCAATCCAAATGTTTCTGATAAAGAAAATTAGGCTTCCATGTGAGATTGGGCTGTTCTTGGGCATCTTTCAGTCCTGAGATTGTAGTGTCACATAGGAACTCTCAAAAGCAACTTATTAGAAAGGATTTGGGACAGGATTTTGCCCCTGTCCCATATTTCCCAGAAGACTGTCGTTTATGCTTCCCCCTATTTATAACTATTTCTAAAGTCTTAAAGACTACTCTGAAAAGAAAATCATTGAGGAAAGGGGTAATTGAAATTTCCCAGAGGGAATGCTTTAAAGTGGCAACAACTCAATGGTTGGCCAACACTGCTACAAGGCTTCCATCCCGCTGTCAAAGCTGGTTAACTAAAAGGCTTTCTCCCATTGTGGACTGTCAGGCTGAATTTGTCATGTAGCTTGAGAGTGAATCAATGAACTGATTAGCAGTGGTCGAGAGGGGTAGTTTGGGAATTAACACTGGTGTGATTTCTGTGACTCGCTTTGTTTTTGAATGTAAGGGATCATCATCAGGCCAACTATAAATAGGAATAATTCCTGTAATTTGAATTTCTGAATTTGTCCCAGGGAAGGTTATGGCAGTAGAGGAGACATCAGAAGAGAAGGCGTTGACCCTTCCTTTCTGTATTTCTTTCAGTTCTTTGTTATATTATTGATGAAGTGACCAAAATGGTATCTGGGCATATGTGAGAAATCAATGAAAAACTAAATATTAAAAAAAAAAGTCCATTGTCCTGCAGTGTAAATTCAAATGTGACCTTCCTTTACTGTACTGTGTATATACTGCACAAGTACCGGGCTGTGAGGAGATATATTTTGTTTTATTCCTTTCAACTGGATTTTTGTAGAATCAAATTTCTTTAAGAAAAGAAGAGGCTGTTAATTTTAGTTTTTCCAGCAAAGGTTCTAAATCCAAGTCTCTTTATTAGAACTCTTCTGAACTCTTGAGTCCTCCAAGGACTTCAAAGATCTTCCTAATTGCTTTCAGTTAGGTAACAGACTAAGCAGCTTTATTTAAATTTCCTTTCTGACAGTTCTTCCTAAGCTTTGTTCTCCTTTTTGATTACATCTTTTAGACCACTATATGTTATCTTTTACTTTATGAGATAAACTTTTCCCCCTGAATATTTCAGTATGAATGGACATACATATTGTCTTACTATCTATGTCTTATTAGCTGACCATTAATGGACAGGTTGACCCCTGCCACACGCAATTTCCTTCTGATTTCTTCCCAGGCTTTTTCTTCTCACATCTGTCTCCTCTGCTCATGCTTGGCTGATAGCATACCCCATCTTTTCCCACCTGCACTTCAGCTGCTATTTCTACATTTTCTGGTTCTTAGTTCTGTGCTCAGGTCATGAGGACTTACACAAACCACAAAGGGGAAGTTTCATATAAAATACAACAAAATTTGGACAATCTGCTGTGACTCCCAATGCTGTTGGAATTGCATTGGTAGGTCTCAAAGCCCACATGGAAATGTTTCTTTTCCATATTTATAATTGATGTTCAGATGTTCCATTATTATTGATGTTCAGATGTGCGCAGCAGCACAATTCTAAATCCCTGCTTAGGCAGCACTGCTCAAAGAGTGTGTTCTTCACATGAGGGACTTTGATGAATATGTACTGCTTTGATCAAGCCTTCATGTTTTAGGAGGCCCCAGGGGGTACAAAGCAAGTCCTGGCTGATGGAAGGGAACTGGCCAATGATGGCTGAAAGGCTGTGGTTTTAAGTGTACAGGGACTGTGGTCTCTGCTTGTTCAAAAGAGGTTCTGTGCATGTGGGGAGGAGCTGTCTCAGCCTGGTGACTCCACTGAAAGGGGAATATATTGCATTTTACAAAATAGCAAGTACACATCCCAAGAGATTCTGATTCTGGCCCTGTGCAAGAGTGGGACACAAACCTGTCATCATTTCTCCTTTCCTACTCATCCTGACAGGCAAGGCACACGTGAAACTTGTCCAGAGTTACCCAGTGGCTGGAGCCAAAGTCAGGTCTTCTGAGTGCAAGGGCAGTATTCTGTTCACCAGTCCCACTCTGTAGGGCTATGACAGCAGAGTTTAGCAGCACTGTAATTTATTGTCCTGCTACGTGTTCTACATTACAGTGAGGCTGAACAAGTTTGCAGTTTTAGTGTATATGATCAACATGCTGCTCATTTTTCCATTATCAGGGAAGTCTATAATTCATCTCCCTCATTTATGTCTCATACTGGAGAATTTCATTTCAGTGACTGTGAATTATCAGCATCCAATCCTTGAAGGTATGATTGGAGATAATAGCCTAAAATTTCACAGGTGACTGATTACTTCAGTTGTCCAGTTTGTGACACCTTTCAGGGCCTTGCTTTCCCCTGCGGAGGAAAGTGTTCAGCATTTTCTGAAGACCACGACCTTCTGCAAATCTGTTTTGTTTGAACTCAATTGTTTAAAGACTGCTATTATGCATCCTCAGTTTAGTTCTCCCTCTCAGCTTCCAAAATGTTAATAAATACATGGCAGAAAGATGAATATGCTTTGCTCTACCAGCCTTTTTTTCTTTTAACAGGTTGCTGCCTGTAAAAGGTATTTTGAAATAAGTCTTTGTAAAACTACTCAAATTACTCCGTAGTATAAGCTTGGAATCCAAACTTCTTCATTGGGATTTATTTAAAAGTCCTCGTTTGTTGCCTGGCAATCACTGTTTACAACAGTCAGCACAAAACTATCAGTCTGGAACTTTGAAGGCATTAAGGCAATTAACTTCTCATTTTGTGCTCAAAAGGAATCAGACACTTAATGTAATCCCATATACTGTTCTCTTTCATGGAGACATGGTATTTGGTGCAAATATCTCTCCCAGTTCTCCTGTTTATACAGCACAATGCCTACCTGAGGCAATCTGTGCATGAATCTGGCCTCCCCAGGACTTTCGGCACAGCACCATCCCCTAAATAAGTGGTTACCCTGGATATCCTTGTTCCAAATGTGGTTTACCCTGAGTGCAGCCGAGATGATGCCTGCAGGACTTGGTGACATACTGAAATACAGTGAACGTTTTTCTTGCATGTGCCATTTGTTACCCCAGCTCCTCTTGGTCTGCCTTACACAAAATCTGAATTTGGTCCAGAGAAGTGGAAGGCCAGGCTAACTTCTACCAAGCCAAGCAGATGTTGTAAAGGGCTTGTTTTATCTTCTCAGCCTGTGTGAGTTTGAAAAGAAAAAGTTGTGAGTTTAGGGGTTCTCTAAAATAACTGAGATGTTGATATGTCGAACACATGGAGAGTGTCTCCTATTCTGATATACATTGCATGTGGTTACTGTGTTTTCAGACTTCACCCCTTACATAGGCAAGCCATGAGCTGCTCAACTGGCCACTAGCATGGACAATTTCTAGGTGGCTGCTGTTTTGTATGCACAACTCCATGCCTACAGTTAAAAATTGGAGAGAGTTTTAGTACATCAACAAACACAATGACCCATATTGAGCCATCCACAAGCTCTTCCTCCTGTTGGTACAGATAGCAGCAAGCACAGCATTTCTCTGGATGGACAATTTCCATGGTCTGTCATCTGTGAAAGTGAGAAGATTTAAAATGTTCCATAGCAAATTACTGGAAAACTCAGGCATTGATGCTGTGGGACTGCTGGGACTTGTGCAGGGTATAGTTGATCTCCCCACTGCTTCCCTTATCTTCCCAAGTACATCTGCTCAAAATGCATCTCTTCTGACTGTACATTTTTGTTCCGTGACTTGTCAGATTCACTAATGTTGATCACTTACTTCCATTAATGTCAAGACAACATCTATTGACACAACTGGACAGAAACGTCACTGCAATTGGCCAAACCATCTCAGAAATGTAGGTATTTTCTAGAAGTGTTCTAATAAAATATTATTCAGGTTTGCTTCAAGAAAGTAGAAACAAGAAAACCATTTACCTTGATCTTGCAGAGATTTTGACCAAGGGATACCATTAGGGTTGAGGAAAGTGATTAACTACAAAGATTTATTCACTGTGACATTTCAGTACTTAAAAAGAGGGCTTATAAAAAAAGAGAGTGGCTTTTTACACAGGAGGATAGTAATAGGACAGTGGGGAATAGTTTAAAAACTAAAAGAGGAGAGATTAGATGTTAAGAGGAAATTCTTGACTGTGAGGGTGGTGAGGCCCTGGCACAGGGTGCCCAGAGAAGCTGTGGCTGCCCCATCCCTGGCAGTGTTCAAGGCCAGGCTGGAGAGTGCCCTGAGCAATCTGGTCCAGTTGAAGGTGTCCTTGTTCATGAGAGGGGGCTGGGACTAGATGGTCTTTACTGTCCCTTCCTACCCAAACAGTTCTGAGCTATTCGTCATTAGAAGATGTTAAAATTTTGGTTTTATAATTCTTAATACTTCTGTTTTACTGGTTTTCTGTGAAGTTCTTTATTTGTGAGATACATATACTTCTGAGATGTTCTAAAACTTGAAAAAATGTACTTGCTATGTCATGGCTAAATGCTTGTCCTACTAAACAAAACAACATGGATGTTTTACTGATTGTAGTTCATGCTCTAGGAAGCAGGGAGCAGCTCTGAGCCCAGAGTGTCATGGTTTTGGTGAGAGGGTGTTCCTGGGTGTCAAGTACAGCTAAAGGTGCAATGAGAATCCCTTTCTGTTGGGTACATGGCCACATGTACCTAGAGTTTCTAGGCTCTATCCAGAAAGCTGGATAGAGCCTAGAAACTCTGACTGCTCTGCAAATAATTGTGGTTTGTAATGTTTTTTATTACAGACCTGTGGACTAAAATTTTCAAAAGCAAGTCAGGCTCTTGAACCTGTGCCCTGATGAGTCACTTGGATATAGTCTCCATAATTCTCAAGTGCCATTGCTTTAAAGGTGGGAAGTCAGTGGAAATCTGGCACGTAAAAGCTGGTATAGCTCTGGCCAGCACCGATTTTGAACACACTTGAGTGCTGGAGTGAATTATACTGATACACTGACGGGCAACACAGCTCTGCCTCCCATCCCCACCCACACAATAAAGAGAGCTGTTAATTTTCATATGCCAATTTGTGAACTGTGATCTCCTGGGAGCTGCTACACGTTCATTTCATGGGAGCACAAAGCCATGGGGCGGGTAGGGTGCAGAGTGAGCAGCAGGAGTTGGCTCAGCCCCTGCAGTAAAATCACCCACCATTCCTGAACCCACACCAGAACATTGCTTAGCCTATGCCCTGGGCTGCAAACAAATGTGTGAGCTCTCTTATTGCATCCCAAAGCACTCCCTCTCCTGGCTAGTTTAAGTTCTTGGTGTTTTAATTATATTTTTGCAGTTTCCTTCTATCCCAGATAGCCACACCATCATTGTTGTGATGAATGGAAACAAGCATGCTCAAAGCTGTATGCTTTTTAATCAATATTTTAAGTCACTTCTACTTGCAAAAAAATTTTTGTTGTTGTTGTTGTCAAGAGTTAAGCCAGCAATCCATGATTATAATGGAAAGACTAACTATAATAACTGGGCATTGTATCACACTGAATAGCTTTCATTTACAAAAACAAGCAGCAATTCAGTGATATAGATGCTGGAGTTGCTTTCAAACACTTTCAGACCTGAGGGATAAATAAATATCTCAAAAGAATTGTGGATTATTTCACTTTCAATACCTACAACAAAGGAAGGAGCAGAAATGGTTGGGGTTTAAAAAAGCCTGGTACTTGGTTAGGGAAGGCATCCTGCACCACCTGGTAGAGTTGTGATGCAGAAGGGACAGACTGTGGCAATCTCCCAGCAGATCTCCCATTGTTGCACATGCTACATTCTTCTATAACAAGCCTTTGAAAAAGCAATTTTAAAAACTTCTGCAGAGAAGAGTTATGAGCAGCACTATGCTGTTATTTCCCTGGCAAACCCAGGTCTTTGATTTGGTATCCACTGTGGGCATTGGCCTTAAAGGCATTTTGTGCAGGCTCTACATTGGGGGTTGCCCCATGTTCTTGGTTTGTTCCATTTGTTCCAACCCCCTGCCCTGGACAGGGACCCCTTCCACTAGAACATGTTGTTCCAAGCTCCATCCAGGCTGGCCTTGAACACCTCCTGGAATTAAATGTGATCAACTCCTTCACCCCTGTGAAAGAGCAGATGGATGGCAGGGAATTTCAGGCAGCTGTGTTACCTCAGAGAGATGAATGTTGAGACCTACAGTGCAGCAGTTATGGCCCAGCACATTGTGTTTTCTACTGGCACATTCTTTCTTCTCAGTGATAAGACCCATAATATTTGGGATGAGGTTAAAATCCAACTCATTTTCTAATAGTTGCTACATACATAAAAACAGAGTGAGAGGGAAAAGAAAGGGGTTGGTTTTACTGAAGTGTTTAAGGGAATTTATACCAGGAGTGGGGAGATTCAGCAGATGAAAATGGAAACTGAAGTCTGAGAAGGTCCAGCTTAGCCAGCAGGTTGTCATAAACTTCTCTGAGAGATGAGGCTCAGCCCTGGCTGACGTGCAGCCACATCACTGTCACTGCCTGTTTCTGCTGCACTGCCTCACTGCCCTCAGCCCATATCAGCCATCCCCACACACCCACAGCAGCAGATTCCCTCCCCCAGAGCTTCCTCCATGGGCTGCAATGAGGAGGAAAGGCTGTGAAGCTCCAAGGGATGCATTGCATGAACAAAGCTCGCTACAACTAAATTAACCTCCATGTTGCTTAAATTAATGATGCTCTTGATGGTGACAAGCCAAGGTAAACTGGGAAGGTTCACCTTTCCTGAACAGGAGCTCACATTGTGATTTTTAGATCTGTGAACTGGAAAATTAATGTGAGGTTTTACAATCTCCTGTTGTACTTGGAAATGTAGGGCTTTGATATGCTTCTCAGAGATACATATTTTTAAAATTATACTTTGAAAGTATTGATTTCTTCAAAAGAACTCTTTATGTCATAATGATTTTTACTATACACTTTATGTAAGTATATAAATAATGTTTACAGAATGATAGGATATTTTATAATGTCATATATAGGCCAGTATTCCCCAAAAGCATCTTCAGAGCAGTGTGAAAATTGTTATTGCTATATGAGCTTTTCACTTGTACACATAAATCTACCTTCCAGGTGGGTTTTGCATCCCCTGATGGGGCTGCTGCGTTTAATTTCTTTCTCAGTCTCAATGTACCTTAATTTTAATTGGGAATAATAAATTATCATGGTAATTTGAATTATTCTCAGGCACAGGTTTACAAATAGCAGGAGGTAATCAACATTGTTTGTTACTCACACTGGAAAAAGGCCTGAGATGATGATGGTGTAAGGAAACTTGAAGAAAAGCGAATTATATGGTGCATGTGAATTAGAGAAGTGACAGCCAGGAAAAAAAAACCTATAAAAGCATCTGCTTTTTCCAAGGAAGATAAATGTGACACAGACACACAAACCAGAGAGGAAAATGACAAGCAGAAGCTTGCCTGTGTCCTCTATGGCTTACACGTGCTTTCTCTAATGGCTTCCTCTATGATTTTGTTCTTCCACTAGTGACTATTGCAATGACTATCAGTCCTAAATCTGATTTTAAAAAGCATTTTTCTATCTTAAATAGGGGGAAAAAAGGGAATATTTGTCCCGGTTGTTTCTGATCTATGCTTTCTTCTGGATTTCTAACATTAGTAATAATTTTTATCCTGCAAACATATGCACAGTTTAAGGACTTGGTATAAAAAAGAAAGGGCCAATAGCCCATTGTTAGTGATACCTAGTCTGTTATTCCACTATCTACTTAATGGTTTATAGCTCCACCTGTTCCCCTATTGTACCTTTTATTTCTGCTGCTACTGGACTAGAAGGGGAGGTAAACCTGTCAGCACTCTCCATTGGCTTTAGAACAACAGTTATGTTGGGTTTGCTTGCTTTTCTTACAGTTGTGCACACTCTGTACTGTTTTCAAGGAAATCTTTTCCCACCTCCTTTTACCCCTGTCATATATGCCCCAGCATTCACTGTTCACTTGATTCTTGCATGCAGAAAATGAGATATCTGCCTTGGTGTCTGCTAGACTGTGGGCTGCCAGTTTTCTTCTTCAAGGAATTTTCTAATGAACAGAGATGCAGGTGCTAGAAGAGCTTTGCTTGACTCCAGTTGCTGTCTCTTAGACCAGTCAGGATCTCCATAAAGGTTTGCTATTCTCACTATCTCCTGAGATAATCCACATTTAGCCTTTATCTTATGGAGGCAATTTTGTTGAGACTATCAATGGCTTTTTCAAAGTCGATAAAGTTAATGATGATGGGTGCACAATTCTCCTCTGAAACCTTCTTGTTTTCCTCTTAGCTGCTTCTGTGTCTCTGATTTCACCTGCGATAAAAATATCCTCTAACCAAGTTTTTCCTGATGCTGACAGTAAGTCTATGCTGCACCAATGGGTACAATCTGTCAGATTACAGTAATTTGGCAGTTTGGCAATTAAAGCCATTTTCCACTTGTTTGTTGCTTTCTTTCCTCTCTGGGTTTACTTGTGCTGATTTAACAGCCCCACAGTTGTTTTCCTACATCCTCTTTTTATGTGCTGTTTTGCCAGCCCGTAAATGGTTCCTGCTGCAGCCTCTGCCTTCCTGACTGTGAAGAAACTCTTGAAAATACTTTTCCTTCTTTACTAGTTCTTTATCCCAAATGTTGGCGTATAGCACAGAAAATCCTCCATTGGCAGTTTTTCCTTCATGTGCAACATTTTTAGTCTCTATATAAATTTTTTTTAGGATTTGTTTTGGTGGTATTTCTCAGCCTGGCATGGGAGGACATCAGGCCCAACAGGATGACCACTGCTGTGGCATCTTCCTCAACAGAACAGATTTAATTCTGCTGAACTAAGACAGAACAGGCAATAATCAAGGGGGGCAGGGTAAGAAAGGAAATCACAGAACCATAGAATGGTTTGGGTTGGGAGGAAACTTGAAAAATTACCCAAATCCAAACCCCTGCCAAGGGCAGGGACACCCATGGCCGTGTTGCTCCAAGCTCCCTCCAGCCTAGCCTGGAACACTTCCAGGGATGAGACATCCACAGCTTCTCTGGGTAACCTGTGCCAGGGCCTCATCACCATAAATTTCCTGCTTTCTGCATCAGCTCTTATTTGATTAACACATAAAAGAAAGAGACAGAAATAGGAGAAAGGTTTCCTGAGTACAGGGAGAAATACTCTCAGTGCAGTATTTTTGTCATACATCAAAAAAGCACAAGAAAATATTTCTGCCTTCTTGTCACTGCATGTTTTGCTTTCTTAACCTCATTTTCTTCATCCCTGGAATCCACACAAGGATGAATGTCACTCCTGTTATTCTGGAAAACCTTGTCCATCCTAAATAATGTTCTCATTTCTTAGGAGGCTGCTGAGTGCTGAGGCTTTTTCCTCCTCCCTCTGCTCCCTGACCATAGTTGTGACTGTCTCCTCTGGGTGTCTATGCTGCAGCACCAGTGATTCTCCCATTGATCTGAGATTTAGGCAAGTGATTATAGTCTTTCTGTCCAGGCTCAATGGTATGACTTTGTTCTATTGGATTTTTTTATTAATGTAAAGAAGTAACGTGGGTCCTTGTAAGTAGGATCCACACTTACGTATTCACTGACTATAAAACTGAGACCAGATCTTACCTCATTTGTGAATTACTACATGCCTGATGCTTCAAAGGATCAAAAACCACTCATAAAAGTCAAGTTGGAATTTCCTTCCTATTTTAGACTTGTACTAATATTACTTTAATTGCTGTTCTGGGGACCTGTGAATGCAAATGGGCAGTTAGACATTTTGGTGCTTATTAACACATGCTGATCTACTAATGTCATGCAAATTGTTAAATCTGTGTGGGAAGATTAGACAAATAGTAGCAGATGTATTTTTATATGCTGTGTTATGTGCTTGATTTTTTGAAAAACAAATGTCCCTAGTGGGAGAACTGCCATATTTGAAATTCCTTTTTTATTCTTTTCTGAATGCTTGACAAAGAATGTTTTGGTATATCTCTCACAGTAACTACATCAAGGATGACTTAGGATCACTGCTAGACAGGAATACAGGCTGGTTTGAACACAGAAACTTTGCTGGATCCAATTCTAAAATATGACCAGATTATATTTGGTCTGGGATGAAAAGTGAGAAAGGAAGCAATGCATCTATAAAACACTTGGCATGGAAGAGAGAGCAGTTTTGGAAACCGTAATTATAGGAATGACTTAAAAATCTGTACAGAGAGTATAAATTATAGAAGGAGAGGTGGCAGGACTGTGCAGAGTATCTTGATCACATAGAAATTATTGTTACTTATTATTTTGTTAACTTTTAAAACAAGTTCTTTCCCATGCCAAATTTTGGTCTTGCATTAGTAAGGTGACCAAGCTCCTGAGGAATTTAGAAGTTAATTGTAAACTTTTGTTTCACAGCTATGGATATAGACACACAGGCACACACCCATATAAATATCACATTTCCAACAGCTAAGGCACATATACAGAGAGAATTTCAGTAGCTTGACAAAAATCCTGGTAGAAATTTTCCAAAGCAAGAAAAAATATAATTTTTCTTCTGAAAAACATGTAGCATTCTGATATCTAGGCAGACACCTGTTTTGTTTGAAAACCAGACAAAAATATAGATGGTAAGTCCTTAGAACATTTGAAGCCCTGGCTTGTGGCAGCTGATCCGTGAGCAGGGAAGAGAGCTGCTTCTTTGTCCTTTGACTCAAGGGCTTTCTGCAGCAAGTGATGAGGGCTTAAATGTGACTGAGGATGAGATTTTGTCCAAAGTAGGTCAAGGGAAGAAAATCTTTCGTGTTTGCCCAGAGCCCATCTCATCCCTGGAACAGGAGAGACCAATGAGAACCACCAGCTTGTGGCCCAACAAACACAATTATTGTGCACTGTGTCTTCATTTGGATGCCACGCTCAGTTAATAACCAGATCCCCACCATACTTTTTTATTGCTTAGGTTGAAGGAGAAAGTAATTAAACTTAATAGGTATTGCCCTTGCTTTAAGGCCACTATACATTTTAAGCTGCCAGCAAAAGCAATTAATACTAATAGAAGTCATGATTCCTAAACAAAAACATTTGTATGCCAAGTAATCTACAGCATGTACTTTTGGGAAGTTTTTTTTTCATTCTTATGCATGCTTATGACCATAAACTTGCTGCTTCATAGGGTTCATTCTTTCTACAATTTTTAATGAATTTTCCTTTTTTTGTGTATCTCCAAATGTCACTTTTCCACTAAGGTTTCATAAGAGAATCTGTACGTTTACCATAATTTAAAATAAAAAACTATATATTAACAACTTTTAACTTGAATGCAAGCAGGAATTTAAAACATGTATTTTGAATTGCAAGTTCTAATAATGCTGGGTAAGCATTGGGCATAGCTAATTGACCATATGGCTCGTTGATATCCACATGGCAGAAGATTTGTATCATCATTAGAAACATGATGATGTCAACATATTAATGCAGCTCAGCAAAGAGGTGGGTACAGCCAGCTGAATTCCTCAAGGAAGCTCTCAGTACATGTTCAGATGTGGCTATATGATCTTTGACTCATGATAGACAAGATTTAACTTAGAATTAGTGTCTTGTTTTTCCATCATAAATCATTTTCTACTTACCTGCCAGACTTTGCTTGGTTGGCTACTGCATGGGAAAAGATCAATTTTTGCATAGAAAGAAGACAGAAATTGCTTCTAATTGTTTTCTGTGGCAGCCATTAAATCATCCAAGTGAAACCTTGGTATATTTCCATGAACAACCCATTGCAATACTTTAATGACCCAATTATTTCAGTTCTTGAAAAAATGAACAAGTAACATCAACTCTTGCCAGCTTCCCAAGGACAAAAAGCCAAGTACAACACGTATTGTCTGTTCTGTCAGAATGATGCCAAAATACCAGTCTGCTGGGTGCAGAACTCCCTGCAGAGCTTTGCTTGCTCGTGCTGAGCAGAAGAGAATTAGCACAGCATCAAGTTGTGCAGAGAGGAGAGGAGAACTCTTCTCTGCAGCTCTGAAGCTTAAAAGTTCTCAAGTGGCAAAATGTGAAACACCCACCTTGGGTTACAAACCTTTATCAGTGCCAGGGAGCTGTAGGTTTTCTTTTGAGATTGGGTTTATCCACCTTCCAAAATTAAATTGTCATTACACCTTTTCTTCAATGTCAAATGTTCCCTAATACCAAACATTCCTCTGTGTGTTTGCCACTATTCTGTGCTGCCCTTAGGCCAACTCAATGAGCTCAGCTCTAGGAGCTTTACACAGAAACAAAGATGTGCTTTATTTTTCTGCAACTGGGTACAATCTGAGTCCTTCTTGTAGTCTTTGGGTGTTTCTTGTAGTTTCTTCTCCAGGCCAACCTGGTCTAGTAGAAGGTGTCCCTGCCCACAAGAGGGTGTTGGAATGAGATGAGGTATAAGGTCCCTTCCAACGCAATCCATTTTGTGATTCATTGAGCTGTGGATCCTTCCATGTCCTTCTGGAAGTCTGAACTCAGAAACTGAGCACATTTCACAGCAGTTTTGCTAATGTTGCTTTAGGAGGCAATGTTACCAGTATGTCATGCTTCCTGCCTGTTGCAATTTTCAGAGAACTGGGTAAGGACTGTCAGTCCCTGCTGGAAAAAAAGCTTAGTGACAAATGCCCCTAATGTTGTTTTAGGTAATATGTTTTCTCTGTAAGGATATTGACCAAAAGGCCATTAAAAATGACTAGGCATCAAGAAGGTTAGTGAAGGAAAACAAAGATCTATTGATTTCTTGCTTTACAAATATGCTACTTATCCTGTTTAGCAGTAGCAGTTTTGCAGCAATATTTCTTGTAAGGGCAATTATCAAACTCGTGAAATTAGGTATGTGGCCAAGAAAATCCTATGGAGGTGTGTATGAGGAGAGGGAAGGAAGGCAGGAAGCAGTCCTGTGGCTGCTGAGGAGTGTGTCTTCTGTCTGGCTGTGTGGAAATCATTTCTCTCTGGAGGTGGTGCTGGGCTCCACTGTCTCCCTTTGATGTCTGAGTGCTGGATTCAGAGCTATTACTATGAAAGCCTCTGCTCAAAGGTTTGCAACAGTCTCCTCATTTAGCATGTAAGTGGATGTGTGTACATGCATACCTGTGCCCTCAGTCTTTAGAAAACAACAAACATGACTTTGAAGAAGACCCTTCCAAGCAGGACAAGATGCCATGTTTGTTTTGTTGTTTTCATTTAAGAGAGTCACAGTCTAGCCTGTTCTTGTTGTTGTCTTCCATCTCTTTTTTCCATAGACTAACAGTGAAGTTCAATTTAGGATTGTCTTTGCAGTACTCTCTCTTCTCTTCTCTTCTCTTCTCTTCTCTTCTCTTCTCTTCTCTTCTCTTCTCTTCTCTTCTCTTCTCTTCTCTTCTCTTCTCTTCTCTTCTCTTCTCTTCTCTTCTGCCTTTTGAACACTGAAACAGTTATGATAAAGATTTTATATGACTTCTTACTTCTCTTTTTTTTTTGTACTGAGCAAACAGATGGAATCAGAACACTCTCTCTAACATCACAAATCAATGAAACATGTAAAGGAAACTCCCAGAGGCTGCTCTAAGCAGAGTCCCATGAAAATCTCTCCAGACATGTTTCCAGAAATTTCAGAGCAAAGGAGATGAAAAGAATAATGAACTAGGTTGCTGGGATATACATCAGCCTAAAATCAGTGGAAGGTCATGGACATGATTTTGATTTGTTCAGGAGGTAAAAGCTCCCAAGAGAAAGTGACTGGAACATGAAATTCGTTCTGCTGGCAGGGTCCCACTGGCTCTGCCATCTGCCCCTGTGCCTGCTAACCCCCTCTCCAGCCTGGGGACAATCTGCCTCTCCGCTGCTCTTAAAATTTGTTTTCTCCTTAGGTGACCAATGTCTCTCAAATTCCTTTATAATGTAGTGTGAGCATTTCATTTTTAGACTTGTCTTTTTATTAAGTTGCTAATTAATTAGAGTTAATAATTCAGACCTTTCTTCTGTTTCTGCTCCTGGTGTCTGACAGGTTGTTTCATTGCCTCTTTTCCACTTTCTTGCTTTTCTGGGGTCTTCATCTCTCTGCCCTCCCTCCTTGACTTTTCCTCATAGCTTGAAAAATTTGACCCTGCTTTTAATATCTCTGCTGGCATTTCACTTAATGATCCTATTACAAATTCCTGAAGCCCTTTTCACTCAAGATTCTCAGGGCTCTACCTGTATCAATTAATTTCCAAACACCTTCATTTTATCATGCAGATTTTACATGTGGGTAAATTGGGGCATGGAAAAAGTCAGTGCTCAGCATCACAGCCAAAAGTAGCACAGCTTGAAAAGTGATGTGATCTTCAGCACTGCTGAGCATCTCTGACTGCTGCAGGCTTCACTTGTGGCTCTAGGTGGTGACATTCAAGATTTAATACTCTTGCACTTATCTGTTTCCTGTGTGTTGTCGGGAAGGAAGGATCTCTGTTGGTCTACACATTTGTAAAATGCATAGCTGAAGTTAGCATGCCATTAAACTGAGCTCAAAGATGAGCTAGAGTGCAGGGTAATATTTAAGCTCCTCAGATAAATATCAGTGTCCCAAGCATCCAGTGACATGAACATATAACATCAGGAAAGCCACTCTTATAATTTTTGTCTCTTGTGCTTTATCTTTTTCAAACACATTTATCATGAACGTATTTATCATGACAGAGGTGAAATTTGCCACCTCAGTACCAAATTCTTTAATGGCTTTTTCATGTGACCAACACGGCAAAGGTCTTGTTTTGATGTACAACAAGATGGACTTATAAACATAAATGCCTTCATCCTGACTCTTACTTATTCTTTTAGATTGAATTAATGAGTTTTCATGTCAATACAAATTAGATAAATAGCTGGAAGAACTTGTTAGCTTGTTTCTGGTGGTTTGGATTTTTTAGTTTACTAGAATTGATTAGGCACTTGTTGACAAAGACAAGGGAAAGAAAAAATCCATCACAATTATGCACATTTTGCTGCAAGGCTTGAAAGGGCAATTTGGAAATCAAATGATAAAATAGTTAAACAGTTATATTAAAAAATTGTAAAGAAACAAAATTCCTGCATTTAAATTGTCAGGCAAGTGTTTATGCATTTGCTCTATATATGTCATCAAATAAACAACAAAAATTCTTCATGTCCTAAAATGTCCAGCTGATATCTGAAGATAACATGAGGGATTCTCCTCAAATCTGTGCTGGACCAAGCATGGCTTGGTGATGGGAAGAGGCTTGAATGGAATTCCAAGCTATTCCCTCCCTCCCTGCTTGTAGTCAGTGACAAAGCTCATGGTCAGGTCAACAGTGGCAGGTGAGGGGCACTGAGAAGATCCCCACAGAGGGCAAGAGGTGAGCAGGGAACCAGCACAGAGCTGGTGATTCTGGATGCTGTGGAGAAGGAAAAAAGAGCAATAGTTTTTCCTTCTCATTTAAAAATAGAAAAATATGGACAGCCAGCCAACTTTATTCTCACACTTTGAGATAACAACTTATTTGCAAATAGTCAGCAACTGCCTATTAAAAACTAATATGCAGCAAATCTGGTCACAGTGTGGCACCCAGTTAACGAGCTCATTCACCAGAGGTTTTGTGTTGTGGTCAGGGAAAACGCTCCTCAATTAGGACTTTTCTGCAGGAGGAGAAGGAAGTTCATGAAAATTAATTTGTCTCTCTGATCATTACCTCTTCTGACCATTTATAGTGCATGGCACTCTCCCACTGATGGCATGTTTTTCTCCTGACCTTTCTCTAGCTTGACCTTTCTCCAGCTCCTTCTGTGGAACTTCTCCCTGTGTTTCAAAGCTTCTTTTCAAGGTCTAACAAGGAGGGTGGCAGGATCTGAGCCAAACCCTCTGGTTGGAATCACTCAATGGAAAAGACATGTGCCCGTTCATGCATATTTGATACATCACTTCTAAAAATAAGAGGACTTTTTAAAATCAAAGGACAACAGATTTTCCATTTTAAGTCAGAAATAAGTCAGGTGGCTCTGCTATGCTGAGCTGTGGTCATACACCCTTTTCTGCAGGGTTCAATTCCAAAACAATATCTACAGAAAAGGAGGGTAGATGTTGGTTTTCAGCTTGTTGTGGGAATTTTTCTTTTTCTTTTTTTTTTTTTTTTCAGGATGTTGGGGGTAGCCTGAAGGGAACAATGGGTTTTCCAAGTCCTATAAGATAAAGTTGGAGGACACAGCAGAGCCCTGGAAAATAAATATAAAATTTCTATACAAAACATAAAATTTCACATCTTTCAGGAGCAGAGCAAGGGCCTCCTCTGCAAGAGCAGGTTTTCTTCCCCAGGCTGCTCTGAGTCTTTGTCTCTGGGAGCTTCAGGCAGTGACAGGGGCTCCTCTGTGCTGTTCCAGGCAGATGCCTTCATGTCTGCAGGTCGTTGTGCTGCCCCACCACAGCTTGCTGCTGAGCTACAGGAGACACAATAATTAAAAGAATTTATCTCCTCTTCCCACGATCCTGCCTACCACAGCAGAAAAACATTCCTAATAAAATAATCTAAATGGAATGGGAAGGAAAGGGAAAGCTGTATGCATTCAGGGTTACTCCTCAGGGATTGCTCTTTTTTGGGGTGAAAGGGAGCTTTGCCAGCCTGAACATCAGAAACTCAGGCTGAAACTCTGAGTTAAAATGAATTCATAAAGCAAGCTGAATTAGGGCTGGCTCTGGCATTCCCACCATGTAGGAAGGGCACTGTGTCACTGTGTTTTTTCCTCTCTCTGCATGTATTTGTGCCCTTTTATTTTTCCCGCAATTGTAGAGTGAGGTTTTCTCTCTATTTTCCCCTCAATTCATAGAGATCTTGTAATTTATCTCAGGCCCCATAAAGGCACTTTTTCATGCTTTCTGACCCTATAATGATGGTTTCTGATATGCAGGAGCTACTTTCTATCTGCTGCTGTACTCTGCTGCTCGTGAAAGGATTGATGCTGTTCATTTTTCTGCCACACTCCACCATAAGGAGAAGCGATGGAAGGGGTTTCTTCCTGAGACACAGCTCCTGATTTCTTAATAGGAGAGCAATAAATACAATGTCTTCCAGGCATTAAGAGAAAGGGAAGAGAAAGCCAGAGCAGCATCTTTCCCCCATCTGTTAGTGTGTTTTCTTGTTCTGAATTCTCTTTACCTGCACAAAGGGCTGAGTTGTGCCTTTGTGTGCACAAAAAATAAATGCAGATAATTCTGTTAACTTTAGTTTTTTTGTTTGGTTGTTTTTTTGTTTTTTGGTTTTTTTGTTTGTTTGTTTGTTTTGCATTTGGCATACTTTGTCTGAACTCTTAGTTAAGCCTCTGTTCTTGGTTATTCCATTGTAGTTTTGAATAGACTCAATTTAAAAAATCCGTTTATAGTGGCTGGCTGCAGCAGCAGCATTGAGTGCAATCCTGGAATGACTGGTGCACAGTTTAGAAGGTTGCTAGAGAGGGCTGTAAATTATGTCATGTGTGGGTCATCAATTATATAGATAAAACTGTGAAGGAGAGTGGTTTGTCAGAAAAGATAAGAAAAGAGGGACTGAACCTAGATATATTTTCTGTGCTGATAATCTGGTCGTTTTTAGAAGTGAGAGGAGTCACTTGTAGAAGCCACTTAATAAATTTAATGACTATTGGAAGGGACAGGATAAAAAAAGAGCAAGGATAAAATGTTAAGTGTGCTTGCAATTGCAAAATCAGTGCCACTTTTCTTTGAGTTTGCTAATGACTGTAGGTGTTGTCTGGAAGTAAAGCAGGGGTTGAAGAGGAAGTGGTTCCCCTGCTCTGACAGAAGGAGAAGGGGCCCTGTTTTCAGGGATTTTGGCAGGGGTTTGGGTGTCACTCGAGCTCCCAGGCTCATCAGGTGTAACCTCAAGTGATTACACTGAACGTGTGACAAGATCAAGCACATAACCCCCAGGGTTATGTGTAAAATGGCACAATAAAAATGGAGACATTTTTATCATTTTTCCTCTCTGTTCCAAATGGAAGTAGGAAGGAAGAAGAGGAAGGCAATTTACACATCCAAAAAAAAAATAAATAAAATACACAGAAACCTTTTGAAGTATTGAAGTGAGCATGGTCTGGAATTATTGGCATTTTTCTTCTTCCTTCACCCAGATATTCATCTTACCCTGTGCCCCTCCACAATGGGGAGGTGTGGGGCAGAGCCTTCAATCCTCAAATGCAGCTTCAAGGAGAGGGAAGAACAAATACCTCCTTCTGCCTTGTTGTCTTACTGGGATTTTTCTAGAGCAGGAGACAGAATGAGTTCCCATGTGTCAATGACAGAAAGTCCTCAGAGCTGTATTAGAGAAGGGCCCTGGGCAGGGAATAGATGACAAATTTATACAAACCCTGCTTTTAGTAATACCCTTGAGTTTGCTTTTGCAAGTGACCTAAACCACTCAGTCCCCACATGGGGGGGTTTTCCTTTGTTGCTCTACAGCTTTTGGCGAGGTGAAAGTACTTCAGGAAAAGATTAAGAGGGATATAATCTCCAAAAGAAAATAAAAATTGGGAACTGGAAGGAGGAAATGGGGAAGGCTGAAATACACAGTTGTCTTTTCAGTTTTAGTAGGCTTCTTGTCCAGTCACTTAATGGTTCCATTTCTGATGGAAATAAATTGTAAAACTCAAAGCCCATGGATGGGATTCATGGGGTGTTTCACCAAAGCCCTTTGCCTTAAAATTAAATAACCTCCTTCCAACACCATCCTAATAACTATAAAAAATAAAGAACTTTGTGGCTTTATTTGCCAAAAGATAGCGATATGCAAGCATAGAAAATTTTACAGAATGAAAATTAGAGGTTGCCACTGCATTTCAACCACTGCCACCTCTGCTCTGTCCAGGAGGGAGGACACTGTCACCATCCAGGGCTGAATTGCATCGTTGTCACCAGGGTGCTCTCTGAAACCATTCAGCATAAAAAGCTTTGCCAGCTCCCATGTCTAAGGGAAGACTTCCATTGGCAGTTTTTCATTAACAGCAAATGTGTTTGAGAAAATTCACTTCTGCTGCAAATCTGCATGACTCTGTTGAAATTATATCAAGTTACATCCTCAGTCAATGTGATTATTATTTGATTTTATAAATTGTATCAAGACAGTATTTTTTTAATATTAAACACAAGCATTTCCCTTCTCTGTACCTTATTGCTGACAGAAGGCTCTCATACAGCAGAGTTTACCTTTCATTTGTTCCTGTGTAATAACCATTAGGTCTGCTGAGAAATACCACGTTTCTTATGCAATGTCAACACCTACTTCCATTTACTCTTTCTCTTCAGAAAACACAGCATGAATCCCAGATGCTGCAGCATTCTGGTGTCCTTGACCCACTGGATTGTTAAGAGAAAGTAATTAAAGGGAATAAATTGATGACTTTTTAAGGCTGGTAAAACATACAGCTTTTTGCTTTCCTTGTTCCTGTAGCAGTGGTGAAGTTCATTAGGCAAGGGAGGTTGAAGGATTGCCAGGGGGGTCACAGACTCGCTGTTGGTACTTCCCAAAGGCCAGAAGTCTGGATAAGTTTAGGAATGCTTAGTTTCATATTTTAAATTTACTTTTTATAGTTTGAATCAAACAGACTTCAGAGATTTTCTGTGTTACTAAATAATTTTCTCTGTTTGGAGAGAAGATAGGCAAGGTTAAACAGGAGGATCCCATCTAACATTTTTTTTTATCCAGATGTTTACCAACTTTTTATGTTTACCAACTGAATCTGCCAGCAATTTGTTGTCATTTTTAACTCCTATCTTTAGATAAAAGTCCACAGTATTTTTTGTGGAATGTATCAAAGTCATGAGATGCATTTCAGACACTTGAATAATTCAGGCACTGATGCATGCTACAGCTCATATTTCCATGATAAAATAACACAGACGTTATGCTCAGAGTTTTAAATTTTTTATTCCCATATGTTAATACAACAGTGATTCTGAAAAACTCTTTCAGTCTCCTGTAGTGAGATCTCCAGTACTCTTCAAAGTTTTCACAGTAATCGTCTGCCACGTCTGCAAATAAATCTGATGCAAACATATGGTTTGGGGGTTTCTTTCAAAAGATACTCTTGCTTCAAGTTAGACTGATAACAGGTACAAGATAACTTCCAGAAGCTGAAAAACACAATTTCACCTAGAATTAATGTTTCTGGTTTTGGTATCTTCCTTTATTTTATCTTTTGTTAAATAAATAAATAGAGCAGGGGCTCACAACCAACCATTTTGAACTTTGAAATTGCTATATGAGATCTGGGAAATTTTATTGGACTCCCAAAAAAGCATTAAATCATTTATGTCCTTTCCATCACAAGAGTTACACAAAACAACCAGAAAAACTCTAATAAGCAGTCTTTTTTTAATGTGCTGAAGTGGATTTGTGCCTTCAGATTTCTTACTCACAGGTCCTTTAGGCTGCTGCTCCTCTGGCTCGATGGTGCTCAGCTGAACAAGCTTGGAGTGCAGCTGCTGCCAGGAGGACATCAGGGAGATAGCAGTGGAAAATATGAGCTTCCTTGTGAAAATGGGAGCTGCAAAGGTGGAGGGTACAAGGGATATCAGGGGCTCATATTAGAACTGAAATAATTTGTAAAAGTTATTGAATGAGGGAAAAGAAGGTTATTTGGGACTTTGTCTTAGGTTGGAGGGGTTTGTTGCCCCTCTAATGTGCCATGCTGGGAAGCTTGGGAAGTGAAGCAGAGAGAGCAATTTCCAGAGGCAGAGGAGCTAAGGGGAGTCCTGGTGATTTTTGTCTAGTGAGAGGCTGCATGACTCAAATAAGCCGTGAGAACTGCCAAATACCAGGTGACAGTGAACAAAACTCAGTGGTGTGCATACAGAGACTGGGGAAACCAGGGGCTGGGGGTATGTATGACCGAGAAATTGCCCCCTTTACCTGGGGGTTACATCTGGGAAGTTGCTTGCTTTATGTAGGGGCTATGGGTGGAGCAGGATGCTGTGGGAACTCCTTTCTGCCTTGCCATACTGGTGGCAGGAACAGTGGGTTCAGTTCTCCTTCACGGCTGTATCTTCTTGTCCCACAAAGGGCTTCACCTGGCACACGCAGCTCTGGGCAAAGACCTGCTGTTTGTTTGGCTGGGATGTGCTGCTGAGACTTCAGAGGTGGATTGTGGGCAGTTGACTCTCTGCAGAATGCTCCCTCTTGCATGTTAGAGATCTCCTATTGCAACCCCCTAACTCTGCAGAAACGTGGCACTTCTGACCCTGACCTCCTGCCATGAGTGCACAGGGAGGGTCTTGGAGCTCACAACAGGTGATTTGTCAGAACATGTCATAGAATAAGAATGGAGACATGAGTGCACAGGGAGGGTCTTGGAGCTCAGTGAGAACAGGGACAACAGGTGATTTGCCAGAACATGTCATAGAATAAGAATGGAGGCTTTCACTTGTAAATATTTTGCGCAGTGAATTAATATTGCAGATATGTCTATTATAAAACTAACTACAGCCATGGAGGAGAGCACTGCTAGAGCTGACCAGCAGATATTCAACCTGACCTAACACTGATCAAAGAGGGTTTAAACTTTGGTGTATAAACTAAAGCAGTTGATGTGTAGGCACTTGATTAAGCAACACTTGGGTACATAGGTTAACTTAACAGGTGTTTGAGGAGGGAGACCTGTGCAACTTGCTCCAAAGTCACTCCCTAAGTCAGCCAGGAAATTCAGACCAGACCCCAAGAGTCTTCTTCACCCGGCCCAAGCAATGTCATTTACACCCTGCTTGGGACTTGCTCTAAATTACGTGTAAGAAATCTTATATTTATATTGTACCATTTATGTTTTTAATATGATTTAAAAGCTGGAATGTTATTTCCACTGAAGAGTGGGGTTGAAAAGTCCCTTGAGCACTGAAGCAGTTAACTTTCAACAAAATTTATGTCCTGAAGAAGTACCAAATTGCGTCAATTTAATTCCCAGGTCACTGGATTTCTCCTGGTTCAACCAAAGTAGCACAGAGTGTGTTTTTAGAATTTTCTCTAGTTCATTTGTTCATTAGTTTATTTTGGATTTGAGCCCACAGAAATCCCTCTGGAATATGAACACTGCACAGCTTTTTATATTAAAATTCTGCTCTTTTTAGGACAGGTAAAATGAAGCCATTAATCACGTACCTTAGGACACATCAGTAAATGTAATATTTAATATGCACATCTTCCTATGCAATTACATTGAAAATTATGTGTACTTAAAGACCCTCGTAAAACTGGTGGAGGAGAGAGTTGCTTTATGCCAGTAGGACATGGTAGGACATAAATACTTTGAAGTGAAATCCCGAGCAGACTACAGATGTAGTGCAATGGGCTTATTTCCTGGGAGGATCAGTGGCCATTAACCCAAATTGCAGAGTTTGTTCTGTACTCCCCAGAGCTGCTGTATTAATGCACCTTTTGGGTTACCACCTCAGGTACTCCTGGGGCTGGCTGGGAGGTGCACAACTTGTCCTTCAGCTGCTTAATGCTGTTTAAAGAGTTGCTTCAGGCACAGCACATTAAAGAAGCTCTCATCTAGGACAAGAGGTAATGACTTCACACTGACAGAGGGCAGGTTCAGGTTGGGTGCTGGGAAGAAATCTGCACTGTGAGGGGGCACTCGGGCTGCCCAGAGAAGCTGTGGCTGCCCCATCCCTCGAAGTGTTCAAGGCCAGGTTGGGCAGGGCCCTGAGAAAAACCTGGAATAGTGGCTTGTAGCTACCTGCAAGTCCCTGCCCACAGCAGGAGACTGGAATGAGATGATCTTTGAGGCCCCTTTCAAACCAAACCATCCTGTGATTCAGTCTATAAAGCACCATCACACATACACCCATTAATTTATCTCCTCTTTCTGGCTCTCTGGCTCCATTTTCCAAGTCATCCTCTGAATGGACCAAGGATAGAGAAGCATGTGTGTTTCAGAAACATGTATGAATGCACATTTGAAAGCCAGGTGGGATCTTTATCTTCTTGCTCTTTATACTTTCTTTTTTCGCCTCTTCCACAGTAGCAGAAATATTGGAGAAAGAAATAACACCTGTCATGACCACATGCAACCTGCCTGGGTATCCCTCACATTGTAGGAAATATAAATGTATAAGGAAAAACACCTGCCTGTACTGTGTTTATTTCCAGTGGGCAGTGATGCATTTCAGCCAGCCCTAATAAGTGTCTGGACTGGTGGGATCTCATTGCTACTTTTTCTGTCACTAGGAAATTTAGGGAGCTCTAACTTAAACCAAGCTATCTTTCGTTTCACAGCAAAAAATCTGCAGTCATATTTCAGTAAGGAAAGCATTTTAGGTTAAATGTTTAAGGAAAAAGGAAAGCCTTTTCATCCATTTCTGTTGCATCTTTTGGAACAGTCTCAAGTCAAGGCTTCAGACACTTTTCTAGCAATGAAAGCTTGTAAAGACTGTGCCTCATTCTCTAATTTTTTCCTTTCTGTTTCATCCCCTAACACTGAATGTTAAGTGATGGAATTACTAAATTGGAGTGTTGGGACCCTGTCTATGAGTTTTGTGGTATTTTTGCAGTAAACCAGTAAATTGACATGGGGGTTCACAGGTATGGCTTGATGGAACAAGTGACCGAAGAATCTGACAGTCAGATCTTCAGGAGTTTTACAGGATGTTCTTGTGGCCAAGGACAGATCTTATAAAAATAGAAAGGATGAATGTAATTGAGGTCTCAAAGACAAACAGAGAATTACTGCTCTATTAAGTATTAAAATTCCTGCTCTCTATCTAGTCTATACAGAGGTTTGGATGTGTATTTAGGTTAGATTTTCACATTTGAATTTCTAATTTTGAATATATTTTGGAGCACTCAGGGAACACTGAAACCCATGGGACAGCTCAGTGTGGACTAAATCCTACAGGCCCACATATAGTGATGAGAAGCCATGAAAAGATGTTTTAATAGAGGAGGTCTTGGATTAGGATTTGTAGACTACATTTTTAGCTCAGCCACACACCTCATGTCCAGTCAGTCTGTTCCCTTTTTGCTAAAATAGGATGGATGTTTCCATTTGTCAGGAGTGGTATTAAGAGAACAAATCCAATAACTGTGAGTACCTTAGATGCTGGTGATACAAAATTCCCAGCTGTTTGTGCAGAGAGTTGAGGTCACCAAAACCAAAAAGTTTTCACCTTCTGTTTTTAATTTCACAAAAAAGGAGTACTCAAATGATACTCTAAACAGGAAAACAATTATATTGTCTGTTTTTCAAGCTCTCTTTTAATTTTACTTTTTTTTTTTTTCCCCCAGACTTCATATATAGAAAAATCCCCAATGGAACTATCCAATATCTGTTATTTTTTGAAAGTATATCTTGTTTGGCAGGTGTGTGTAAAAACATTGATGTTGTGGAAGGTGTAAAGATTACTTTCTCTGCCTGAGCTGGCTGATGCTCTACATCCACCTGAGCCTCACTCAAGTGGCTGTGATGAGGTGAGGAGGCAGCTGTGTTCTGCTTGGCTTTGGGAACAAAACCCACTTCCCTGGGTGCCTCCCAGTTGTTTAGTATTTGAGGTTGTCTCCACAGGGCTCTGATTTTTCAGCATTACTCTTAATCCTTAAGTAACTTTTCGTGCATTTTCAACTCTGCTATCTTATTTTCTACATGTTAATGAAACATGGGCTGTTTGTTACAGTTCCCTAATCAAACTTCAGAACATCTGTGTGTTTAATGAGCAGTACTGCCAGTCTTAACTATTCAGGATGGCTGGATGATGAAAACATTTAACTTTCTGATTAAGGTATATACAAGTCAGAGCTGTGCTTCAGCAGGGTGGAATTAAATCCAAGTAGTCTATAGTTTTCCCAGACAACAATAAACTTCTCTTAGTTTTTAAATGTACATCTCGAACAGAGAAAGTTGAGGCAACCAAAAACTAGTCACAGTCAAGGAACTGGCTTTAAAATTAATGATCAGCCTTGTACAGAGAGCTGTACACGATAGAAGATGGTTGGGAAATGGAGGTTTAATTCAAGTGGAGGATCTGGTACTTGTGACCATCTTATGGTTTCTTAATTTTACTTCTTTTATAACCTGCCACAAATCTTTTGAATTTGTGATGCTCCAGGTGGTCCTGAGCTGGCATCCCAGCTATGGGATAGTGACTGTGGCTGGGTGCATGACCTGGACTGCTGACCTGGCCTGCCTGGGCTGGCCAGGAGAGCCAGAACTATAAAAGATGAGATGGTATCATTCCTGAGAAATTGCAGAAAGAAAAGATGAAATCAGTGGTGAAAGGCAGTTGTGATATTGAACATGAATTTTCCTGTATCAAGCAGCTGCATTGCCTGTTGCATGGTAGGAGAGTGATCTCAAGGGTCTTTCCAACCTCTATAAGTCTATATAAACACACGAAAATCAAACAATATTAAAGAAAAAGTAAGAGAAATGCACTATATTTTTACTAGCACTTGGAGAATTCTAGATTAAAAGAAAAAAACAAAATAAGCATCTTCTAGAGTGTGCTGTTTCCTGAGAGACATCTATAACCTGTTGACCCCAAAAAAACATCCTCAGCATCTTCTGGCTTTGCTTTGATGATTTCCCCATACTAACTCAACACTGAGAAAAGAGCAATTAACAAGAGTTGTGGTTGAAGAAGTTCAGATTTATGGAGGACACCTGACTAGCACAGCCCCAAACCTGCTCTTCATTTTCAAGAATGATGCCATTCTCTCTGCAGTTACTGCTAAACAGTGCTGCCAATAGGAGTTAATTCCAGATGTGAAGGACTGTCCTAACTCTAAGAGATGAAAGATTACTGCAGAACCTCATAGGGTTTAAATTGAGGAAGTTTTAGTTGCAGAAAATCTCTTGATGACTGGCATCAAGTAACATGTGCTCTTGGAGTTGTCAGTAAGAGGCACCCGAGCTCCCTTTTGGGAATATTCTGCAAAGCTCCATTTTGATGAGGAGCTCCAGTTGTTGAGATGACTGGCATCAAGTAACATGTGCTCTTGGAGTTGTCAGTAAGAGGTACCCGAGCTCCCTTTGGGAATATTCTGCAAAGCTCCATATTGATGAGGAGCTCCAGTTGTTGGTGAGGAGAAGGGGTAGCTCTTTTGATTAAAATGGTTAAAGTAATCTTCTGATACAGACATTTCTTATTTGATATAAGTCCTTCTGCGATTATTTTAAGAGCAACTATTTATTGGACTGCTGGGATTTGGTACTTTAGGGATTGCAGTGCTTGAACCCAGACCTCCTGTATTGCAGGGAGGGTGGTAATCACCATGCCACAGTGTGGATATTGCCCCCTTTTCTGTCTCTATTCCTCTTTCTCCTGCTTCTCTCAAAGTGTCTTATTTCAATTATAATGCAAATGAAAATCCATTTCCATTTAATAAATGAATCTTTGTTTTCCAGCCAGTTCTAATCAAAAGCACAAGCCAGGCTCTGTTTCTGTACTTCTCTTTGGAGCTGATTTCAGTTGTTTTTAAGGCAACTTGCTGCCATTGCAAAGAACCCTCAAAGTGCTGGATATTTCAAACACCATTTTAACTTGCTGGAAGACCAGAGGGTTTGAAAGGCTTTAGCAGTTTTATTCAGTCCTTCTGTGGTTGAATTATGTGCCCTTGAATTACACATTTACCATAGACCCGCACTAAAAATATGAGATGTTTCTTGGATTTTCTCCAGAGATTTCACTCACTAGGAATACTAAGTTTCCTGTATATACCTCTGAGTTCTCTCTTTTGTCTTCCTATATGTTTACTCTTGTCTGCAGTTTTGCCACTATTCAAGTTTATGTCAGCTGCTGACACCATGACTTTTCCAGGTTTGAGGAGAGGAAGCAGTGTTGGTTTCCCTCCCAGCCCCACCATGTTGATGCACAGTTAAGCAAAGCTAAAACAAGAAATTATTTCAGAGAAGCACGTTGGAAAACATGGCAAGAAGTAGGCAGCTCAGCCCCTCAGTTCCCTCCAGCGATGGAGTGACAGTTTCAACAGTGAACTTAATCCCTGCTTAATCCAATCTTCCCAAGTTAAATATTTCTTTGATCTTCAAAGAGAAAAGTATGTCATTTCCTCAAATTCTTTATGTCAGAGGAAAATATTATCTGGAGATGAAGCCCCTCATGTCAGAAGGCCTCCATCACCTATTGTTGCATTTTCCATCTTCCTTCTGTGGCCAGCTTTTCTCACCCTCTTCCTTTTGTCAGTGTCCACCTGGAAGAAGCTGCTCCAACAGATCTGTTATATAGAAATACTGGTAGTTAATCTATGGCAAACAGTGGTGCTGAAGTCATTCTGTGCTGTGAACTAGGCCAAAACCTAGAAGTACTCGAGTGTTCCCAGGTCAGCCATACCCAGGGAGCTGTGGAAATGATGCTGTGTTGTTCACCAGGGGCTTATTTTGCCAGATTTATTTTCTTTTTCCCATCTTGCTGCCATGATTGTGGAAATTATGTTGAGGGAGCAGGAACACTGCTTTCTGGTCATGAAAGGTTGGGTCTGCTCCTAAAAGCTGAATGGAAAAAACCTCCCCAGCACTTACTACTTCTATTACAGGTCTAGAATTAAAAATAAGGAGGAACCAGAATAATATTCTGCCTTCTGTTGGAGTCAAGTATTTTATTTATTGAAAAAAAAAATTAAAATGTGATAATAAGATGCTTAGGATTTGGGGTTTTTTTTCATGAATAATCTGCTCTACCATAGGCAGCTGCATTTTGTATTGAACATACAATCTTACAGATGAAAATGAACCCTGTATTTACCACATCTGACTGAACCATCTTCATGTTCATGGCATTGATATGGTCTTGACCTCAGACTGCAGGCTGGAGTTTGCTATTTAGAGGCATGTCAGTACAGTGACATTTAGATTTGACTTGCTTTGGTCATTCTGTGCCCTTTATTGATCAAACCTGCTGTACTGTGGATAGGTTAGTCTCCTAAGCTGTATATTGTATTAATACTAGTGATAAGAGAGCATCCGTGGGTGCTATTACTGATATACATCTTTAGTCCATTAAAATGCAAATTTTAAGGTGTGCAGCAGTAGAAATCTCTGCAACTTAAAGCACCGAAAAGCCTGGCTAATTATGACTCCAACTATTTTTCAGATAAGTGAGCAGTAAGTCATTATAAAATTCGTAATGTGAATCCTTTTATTTCCCTTGTCCCCTGACTATTGAGCTGCAGATAATCTCATAAGGCAGTCTCAGTTTCCAGAATGAATGCCCAAGGGTTTATTCATTATTCTAAATTTGAAAGCAAATAGAGCTACGAGAACCAACCCATAGTTCCTATTATTTGTCTAAAGCTACACAAATACACGCAGCCCCAAGATGTGTAATTTATATCAACAAGACCAAAGATCAAGGATTTTCTTATCATGTAACTATCAGATGCCTCTTCAGTTTGCAGAGATGATTTTTGGGCAGTCCTGTTTCTGGTATTTTCTATTTCAAGGCTCCGCAAGTACTTAGAGATTTATGCCATTAAATATGACTTAAGGACAGATCTGGCCTCTTTGCCAGCACAATGCTGCCCTTAGAGGACAGATATTTCAAAAGTTGCCTCAAACCCTTTCATACAAAAGTATCCCATGGTCTCCCAGGAAATTCCTCCCCTGAGCACTTAACTCTGGTGAGCCATTGCACCACTGCAAACATGCCAGCAAAAGAATGTGTTTTTATCATAATACACTCAGAAATTTCCAGGATCATTTGTGCAATGGCATTTAGGTATGCTTGAGCCTGAACGTCAATTTTTATGTGTGTGAATACTCAGCAGGCAAAGTGTGCTATAGATTTCACTCCATCTGAATTTACTTTTCCACTGAAGCATCTCTTGATCTGGTTGTCTGGTATTTTTATAGTTATTCCTGTTTGAACACAGATGGCCCCATTGTGTTGCAGACTACAGAATGAATGCAGTTGCTGTGATTAAATAAAGATACAGGAACAATTCAACCTTCCACTTCACACTTATGATCTTCCCCTTTAAAATGACATTTATGATGACCATTTTTCTCGTTTTCCCAGGTTTCAACTCTTTTGGCCAGGCGATTAACTGTGTATGTGTTAAGTCAAACATAAGCCCTTGGCAATATGGCAGAGCGGCTTTGTAATAAAGCAGGTCTCAGTATTTGCTCCAAACTGAAAACTTTTCTTTGAGTTAAAGTTTAGTTAACTTTCCTCATGTCGATTTTTCTTTGACTCTATTTGAAGAGTCCACCTCCAGCTGGCTTTTGAGACGCAACCAAGATCTTTGAAAGATCAGCAGCTACATTAAAGGAAGAACAGAGAGCAGTGCCAATACAGCAGGTTAAACAGGAAAGTCAATGTCAGGGGCTTTAATTACAAAAATGACACTGTATGGCTGCACTGATGTACTTTGTGATAGTTATATGCAGCGCTGGAGAAAGGCAAACCAGATAACCTCTGCATAGGGTGCAAACAGGGAGAGATTTATAAATGGCGCTTATTGTTCCTGCTCCTGCTGACTTTAGGGCACAGAAGGAAGCAGTCCTGAACCCCTTTTCAGTGGGGACAGAGGATCATCTATCATCAGTGTGGGTTTGGGGTCCTCTCCCACAAAAATATTCCCTGCCACTGGGACTCAGTGAGAGCTGGAAGGCAGCAGGCAAGTGCTCCTCAGCCACAAAACATTTGAACTCCTCTCAAAAGGCAAATTCAGTTCGATGGTCTTGGAAAAGGGGCTCTTTAGCTCATTTGAGGGATGGGGGACTGGAGGGAAAAAAGAGTTTCTCTGTTAAAAAATATGTTCTGGTTTTGAAGCATTTTCTAAATGTAATTGGACAAGTGCAGCTCCCTCAGCAACTGCTGCTGGAGACTTTACAAGCAGAGGACTAAACATTTTTATGCAAGATCCCCTTCCATGCACATAGCTGCTGGCCCACCTGCAGGGCCCTCTGTCCTGGCTTCCAGGGTATCTTATGTAATGGGAATTTTTACTTTTAAGCTATAAAGTAACAGAGTAGAAGTCTGGGCTGGAAATGCTTTTGCAAATTAAAAAATCAAGGTTGGGGGGAAAACCCATTCAGACCTCAATGCTTCTCACGCATGGGTGAGTTCCACGTGGCCACTGCCCGGAGCCTTTGCCTGCAGGAGTGTGTGGGCTGGTACCAGTTCAGGATCTCTCCCTCCACTGGTTTTGGGAGCATTTGACTTTCAGATTTGAAGTGCCTGGCTGGAGTCCTGCTTTCTGAGACAAGCCTTTGGCATGGAGTCGTTCTGGGGTGTGGGTGGCATTTCTCTTCGTGTTAAGCTATAGTGGAAAGGAGACAAGCTAATGCAGACAAAATTGGCTTTTTCTGCCCCTGGCCACTTCAGATCAATGAGAAGATCTATGGAAACCCTCAGCCTGGAGAAAATAAAGAAAAAACAAAGGGAGAAAAGAAAACCTTTCTCCTGAGTGATTGTTTAAATCCCTTTGACAGCCTTGGAAATGGAATTTCACTTTCTCCTCCACAATTCCAGACCAGATTGTTTACTCTTATCTGCAAGCTTGTCTTCACTAGTTTTTCACATTCAGTTAATTGATTGATTCCCACAAGATTGTTAGTTACCACAATGGCAAATCTGCCTGGGTGCTCCCCTCACATTTGTGGCAGTGCTGTTACCCTGAGCCACACCTCTATGTTAACTCTGAAGTATTTGCATAGAAAAACCTGCAACATCTTTCTGCCTGGTTGTCTGTGTCTGTATGATATCCACAAACAATCTCTAGATGTAACAAATATTGGGCCAGATTTGTGGCAGAGGAGGTAAAGGTGACCTTTCCTATTAAATAAGGTCCCTGTAATTTTAGTAGCTGAGGTAAACCTTAGCAGGACTCTAGTAACATGTTAAAATACTGATTCCCACAGTGGAGATTGTTTGAATGTATGCTGAATAAAGCACAGGCAGCAGACTGTGGAGGAGCATCTTTAAATTAAAACTATAAGTTTAACTATGTCTTAGCAGAAAGCAATTACCCAGGCTGAAATTTGACCCAGCCATCAGAATTAATACACCATCATTCTTGAAGAAAAAGCCTTTGTATATTTAGATTTCATAAGCAGATAGAGGACTGGTTTTATATCTCAGGGGAAAAAGACAAATAGTAAATAGGAGTAGCTCTTGCAGTTGGCTTATTACAGAAAACTATTAAGATGGCATCCTTTGTATGGCTAGTGCCACATTACCCATCACCTCTGTGGCACTTTACAGTGTGATTGCAGATGTGGTTAACACCTTTGCCCATACAGCTATGATGTTTGCATGCATAATATAAAACATCTTGCCCATAAAACTTTTTTTTTCTCTTATATAATTTGTTGTGCCTGCATACTGGTATATATTTTTATTCAATCTTTTACATATAAATGAGTTTTATTGAATAAATGTTGCCATTGTCCATCCTCCACACCATATTTTAGCTCTGTAACTTTAGTGAGTTTATGATTTGTCTTCGATTCTATTGCAGTAACAAGTTTGTTTATTGCTTTTTAAATCTCTTGCACTGACACTGTATAAAATTAAGGACGTGGTTAAATTCTTTATAGTTTCAGAGTGTTTTTAAAATTTCACATTTCCATAAAATTGGAAGATCAGTGCCACAAATCAAACCCAAGACACCATGGCTAGGTAGGTCTGAGCATGTGGCAAGTTACCGCACAGTTTTAGTCAGAGGATTGAAATACTGTATAAGCATTTTCATCTAGTTTTATTGTTTTTCCTTTTGTTTCACAAGTCCATGTAAATCCAAGCTGGGAATCAGTGTGTGGCTGGCCATATTTGAAGATTTTCTGAGTAAACCAACTTAATTTCCTCTTGGAAGGCAGAGGATGTTTGTGTGTGTATGAAACATTAATGCCAAGGCAGTGTGGATTTGAACAGGCTCGTCAGTTCCTATTATTGACAGAAACTAATTACACAGCCCAGTCTCAGGGCTAATACATGCACAAATAATGTAACTATAACAAGAGAGGTCTGCAAACATTCAAAATAAAATGAAAACCCACAGGTCCTAATCCTCCTCTTCCTTAAATCAACAGGAGATTTGCCTTTTGGTGTGACAGGTTGTAGTGGTATCTTTAAACCAGCACCAGGTCTGAAAGTGATGGGGATTACTCTGTTCTCTGGCTGGTAGAGCTCAGGGTGGGACTGCAGCAAACGGGGCTGGAATGGGCTGGGCAGAGCCCTCGTGTGCTGCTGGGGTCAATCCAATATCATGCTGGGGGCAAGGTCACATCTTCAGAGAATACAAGCATTGTGCTGCTTTCAAGTGTCCTGTGCTGAATGCTGCTAGGCTTCATAGGCCATTTTCAGGATTTTTGTGTCATCAAGGTTTAATATAAAGTTAATTAAAATGTGATTTATCACAGATTTCCTAATGTAGAAAGGTTTGGGGGTTTTTTAATAGTGCCATAGTGACTAAAATTGTGCTTGTATGTGCAAGCACAGGAATGTATTTGTGTTCTGTGTGCACCTCAGGTTTTGATGGAGAGACTTGTTATAGTCAAAATGTTGATTATTACAGGAAAATCCAAGACTAAGGCGAGTGAAAGACTTTCAAACAGCCTTTTCAATAATGTAATGAACACATATTTTTCCTTTTTAATTTTTGATCTAGTAAACGGGTGATGTGTCTATCCCTTTCATTGCAGCACTGGGGATACTTCTCAGCTTATAAAAAGATCCTTGTGGCTATTTGGCTCCATTTCGTTTGTCCTCTCTTTTGAGCACAGAAATGCTCTCCCTGCTAAAGGTGGTTGTTGAACTCCTCTTGTTCTCTATAGCCTTTCCTACAAAGCTTTACATTACAGGGTCAAGAGAGAGGATATCAGATAAAAGATGAATCACAACCCCTACATTCTCAGGTAATTCAGTGTGTTAAGGAAATAGAGGAATTTCCATGGGAGTGAAATGGCAAGTAAATACCCAGTGAAACTCATGGCAGGACTCTCACTGCCTCAAATGGTGTGAGAGCCTGACCATAACTCAGGCACCACTAAATTACCACTGCTGCTCCAGGGAAGGTTAGTGAGATTTGTGATTGCTAGCACAATAATAGGGAGGCATTCAGGGCAGGGGAGATGCTCCAGGGTGGGAGGAAATAGCAGAACGAGGGAGTCCTCCTCCCTCGGGTGGTGAGTGAACAAACAACACAAGGACTGGGAGCTGATTGCTGACTCTGGTGATGGAAATGAGGAAACAAATTAACTCCAGCAACAAGGTGGAGGTGAGTTTCTCCTTCTGCCTCCCCAGAGCATGAGAGAACAGGACCTGAACTGCAAGTGTGGCTTGTGTCTGCTTCCTGTGTGAATGCTAATTTTGTCAAAGAAATATTGGGAGTTTTCTGGATGCTGAGCTTGCTTCTGTTTTTTATGTGTCTTAGCTTCAAAAATAAGGGCGCTACATTAAACACCTAGAGGTTGAGTTCAGGTCTTTAAATTGAAACAAAGTGCATTTAAAAGCTTTGCTTAAAAATATAGATGCTAATTTCCACTTTTATATCGTCCCTCTTGCTGCACTATCTGCATTTCTTCCATGCACTTTAAGTGTCATGGCTAACATCTGACACGTGTTTCTTTCTTCCTATCATGCAGTATTTCAAAACCAACAGTAAATTCTTTGCATAATGTATGGGCTGCTTTCCTTGGAGGAAAACTGAGACCTGCTTTCCCTGCTATGCTTCAGGGAGCAGGCTCTGCCTGTGCTCAGTGATACAGCCCTGCTCACAAACCCGAGCCACTGCTCCCTGGTGAAGTGTTTCATGTCTATAAATGTGGGGATGCTTTATGAGGTCCACACTCAGCCTATGATCTAGACTGCTCCCCAGCTGCTTCTTTTGCTGTCTTTCCTAGAGATAAAGGTGTGTCTGAAGCCCTTGCAGGCAGATCCCAGTGGGCTGAGAGGTTGCTCAGCTTGGCTAGCAGTGAGCTCAGGGAAATCTTTACTGAGAATTCTTTCTCTGGAAATCTGCTGGGAATATAATTAGGTAGCAAGTCCAGGGTGAGTTGCATGCTGCTACAGCCAGCCTAGTTTAACTAAATAGGTTATCTTAAGTGAGAGTAACCCCAGCTTTGGCACTGATGCAGGAGTGCAATGGGAGTGCAGGCACAGGTAGTGTGCAGTCAGGGGTGTGGGGCTGCAGCAGCATCCCAAGGATTCCTGCACTTGGCTGTGTTGTAAGAGGAGAATGACACTGAAATTACTCATAAAGAAACAACAACTGCTGGGAGGATGCTTATTTGCAGTGTGGATGTAACCATATTTTGGAGCTGGCAAATGATGTTAGGTCCAATACTCCAGGGGTCAGGCCTAATTAAGATGTTGGTATCAGATTCCAAACTAATTATGCAGGGAAAGTGAGCTCTGTATCATTGTGTGTGAGCTGCTGCATTCAAAGGAAATGCACATGGGTTTGTGTAGTGGAGGGAGATCCATGGTGCAAGAGCTGTGCTGGAGTCAGAGGAGCCACCCAGCCTGAGCTGAGCAGCAGAGGGGCTGAGCAGCCTTGGCCACTCACAGCTACAAAAGCCAATTCACCAGTCACCTTTTGGGAAACAGTGGTGTGCCAGAGGATGTTCCACAATCTGTCGGCTGCTTTGTTCATTGCAAATAATGGTAATAAATTCTCTGGGAATTGTATCTGTGCACTGGGGGCACTCTGCAGCCACCCTGCTGGCCATCCCCAGAGCACAGTGGCCACTGCATGCCAACAAACCAGCACCAAAACCACCACAGATTATTGAAACACTTTCTAGGAGTCCTTCCTCCAGTTTTCAGCAGATACTTACACTGTGGTGATGCTACTCCTGTTGTACAATTGCACCAAATATTTTATGTTGAGCCACAGCTCAATTTTTCTGAGAAACAGCATTTAATAATTATTCTTGCTCCCATGGACACCTGTGGCCAGTTCCACTGAGCCCATGAGCAGGTCTCAACTGGCATTGCTTAAAACAAGGGGCAGACAGTCAAGATAGAAATTTTAAGTGTCTCCAAGGATGTAAAAGGTTGCTACAGAAATGATTGGTATAATTCTTTTACCCTTCTGTCAAGAGGAAACAGGTTCATACTGAAGGAGAGCAAGATTGGACATTAGGGAACAGCTTTTCTAATGCTGAAGATTAGAAAAGGTGGGAATAGTGCTAAAACAAGACATCACCCTCCCCATGCAGTACATTTTAAAAGGCTTCAAAACTAGGTTAGACAAACATCTGGGACTATAACCCTGTGACAGCCATGGAAACAGTCTTTTTATTGCAACTCTTCCTCCTGATCTGTGGCTTTCCCTGCTGCAGTCTTACAAGCCCACATTCTTACATAAATTTCTCGCAGCTCATCTTTGTAAATAACTAACAAGGGTTTAAAAGGACAATTGTGTAAGGGTCTTGCCTACAGACTGTGGTATAGAAAGAGAACTTCTGAAACTGCCAATTGTGCAAGGGACTGCTCAAATCCTAAGGACATCTCATTTAAGCCAACAAATTTCTCCTCAGGCCAGTCAAATTTTGGAGTTACTGAGTAACTTATTTGAACTCTCTGTGCTTCAGAGTTTCCTGGACAAGAAGACAGCTATGTACAAATGGAGAGCAGGACAGCATGTCCTGGTTTCACAGAGGCAGCCCATGTCACTGAGTGTGCTGTCCCTGTTGGTTTTCATCAGGGCATTAGAATGACCCAATTTTCCTCTGCCTTGCTATTATCCTCCCTTGCTTATAGGAACTGGTGATATATAAAATCATCCTTCTTTGAAGAATGTCAACTGCTAAGACTTCAGGACAGGTAGTGGAAATTGCTCACAGAAAAAAGCTCCCAAAAAAAACACAGTTTCTGGACTAAGTGATGTGGTTTTCTGTGGATAGGTTGCTTGGCTCATGTCCATGACATGTTGCACAGGGCTCACTGCTTTCCAGGAGAAACAGTGAATAAACAGGCAAAGGGTTTGGGGAGGTGGCAGCCAAAATAAAGACATGGGTAACAACACAGCTTGTCACCATTACATCTTCAGACCCCGTCTAATACAAGGAGAAAACCCTCTTACTAACACTGCATAAAAAAATGCAATATAATCAGATGCTATTACAATCTAGGTCTGCTTGAAATTCATATGTTTTAGAATGTAGTTCACTTTATTTATGCCTCTAAATAAGTTAATGTGTTCCCTACTTTCCCCTTACTCCTGTATCTTAATGAATAACAGGCTTAATCACTCCAGTATCAAGATGGCCTTTTTACAGCCATGCAAATGTTCTTTGGTGTATAATTTGTATATGCTTCACTCATCTATTATCATTGTTCTTTCTAAATGAGAAAACGCAAATGTTGCACCAAGGGCCTCATCTTCACAGCTTACTGAATGTAATTCCTGACAGTAACATGAAGTTGTTTAGCATAATTTTCCTGTTAATAAGCTGCCAATTACAGTAATTTAATTCTTAGTTTCCAAAGACCAAAAGGTATATGATGATTTTCAGTGCTTGCCCAATTAATGTCTCAGGTTATTATTTGGTATGTCTGAGAAAACAGAAAAATGGGGAGGACTCGGTGGTTTAAAGATAATACCAATGCAATTTCCTTACAAATATTCAGAACTTTTTTCTTATCTGAGAAGCAAAATGTGATTTTGTGTTTATACAATCCCCCTTGCATGTGCACATTCATTCATAGGTATAAAACTACTAAAACCAGCATCAGATATCTGTATTATATATGAATGTGAGTCAGCTTGAAAAACTACCAAATAAAACTTTGTAAAACCTCTTAGAAACACCTGCCAGCAATAAAAAACTTTTTTCTTCTCCCACAAACTTTTGGTTTTTGCCCAAATGCTTTCAAAACTCAGGTGATTACACAGCACTTTATTAAAGTCAATGGGAAATACTGCAAGAGAGAAAGGGAAAGAATACTTAAAGAAATGTTTCTAGTTGTTGGGAAAGATTGAGAAGTATTATGTTTAGAAGCAATTACATTTGGAGCAGCTCTTCACATACACTGTTTTCTGTTCAGATCTCAACTTTTCTTATTAAACAGAATTTGCATGAAAACAGAATCCCTGTTTCTTGAAGAATTTGTCTGCTCTTCCTGTTTATTTCCCATCTGCTCCTGACATCATCATTTTCCTGACACAACCAAACAATTTCTGAGGCAAGTCAGGCTGATTTTTAATTGAGGAGTAAGCAATAGAGAGTATGTTGGAACTTAAAAGTGCTACTTTCAATTTAAGTATCTCAATGAGTAAATGTGGGAAACAAATGGTTTGATTTAGGGAGGAGTTGAAGGAAATAACTGAGGTGGATGGAGCCTTTCAGTTATCTTGCTTTGGGTGATGACTTTTCCCATCCTACTTGGAAGAAGTTCAAGAGCCTGTCCCATGTTTTTTGATGTATTATTTCTTCCAAGAATACATTCACAGACCCTGTGAACAGATTTTGCAAATTTTGTCTTGCATAGTTGCAGCTCAGTTAAAAAACCCCACCAAAACTCCCCGCAAAAATCTAAACCCTCAAACCTCAACAAAAAAAGGTGAGAGATTTCACCCTTCCTCCACTGTGGGATTTGCAATTGCAAGAACCTGGGCTGAGCTTCCAGTTGCTGCAGGAGGACAGGCAGGCAGGAAATGATTAGACCCCAAATGTAATATTTATTGGACAAGGAGTCAGGTTTGGCAAAGAAATTTCCATAAATACTTGCACTTAAGTCTGTTCTGGCATCTCCAAACATCTGGAATCAGCTGTTTCAGAGTGTTTGCTGGTCCCTGTAATGAAAATGAATTGACTCCTGTGGAAGCATGGTTAGGTCAATGCTAAGCTGTTTTTTAAATTCCACCTTCCTGCCAGCTGTGTTCAGAGCACAGAAGCCCAGTAGTGCCATCACCATGGGGCCTCTGCCCCGTTCCCCTCTCAGGTGGATGCATCACCCAGGACCTTCATCAGCTGAGCCCAAGCAGCTCCTGTGCCTAAAGAGCTGCCCACTGATTCTGGTAGCCAGCAGAGCAGTTTGCTGGCCCTGCTGCATCTCAGTGCAAGAGCAACACAGGTAAGGGGTGTCCTTCACCCTGGCTGAATCCAGGGTCCTGAGGCACGTGCACAAGCACGTTGGGGTTGCTCAGCCTGGGGAAGGGAAAGCTCTGGGAAGATCTCAGAGCCCTTTCCAGTGCCTGAAGGGGCTGTGGGAGAGCAGGAGAGAGGCTTTAGGCAAGAGCCTGGAGTGGCAGGACAAGGGGTCTTCCCACTGCCAGAGGGCATGGTTAGATTAGATCGTGAAAAAATCCTTGCCTGTGAGGGTGGGGAGGCCCTGGCACAGGCTGCCCAGAGGAGCTGTGTCTGCCCTATCCCTGGAAGTGTTCAAGGCCAGGTTCGATATGACTGGGAGTAACTTTTTCTAGTGGAACCTGCCCATGGCAGGGGGTGGAAGGAGATAAGCTTTAAGGACCCTTCCAAACTAAACTAAAATTTGATGATTAACACCAGAAAAATCTTACACAATGCAGTGTCTACAGCAAGGCATGCTCTTTGCAAAGAAATTGCAATTTTTCTCTTTGAGGAAAAAATCCAAGTGAACTTCTTTGGGGACTTTTTTCAAACATGGAGCACATTACTAAACTGGTTGCACATCTTTGATGTCGATGCTCGGCCAACTCCTCCCCAGTGCAAAGCCTCAGGCAAGGGCTCCAACAAGAGAGGTTCTTCCAATGCCCTGAAAGCTAAATTGAAACTAAGTTATTGAAGCTATTAAAATTTAAGAAGGTGCGAGTGCCTGTGCTAGCTAGGTACTTTTTGATAAGTATGTACTATTAATAGCGCTTTAAAAATTCCAACTCAAGATTTGCAGTATAGGTATTTTTCAAGATGCTTTCGACTATTATGAGATTAATGGATATGGGGCAGTTTGAAACTGGTACATTAATTTTAATCACTTATCTCTGCTTGTATTAATGAGAGAGAAGTGGGCAAATCCTATAGAAAGACATGAGAATATATATACCATATATACCTTAAAGGCATAGGTGGTGCTTATGCATTTTGGGTTCAAAAATCTTTGCCAACCACAGGAAAAAATTGTCAATGGAATTTTTCAGATAGATGCAGCTGGGCAGGGCAGTGATATCTGTAACTGTGGCAGTGCCATTTCTCTCTTAGGTTAAGCAAATTATGAAATAAATCTGGAGAATTAAATGATAGTATTTCTTCCCACTGAAGACCTTCCTTTGCGGACACTGGGAGAGTGCTGGGGTATGTTTGCCTGTGCTTTTACTGTGACTGCAGTTTTATGAGCATGTTATGGGTTTTTTCACTCAGTTGAGCGTTTGGTTGGTACTTAATAACTCAGATCAATCATATCACTTTCAAGTGCCTTTGATATAAGTTTTATTTCTTTTTTTTTAGTTTATAGACTTGAGACTCTGTGCTATTTCATTGCTGGCCTTGAAGCTAGCAGGTGTTCTTCTTTTCCAGGCTGACCTCTCTCCCTTGCTCTCACTGTGAGCTCACTGCCATAGCCCGAGGCTGGAAAAGCTGACAAGGGGCTGCCCTGGAACTGGTGTCAGGATATTAAATGAAACAAGGAAAGAACTTTGTATGGGAGTGACATCCACGTGAATCTGACCAGGGGCACCACCTCACTGCCCACCCACATTAGGTCTGTGCTTTGCCTGCCTGAGGACCAGAACCCCGTGTTAGTCACTGCTAATGATGCACCTAGTGCAGGGCTGGCTGAGGGCTGCTGCCATCCTGCTGCCTTTGTGCTTCCTCATCAGGCAGCCCCGAGGTGATTTAACACAATGGGATGGGATGAGTGCTCATCACTAGGAAGCCTGCAAATGTTTGTAGTTATAATTAGGAAATGTTCTAACACTCCTATTAACCTGATTGATGTGAAGTCTTGCTTAGGCAGAAAACTGATTTTTCCCCAAGTGACTCCAATAGAAGATCCATTTAGTTTGAAATGGAACTTAAAAGGAGTGCAAATTACTGATGATCCCTGTAACCAATGAACAAATGATTGGCGCATCTTCAAGGGTTTGTCATGAGGGAAGACACCCCAAAATGAAGATGTATGCTATGAGAGAGTGACACTTTTTTATCCTGTAGGTAGGACCACAGCAGAGTCTGCATGGACATGTGCTCCATCCCACACCAGGCTGTGCCACTGGTCCAAAGCAAAGCTTGCTGACACTGCCCCATCCATACTCACTGTCAAATTTAGAACATGTCTGTCCTAAAAGGACAAGATCATTGTATAATTGTGAGCAGAAGAACCAAATAAAAAGCTAGGCTGGCTTTACCAGTGCACTGACAAAGGTGTGTCATGCAGGACCAGGCTGGTGTTTGTGTGGTGTTGAGCTGCCCTTGCCACTTTGGGTCACTGCTATTTCTGATGCCTCTGTACCACCTTCCATGGTACCAAGGAGATGTGCCCTTGCTGACCTAGCAGAGGGATAAAGAAATCTGCTCTCTTTTTAATATCATTCTAGGAGAAAGTGGCTGCTTTTCAGAAATAAAATGGTTTCTATTCAAGGTTTACCCAGTACAAATGGAATAGTGATGCAGCTGAAGCTGTGCTCTGGGCCTCTGCACAATGCAGAGTTTCTGACCTGAAGAAGAGCTTGTGTGCCCAAAAGCATTTTTGTTCTTTAGGTGTATTCACTGGTTTAATAAAAGCTCATAGCTCTCCATGCAAACCTTGCTGGCTAAGCCATGAATTAAACTCCTGTGTTCAAAAGGACTTGGTATTGACCTTAAAATCCCTGAAAACCTGTTAATTGTAGGAAGACTGAAGAAGATATATAGAACCAGGGTGCATCATGCTTCACTTGTAAACAGGCAAACAAAGTTCTGTAGTGTAACCAAAGGATAAAGATGAGCTCTAAGTAGAGGCAATAGAGAACCACAGTGACAGTTATTCGACACCCCTTTGTCCCATGATTATTTATGTATTAGTTGAAGCCATAATAATGTTAAAGTCACCCTCACTAAACATACAACACTTTGTATTTTGACAGCACTTCATAAACATTAATGAGTTAAGCTGAAGTAAACACTTCTCTAAGATCAACCTTTCCTGAACAGGACTGCAAAGGCAGATTAAAGGCAATGAGGAGCACATTGCAGTTCAAGCACATAAAACCACTTATCACCTGTTCAGAACTTGAGGAGAATAAAATTTGGACCTTCTGTATGCTGCAGACTCATTAATGAAGTACCAGAAATTACTTTTATGTGCCTTGTAATTTGAACATTGCACTAACATAGAGTAGGAAGGGTCAGGATAAAAATGTAGTTCAAAAGAACCTTGCAAATCTCAGTAATTTTGGACTTACAGAAATAGAGAAAATCTGTGCTTATGTGCTTGGGAATAAAAATCAAAGTTTTACCCCAAGTGAATCTTGTATCTTGTTGGTTAGTTGTCAAAATCCAGGTGATGCCACCTTCAAGGTGTATTTGCATGTAAAAAAGCCCCAAGGTGTGAAGCAGTGCAGCACAGCAGCCACGGATGTGAGTGATGTGGGGATGGTCAGCAAAACAGGGGGGTTTGATTTCTGTAAGGAAGGTGTGCAGAATTGTTTGCTGACCATGTGTCTTCTGGCAACAGCTGCTTTTTGGGTGACCCCAGTGCTCAGCAGAAGCAATGTTTTCTTTGCCTGAAGCTGTGGTCCCCATTCTGTGTCTGGGGGCTGCTCCCACCCATGGACAGGGCCAGGGAGCACCAGACTGGCTGTAGGAGGTGCAAAGTCCTCACAGGCAAACTTTTTAAAAATCCTTCACACAAAAGTGCTACTTTTCTGAGTTTGGGACAAGCAAAGCTTAAATATCTGAAAGTTTTTCTGCTGAACATGCAGGAACTCCTGAAAGCAGACTAAATTCCCCAAAAAATACAGACAAAAAACTTCCTTAGCATCTTAATGATCCCTTTGGGAAAGCTGGCCAAGTCAGACAGTAACATTCAGTAAATCCTTGTTATCTGTGCTTGCTTTACTAATGAGCCTGAGTATCATATTTAAATCCCTGTAGCTGTGCCTCATATATTGGCTGGTGTGAAAATAAAATATTTCCATTCAGCAATTGGTGTATATCACAGGCAGCTTGGCTGTGCTCCCGAAATGCCTTTCCTGTTATTAGTGTACTGTGGGCCTTCAGATGGTCACTGTGATGGATAGCATGGTGGAGGCCATCAGAGGGCAACATTTCAAACCAAGAATGCTACAGCTATTGGAGGGTAATTGAGATATTGTGTATTTACACAGGTCTGCCTCAGAAATATTCCTTTAGCAAAGGCTACATTTGATTAAGGGCTTTCCTCCTCAGATCATGGCAAAGTCAAATTCAAAGAGCAAGAGGAAAGAAATAGAAAGGGAAGCTGGAAAATAAGATGGAACATTTCCAGTATAGCCCAGCTAATGACTGGTGTTATTGTTTGGAAGCAGATGGATGAGGCTTCCTTTTGGAGGCAGGATTTTTCAGTGATATGACCCATTTTCTTTTGCTAAAATTGATCTTTTTGATCAAGAAACATTTTGGGAAAGGCTCTCCTTCCTTGGTGTGCCTCTTTGAGCTGAATTAAGATGAACAAATTATTATTTGTAGATTTATGTAGGTCTGTGTCCTCTAAGGCCATAAGTAAAATCAACAGGCTCAAAACTCTGCTGAGGTTGTGTTTGGGAAGCTGTGCTTGGTCCCTCTATCCTAAACAGGGACTGAGACTGCGACTGCTGTGAGGAAGGCAAAAGGATTTTAGAGTGAAAACACCCAGCCTGCCTAGCAGATAATTGTACTTTTCACTTCCAGCCTCTGGGAATACTCCTAAATGAGATAGAGGAAACAGCATGGGTGGTTATGCAGGGGCTTGCAGGGAAGGTGTGTTTGTAAGTGAATTGTTGGTTCTGAGAGCACAGGCTGCCTTTGTGTGCAGTTTTTATGTCCTGCTGCTTCATTATCTCAGTAACTTATTATAGTTTTATGCCTGTGTTGTGCTGCAAATGGACTGCCTATAATCCCCTTTTTATAGACTTAATCTGGTGGGTGATAAATGCCTATGGATTCAGCACAGCATCTTCCTCCTGGTGGTGGGGCACAGTGTGAGCAAATCCTGGGCAAGCTGAAAACACCCCTCAAGCCTGTATTTTAAAATCCCCTATATTCCAATCTGACTTTAAATAGGTGTTGGTGCTGACATTTCTGTGTGAAATACAGCAGTGTGTTTACTTCTGTAAAGATCATTGCCAGCTGTCCTAGCTGCAGTATTCTGTATGCACACTGTGCTAATCTAATTAACATCCCCTCTGGAACCTGGAAGTTAACATTGGACAAGACTCTAAAGCTGTTTTTGAAGATTTTGGTAGCTTAGGTACTTGCTGAGACAGGCTGGATGAATTCTAGAAACTGCCTTCTCAAACATTCAGTGAAATAACTATTACGATTTCACATTACCTGTACACACAAGCCAGTTAATTTGTTTTCAGTGAACATTTGTACAAGTGAATTATTCACCCATCTGCAATATTTATCTTTAAAATGACTAGACAATTCAGCTCTGTGTGGAGATGTGCCTCCGTATGAATTCATAAATCCATGATCACTGGCAGGACATTTTCTGCAGCAGCTGATGATCTATTTATTCTCCCTTCTCTCCATGGGTTAGCCCAGACCCTCCTGCTTTGACATGAACAACAAGCAAACAGCTTGTATAATATTTAATACTTCCTAGTTTGAATATGAAGCTTCAACAACACTCTCCACCACTGCAGCTTGTCATGTGAGCAGCTCAGATTATTATAAAGCAGCTATTTTGTTTTTAATTTTATTTTTTTTCCTCTCACACTGCAGACATAATAAGCATAAGGGATTACTGAGCTAAGTCAGGAATTGAAAATGCAAATGTAGAACCTTTGCTACTATTAATGGTCAGCTCTGAGCCTGCTAGCAGAGGGAATACTTTTGGGAGGCAATGTTTCTTTCTGTTCAGAGATACCACACTCTAGGGCAGCACAAAGAGGACACAGAGGGACACAAAATTACTGTTTTAGATAATCCTACCAATATTGAATTTACTGGGATTGCCCCAGGGCTGGCACTGCCCCTGGCAGGGAAGCAACTGGGATTGCTCTGTGCTTAGATGGCCAATGCTTTTCCTGGAGGTAAAATGGGAAGAGTAGTACTGGCAATTGATAGTTGCCCAAAGTAATGATTCAGAAAGTTGTTTCAACAGCTTTACCTTAAGAGAATCTCAGCTTTAAAGAGCAGTAAGGATCTTTTTAAAATGCCTTTTCTGTGCGGTCATTAATAAAGCCATTCCTTGCCAGGGATGGTGAGCTTGAGGGACTCCATCACATCAGCCTGGAGATTTGGGGCTTGATCTCAACTTGTACAAACTAGAGCAGTTCCAGCCAACTAAGCAGTAATTTCAACAAGCTTAGGAAGTAGTCCTGAATATCCATGGTTTTGAAGAGCAAATTTGCTGAAGCATTTACTTAAGATATGCATTCTGTGGATATCTCAACCCTTGCTGAAGTGCTGAGGACTGAGTAGTGCACTGAACCGTGCTGAGTGAGGGACAGCTTTTACCAGCAGTTAGTAATTCCTACACTGACACTTGGGTCTAATTGCTGACATGCAGCATACAAAGAACTCTACCTGAATTCTCCAAAGAGTCTCTTTTTCTTCAAATATTTTCTTCATCCCCCTCCTGAAAAAATGAGAAAAGCAGGCTTCTCTGAGACAAAAGTATATTTTTAATCAGGAAGGAAAGGTTAGATTTGGCCCAGCTTTAAATTATTTTGAAATGACTCACAGATTTTACCTTGAAACTGAAGTGGTTTGCTGCATTAAAGAGACTTGTGAAGAAAGCAGCTAACACGCAGTAACCTATTTCCACCAATTTTAGGATTTAAGTTCTGCTAATGTCTATGTACCCTTTGTTAACGTCTACATGGAGAACAGAGTGTTTTACACTTGAACTTTAGTATCTGAAAGTGAGAACAGTGCAGCTGCACTTGTAGTTATGGAGCAGAAATGATCATACCCACTCTGGCTCTGACTGTTAAGTACCCAAAAAAAAAAGCTACTAGAGAGTAGATAAGTCATCTCCTGTGACAGGAAAGATTTGCCTAGTAAAGGGAGAATCTCAATCAAAATTCTCCCGGATTAACTAGACACCAGCTTTCTAACCTGTGTAATTTTGTTATCTGAGCTGCTTTCTCTCCCGTGCCCCTGTCCATGCTGCTCTAATTAGAAGGATAACTAACAGAGCAGTGTGACATTGCTAACAGGGACATTGAAGTTTTCGTTGAACACGCAAATTAGCTTTGAGGTTTCCTGCAGTCCTAAAGATTTTATGGTAATTTTCCATTTCTGCATAGGCATATTTGCATTTAGCAAGACAGTTTAGCTCTAATCATCTGTCAGGTGTTGCCAATCTGCTGTCACTTGGCTAGAGCCATCAGCTTAGAGAGTTTTTAATATAACTGTGCCCATTGTTTTCAGTGAGCATCTGGAAGCTGGCTCCTGGGGACTGCTCAAGGATATTCCAGAGCCAAAAGGGCATCAAGGTATCAGTCTGACCTGGTGAACCTCTCAGACCAAGTCTACAAAACGCTGTAGGCAAACTGAGCAGCCGAATCTGACTGCTAATGCCTTGCAGAGCATTCCTTACCTCCCACTCTTGTTTTTCCATTTTCCTTTGATCTGATCTGCTCAAGCACAAGCCAGGGTGTAACCCCTGATTTTGCCCACGATTAGAGACATCTATAGGTACTTTCCACAGGTATCATTTGTATGAACACCTCTTCATTTGGCTACTGCTATTGGAAAAAAAGGAGCAAATCAAGAATAACTTTGGAGCATAAATTGTCCGGATGTCTCCTCTCTCAGCCAGGTTGTGTTTTCATTACAGAGGCTGGGACAAGGCTCCTGCTCCTTTGTTCTCCTGTTGTGCTGAAATGCAGGTTCTGTTATAATGGGGCTTTGAGCAACCTGGCCTAGTGGAAGGTGTCCCTGCCCATGGTAGGGCTGGATTGGAACTAGATGAGATTTAAGGTCCCTTGCAACCCAAACCATTCTGGGATTCTATGAATATCAATTAATTTAAAACATGGCACCCCTGTAGCCTGTCTTTAATTTATTTTTCAGACTGGTTTTTACTGCTGTGCCGTGTCCTTCCCCATTTCAGCTGTCACCCTCAAATTTCATAGTGTCACAAATGTCATAAATTTCCTTTGCTTTTCCAAACTATCCCCATTATTATCTTTGGGCACAACCTGCACCTCTTCAGACCCCAGACAGCCAAGCTGTTTCCTTGTCCCTCCTCCACTGGCCTCCTCTCTGCTGCTGCAGCAGGATGGTGTCTCCTGGCCCCTTCTTGCAGCTGTAGTCCTCTGAGTCAAAGTCACAAAGTCCTGCCTCACTGCCCAGTGTGTTTTCAGATCATGCAAAGATTCATGCCAACTCACAGCTGCTGCAGCCCTGAGTGAACTGTGACCAGGTGCTGTCACAGCCCAGACCTCCTTTGTTAGCCAGTTCCTTGTCCCATTGATTATTTCACCAGCCTCGCTGTGTTAACATCTCTATTGAAGTTCATGTAATTCCCATTTCCAGTCTCAGTCTTGCTGCCTCTTGCTGTCCCTTTCTCAGAAATAGAAATTAAACATTAATATTGATCAGCATTTAATGCCAGGCACAAAGGAAAATATGCTTTCATGTGATATGAGCTATTAATAAAACATTAATGATGGCAAAGGAGAAGGTTTCAAACATGATAGCCAGCCCATCTTTCCTCCTCCTCAAACACAGGAGGCAGGTGTCTGGACTTTCAGCTGCGTTGAATTTGGCTTTGACTTTTAAATCCAGATTTGGAAAAGTCAAGAGACTTATTACTCAAAAGGATTGACTGAGGGACCTCAGATGCTTTTATCCTCTGTATACACAGGATGCTTTCTCAAATACCAGTGCTCTGAATTTTAACATCAATCATTCTATCAAAGTTGGACAGGTTAACCACTTCCAAATGCCTTGCCTCATTTAGCCAGACATTTACTCGTGTCCTGCTATGTGTTCCCCATGAAAGTACAGTCAGATTTCTAACGGTGTGGGCTGGTGCTTAGAAAGCAGCAACTGAGCTCTACTAGGCAAAGGGACTTTGACAGATGAGCGCAGGCTGTGGTTCAGGGAGACATGGGCAGCTGGGCACTGCTTGTCAGGAGCCTCTCACATAGAACTCAAAGGCTGAAAGTGCCTTCTTGTTATCCCCCTGTTAGCTTGAGAACATGGGGAGGAACAAAATAAGGAATTCAGGTGTAGAGAAAAGAACCAGAAAGTTAAATGCAGTTAAATCTGTTTGGAGGATTTTGAAATGAATCAGATTACTTTGGCCTCCTTATAACCAAAGCAGAGAGATCATATCTCAGCTCAGAGAGATAAGCAACCTCACTCTTTGCTGTGTAAAGGGAATCCAGAGACAAAGCCAAGAGAAAATTGAAAGGCAGGAAAAAATGAAAAATGAAAGAGGAATACAAGATGAGAAGAGCAGATGACCCAAAGAGAGGAAAAAGAGCACAAATATAATGAGAATTTCATCTATAAAATAAAAAGACCTAAGACTACTCTGTTGTAAAATTAGTTTTTTCTGGGAAGACTGTGAAGCAACTTCACCAGATATATCCAGCTACTCTGGCTACACAAAGGCATTGCTGAATGCACTCCTGGTGCATTAGGTTTGATGCTCTCCTGCCTTACCCCTGGCTTTGATGTGGTTTATGCTGGTGTGTGAGAGAGAACATGTACTCTGAGAACAATTGTCAACTAATAACAGTGTATTAGAAAAATAGGGCTCAAAAGGTTATGAGAGCTGCCTAATCTGAAGATCTATCATTATACTTCAATCACCATATCCTGCTAGGAAAAAAAAGCTACTCCTGGCTCTTTTTTTATCATGAACTTTGAAGAAGCTTCAGTGTTTACCAGTATCTGCTGACTGTTTGATCTTCAAGTTAAGTGTAGCCCCTGATAGATTTATGAGCTGCTGAAAGAAAGCGAAGAAGAATTGTGTTGTGACCACACTACGGAGTAGCTGGAGACACTATGTCCTCTAAATCATTATTGCTTATTAGGAAAACTTTTGTTTTCACTGCTGCTGGATGACAGTTCATTTTAATTTTGCTTTTTGAAGATCCCCTCCATCAATGACCTGCAGTCTGCGTAAGTGGGAATGTAAAGCAATCGACATAAAATCAATATTAATTCAGGAGTATGTTGGATTTTTTCCCTCTGTTTCTAACATGTATTTATCAGGGTGTTATGACCTGGCAGCCTGAAGCAGATGAGCTTCCAAATGCAGGGCCCTGGGGCTTGAAGGGAGGATTTGAGCCACTGTTGTGTTGTGTGCTCAGCTCCATATTGAGATTAAGTGTCAGTTTTGTGTTCCTGACTTTTATCACAACTGGTCACTGCAGTTATTTCCAACACTTAGAGACACTGGTCTAAGTTTCATAGCTATTTCACTCAGAAATTTCTTGAGCAACTACTTGGTTTTAGTACGTGTTTGAGTAGTGTGAATTTGGCCAAAATTTAAATTTTTATCATTTTAGGTGAAAGTGAAGGTGGAGAAAAATATAGGTTTGGCTAACTGGGTTTTTTGTTAGTGTTTTTTAAGCAGGTCTGAAGCAGAGTTTGTCACTTATGAACTTAGAATCAGGACTCAATTTTCCAACCATCATAGCAGAGATATTAGAGGAAAATTTAAAGAAAGATCGAGCAGATGTTCTGGGATTTTATTGAAGTTTCTCCTCACTTGTAAGAGGTGAAGTGGAAGAAATCCCAGGGATCTGAGAAAGAAAAGTTGATGCCTATGGATCGGTTTGGCAGTGAAATCACTGCAGGATACATATGGTCTCTATGCTGAAGGCTGAGTTAAAACAATTTCCTATTTAAAGACAGTGCAGTATTTAATGTAGATTTGAAGCAGGTAACACTGGGAGAGCTCCAAGAGGAACTTCTGCAAAGAGCAATGAGCCAAGGTGGTTCTAGGCACAACATCTCAGGAGACTGAAGGGGAAAAAAGCTTAAATGCAGACAACAGGGAAAAACCTTCCAGTCTTTGCTCAAGCACTAATCTAAACAGCCTTGTCAACAGAAGTTTGATCTCAAGAGCTTTAGGGTTTATTTTCAACTCTTTTTCTAATCTTAAGCAAATTGTTTTATTGCTTCCAGCCTCAGTTTCCCGCTCTTGAAGAAGGGATTTATGGTATTATCTCTCTTTACAGCATACTTTGCTACCTGTTTCATAACAGTGTGTACTAAAAGCTTAGCCCTCTTTGTTGGACCCAGATAATGGTTTTCCTTTAGCTGTAACCAATGGGGAGAAAAGGCCCATCACCCAAGGAGGCTGATCATGGAGCCTCTCTCTCATGAGTGAGAGGAGAGGGACAAGGTCAAGGCTGCTGAGCAGATCTGCCTCTGCATGCCATGCCTCTGAGAGGGATGGAGGAGATTAGTTGCCAGGGCTGTTAATCTGGCACTTTTAACCAGGTATCTATAAAAAGTGGGAAATATGATGAATCATCAGTCTCAGGTCCTTTGCAAGTGCTCTTGTTAGAGGCTGTTTGCAGTGGTCCATAGCTTTAGTCTGCTAAGAGCAATTCTGTTCCTGGTCCTGTCTGCCCATCAGATGAGCAAAATTACTGACAGCAGAAATATTCTGAAACAGAGGATATTAAGCAAGCACAGAGATGACTGATGTCTGCTGTTCTCCCAGTGGAGTTATCACTCATGTGATTTAAGTTCACTTCAGTGACATTTCTGCCCTTGAGGATTTCTCTCCTCCTTTGCAGAACTGTGTGCACTTTACTTGAAGTTTTGTAAAGAGCTGTGGGGAAGGATCTTTCCAGTGCAGGGCTGTGCTTCCACCAGCATCACAGGCATCAGCTGAACAGGCCTTTTCCAGTGAAAGCAAATGTCACAAGTGTCCCAATGCTTGAGCCAGTTCTCTGCTGTTCATTTCACCAAAATTCAGCTCAGGTCCTCATGGCAGGCTGCAGAGTCCTCAGCTGTCTGAGAGTCCACAACTTCACGACACTCTGAAACAGCACTTTCTGTCAAAGGTGAGATAAAGGCAGATAAAGACAGAAAAAGTCAATGGTAAATACTGGGGAGGATCTTTACCTCTGAGATGGGTTTCCCTCAAAAATCTTTCTGGCTTTAAGAACACACTGCTGGAGTGGCATTTGTGGAGGTTACCCACAACATGGCTTATGAGAACAAAGAAGAGGCAGAGGAGCTATTCCTGCTATATTGGCCAAGACAAGGAATAAACCCATCTTCTTACATCAATGTATGCATCAAAGCCTAGAAATAGACAAATAAAGTAAGTTCATACAGTATCAAACTGGAAAAATGTGATGTAACAGCTTCATTATCATATTTATGTCTTCCTAATTGCACTCTGCTGAGATCACTTGCAAGCCTAGCATGTATTTCTGCATAATAGGATTAAGTGTATTTGATCTTAAGCTGTTTTCAACAGAAAGCTGAAATGAAAGGTGAGAATCAGAAAAGAGCATTAAAATTATTGCCTAACATTAATACTAAAAGTATTTTCTCTTAAGAAAACTTTCCTCCTGTGACCCATTTTCTAGAATCCATCTGTATATTTGTAACATGCTGTGGGAGCTGGGACTGAAGACCAAGAATGTCACAGGCTGGGGTGTCCATATGCTAAGAAAAGCAGCAACTATATATGGGGAAGCAACCTGTGGCAAAGGGAAAACTATGCCTTCTGCATAAATCATAATATTGATCAAAGTAATATTAGTATCTGGACTCAGAGGTCATCTCAGCCTTGAAATACTTTTGCCTTCTGTGCTCAGTATCAGTTTTAGTCACTGGTGATTTTGAGTGAGGGTTGTCAAAGAAAAATAAAAATAGAATTCCTCATTTGGGAATGATCAACTCTTAGAGTAAACAAACAAGGAAAAGTATCTGATCTTTATCATAACATAATAAAGTGACCCACAGAGTTTAGGAAAGGATTGTTTCAAACTTCTAGTCACACTGTGCTTGTCAGAGACTGACAAGCACATCTTGATGGCTCCAAGTGCTGCTGATAAGATTGAGGTGTATTAGGAAAGCTGCTTTCTCCTGGGCATGAAATTACTCCAACAGTTGCTAAGGGCATGTATTCCAGTAATCTATGGCCACTTCACATGTGCTGCAGATCACTGGCAATTGCTTCAGCAAAAAATAACAGCTGTATTAATCATGTGTAAATTCCTGAGAAAACAACTACTTGCTTTATGCAGCAGTTAGAAAAGTGAATTGATTTAATTAGTGGATGCACGTTTTGTTGAATGTGTGCATATTATTATTCTACCATTTCACAGATGCAAACCCTGAGCTCACAAAAACAAGGCATCTTAAGAAACCAAGCTGTCAGTTGTGTGCTCATGCTTTGGTTTGCACTGTGGACTCTCACACCAGCAGGATCAAATCCAGCTGAGTCTCAAGGCCCTGGACACCCCTCATAGGTGAGTGATCCTCCTTGTGAAGAAGTTGGTTCTGATAAATTGGCTGGTGTAGAGGACAGTGGCCCTACAGTGTGATATAACTTTATATTAGAAGCACTGCATTGAGATATGCAGAATAGCCTTTCCAAGAGGTCCTTGCCAAAGAAGCTTGTTTCTGGGACAGTGAGCAATGATGGAAGAAAATGATGGAAATGATGGAAAAGTTAGAGGAGATGTTCTGAAGAGTCTTACTGAAGCTTTTTTATTCAGTATTAGTCTTATTCAAAGATTCAGTAAGTATGAGCATTGCCAGAAAGATATGAAGAGTTCTGGCATTGGGAACCACGGCTCAAAGTCAGTAAATAGTCCATTGGCTGGATCAAAACAAAGGGTCATGGATTCAAGCTGAGAGAGGGTTGATTGAGATTAAACATTAGGAAGAAATTCTTTCCTGTGAGTGTGGTGAGGCCCTGGCACAGGTTGCCCAGAGCAGCTGTGGCTGCACCCTCCCTGGAAGTGTTCAAGGCCAGGTTGGATGGGGCTGGTCTAGTGGAAGGTGTCCCTGCCCATGGCAGGGGGGTGAAAGAAGATGAGGTTTAAGGTCCCCTCCAACCCAAACCATTCCAGGACCCTAAGATTCCCTGACTCTGTTATTGCTGCCCACTCCAGCTCACTGGAGGCAGCCCAGGGCTGTGTTTCAAGGGGTGCTGAGGGATGCCATCCAGCTGACCTGTGCAGTCTGTGCTCCCTGTGTAGCATCCCAAAGTGCTTCCAGAGTGGCTGGCAAACTTAAAAACACCTTGGCATAAGACTACTAGGCTTTATCCTCCCTATAAATTTGTCCAAGGACTAGGAGTGTTTTAAGGCACATCAACCTAAAGAAGTTTTAGAGTGCACAGGAAAAGAGCTATAGGGCTGCAATTTACAGCCAGGAACACTCACCTGGACAATAAGAATCCTGGTGCATTGAGCTGAAAAATATGCTGCAGTGTATGGTATTGGCTTGTTTGTAATAAACCACTAGCCTGGTACATTTTATTGGTTTTACAGCCATTTATTGTTTTGTTTCCAGAAATACAGTATGTAAGCAAAACCGATAAAATAGTTTATTACATAGCAATTGTTCAAGGGGAAGACCTATCAGAAGAGGTATCTCTTAAAAAGTATTCAGTGGGTGCCATGTGTTAGGGGACAAAATAAAAGAGATGGTTGAAGACCATCACAAGTTCTGCACTGTCTTTAGTTGGGCTGGAGAGAGAGTTCTTCACGAGACCTAGAACAATTGTCTGTGAGCTTTATCAGTTGAATCTCAAATAAGAGCACAAAGCAGAAGAACAATAGTTACTCTTGGTTATTTATCATGTTTTTATTAAAAGGTTTCAGCTACCCAGTGAGAAAGCAGAGAGAATCACCTTTGAGATCAGACAGATCTCTTAGAGGAGAGCAGTAATTTGACCCAACACCTATTGCATTCAGGTGGTCAGCTGTGGTTCTCCTACCCCTTCCTTTGGATTCTTCTCTTGTAATGTTTGATATCCTTGTTTACATTCAAGGAAAGTCTTTAAAACATTATCTACTTTATCACCTCTTCTTACCTGGGCAGCATATTAATATGATGCCAATTATGTTCATATGACGAGCTAACAAATCCTTGTGTATTTTTGCAAGATGGGGACGCTGGATTTCAGTATTTGTACAGTGAGGCTGGTTAATGTTAAAGGATCAATTTGTGTCAGCCTCACAGGACCAAACCCAAGGAGATGCTGTTGTAAGAAAACCACCTGAGTTCTGATGATTTAAGACATGGTTTATGCTGGGGATTTTACCAAAAATCTCAAGAAATGTACAAAATAAATGGCAAAATGTTGTCTCAAAGCAATTAGAGATCAGATAGCCTTAGAACATTTTTTCTCTTTTTTCTCTACAGTTAAATAATTTATGTCAGTCTTCAAGTGCTCCAGAGCTGCTCAGCACTAGTGTCCAGTGTATTTCCAAGAGCAATGTCATCACTCTGCCTCTTCAGTGTCCATACACCCTGTAAGGAGCAGCTTTCCCAGGAAACAATGGAGTTCTGTGGTGTAGTGTTTGTCTTTCCAACCCCATTGAACAAGACCCTCCTCCTTTATATTTCCATTAGGAAAGAGATCAGCGCCGTTGGTTGGAGCAGGGTGCTGATAACATCAAGGTTGTTGGTTCAGTTTGGGTCACCCCTGATATGGACTTGATGATCCTTGTGGGTCCCTTCCAACTCAGAAAATTTAGTGATTCTCTGTGGAAAAAAAAATATTAAAAGAGCATCCAAACAAAAATTCCCTCCATTTCACGAGCTCCCAGAGGTGCAGGTGGTTTTGGTTGCAGAGGCAGAGAATGGTCATGGACCATGATCCCTAGCTTTGGACATGCAAGTTCAGACTGTCAGCCATAGAAGGCTGATGCCTTTGATGCCTTTGAGAAACCAGATTCTTTCAACACATGCCAAGTATTTGAAGTGAATCAGGGAGGAATGTTTGGTGGATACTCAGTTCCACCTGCAGTCTTTCAGCAGCTTGAAATGTTCTCTGTATCCCAGGTCTTATTTAACCTTTCTGTTCAGCTGTCTGTAATTGAGCAGCTCTTCCCAGCACACCCACTATAGCTTCATCCTTAAACTGCAGGAACGAGTTCCAGCCTATTATTGCACTGCTTAATGAGCCCATTCAGGTTGTTTTGGAAGAGTAGTCCTCATCGTCTTACCCCAGGGATTTAAATAGGCTCATATATCAAGGCCAAGCCTTGATAATTCCTTTATTTCTGGTGGCATTTTAAATCACACAGAAACCAGCAGCTTCTGAGCATGGAAATAACTTCCTGCCATTAGGCAGCACCCATCACCAACCAAGAACACTCTTGAAATTTATATTCTTAGCTGTGGCACTTGCTCAGAACTAATGAATTGGGCTGGGACAAACAAATCACTTTTTTCAAATATTAAGTATCTCATCAAAGGATTTGCTTCCAATGATATGTTTTAGCAGTAAGAGGCTAGGGTTTTTTCCTTTCTTTTCTGTGTTTTTGCTTAGTTTCCAAGCCCATATGCAATTCTGTGTTGCTTTTTCCAAGTGTATCTCTTAGAGCTCTCATACCAAGCCCTTTTTTTTAGTATACTCTTCCCTCTGTGCCCACATTCTCTGGTTTCTTCCATCTCCCTTAAATTTCTTTAGCCTGTGAGTCAAAGATTCATTATAGTGACAAGGGAGCAAAACATTAAACCTTTCAAATCAAAATGAGAGCTTTTCTTTTGAAGAAATAATCTGCATTACGGTAATAATGAGCAATTATAGGAAGTTGGTGGCATTTCAATAAATGTACTCCCATTGTTCTGCTCAACAGATGTTAGTTCATATTCTAGAGAACTCCTTTATGTACTACTAAGATCATCCTTGTAAAATGACAGATTTCCTGACCCTTTTCCTCTTCAAAGGATTTTCACTGAGCACGCTTGTTCCACAGAATAATTGTTGATAGCACTCCCGAACCCCAGGTACTTTCAGTTGAACCTCTAGCAGAGTGAAGTTTTTCAGCTGCAGGATGTGAAATTCTCTTGACCCCTGTTGAGAAAATCCCTACAGATGGATTTCTTTATAAATATTGTTGTAGAAATAGAAATTTATTAGAAAGGCAGGAGAGGATGATACAGCTCTTTCCTTGGAGTGATTTTTATAGGGTTTGGAGCTTCCCTTGCATAAGGACAGGAGGAGTGTGGCTGGAAGATAAAATTGTCTACCAAAAAAAGACAGAGGTTGAAAGCAGTAGAAAGAAAAATTATTGTTCAAAATTTCTTATTTAAGCAAGAAAATCAGGTCTAGACCTGATTTATGATACAGCTAAAGGCTGACAACAGTCTGAATATAGCTGGAATTTTAACATGAGATTTGTTACACAGTACATAGACTCTAACATATGAATTGCTCCATATTATTGATGAAATTGGAAATTAACTCACTGATGTAACTCTGCTGCTGCTGAACCCCATGGTGACATCCAAGCTCTCCCTATGAATCTTTCTCCACCATTTTCTCCATTAAGTCCTCAAAATATACCCTGGTGTCACCTGAGATCCCTCTGCAGCCTTGCTCTGTGACCATGCTAGCTTGTTCCTCCTGGCCAGATTTGCCATGCATCCCTGAAGGATTTGCCCCACAGACATGTGGTGATGAGAAGTGCACTGAATTCATTTACTTGTTCTTCTATTCCTGATGCCAGCTCTTGAACTCAAGTACTTCTTTGGTCTTCCTTTGTGTTCAAGTTGATTGAGAGGGTTGAGCCATATACAATATTCAAATTGCTTTTATGCATGAAGAGATTTTCAAGAAATCAGTGCACTCTTTGAGTGACATAATTAATACATGAACTGGCTGCCCTTTAAAGACAGCAGTAATGTTCCTTACAAAGACCGATGCACTAATAGTACATTCAGTAATGTACTTTTTAAAAGCTAAATTCTTCATTGTTGGTATTTGAGTAGGACACAGAATTAGGCATGCTGAGCTGTATTTATTAGCAGAAAACTGATTATTATTACTGACCAATCTGCTTTTTAATGATTCAGTGAGCGTGTTGTTTTTTATAGTAATGAATACAGGGCTCTTAATCAGGTGATCTGACAAGTGTGCAGTTTGCCTGGAAAATTATGCTGGATTGAAAGTGGTTTTATGAAGAATAAAAAAGGGGAAAGAACCTATAAAATGTTGCCATTTAAAGGAGAAAGGGTCAGGAAATGCTAAAGGAACAGAACAATTCTTTGTCTTTATCATCTGTATGCAGGTATTTGGCCAAAATTCCCAGCTTGTGTCAGAGATACATTATGCTCAACTCAAGACAAATTTCAGGTCTGGTTTTAACATTTTCTACTGAAGGCCAAAGAAGGAGGACTGAAGTGTTCTTTACCAACAGGAGGGTAATGTGATACTATGAAAGACCTCTGTAAAATCAGATGGCTGCAACTCCCCTGGGCTCTGGGGGCATGTTTACCTTCCTCTACTTAAAAAAAATATTTATTTTTACTTTGAGTACATACTTGTCTCATTTCGTACTCACATATATGCCCTTAAGCTATCTTAGTCTTTCTACCAATCTGATCTATTTTCTCATACTGATCTCTTACTTCATACCCCCAAAAGTGCCTTCCCCTCTACCCAAGGGCCTGGCCTGGAGGATGCTGATGGGTCTTGGGGGCTGCTCTTCAGACTCACCACAGTCAAAGCAGATTTCACACTGTCAAAGTCGATGAAAGGAAATTACTGGTTTGCACCTGACAACAGGGATCGAATGAAGTTCTGTGGAGACTTCTGCTGACTTTGATGGCCTTTGATCAGTCAATAATGAGTCACTGTCACCAGTGACCTTTATCAATGTATAACCTGAAAAATGAATATACTGCTAAAAAATACATCAAACTTCTCTTTTTTGATTTGCCTTTACTTAGCAATCTCCCTATTCTGCTCTCTGTGGTTGACTAGAGTGTACTTTTGTATTTTGTTCTGTTGATCCAATCGTAAGTGGGTGTCCAGTTCTGAGGTTCAACTTAAGAATGATTGATCACCTTCCATTACAATTTACTTTATAAATAGAGCAAGAAAAAGCAATTTTTAAAAGAATGACCTAAAGAATTTGTTGATGGAGGACAATGTTCTAAGAAGCTAGATAAGAAACTCCCTAGGGAGCAGCTTCTAGGATTAGCACTACTACTTTTCAAATTCCAGCATAACAGCAGAATTAACATGGCAGTTTTTGTCATCTGCTCTACATCCCATTTGGACAATCAGTGTCAGTCTGTGGCTGTTGTTTCCCAGGCCAGTCACGTGCTGAAGACTGACCAAAGGCTCAAGAGGTCAGTGTAAAGAGCCCCACTGATGCCAATATGGTTGTATCAGCTCTAACTCACAGCATTGAGGCCCTGCTCATTGGGCACAATTTAATCTAAACAGTGTGTGTTGCCTGCAGGAACCACCTTTGACTTTATAAACTTTCTTCTAAGCTTTAGGTCTGAATTTATGCCTCAAGAGAATTTTCACTGAAGCCATTGAAAATTGTGTATAAATAAAACTCTTGGAAACAATAGTTGTCTGTTGCATGAGAGGACCAGGTTTATCTATCCCTTTTTCTTTTCCCTTCAAATTTCTCCTCTTCCACAACCAATATGCAGAATACTTGATTAAAACTTCATTGGAACAGTTACGTTTTCTTTATTTGTTTTGGGAGAAAAGTCATCAAATATGACAGACAATGGAAACAAGGCATGAAAGAATTTTCTGCTTTATGTTCTTAAAGAACTAAATGGAGCAAGGAGGCAATTTCAACTCTAGTCTCACAAATAGCCTTACTTTTTTCCTCCTAGGTTCAGTATTATCTTTATATTGTGCACTGACCTCTTAAAAAAGGGGGTGTGTGAAGCTGATAGAGAATAAGAACCATCAGTGAATCAATATAGGTGAACTAACTCCAGAAGTAAAAGTGCATTGGAGAGAAGCAATATTACATTATTTTTGTATTGTCTGCAACACCTGAGCCTCGAGTATCATTTGGAAATACAAAATGTCCTTTTATCTATATTGTGAGCCTGAAAGGATTCCCTGTCTGTTTGCTCTCTGTCATCAAAAACTCTTGTCTATCATTGCACAGTATTTTGTATTGTCTTCTGTAAAACTCTGAAATGACTGTTTATATTGAACGCCTCAAGTAAGCACGAGGTAAGCCAAAGAACACTGCATTTCCTTTCAAGACCTGGGAGACAGATGTGTCACTCAGTACCATCTTTTCTCTGTATTACAATCACAAGGTGCTTTAGTGTTTTTGTTTCACAATGAGGAAAATTGCTCTTCTTTTAACCTATCTTGAAAGCCACTTTGTGGCACTTGTGAAATTTAGTGTAGAGATCCTGTAAGATTTAAACTTAGAGTTGTGTAAGCATTAGACACTGATGTTGTCTGCAGTGGCCCTTCCCAACAAGCAAATAGATGAGAAACATTCACTGCAACCTCCACCCTCAAAGGCTGAACTCCCACTACTGCTATTGTTATTTGTTATGATAAAACTCAGGTAAAAACTGCATCAAAAACTGGGCTGCATTCTGCCAGGAACCATGTAAGTTCAGAATAGCAGATGCTCTATCCTCTGATGAGCTCAAAATTTGAAAACACAAGGCAGCCTTGGCATGGTGTTGGGAGTAAAATCATGTTTTTCAACAATCTCACATCAACCTATGGATTTGTGATATTTTTTAAAAGATCAAATGCATTGTTCAAATATTTTTATTCCCTCAACTGCTTAATATCTTTTTAGTGTTCAAAATCACCTGGGTTGGAACTGGATGATCTATAAGGTCCCTTCCATTATATGATTCCATGATCCTATGTTCCTAATAGAACACTATTTTCTTGAAAAACATTGGTGGTGCAGTGAGCATTTCTACACACACAGCCCACTAAAAACAAACTTAGCTTCTTCTCTAAGCTTCCAAGATTGAACCCCAGAGCCATTGTCCTCAGACAGCTGCTATCCCTACCATTAGAATCTGTAGCTTTCTAGCACAGGTTTAAATCACACCACAAAGCACTACCATGACTGACTGACTGGTCCCTTCATGAAACCTTCCAGATATTAACAGTTGCAGGAGTGGTGTGCTGTGTTTTGATTGCAATATTTGTTTTGAAGTACCTTTAATACTATAAAACATTTTTTAAAAAGCATGTTACCTAAAGTTAGAACACTTTTAGCCTCTGGGAATGAAAGATTCAAAATTAATCTTTATCTAGGCTAGGCCAAGTGAGCTCATGTTTTGCACTATATATTATGAAGGTCAGCTATTATTCTTTTCAGTGTCACAGTTGTAGACATTCACTGTTTCCCACATCCTCAGTGGAATAGCTTTCTAGTAGTAGCAAACTGGGAGCCAGTAGAGAGTCCACAAGCAGAGGTGGCTTATTTTTACATAACATTGTTTTGATTGTCTGGAAGTTTTGTTGTAAAAATCAATAGGAACCACATGATGGGGACCTGGAGATCTAATACGTCTATTTATGTTGAGTTGGTAATTAGGAATATTGTGGTAATTAAGAGATTTTAACAAGATATGTGTGTTGTTTTCCCTATGGAAGACATGTATGACTAAGAACACCCTGTGTACTATTCCTGGAGATGCTAAGCAGCTGCCTGTATTTTGTTCCATATTTTAGTTGTACTTTGAGAACTTTTCTCTGTAGTTAATGGTTTTCTCACAAAGTACATATTCACTCTTCTGTGCAAACCTAACTACTTCTCCCTGAATAAGAGCCTATTATGGCAATTAAGAGCTGCTGGTAGCCATGGAAATAATAATGTTTCTTGACCTGATGAAGGTGTTCTGCTCTCCTGCGTCTCAGCTTTTGGGATAATTTACACATTCCTGATTTAGATGATGCAATGCTATTATTGCATTTTTGAAAATATGGGGCATAAATCAGTGAGAGTGGTTGCTTCATACAGAAAAAAGGCAGTTCTTGGGTACACACACATTACTTCTGACTGAAATCAATTCTGCTTTGCTCACCAAAGGACAGAACTTGTCTCATGCAACAACAAAAAAACTGAGCTGACCAAGAAACAATGGGACCCGCACAAGGAGAAAAACATTGAGCATACTGTGATGTAAAAAAAAAAAAAAAGGTGAAAAGTCCATAATTTAAAGTTGCCCCAAGTCAAAATAAATCATTCAGTCATCAATTATATACAATTTCTCCTTAACATAGAACTATCTTAACATTTTTTTGTAAAAATCAGTCCATAGATCCTTATTATCTTTGCATGTGTATAGATAGATAAATACACTTATATAAAATCTCATGCCACAGTAATAATTTACTTTGATTTATCAAGATTAGCTCTTTTTAGTGTGTGTCTATGAATAGTTATCCTGTTGGACTCTTTGTACTATATGATCTGCAATAACCCCAGCAGTAAAATAAGGGTTTCCAAGTGTGACTTCTTTGGATTTACTCCTATATTCTGTATGTATAGTACAACAGCATGAAGCAGTGCCACCATGAGAATTAGCTGGAGCAATAAAGCTGAAAGCATCCTTTGCCAGTAGCCTTAATTCACACCAGCTTTCCCTTCCCAGGATTGTCACTAATAGGCAATGACTACTTCTTAAATATTATTTAATAGCTGATTATTATTGCTAAATGATATGAATGCTTTTAGCTGTGATTGGACAGAAAAACTGCTTTGCATTTCAGGTTCCTGAATGGATTTGTTTGAAAACAATTTGCCTGGCACATTTATTTAGGAAGAGCTGAAATCCACATTTCATTAACATGCTTTCTGAGTCCTTTAAATTCCCTTTTTACAAACACATCAATTACTCCAGGAAAGGCAGTGAACTTTTCTCAGATACGAGCAAAAATAATTTAAAATTTGGATGAATATAGGCTTATTTCTTTGCTTCATAGCTTCTTCAGTTTTATTTGAATAGAAGAATGTATATTGAATTAGGTAATAGAAGCTATGTTGGAAAGCCTTTGTCATTCAGCAGTTGCAGAAGAGCAATCTCAGGCAATGTGGCTTGGCTCACCCAAACTAATTTTGGGATTTAACTGAGCCACGCAACTGAACCTTGGTTTTGGCATTTGCTAGCATTGCCCTCCTAAGACAGAAAAAGGCGTGTTATTATCTGAAGAAAATCATTTCCTACCCAAATGGTCATGACATAAAATGCTAGTTTTCCTGGGGTTTTTTTGCATACCAGATAAGCCAGCTCTATGGAACAGAAGTCATAGGTTAGCAAACCAGCAGCTTTGCCTGTGGAAATAGGTAAATTTCACTCCTACAGAGAGGCTCAAGCAATTAAATTTGTGAGCTTTTCCACAGAAGAAGGACAACATTCATAGACTTTCTTCTGATTTTTTTCCCTACCCCACCTTGACTTCACTCAGCCCTGGACAGGCAGGATTGACTTCCATCTATCCACGGTGCTCCTGGAGCTGCCAATGGATTTGCTAAATTGTGATAATAAGTTTTAGGCTGTTGGCCACACGTTTGTTATGAAATGAAGTAACTCTCTTCACATGAGCTGTCAGACAGAAATTACTTTTAGTCACAATCAGTCTAAATTTCAACTGGAGGCTTCAAGGTGATGACTGTGAACTTTGTCACCTATTAAAGGCCCATGAAGCATCCAAGCTTTTCTATTTTTAGATAGAACAGGACTTCTAAACTCCTGTGCTGGAGAAAGTATTGCTTATATGTCAAAATTCTATAGCATTAAATGAAATAAATCTATATTTCTGCTGATTACCTCCATCAAAGTTGACTTAATTTCTTTAGGCCAAGTTCTGTGCTCTCTTCTTTCTTCTGCTGAAAGCAATAAATACTTTAAATAAACTCTTGGGAAACTTTCTGGCCCAATGGCAGTAAAACTCAGAAAAGTGATCAAAAACTTATATATTTGTAGATTTTATTAGGCTTAAAACTACCTCTGTTCTTCTCTGTGAATGTTTAGGATTTATTAAGTACATGGCAGTCTTGTTATGCTCGTTATAACATTTCACCCTTAAACCATTAGAATATTGAGCCTATGAACTGAGGCTTTGAGATCTTTAAGGACTATGGAAGGAGCTTGAATAGGAGAGGGAGCATCCATAAACTCTTTATCGTTACACACACAAGGACCAACACTGTACTTTGCATTTGAATATTTCTCTTCAATGCCTTTTGCTTACACCTCGTTTTTAATCAGGCACGTTGAACGCAACCCAAAACAAGACCTTTACCTAATGCTGAGTTTAATGACCCTTTTAATACCAGCAGAGCTGTCCTCCTTCACTCCCGCTGCTGTTCCCTCGTAGCTTTGGAGCGTTAAACGTGTTATAAAAATGTCTTTTTGGTACGGTTCACAAATTAACTGAAAGGCACAGAGAAGCAGTATACTCATCCAGCATGAAATCAAAATCTAATCAATGCAGATTATGTTAGATTAGCTAAGCAAGTAAACAATTAGCCAAGTTAATGTTACCTACCATGTCCTTCAGCACTGAACAGTTAAGGAATTTGTCTTCCCAGACATGTTTAGCTCCAGCTCCTGTTTGTGACATTGCAGGTTCTTATCACCGTGTTGATAATGGAATGAATGTGCTCTCCCTCTGACCCAGTAATGGGCCAAAGAGGGCACAGGATGTTCCTGTGGAGCTGAAAAAGCCACGGGAGGAAGAGGAGCAGGGTGGGGATGGGGATTCTTGGGGCTCAGCACCAGCTGCCTGCTGTGTTTTACCCCTCCTGCCTTTGTGTCATCTTGGGCAGCTGGCTGAACCCCTCTGGGCTCCTTTCAGTGGGAAGATCAGGAACAAGTTTGTGGGCAGGAGTAGAAGCAACGGTGAGGTGTCTTCATGACCTCTGAGACCTTCTCTTCCCAGCCCAGGAGAGCAGCCATGGATTCATCAAGAATTGCACAAGGATGCTGGCTTTTCCCTTCACATTGCAACTCATATATAGTCTGCTTTTTCAAAAAAACTATGGAAACTTTCCCATCTATGGCCTTTCCCCCATATTTTATAATTTGCTTCCAGGCTTATTTTAAAGGGTATTCGGTTAAAACCAGTAACATTTCCAAAGCAGTCTGCCCCTCTTCCCTTAAGGTACAGCAGAGGAAGAGACATCCCTGGAGTACCTTGACCCTACCCCACATGCCCTGTGCAGCTCCTGGGATGCCCAGTTAGTCCTTACTCTCCTTCCTTTAGTCACCCTGTAAAACCTTACCCAGCAAATGGCCTGTTTGAAAGATGAATCCAATCCCAGGGTAATGTATTGTTTCCCTTATATTTAACTTTAGCTGATCCCTACAGTATGAATTTTTCAGCAGAAAAGTGTAATCTGTCTGGGAGATCTTGACAACAGAGTTCATAAGGACAGTGGAAACTTCTCAATCTGAAGAATTAAATGCAAACCCATGAGGATGTGTTGTAATCAGAGGTGGTTTGCAGAGAAGTACAAATCCTGCCAAGCACCACTGACTTTTTCTCCTGAGAAAGAAAAATGTTTGGCATCATCTGGACATTGACCACAATGATCCAGCTCCTTGGGGGCCTTCTGCAGGTGCACTGTCCAGATCCTGGCCATGCTGCTCTGTCATAGAAGCATGGAATGGTTTGGGTTGGAAAGAACCTTAACAATCATCTAACCCCAGCCCCCTGACATGAGCAGGGACACCTTCCATAGACCAGGCTGCTCCAAGCCCCATCCAACCTGGCCTTGAGCACTTCCAGGGATGGGGCAGCCACAGCTTCTCTGGGCAACCTGTGCCAGGGCCTGCCCACCCTCACAGGGAAGAATTTCTTCCTAAGATTGAATCTAAACCTTCTCTCTCTGTTTAAAGCCATTCCCTTGTTCTTTCACTGCATACCTTGTAAGTCACGGCTGCAATATGGGCATCAGGAGCAAGAAACAGAAAAGGGCTTTTAGCACTCAAGTCAAAATGAGACTTCTTGTTGTGTTGTCAAGTCTACAGCTGAACTCTTTCCAAGCAGATCTTGGGGTACATGGATTTCTATTTATTCAAATGCTTGACAAATCTGGGGATCGTTGCAATTGATTGTTATATTAACAGTAGCAAGAATATTTATCCTGTGATGTGGGTCTCTGGAGGCCACAAAGATGCAAACAATCCAAGGAAAAATAGAGGAAAACGTTACATGCCATAGCCCAATGCCAAGAGAATTCTAACACAAAAGAAAATTTTCATTAATACAGTTTTGTTTGATTCACAAATAAGACTGATTCATATAAAAGGTTTCAACTTTATCAAGTAATAGTCATCGGCTGATTTCAGAGACCTAAAAGTTTGAAAGGACTAAAACTTTAAATCATGTTGCCTTTTAATTTTGAATTTAAAAATAAACCCTCTTTGAATGATTGAACTTGTAAGGATTTGTAAGGTGTTGTGGTTCATTAGAGAAATTTTGTATTCTCAGCACTTTTTTGTAAAGAAAAAAGGCAATCAAAAATTTTGCAATCTGCTTTAATTTTAGACCTTTACATTACTTAAGTACTTTGATAATATAAAGAAGTCTCTGTTAGAAAAAGGGAGCAAATTAATTTCTTGGTCATTTTCCAAAATTTCTTCTAAGACCCATTTTCTTATTTCATGCTGGTCAAAGAATCCAGATTATGAGATCAGTTCAAATTTAACAAGTGTTGAAGTCCTAAAAGTGTGACTCAAGGCATATAAATGAAAAGTCATTGGGCTGAGGGAATTTGGGTTAGGGTGAAATACATGTGATTTCGGCAAGGATTTACACCATTTTTGACACTGACTTTTCAATTAAATTCTGTTTCTTTTTTTTCTAGTTTATCCACTTCTAGGGCTTGATCCTCATTGTACTCTCTCATTCCTGTTAATTTATTTTGATGGAATATGTCTTGATTGATGGAGTTGTGAAGGTGGAATGATAAACTTCCAAATGAGCTGGGTTTGTGTGTACCTGGGAATTAATGGGCAAAAGGGTAACCACAAGTCGAGATTTACAGGTTCTTTCTTTCTCTACACCATTTTTAGGATTGTTTTTGAGAAATAATGTGGAACAGAAAGGATCAGAGTAGCTTCTGGTCAAGAGCAGATGCCCCTTGCATCCTGAAAGTCAGAGGACTTCTGCTGGCTAGCTGCTAAGGCCCATCCAAACTCCAGCAGGTGCCTGTGAAAGTTTGTGTGCTCTGATTCACTTCAAACAATGTGTAGTGCAATGACTGTAAAGAACAAAAGCCTATCAATAATCAAGGGGTTGTGGTTAAAAAAAATTAATGGCTCTCAATATAAAATTGGATCTCCAGGTCTTCACTCATCCACTTCAGAACTAGTTCAAAGCTATCCGAGGTAATAAAAGACATTGCTAAAATAAAAGACCTATCCAAGCTAATAAAAAACTTGACAGAGTTACTGTGTGTCATTTTCCAGGGAGCTGTAACTACTGTGTTATAGCCAGTTCATTGGGAACTAAGTACAGAGCACAAACACTGACGAAGCTTTGGAAGAGGGATAAAATATGGGTGGATCAGATACAGACACAAAAGTGCTGTGCTGGAGGTTAAAGCCATTCCAGAAGCTGAATGCCTTTGCTTCATAGAAAAGGATGTGACAATGAGTTTCATTTAAAGACTGAATTCATTTGCCATGGGAACAATGAGGTTTTGCTTTTTTAATCAAAATGCAGACAAGTAATTTCTTAGGCAAGCAAAGCTCTGAATTATGCTGGGGAAGATACAACGTGAGTAAACAGTCATTTCTGTAATATAGCTATAAAATATTATATTATACATATACATGAAATAAAGAAGTGATTGAACTTGTCATTTAATTGTATTATCAGATTTGTAGCTTGTGAAAATGTCAGGGAAAATAACACAGTACATAGGATGGGTCAATTTATTAATTGTGGATAATTTTTGAGCCAACTCCAGTCACTGCTATTGTATTTCTTATTTATAGGTATTCATCAAGTTGCTTGGATAAATAATTTCAACCAGCACATCAGTTTTTTTATGGTCTTCCTATTTTGATTGCATACTGCTTGTCTACCAGGATCAGTGACTGTTTGCGAGGCCACACAGCATCATTTCTACCTGAATGCCTGTTAAATTTCCAGAGGGAGGGCAACCTTGAATACCTGCTGAGTTTGAGCTTTTTGATGATGTGACATTTGTGACACTCTAAATATTTGTAATCTTTGAAAGTACAGGAGAAAAGGGGTAATTTATTCATGTGTGTTTTTCTAATTCTTGCCCACTTCCTTCCAACTCTATTACAGCTGGCTTCATTCGTTTCCTAAAGCTGAATCACAGAAAAACAGTGAGATGGAGGAACTGAGGGCCAAATCTTGGTCTAGATATCCATTTTCACTCCCAGAAAAACTGAGGGGTTTTTATCAATAAGAACTTAGGACTCAAACCTATCACCTAACAAAGCCAGTTGGAGCTTGAACCAAGATGTCCATATGTGCTTGAAACATGTTACTGTCATTATTTTCACCAGAAAAAGCACAATGACTTGGAGGTCTCTACTCATGTGAGGAGCAACAATCACATCCCTGCTCTTGGCAAGAGTGCCTGAAACAAAGCCTCACCCACACAGATTTCCTAGACAGGCTGTTTCTGTGCTTTCTTGCAATGCAGAAACATTACAGATGTCTAGAAATAATTCAGAGGAAATTTGGTCACCTGAGATGGAGCAATCAAGTGCTGCTGGAGAAGGGCTGCTTGTACTCTGCAGAAGGATTTCCAAAACTACATCCAGCATAGGTCTTGGAGCACAGAAGTTCATGGATTTTCAAAATATTTCAAGGGCAGATATGCTTCTGGAAATCTTGCCACATCTGTAAGTGAATGAGAGCAAAATAGAGGAGCTAATCAGGAGCTCTTCCTTCCTTCCCAGGGGAGAAGCTCTCCACATGGAGCTACAAGCTCCCAACAAGGCTCACATCTTCCAGTGGGGTAAATTATCTCTTGTGTGAGGTGGAAAGACATTTGGGAGCATGGGGAGTGGGGCAGGAAGAAAGTGGAAAGTTTTATCTACTTCACATGGGAGCAATGCTGTAAAAATAGGTTTTGTCCTGGTTTTAAAAATCTTTTATATCAAGTTTCATCAGGTTCATGCCTTGACTCCAGCATCCCTATAAAGGTAAAGACCTCTAAACTTGGCTGTATTTCCTCTTTATGCTGTGGCTTTTTTAGTTTAAAGCTCTAGTTATTTGCAGAAACTTGTTTGTAGGTTGCTTGGTAAGCCTGGAGTGAACAATTTCCCTGGTTTTCAGATTTCAGTTTTGGGCTTGAAGCAGAGAGAGAGAATATTTAAATGAAGATATTAGATGGTACCCATTGCCCTGGGGAGACATGGTTGCAAAATCTTCATTAAGGCCATGTGAGAGGCAAAAGAAAGAAAAAAAAAGGATTAATTTCTTTGTGTTATTCATAGACAGGAATATATTGTCTTGAATGTTAGCTACGGGTCTTGTCCCTCGAGACCTGAACACACTGACAATGAGGAGTCTTGAGCAGGTTCTCAGCCATTAGGGAGTTACACAATGCATGAAGAAGGTGAGATGAGAGCAGGGACTAGATCTGTCCCTATTCTCTTATTTCTTCCTGTTTAAAATGCATCAATATTATTTAAAAAAAAAGCCAACAAAGAACAAAAAACCCCACCAAACAGAATAGTGGCAGATTTGTAATTCGTCAAAGAAAAAGTAGAAATAGATCCTGCAGCTGACACTAACTTTTTCCTTTCTTTTTCCACCAGAATCTGAGCTAATAGGAATAATAGCTATTTTTTCTGCCCACTGACCCAAAAGATATGCATTCTTGTGCTAATTCACTTCTACTGGTATTGACTGCTGGTCCCCATGGGTTTGCCTTGCGGAGTCAGAAATAAATTACCCATCCAAATCAATGAAACTCATGCCTGTGGTTTACACAGATGTAGCTCTATCACCCATACACAGGTGATAAGTGCTTGCAAAGTACTTCCACACTTCATCCTTCGACCATGTTTAAGCCACTCTTGGGAGAAAGCCACTCATCAGCATCTGGTCCCCCTCAGACCATTGCTCTGCTTGGTAGCACTGCTGGGTTAGAGAAATTGAAATATCTTCAAAAACAGCATTGCTTTTGCTTCTTGCTACGGAAACAATAAGTTAATTGAGGGTTGTGCTGCTGATGTCTTGGTGACACTGAGGTTACTGCACTCCCTCAGAGCTCAAATCAAACTAAGAAAGCACAGCTACTTCACAGCCTGTGCTGTGTCTGGTACACCCTGGTTTTTAGTTAGGTTAGTACATTATTTATCAGCTGCCAGATGTAGAGAGTTCACTGACTGCAGGATTTGTGTTGTGAGTGAAAGAAGAACTAAGTCACCTCTTGGGCTGCTGCCTCTTGATTTGAGAGATCCAGCAACATTAAAATACACAGAAGAGGGATGTATGCACCAAGTTTGTGCCAATAAGTTGTGGAAGTGATTCAAGAACTCAACAGCAGCACTAGTATTATTTAAAGTTAAGTCAAGAAACCACAGGCTGAAGGGAGCTCTGTGAGAAGATTCTTGAAGATGCTGAGTTTTTATGTTGGAAATCTCTGCTGAAGCACAGGCAGCCACACGGAGCAGCATCACCCAGAATATCCACAACCACAAGACAGCAGACACAGTGTAGGTGAAATATCTCAGTTCAGCCTGCATCAGGAGCTGTTGTGAGGGTGAGAATGAAATAAGAGACTTTTTACATGTATTAATCTTATTTAATACCATAGCAGCAACTGTTCATCATAATATCCTATATGTGTTTTTCATCAGAACTTCTGCTTCTAGGCATAAAAAAAGACTTTGTAGATCAGTTTTCACTATTGATTTAGGATCCAAGCCTCTGCTTGGCTCTTTTAGTTAGAAGTCAGCTGGAGACTTGTTACTTTCAATAGCATCAAAATATGCATATCCCAATGTGATTGCCTGAAAGTGGTCATGGATTTAGCTGGTTATACTCACTAAGTGATGCACCTTTTTCTAGAGGCTAAAATTAAAATTTTTTTGGAAAATAATAGAACTGTAGACAAAATAATGTGGATGGCACCTGTGGAGGTCATTCAGCCCAATTTCCTGCTCAAGGCAGGGTCTGCTAGGGCAGGTTGTTCAAAGACTCATCAATTCAAATTTTAAATATCTTGAAGGAAAGATCCTACAACCTCTTTGAGTCCTTATCCCTGCCTTTAACTGCCCTTGGGGTTATTTTTCCCTCCCTTTATCCACCAGATTATGCATCCTGCACCCTTGGCCATGCACCTTCAGTGTGTGCCCATGGGACACTCTGTTCACCTTGCTGCCCTTGCTCTCTAGCTACAGGTGCAGTGATGTCCCTCCTGAGCCTTTTCCTCTAAAGGCCTTTATTCTTTCTTATGACATTCCAATGTAGCAAGCATAACTATAAAGAATTTTGGTTTATTTTAATTCACTGTACTATTTTTTCAATCTGTATTTGTAAATAGCCAAGGTAGGAAGCTGTACTTTTGACATTTCCTTTCATATAAAGTTTCCATTGGCTCTGTGCAAATTCTACACTTTCAATTAATTAATTCTTAATTTTGACTTTGCTCCCATTTCAGTTCCTTCCACTCTTGAGTAACCCCCAGCAGTGTGACCCTGCCATTCCTGAAGGCAGAACATGAAACTGAAATGTATCCTGAGGATCTGAATAAGAGGGAGGTGGTGAAAGCTGTGTTCAGGATGCTGAAGGAAGAGATCTCAGCCTCATGGCACAGTGGCTGTGACAGCACACAGCTCTGCACCAGTTCATGGTGCAAACAAATCCTTGGGGCTGGGGTTTCCAGGCCTTCTCTCTGTTCTGCAGTGCTGCAGCTGTTGGTGCCTCCCTTAAACCAGCTTTAGTACCTGCCTGTGACTTGTAGTGCCATATTTGCATTGCAGCACAGATGTACCCAGTAACATCACATATACCTCTGCAAAGACAACATCTGGTCCATTAAGGGCAGTAGAAATACTGTTATTGGTTCCAGTAGGCCTGCTAGCTCATTTATTTATTTTGCATTGTTTTCTAGAGAAAATAAAAGTCACATGATTGAGTGACCTGTCTGGACTAGTGAGAGCTCCGACCCATAGGTTTGGTTGCTGAGCAATGACACGGCTGCTTGAGTGACTGTCTCAGATTTTATGCTTTCTTCCAAGTCACTATTATTCTCAGAACAGAAAACTCAAAGATCTGAAATCACCTAATAGGTTGAGGGAGACAATGCCTTATAAAAATGTCATTCCTATTGACTTTGTGGAAGATTTGATTACAATGAATTGTCAGGGAAATGATATAATACTAAACATTGACAATGTAATATCCAAGTGTAATTCTGAACAATAGGAGACAAGAGAAAAAATACATTTTCTTTTATTGCAGCAGAGGCTGTTGCTAAACGGATAACAGAGACTCAGTGTAGTAACTACTAAAAGTGATATGTTTGTACTGGAAGACTTACAATAGAATTTTGGCCAAACATGAAAAATATATAAGGAAAAAATAATTCCGTAAGCAGCTGAAACAAATCTAAAACTAATTTTTTACCCCTTAAAATATTTTATCAAAAACTTCCACAAATGAGTTGCTACATATAAGGCAAAGCAACCAAAAATCAATTGTCTATACAAGGTCTCAAGACAGATTTGCTGAAGCCATTTAACACCTTACTTTCTCATTGGTGTGTGCTTGAGCCTTAACCATGAGGAATTTTGACTACTGGCTCAAACTATGGTCCCTAATATTCTCTGTCGTGCTTGATTATTTCCCCACTTTCTCTCTTCTCCCTTCCATTCCATCCCAGCCAGAGATTTATAACACATTGTCTCACTTCAGCTGAAGATTGTGCTTCAGACCAGCCAAATAGCTGTCCACAAGAAAGTAAAAATCTTAGTATGATTCCAACCAGAGACGTTTTATCTTTAAAATACGGCATTCTGAAGCCTGACGTCCTCTGGTTTTATTAGCTCTTCTAGAGGGGTGCTTAGCTGGCAAGTGCAGCATCTGCCACCAGCTCCTCGCAGCTTTAAAGCCTCAGTGCCAACTTCCCAGCCTGGGCACAAATTTTACAGGGCACAGTGTGTGCTGGTGGAGGTGTTTTGCTGTTCCCAGCATTCCAGACCCTCCAGGATCCAGCAGTGCACAGCATGCAACCCTTTCTTGAGCCAAGGGGAACTTGGTACCTTGGTCACTGCAGAGAACAGCGGATCCTGTCTGTCTCTGGGAAACCATCCTTTTTTGCGGTAAACAATCCTTTTTTGAGGTAAACAATCCTTTTTTGAGGTAAACCATCTTTTTCACCCCACTTCATGGGAACCAGAGGGGCCACTGTTGTGCTTCAGAGCCAATTCTTCACCTGAGCACAGCAGGTATAAACCCTGCACAGGAGCCTGTCATGTAGAGGGGACTCTGAGAGGCCAGAGACACTTATTTAACACGAGGGGAATATTTCAGCCTAAGTGGTCTCTGCTGTGTATAAAACACTCAGTACCAGTAGCATTTGCTTCTTCTCTCAGTAGTAAAATATATTTATTTGCAAAGTGGATCCTAATCTATCTCAGAACAGTGTTTTTAGTCTTTCACAGTAGCATTTATAATGATTGAAAGTGTAGGCTGGAGAGGACATCTTTCCGTAGCAATGAACAAAAATAAGAATAACTTTTCAGTATTACCATATATCAATAGCCAATTATTTTTGTAAGGATGGGTTCTGGCTGGCTGCTAATGGACTGACAATGAGATAAGTCTTCCAGGAGAGAAACCATAGTTTTAAAGATGGAGTGGCTGGCCTTTTAATTTTAAGGCATTACCAAAATCACACCTTTCACCTTTAAAAATTGTAAATGATCACAGACTTGTTCTAAATCATTTAATTGCTGTTTTAACTGAGCCTGGCTAATGCTTTGCAGGGGTTTGTCTTTCTTAGCACTGATGGTGCAGCTTAATTTCTTAATTTTTCTTGAAGAACGACAGCCTCCTTGCTTTTATTCTCCCTCCCAGCTGCTTGCTGGCCATCTGTCTGCAAAGGCAATTTTAGGAATCTGCAGACAATTCACCCTTGCTCGTATGCATTTCTAGAACCTGATACACAGCACAGATATGCACAGGCGCAAAGTAAAACCTATTAAATGAGATAAAATGTGAAGATGCTTTAGAAAGCTTTTCCCAATGTCTCAGATAAAGCAGGCACCTATTTCTTGCTGTTTTTTCCTTCTGCTTATTCTTTTATCTTCACCTGTTTCATCCATCTGCCTCTTTCTCTCTGACACAGAGAGTTATGATGACATGGATTAGGAGTCCCGTCTCTCTCTCTATCTCTGCTAGAGCTCCTTGCTTTAAACTCCCTCTTGAAAACAAGCTTGAAAGAAAAATCACCAAATGCTCTAGAATATGCACCAAGATTTGCCTATGACTTACTGTATTTGCAAAAAGCCAATGAACTTGGGAAAAATCTAACACCTCGTTATTATCCATGTTCATGGATCAAAGTCCCTTCTTGTTTTCAGATGAACACTGCACACTGCTTTTGATGGTGTCTGGGAGAAGAGACCAACAAAATATTCAGATGAGGAAAAAAATGAGGAAAACTGGTGCCATTCCCAAAGCCTCAAGTTGGATCGATGGCCACGGGACCTGTTCTCACTGGTCCCTCCATTAGCCCTGTGTTTGGCCATGTGCCTGTGGCTCCCAGGACAATGGAGAAGGAGGGAGCTGCTCAAAATTGCCACACCAGTTTGAATTCAGGTCTCTGGGGCTATTTATTTGAACACTACACATGTTCCCTACACAGCAACAAGCCAGCTGCTCTGACAATTCCCAAGAAATAAGAAATGTGCCTTGGGTTCCTGTGACATTTTATATTCCAAACTTTGCCCAGTGGCTGATGGTTCCTTCCTCAAAGAGACATATTGATTGTGGGTACATGTAAGGGTAAGTGTGATCGTGTTCAGTATTTTGAGCTCATCATCAGTTATCCCATTCCCATTGTCATCCAATGCCCAGACACTATCAAATTGGAAGCAGTAGCGTAGAAAATTACAAACAAATCAAAAAAGACTACAGCTGTGAAATGAATCAAACCACTCTTGCTACCCTTCGTATTTCCTTCAGTATGAAACTTCTTTTACAACAAAAAATTACAATTTTTTGTATTTTGGGCTTACAGCTGTGAAAGAAGGGATGAAGCACTGCAACCCAGCACCCACCAAACATTTAGGAAAACACGACAAAGACAAAGGATGGGTCACCAAGGCCAGCACCTTGCCTAGATCTGTGCCTCAACCCCTTTTGACCACCCAAAGAACATTCCACTGCTGCAGACATTCGTCCATCAGTATTCCAGCTTGTAATGATGTTGGAGAGCAGCACCCAGAGAATCCTCTTGGGTGTTTGAAGCTCTTGACCTTGGTCCTCTCCATTTGTTGTGTCTTAAACAGGGTGATGTGATTAGAAAAGTTCAAGTCCAAGCTCCTTGTCAGCTTTCCAGAGCAGCCCCTCGTTGTGGGCTTGCTATACCCTGAGAGCAGGCTCTGAATAGATGTGTGTTTGTATGAAGATGACCACATTAAATTTAAGCAGAAATAAATGGTAATTTAACTGGTACAAACACACAAGGCTGACATAATCTCTAAAGGTTTGAGGCTGCTATTAAATTTGTTCTCCTTGTTAATTTGTGAGCAAGAGGATAATGAAAAACTGGAAACTCTAAAGTTGACATAAAAGTAAGAGAAATACAGTTAGCAGGAATAATTTTATGCACTGTCAAAGTGAAAAGGCTTTGCTAAATGTACGTAGGCAAAGATACACACTGTCATCTTAATGAGTAATTAAAAGATGGACTTCTAATAATTGAATCATGACTCTTGTCACATTTATATTTGTTTAATATCTGTAGTTTTGATTGAATCTTGTTTTGAGTTCTGATCTTAATCAGGTCTGATTTAGGCTCTTGGTTCAAATAACTCAAAGTGATGAGCATGAATCTTGTTGTCCTATTACCTCCTCAGCTTCTTGTTCCCGGTGAATACAATGTTCTTTTGAAATCTCATTATTAGATACTGCATTTAGCTAGCAAGACTGGACAAGTGAGGTAGGTAGGTGATATGCTGATGTTAAAGGTTTGCATTTTCAAAGAGGAAGTCTTCTTCTCTTCTTCTTCTGAACATCACTTGGTATATTTTGGAAGTACTTTAAAGAGCTGACATGGTCACAAGTTCCTTTGCTGGTACAGCTCAGGGAGCCTTGGCTATTTGCATTGCTCTGTTGTGCTGGTTTTTTGTAAATCAGGAAAGAAAAGCTGTGTAAGAGATGATCATCTGTTCTTTAAACCTATTCTCCTTAAACTAACTGTCATGGTCACCCTGAAATGTGATCATATCTTCAGTGACACAGAGCTGTGCCTCACCAATCTGTTTAAAATTTCTCAAATTTTTCAAATTCCTGAAGTCCCATTCGTCAAAGCTAACAAGAGGTTGCACATTTCCAGCTCCTCTCTGAAATAAACAAGGCTGGGACTGGCACAAGTCTCTCCTTCTTCACAGTCCCCAGATTTGCCCACATCATATTAATCTATTGTCTCTTGCAACTTCAATTCCTCTAAACTTTCAGAGTTTTCTGGTTCTAATATCTACTTTTTTAAGCAGAAGGAATGGGATGATGCTTAAAATCTCATTACAGTGAACAGGTTATCCTGTGTTTCAATGAAAAAAAAAGCTTATTTCTCCCCTTCCTCTGCCTAAGAATTTTTAGGTGCTCAAGTCTGACTTTAAAACCATCAATTTTTCTCTTCTTTTTGACTACAATCATTGGGGTTTTTTTGTTTTTTCAATTCCCAGTTCAAAAGAAAGCAACGATTATTTTGCTTCAAACTCATCCAGCCCTGAAGATGAGGAATTTATCACCTTTTCATTGCCAGCCTGCGCAGTTTATTTCTCCAGTTCTCTAAGAAAGCTTTTTGCTTTGCTCAGCTTCACAAAGGTGGGTGAACCAGAGCAGGGAGACAGCTGACTCTGTCCCTGAAAAGCTCCCACAGCATCTGTTCAAAACCACCTCTTGGGATGCAGACACCCTTTCCACGGGGCTGTTAAAGGTCTCAGGACAGACTGAAAGTGTTTGCAGAAGTGGGGTATGGAGCTAGAGTTGAGGGTGTGATGAGGGATGCCTCCATCTGCTTTTTATAAACAAGACTTGCAAAAGGTTGGAAACACCAAAAGGTTTTGAACCAGAATACCAGAGAAATGCACAGGACCCAAATGTGTGCGAGAAGGCACTAAAATGCTTGTAGGAACCTACTTCTGTCAGTGGTGGGAAAGGGACATCTGGCTTGGGAACATGGACACCCTCAGCACCTGAGAGCTGATGGAAGAGCAGACTTTACTTTGTTGGGCCAAGTTGTCCAACACTTACACTGTGCAGGGCAAATTCATTCCTCATTTAGCTGTTGAGATGCTCAGGGTGCTTATTTAGAGGTTCACCAACAGGTGGGAAAGAAGGGCCAGCACTGCTGGTCAGGAGGTGGGTGAGCCCCAAGAGCTCCAGGGAGGGACCCCACAGCCCCTGATGGCACGGGGGGTCCTGGCAGGCTGGTGGCACTGCCCACACCACGCTCTCCCACCTGCCGTGGCTGCCAGCCTCTTGAAGAAACACAGCAGCCCCAGCCTGTGCATTGAAAACTGCATCAGATGATGTGAAATGAGCAAAAAGTGAGGTGGCAAATATCACCAAGGCAAGCTGCCGGTGGGGAAGGAACTCTGTATCCTCCAGCATGTGTGGATATAAATAAACACAGGCTGTGCAGATACTTCAGATGTCTACTAATGCATCTTGTATTTATGTCTGACTTGAAGAGATACAGAGAGATTAGTAAATACTTCAAATTGACAGCACAGACATATTTTCATAGAATAAATGTTGCTGGTAAGTGGAGAGACTTTTCTTCCTTCCCTTCAGGAAATGGGGAAGAATTGTCTGCACTGATATTATTTCCAATTTTTTTTTCTCTCAGGAAAGAAAAAAAGATCTCACTGGAGATATTGTATTTGTCGCTGATTAGATTTCTGTGTTATTTTTTTAAAACTTCAGATCTCTTAAACCTATAGGGCACCTATGAAATACAGACTCATTTCTTCCAGGACACTCTGCAAAGATCTCTCTTATGTTGCCCGGGCACAATTCACAGTGGATACTCCATTTTTTAAATTGCATTTGTGATTTCTTTTTAAAATCCAAACCTTAAATCTGTAATTTCATATCATCCTAAGGAAGGAAACCACAAAATAACAAATCCCTATGAGCCTCTGTGTGTGATTTTGGAGAAAAAGCTCTATTTATTTGCAAACACTGAAAATATTTTAGTGGTATTTGATTTAACAGGCCAGAAACAAAGGTTCTGAAAAACCAACCAGTCTGATCACTTATTTCCTGCAGAGAAAATAGAAAATAAAAAATAAAATCCCCCAAATTTAGTCATGATAGAGCCACTTCTGCAACTTTGTGCTGAATTTTGTGGAATGATTTTTTACTAAGCACATTTTCTCCTGGACTTAGACCCACCTTCCCAGAGTAGCCCATGTCTACTAGCCATGAGAGGGATCCTGTCCTTTTCATGCTGAAGCCAACAGCAAATCCAAACTAATTCTGCAGGCTGTAAGTTTCTTTACAGGAAGAAACACACAATTTGACATGTTTTATCAGGTCTTTTGGACTGCTCCTCTCCTGTTGCTAATTCTGAGTGCTCCATCACCTTTGCCTAAACCTCCTCGCAGCTTTTGGTACAAATTTGGTACAAATAGCCACATATTCTGGTTCTGTGGTCCTGCCATGCCTCCTGCTCGTGCAAACATCCTTGTTAAAAACTAGACAAGAAATTATTATATTGGTTTGGTTTTTTTTGTTTTTGGAAACGAGATGAAGACGAGGAGAGTGAATTATACACACATATTCTGGTTCTGTGGTCCTGCCATGCCTCCTGCTCGTGCAAAGATCTTGGTTAAAAAATAGGTAAGAATTTTTTTTTTTTTTGGGAAATGAGACGAAGAAGAGGAAAGTGAATGAATTTTAATGTTTGCCTCTCTTTATAAACACGGTTATGTGGGAATAGAAGGCACACCTCCAGAACAGCCCAGCGCCGTGCAGCGCCTGCTGTGCCAAGTCAGGGCGTCCCACCGCAGACAATCCGGTGTCCCGCGATGTCTCCCCGGTTTGACGGCCACAAGGCGAGGGACCAGCGGTCCCGTGTCCCGCTCCGGGCAGCGCATCGCCCCGCAGCAGCTCTCCCAGCACGGAGCTGCCGCGGGCTGTCAGAGCGAGGGGCGGCTCGGCAGCCGCACCCCGAGGTACCACCGGCTACCCACGAGCATCCCGGTGCTCCCGGCGCTCCCGCGGTTCCGGCCGGGCGCCGGGATGCTCGCAGCCGGTGTCTTGTCTGTCGGTCCGTCCCCCACCCCGGGGCGGTCCCGCCGCCCGCACAGGTGCCGGCATTGGGCGGAACATGCAAATGCGGCGCTGACGTCAGGCGGCTCCGGCCCGGAGAGCAGAAATAGGGGCGGCCCGGGCCGCGCCGCGCACTGCCCGCCCGGCCCCGCCGCGGCGCCGGGGGCCGGCGGTGGCGGCCGGGCTGGCCGGACCGAGCGCGGCGAGCGGTGCCCGGCACCCGGCCGTGCCCCCGGGAAGGGATGCCCTGCGGCTCCTCCGGCCGTCACCTCGGAGAAAAGCTGTTTGGAGACGTGTGGTCGGGCCAGCTTTGAAAACTGAGGCGAAATCTCTGCGTGGTTCAGGAGTTTCTTGGTAGTCCTGCATCCTTGTTGGATTGATGCTCCCCGGATTTTTTCCGGAGCATTGAAGTGTCTTGGAGAATTTCAGTGAAATGAATTCTAATCAAATATAATAAGTGAAACTTAATCAAATGAAATATTTTTAAGTAGCTTTTGCTCAAATGAAAAGTCTGGTTTGTACTTAAACGTCAAAGCTGATTTCAATGAGTTCTTAATGTACCCAAACTTTAAGTATTTAACAGTGGACAGCTGACCGAATAATTATTCGCTTTCATTATGTCTTGCCAAAACTATTGGCTTTTTTTGCTTAATTTTGTAGCCTAGTTCTGTAGCACTTAAGAAGAAATTATGGATGTCGAAATTATTTTGCCAGCAATGGAAACGCTGTTTAGATAAGGCTGGAGCAATTGGAAAGGATGATGGCAGGAACTAAGGACCAGATTCTTATCTGGTTTTAATAGCGTCAGTTTGAATAGAGGTAATAGTTTATGTCCAAATGCTTTCTTTTTGCTATAGCAACAGTCAGAACTTCAGGTAATTAAGTTCAGCCTCTTTCTTATGTGAAGCTTGTTGGAAATTATTGTAAGCTATTGCAAACCAGTAATTTCTCAAATAAGCTGCAGTTTAAGTAGCCCTGAAACAAAACCAATAACTGCTTTTGGCAATTTTTTTTTAATCTCATTGTGGTCACCGTAATTGAATTCGTAAAGCTTTTGTGTTGCGGAGGAAAAAGTTGTGGGATCACTGCAGGATCTGGTTGTTGCCTGTCACAGAAATGCTTTAAACAGTTTGTGCTGTTCTCCACTCAAAAGGCCAAGATGCTTAGTCCCTGTTGTTTTTCAAGGTGACCCTTTTTGCTTCAGTAGCTCCCAAGCCTGTACCCTAAAACCTGTGCTTGTCTTTGGCTGGCATCTGCTTGCTGTTCTTCCACTGGAGACATTGCAGCTCTTTGCTTTAAATTCGAGGCTGTCCCTGTGTGTTGGTGCCAGCCCAGACCCACCTGGCCTTGGGATGGGTGTTTTGCTGTTGCCATCGTGTTTGAGCTGCTTCAGATGACAGTGCACAGCCTGGTGCTGCTGTACTGGTGGTGTCATTCCTGCTAGAGCAGTGCCAGCTGCAAGCAAAGCTGGAAGGCTGCTCCAGCTCAGAGGAGGAAACCACAACCTTCAGGTAAACTTTTTGGCTTTGCATAATATATTCTTTATCACAAGGGCCAATATTTATTCTTTCTTTTGCGTATAACTGCTTGTTTTATGCAGACATTTTCATATGCAAGCTTTGATTTCTCTGGACAGTGATCTCCGTACAAGCTCAAATCCAGAAAATCTGTTCCTCCTTTGAGCGAGGAAAGAAAATGGATAGTAAAACTTGCCTGAGCTTACAGTGGTGGTCTGGATCTATTTAATCAATTTGAGTTTTTTTGTTGACTTCAGGGAACTTTGAACCTGCAGTCTGGTAGCTGTATTGTATGGTGTAGCTGCAGACCAGGCTCTGCAAGGAGCCTTCCCTTTAGCTCAGGGTAAGGCTCAGGGTGCTGAGCTCTGGTTTAGCATGCCAGGTGACAAGAAAATGCTGTATGACTCCAGAGTAAGCTCTCAGTTGATATTTATGGTACATATTTGTTGCTTGATTGAGGCTATTAAGATATATAATGTGTATTAATGTGTCCTCCTCTTACTGTGACTGAGAGCAATTAGTGTGCTGTCAGCATGCAATAAAAACAAGCAATTTCTAAACTGACTAAAGATGTTCTAGAAATTCTGTTTATAAAGCAACCAGAGTTTCTATCAGGTAGTTTGCCCTGTCAGTTTCATCAGTGTTACAGATCCTAATCCAAATACCTTCATGCTTTCTGTCAGTTGTTTACTAAATATACGTTAAACTAGTGATTTCCTTGTTTTGCTCCAGGATTGTAATTTCAAGCAGGATATGATTCAGAGGTCTCTAGAACTGTTGTGTTATTTGTTGTGATGGAATCAACGGAGCACACAAAATACCTCTATTAAAGGAAAAAAAACCCCAAACCCTGTGAGAAACAATGTTGCTGTGCAAGAGCAATTCATAAAGTAACATGTACTTGTCTTTTATTGATGTAGTGACTTTGGTTTATTAAATATTTATTTGTAGCCCCAGTAACATTACATCTGAGGTTCATAATTGGAATTTAGAAAGACTAATAAATTTTGATTTCATCCTGAATGCACTTCATTCAGTGTGTTTACATTAGTGCCAAGAAAAGGCATTGCCTGAGCTCTGTGGGTGCTGTATGCTGTGCTCAATCTAGTGCTGGGGTGTCTTTGAGCAAACAAAATACCTAAGATTGTCACTGCTGGTGTAAATTAGAAGTGATGCACCAAGGCTTGGATATAACCTGTGGCAAATACATGGCACGAAAACACTGTAAAATGAGTCTTGTCAAGACAAGGTGTGTCATGGTGAGTTAATTCAGCTTGGCTGAATTTTGCCATTAGCAGGTAACCCTCCTTGTTGATGTGTATGGCTCAAGCCAGGCAGCAGCCTGTCCCTCATCTTGCAGAAATGCCATCACTTCGTTAAGGGTCATTATGCCTCATTAATGGGTCCATTTTAGCCTTCCTCAGCCATCTCAGAAATGGTGAGATTTTGAATATTGCTTTGGTATTTTAACTACACAATCTTGTGTCATTGTTATGGAGGAAGCACAGCTCCTGTGTGAGCCTCCAGGGCACCAGTGCAGGGTTGTGGTGTGTGAAACTCAGGAGTTCCTTCTGACACCACTTTGGGTAACTGCATTGGTGTTCTTTCCAAATTCACCAGAACCACTGCTCAAAGTGCATGCAGATTTAATGGGAATCCCTCCAGTTCCCTACAGATGTGGGGCTGTGGTGGGCTTTTGTCAGGGAAATGGTGCTGCTCTTGAGTGGAGTGAGTGTGGGAGGGATTGGAAATGTCTCTGCTTGGGACAGAGGAATTTGAGTGCAGAAATCAGACCCAGGTAGGACTCACCTCTGTCCTGGTTGGAGAAACACGCCAGCCCTCTTCAGCACAGGATTTGTTTTGTGTTTGTCAAGTTTAGGTGTGTTTGGTGACCGTCTGGGCAGGTATCCTCACTGGGAGATTGAATGACTGTCCCTGTGTGCTGGTGTCAGCCGTCAGCCCTGGCTCACCCTGCACACCTGATCGTAGCCAAGGGGGTTGCCAGTGGCTGTATCTGCTCAAGGCAACGTCCCCCTCTGTGTCAGAGAGGAGTAATGATGTTATTTTCTGTCACATTGCTGGGAGCCTCCAGCGCTCAGAGAAGCAAAGGTGTGTGTCTGGCATTTTCCTGAAAATCTGCTGGGGGTGCAGGTGTGAGTCCCTGACTGTGAGTGACCCTGTGCTGCTGGGGGCTCTGAAGAAGGGATAAAATTCACCCTTTGGCTTCTGCAGTACCACAAGATCATGTTTTGATGTGGTTTGCTTTTGGCCACAACAGTTAGAGAAATCCCAGGTCTCTGGCTCTGCAGGTGCTTTGTGCCAGCAGGCTGGGAACAGCACATCCTAAGGAAGAGAGTTTTGGTGTAAAACTACTTCAGCATGAGAATTCATTGCCAGTGCACTGGAGACTGTAGAGCTCTGTAGGCACTGAGTGTGGATGGACACTGTCAGCTGAAGCCTCTGTGTCACCAAACCTGAGCTGGGTTTTGTTGTAAGATGAATGTTCTATAACTGTTCTTTTTTTTTCTTTTTTTTTTTCATTTAACAGACTTGAAATGATGACATCAAGGAGCTTTTGGTGCTCTCTTGTACTGCTGGGGGTTTTCCCACTGGTCACGAGGGGATGGATGGATGTGGACCAGAGCAGGAGCCTGTATTCAGATGCGGGGAGGTTGCATCAAGAGGTACTGTACACCTGCTGCTGCTGCAGCCACAGCTCTTGGGTTTCTGTTCTTGGGCTCTGGGCAGGCTCTCCATATTGTAAACAGGAAACAAATGTGGGCTTATCCATGTATATTTATATTAAGAACCTCCCAAGGAGGTCAGTGAAAAGCAGTGACACAGAAACTCTTCCACTTATTTGGTATATTGACATCATCTGGAAGTGAAATTGTGCATCTGGCTGTTGTGGAGATGCTGACTTTGCCCCAAAGACTTCACAGTGTGCTGTCCTGGGGCTGCTGACACCAGTGAAGCTAAATTTAACAAGCAAACTGCCCTGGTTCTTCACTTGGGTCAATGGGCATTTAGGTGAAATCTAAAAAAAGCTCTTTTGATGGAAAGCTGAGCCATAGGTGGTTCTGAGAGAATCAGCAAAATTACTGCCCAAAGTGTTTCCCTCCAGACTTACAAAATGTGATACCTTTCTGAAGCACAGAGAAATAGAAAGGGAGCAGGGAACAGTGACTGCAGTGAGTGGTGATGTCCTTCCACCCCAGTGCCCATCCTGTGGGGCTGGGGCAGGACAGCAGCTCCTCCTCAGTGCCCAGTCCTGGGCTCAGGGAGTGCAGAAGCAGCTGAGCCTGTTTCCAGTGCTGAAGGTGACAGTGTTGGCTGCTGTCACAGGGCTGGGGATGGAGCAGCCCCTGTCCCAGCAGGATGCTGGATTTCTGAGCCAGAGCTCAGCACTGCTTGTGGCACAGATGTGCACTCAGATTTTCACAAGTCTGAGGCTGAGACGTGTGAATAAAGCCACAAAAATCTAGAACTGTGACTTTGTTGAGCTGTAAATGATGAATGAATGCTGAAACAATTTTAGCTATTTAATTAGTTCCTGTATGCATTTCCCTAAATGGTTCCCTAAATGTCTGAAAGTGAGAGATGGTGCAGAAGGACAGGAAAAGGACACTTGGCTATTTTTTAGCTGCCATTGCCTTGAACACTTATGTGCTGGCAGACACATCAGTCAGTGCCAGGGTAATGATAAGCCCTTGATGGATTCATGTTGCAATTGGATCTATTTAAGCCTCGGGATTTGGTTGTAGTTGGAGGATCCCATTTCTCCCAGTCACATTCTGTCTACAAATACCCAGTTATCTGCATTATAGTTTAAGCCAGTTTAAAAAGTGCTTTTTGCTGCTTAGCAGGGCTCAAAAGTCATTTCAGTGGTGTTGGGTGTTCTACAGCTGCGAGGTCTGTTTCAGGTGTATTTTGTCCTTGAGGTATCCAACCTCAGTTCTGTAAAAGTGAAGAACAGCCCCCTTCCACACCTCCACTGTTATTTTGCTGCTGTGTAGGCTCAGGTAGTACACTGCCACTTTGTTAAACCTGTTCTTGCAGAATCTCTGATAAATTTTGCTATTTTATTAAAAATTATTAAATATTTTGCACGCTTGTGCAGTTAAAGTCTCATTCTTTACGTGCACATTAGTTTTATTTTTAAGAAAGTTGCTCTGAGGAATTAAATTCATTACTCAATTTACTTTAACATAAAATCATAGAATTATTATATTACTTGAAAGACACTAATTCATTTGATCTTTTTCTAAAGACCATAATATTATTGTATGAATTACTTGATATTGCTTGAGGTGGAAGGATCTCGGCTAAAAAAGTATTTGCTCAGGTTTGCACAGAATTTAACAAGTGTGAATATTAAAATTATGAATGTACAAAGAATGCAGTTAAAATAGGGTCAAGAAATGTAAGTTATAAATCAGATTTTTGAAAGAAGTATCTGTATAGAAAACTTGTTTCCACAAGAAATAGTGTTTATACAGTGTGGCACCAAACACCAAAATTAATGTGAAAGCTCTGAACCCAGCTTTCAGGTCAGTGAAACTGAGATAATCGCCTTTTGAGAGTAAATGGCAGTTACTTTCTCTTGCAGAAAATAATTTATCCATAATACCTTTCTAATAATAAAAGTCACCTGAAATAATTTTCTAGCATTATAGGGCTTTGTTCAATTTGGAGCTCCTTATCCATGAGAAGTTTGTTAGGTTTCAAGTTTTATGGTTTGATTAATACGTAGATCCATTAACATGCATTTAAAAAATATTGAATCACAACTAGAAATGCTCCTAGCAAGTCACTAAAACTGCTTTAAAAATGAGTAAAATGTTAATTTACAGGTCAAATAATTTTGAAGTCTGCTCTGATGGAAAATTCCTGTGAACCTCATCAAAGCAAATACGTGGGTATGGGTCACTGACCTTCACTAATATTTGTTCTGATCTACATAGGAACAAGTTTACTGCATCAAAAACATTGCTTAATTTATGTTCAGATAGCTAAATCAATTTCTTCATGGTATGTGGTAGAATTATTGCAGCTGTGCTTTGAATTTATTAAAGAAAATAAGACTACAAGGCTTTCTGATCAGAAACCAACCCTCTGATATAACAATGGTGTGTGTTTTTCTTGATGTGCAGCCTTTCACCCCTCATGTTTATGGGTGTTCCTGAGAAGAGGTTTCTTTTCTGGAATATTTTTAGTCCTGAGTAGAATACTTAATAAATATGTATATGCAGTATGAAATTCCAGTTTCAATGAGAGAGCTAAAATAAAAAAACCCCGTTAAATTAAGAAAAAAAAAGACAGCATTAGTGTTTGACTGGAAAGCTGCAACATTCCTGATTTGTATTAATTTTGGAGATTACTGCTTGTTGTGTGAAATGTCTCATAGGCTGGTTCCAGGGCTTGCTGGAAAGCTCTTGAGGCTTCTGGGCATTGCATGTGGACTTGGGTGAAGCTTCTCATGGTTGGACCATCATGAGATTAAATCCTATTCAGTGGAATATATGCTGAAATGTCAGATATATAGAGCTCACCACTCTGGGGTGTTGTTTTTGGACAAGTTTTTGCCTCTGCCTTCAGCAAGTCTGATTGCATGTTTAGGTTGGATGTTCTAGAGGTGGCTGCAGTTCATGGGCAGCTCAGTGCTGGCTCAGAAGGGCTTTGGGTGGTCCCTGATACACCAGGTGATGTAATCTGGGATCACCTCTTCCTTCTAGAATAGAATTCTCAAAAAATGTAGCTTTGAGTCATTGCCGGTGGCAGTGAAGAGAGTTTCCAGTATGAGCAGAAGAGAGACAAACAATCTGGATCTGAAATCACGCTGGAGTTTGTGTTTGGAGGAGAGCTTGGCCAGGAGGTTCTGATGGAAAGCCTGCAATGCTCAGTCTCTGCTACGTAATCCACACTAGTGGCTCAGGCTGATTTTTTCAGCCTCCCAGGGTATTTTGCAAAGCATCTTATTAAATACTGAAATTTATCAGCCAGTTTCTCCCATTCCCTGCTTTCTCTGTGGGAGGCTGATTTCCTGTGCATGCTGAAGCCAAGCTGGTTTTGCCGAGGTTCTTGGGGCAGACCTTGGATCTTCTTTTGTGAACCTAAAATGAGCAGAGCATTGCTGCAGGTCTTCATCAGCCCTTCCAGGAGCAGAGCTCCTCTAACACATCATCAAAGAGCTGCATTTTGGAAATGTAGATTCTGTGTTATGTTTTCTGGGGCACTGCTGGTGGATAGCTTGAATAATGTTGTCCTAGCTTTATAGTGTGCAAGTGGAGAATAATTCTGTTTTGTGGTACATGGAAAGTTGTTTTGTGCTACATTTTTAAGTATTTGGATGTCACCAAGCTCCTGAGCAGTGACAGTAAGGGCTGGCAGGCGTTCTGTGGTTTGTTTAGGGCTACAGAACCATAACTGCTCTGTGGTTTCTCGAAATACTTAATTGCTTTAATTTGCCTTTCACGCCGTGCTATTTTTGCCACCCATCCTCCTACTTAAGAAGTCTCAGGAACCCGTGCACAGCCCCCCACGCTCCTGTGGGGAGAAGAGCTGTGTCCCTGGGGAAGCTCCTCTGCACAGAGCTCACAGGGGATGCTCCATGTGCTCGTTTTTCAAGGCACCATAACTTTCTTCTTGCTGGCATTTGGAGGTATTGGCTCTGTTGGCTATCCATTGATTTTGTTCATTAATTGTTACTTGAAGGAGAGCGTAGAGTCCCATCCCTGGAAGTGTTCAAGGCCAGGTTGGATGGGGTTCTGTGCAACCTGGTCTAGTGGAAGGTGTTCCTGCCCCTGGCAGGGGTTGGAATTGAATGATCTTTAAGGTCCCTTTGAATTCAAACCATTCTCTGGTTCTATGGCACCTGAACTGCTCAAAGTCTCCAAGTATGAGTGTATGGCAAACAGCTGGATCAGACCCTTCAGTGCCCTCATGCCCAGAATAAAACCTTTCTCTGGAGACCACTCAGAAGCCTCAACTGTGCTTGTGTAAGAGTGTCAATTACTGCTGAAATTTCTAGTTATATCCAGATTCTTAAATGTTACATCACTTATGCTGCATCTGAAGATGACAGTAGGTTATTCTGTGCAGCAAGGGATTCACAGGGATGATTTTGGGCTCCTTCCCCCTGCAAAGTCATGTTTCCTAATCTGACAGACTAGAAAGGGATTTTTTTCTGAAGCAAGGTGAAAAATTGCAAAGGCTTTTTTAGATAAAAGCTTTTTGCTTCTAATTCAAATATTAGAATTTCAGAGGATGAGCTTGGAATAAAATAGGCACAGTGTACAAGTTTTGTATACAGTTGGATATCTAATATCCTGGTATTTATTTTAACTGTTAATAATAGCAATGTCTACCATTTGAATGTTCTTTCTGCTTTTCAGTTTCGAGAAAGGAAGAAAAGAATCAGATTTTAATTTAAATCTATACTGTGCTACAGCCTGCTGCTGCTTCAAGCATTAATAAAAGTACAGGCAGACAAGACTTAAGTTTATTTTTCTATCACTTTGGTATGTAGTGATAACTCACTCCTTGTTACCTGCATTTATGTGGTATCTCTAACAAGCAGTAATTGCTTTTTTGTGGAGCATCCTAAATCTTAACAGGTATCTTATCCCTGTGGAGATGAGAAGCTTTTGCTCTAAGTGCTGGTTACCAGAGCATCTGCAGCTCAAGGTGCTGAAGGTGGAATGTTTTGATAATATTTATATTAGGTGTGTTGAGGTCCTTCCTCTGCATCTCCAACCTCCCCCTCCACTTGCTTCTGTGTACTCACAGGGCTTAATAAATGTATCTTATGGGATGCTCTTGTACTTGAAGTACTAGAAAATGTGAAATTTGGAACAAGGCAGGTACTGTACATTTGAATAACAGCAGAAAATTGAAAGAATTTTGGTTTACATGAGTGGTTATGGCTCAATAGTGAGTGTCAGGGATTGTCAAGATGCATCTAAAGCACAATCTGAAAATGAAACCCCCTTTTTTGCCGTCCCTTGCAGAACAGAAATCCTGCTTCCTTTGTTTTTTTAAACTTCTGGTAGGATGCAGTGTGTGATAGCTCATGGTGGTCCTGCACAGAGAACAGGTCCCCTGCTGCTGCATGGAGCAGTTTGTGGTGCCTTGGATGTTAATGACCTTGGATTTCGGGCTCCTGGATGCTGTCTCTGGGAGCAGAGGGATGTGGGCTCGTGGTGCCTGGCTCTGTGCTGAGCTGTCGCACTCACTGACTGCAGGAATCAAATTTCAGGAAGTTTTTCTCATGTCACAGTTGAGCAACTGTGAAAAATCATACTGAGATGGGGAAATGCTGGTATGATTCTAAAGAAGAGAATAAGACCAGAGTAAATCATGTTGCAAAAATAAGAAGAATCAAGGCAATCTTAACTTGGTTATGATGTGACAGAGGGTTAAACTTTCTGATATTTCGTTCAGAAGCCACTCAGCCTTAAAAGACTAAATGTTGAGCAATTTTTTTTTTTCCAAATGTAGCATATTCTCCCTTTGAAACAAAGATTGTAGCATTAGTTTTTAAAGGAAGACAGTTTTACTTGAAGTACTTTTGACCACCAAGCAGGGAAATTTTTGGTTTTTAGATTAGAAATAGTATATCCACAAATTTGGGATTTCTTAAAACAGCTATCCCATGAGCTTCCCCATCACAATGTGGACATTTATGGAGCTATACCGGGGTTTCTCATCTGGAGTCCAGAACTAATAGTGAGTAAAATCAGAGCTGCAGTAATTATCTCAATTAGCTGCCGTATGGATGAGCAGATGATGCTGTGTGATGTGAGACATCAGAGTTCCTCTGTGTTCGTACCAGACAGTACAAATCTGAGCTGCCAGTGTCCATACTGATAGCAAGCTTTCTCCAGACAGTAGCGTGTGAGCTATTTTTTGCTCATGCCTGATAAAAAAAAGGGAGAAAATCCTAATTGTCAGACTAAGCTGTGTATTAATCATCTATTGTGCTGATGCTTCAGTCCCCATGCAGAGTCCCACCAGCCCTGTACTGAGTGTCATTTCATAGAATGGTTTGCGTTTGGGTCAAAACTTAGCTAATTCTACCCCCCTGCCCTGGGCAGGGACACCTTTCCGTATCCCAGGTTGCTCCAAGCCCCTTCCAGCCTGGCTTTGGACACTTCCAGGGATGGGGCAGCCACAGCTGCTCTGGGCACCCTGTGCCAGGGCCTCACCACCCTCACAGGGAGGAATTTATTCCTAATATCTAATCTAAATCTATCTTGTTTGCATGACCCCTCACTGGAGATAAAGAGGAGAAGGCTCTGAAGGGAGGAAAAAAATCCATGGCATGGTAATCTGTTAATAGGATCAGCCACTTCTTTATTAATTTGCCAAATGAGTTAGGACTGTATATTTAGAAATTGTACAGCAGTTAGGCTGATCCTGAGAGCAGGTCCCTGGAGACCTGGAGTGTGCAGAGGTAACATCTGATTTATTGTGAGAGCCAGTATGAGCCCAGCTGCAGGGGCTGGCTTTGATTTATCTGCTTGCACTGCCTTGTCTCCCACAAAGGGTCTGGTAAGGCCAGCAATGCAGGGAACATGTGGATTTGGAGTGTTACCTGTTCTTTTGCCTCTCTTTTGCTGCATTGATTGTTTTATTGTTTTTTTGCTGCTGGTTGTGGGGTTTTTTTTTCATTGATTTATTTTTTGTAAGTTTTGGGGGTTTTTTTGCCAAGTCCCCTGTATTAAATTTTGGTTATAAAAAGGGGTGCCTTTTTACTGAATCTAAATCAGTATTAAAGGGCAAGAGACTGAAACCATTGCAAGGTTACCTGATGGATTATTGTGCTTGAGGCAGTTGTTATCTCTTTGGTATTTGCATTGGTGATCCATGCTCAGCATCATTCACTGCTGGGATCAGAGGTCAGTAACAAACAGGGATGGGAAATGCACACCCATGTGAAAATCTCTTAATACTGAATTCATCCTGGGAAGTGTTCAAGGCCAGGTTGAACAGACCTAGTGGAAAGTGTGGCAGGGGTTTGGTACAAGATGAGCTTTATTGTTCCTCCCAACCCAATCCATTCTGTGATTCTACACACAACAGCCCCAAAGTGGTTTTGCTGCTTGCATCCATTGCTAATGACCCCTGGAAAACCTGTTTGTGGCATGCTGCCTACCAAGCACTGTTTTATGTTGTGTTTTCCCTCTGTGTTGTTGTGTTTTAACTCTGCACAATGGAGTTCCCAATGCTCTGTGTTTGTTATGAATGAAATCTGATTTATCACTACTGCTCTGCTCGTCCATGGACCCATGACTCATCATTAATCAGGAGATATAACATAAACTAGCTCTCATTCCTTTTGTAAGAGCAGAAAAGGGCTCTGTGCAAACCAGTTGTTAAATGGCATCAGGTTCAACATGGTATTGGTACAACAAATAAAAGCAAATGGCATTCATACAACACGCTGCAGCTGCAGGGGAGTGAAACAGTGTGACAGCAGGTACTGAACTCTATTTGATTTTGATTTTCACCCCTCCTAATCCAGGTAGAAATATTTGTCATACTTGATGAATCTGGTCTTTTGGAGATGCAGTTTTTCTTTAGCTATATGTCTGGTGAAAGGCAATCCCGAAGCAAACATACTGCATTGATTTCCACATAGTGATTAGGCACTTCAGAAACAGAACAGAAGGACCTTTCATTCTGTACTCAATTGACTAACATTAAAAAGTAGGAAATAGGTGCTAAAAGTGAACCTTGACAAATAAAACTGTTGTATTGCACTAATGAAATGCTATTTAAAGCGGTACATGAAGAAGCTTTTTAGAAGGAATGGAAAATCCAAAACAGTTTTTTCCCTTCAAAGCAGATGATTTATGCTCTGATAAAATTAGATTTTTAGTTAAAGGAATTTGCAGTCATTAAATGGTGCCCATGAAATAAGTCTCATTTATAACCATCTGCTTTATGGCTTCTGCAGAAAAAGTATTCCTCAGGCAATGCATTCAAGAACTTTGGTGTCATTTTTATCAAAATAGTTTGGTTCTCTACTGGTAATGCTATTAAAACCTCTGAAACCTCTGTGTGATGTTTTTTTTTTTTAAACTGGAGATCAGTATCATCTTCAAGAGAAGTCTACCTGGAGCTGCTACCTTTTTGTACAGTACTTTAAACCCTGCTGTGGCTGCCAGGCATTTTTCCATTTTTTTTGTCTTCCCTCCTGAAATCTTGACCATTCTCAGTGTCATTGGAGGTTTCTCTGGGGAAGGGATGTTTTGGGGGACACACCAAGTGCTGCTCTTTTTCCAGGAACAAGAAGTGATGGCTTGCAGCCTGACCTCGTGTTCTCCCACTGCAGTTCTAACAAGCTGTTCTTCTGAACCCTGCATCTGTTTTTTTGGATAGTTTATATTCATCAGAGCTTACAATTATAAGGGGAACAGAATAAAAGAAGGGAAACTTTGAAAACCATCCTTTGTCTTTCATGATGTCTGTGCAGACATGGAAATAACAAAAGGGCATTTCATAAAAGTGAGATGAGGCTTGGATGTTTGTTTAATAGAGCCTTGATAGTCTATTTCCTTTTGATCAATATAATAGTTGTAATTAGTTTTAGTATTTCTAAGCTTTTGAACTGCAGAGAATTCAAACAGCTTGTTAGTGTGAGGGACTCTGGGGAACTTTAAAAGTATTCTTCCCTTTTGCATATATTGCATGTACACAGGCCTAATGACAGCAGCTGTAGCTGAGTTTTTTTATCCCATGCCCCACCTCTCAAACTAATATTTTGAAAAGCTGAGAGAGGTCCCTGGAGTATAACTGCCTGCACAGCTCAGAGCTCTGCTACATAAAGAGGATAAATGCTTTGAAGTCTGTATTAATCCTGAATGCCATTTTATATATTGCTCAAGATCACTGAGGTGGTATCCTACAGGGAATAATGACAGTATTTTTATAAGCAAATACCCTTTTTTTTTATTATCCCCTTCAGCTGACTTGAAGGGTGCCAAGGAGACAATTTCTTGTATTCTGATCCTTCTCTGATGTAGTGGAAGCTTTGTTTTGAGGAAGGTAGCTTTGGCTGTGTGAAGGAAGGAAAATCATGATCTGCTGCCTGCATGAGGGATGACAAAGGACAGTATAAACTGTCACCGTGTTTGGGCAGGACATGGGTGATGTGAGGTGGCCCCTGGGCTGGAGGAGACCTCAGCTGTGGCTCTGTCCTGCCCTGGGACTTTGCAGAAGGTTCTGGGAGGGGGCAGGAGCAGAAAGAGGCATTTCTGTGGCAGTCCATGGGCACCTACAGCACAGCAGTGAGTGGTGCCCAGAGCCTCCTCTTCTCCAGGCTGGACAGCCCCACCTCTCTCAGCCTGTCTCCAGATGGTCTTCACAGCTCCACTAGTGCTAATACTGGCTGCAAGAAATAACTCCAACCATGAAAATTTGGACGTGTTTGTAATTAACCCATAAATAGTGCTACTGCATGGAATTAAATATTTATTCCTCTGAAGTCTCACCATTAGTATAAGCAGATAGTGTTGCCTGGGAATGCAATACCTTTTGAAACAGTGCTGTTTTAAAACAAGTTTCTATATTAGAGATGGTTAATATGATTTGCAAAAAAAAATATATGCAAAAATATTATGTAGGTGTGCATGGATTGAAATGAGCACTCAACTTTCAGCATGAGTAGTCCAGTGGCTTTGAAATTATTCGGATATTTGAAGTCTCTGCTAAAAATATCTGTAATGACTCCTCCTTCCTCAACCCCATATCTTTGGTGTGGTAATAATAACCCTCCTAACTGCTCCCTTTTAACATAAATAAAGGAAAAAAAATCAATTTTCAAGACAAATGTTGTGCTTTACAATGCAATTTATCACACAGTGATGAGTCATTTTAGGTGTTATATTTATCCATTAAATATCTGTGGACAAACTGAAATGTGTGCTTGTAATTTCTCCTCAGTTATTATATTGAGCTCCATAGATGCTTCCCTGGGTCAGTAACTCATGTTTTTTGGGGGGGGTTGTTCAGCCTGCCTTTGAACAATTCTTGCATTTAATAAAAAACGCCACAAAAAATTCTCTTTTTCCTTATAGGACTCCAGAGGGTTTGAAGTTACAAGAAGAAAAGGTAGGAAAACTGGTTTTCTTTCAGTGTGTGTGTTGGTGTTGAGTATTCTTGCAGTAACTTTTTAAAACAAGCATGAGTTCACACACTTGAAAGGTTGTGCTGCTGTGGGTTTCCCAACAGTCTGTGCCTGGTGCTTGTCTGACAGTTCTTAGTGTTGCAAATTGTAGAATTTTTTTTTCCAATGGAAAGCTGCTCTTTTAGCACAGAATTTCATGATGGTGTTGGGTGTGCATGTCAAGGTTTGGGTCGTGGCAGGGCATCTAAATTGCTTTAAGCTGAAGGAAGGTAATTTTGATTAGATATTAGGAAGAAATTCTTCCCTGTGAAGGTGGGGAGGCCCTGGCACAGGTTGCCCAGAGAAGCTGTGGCTGCCCCATCCCTGGAAGTGTCCAAGGCCAGGTTGAAGGGGGCTTGGAGCACCCTGGGATGGTGGAAGGCATGGCAGGGGGTTAGACCTGGATGAATTTAAAGGACTTTTCCAACCCAAAACATTCTGTGATAAACTCAAAACCTGGAGAATTTCAGGCGGAAGAAGGTGCAGACGAGGCTTCCTGTGCACAGCTCCACCCAAAGGTGCTCTGGGCTCAGCTCCTGCTCCTGGGGACTCTGCTGCCTCAGAAACTGACTGGCTTCTGCCAGGAGTGGCTCTTTGATGGCTCCTGGCAGCTGGGGGAGAATTGGCCATCAAAGAGCTCATTCTGGTTATCATTAATTTTGATTTTGTTCAGCAGATGTTTTCTGGATCAGGCAGTTGCTTTCCTCATCTGTCTTGGTAGAATGTTAAGCAGGTGGCACTCTCCTGTTCAATGCATTAATGCATTCCCTGTTCCCTTCCAGCAGCTTCTTGAATTGTTTCAGGCATCCCATATGTCAGGAAGAGCTTGCAACTACCAAGGTTTTACTGCATAAGCAAAGAAGGTCAGGTCCAAGGGTAACTTGTCATTTGGGCATTTTTTTTTCCTGCTGGTTATGTTTTTGTGTTTTTTTTCTTCTGTGAGGCTGAGGCAGCAGAGAGGCATGAATTAATTAAAAATACAGCTGTTGCTAAAGGTGAAATCTATTTGGTTTAGATGTCCAATGCATGTGTGTGTTTGATCAAACTTCTGCTGCTGTTCATGAAGAAATCCAGTTCTGTTGTACTTCCCTCAGTCTCAGACTGAGGAGGGCTCTTGGGGGAGTCAAGGCTTTTTTGGGATGCAGAAAACCTCTTGGTGTTGTGGATGTGGAGACATTTCAGTCATGCCCTGGCTACAGTTTGTGGTGCAGTTCATTATAGGCACAGAGACTGGATCCAGTCTTGTGGATGCACCTCTAGTCCTTTTTCAGACATGAGTTCTACTTCCAAAACTTTCTTCACACTGAAAGTAACCATTACATATGAGAGCTTAAAGACAGCAATTTTTGAAATCAGGATTGAGTTTACAGATTGTGTGCTTGAAGAATGTTACTTCAGAGCAATAACTGAATTTGGAGATCAGTGCCTCAAGACACAAAATTTCCAAGCTGAGTGAGGCTGATTTCTCATTGCTTTCAGAGCATGGGTGAGACTTTACTTTTATTTTAAGGAGTAAAACCATAATTTTTTTTTCAGAAGTGAATTCAATATAATGGACTTCTGTTAGAAGCTTCTTAGATCCATGGCTGGAGTGAAGGGGATGGCAACTGAGGGAGTTAAGATGTATAGATAAATTTGGCTTATGCCCAGCAAGGCAATATGGGGATTATCAAGTCTGTCTGAAGAACTGCAAACTCCTCAGAAGTCAAGAAAATGCTAACATGGTAAATGCCTCTTGATAACAAAAGCCTGTGGATTTGCAGAGCTACCTGGGGATTTTCAGCAATGTTTAAGTATCTTCCTCTCTGGAGTTGTTCCTCAATAGTGCCTATAAAATAATTCAGCTAAAGGCTCCTTCAGAAACCTGTTCAGTATTAAAATGTGCACAGAGCAGATATCATTTGGTGTCAGGAAAAAAATAACAGGAGGGTCAGAATGTTTATTATACACACAAAAGGATTTCTTCTAAATCTTGTGATATGGTATGAGGTGATTTTGATGAGGCCTTTTTCCCCCTAAAAATGGTAATTTTTGCAGATAGTGGTTTTTACCTGAGGAAATGAGGTGATTGGAAGAGATTGGGAGTTGGGGGTTTATCCTTGTTCTGATCCCTCGGTAGAAATTTTGGCTTTCTCTTAAAAAGCTGAAAACCTAAAAAATATCTCAAAGAAACACCTACAAATGTGAGAGCTCAGCAGACTTACTCTGTATCTGCTTTTATTATCCCAGGCTTATGGATGATCCAAGATGATTAAAAAAAGAGCTTTTGGTGAAAGGAGGGGCAATCCTGGTTTAGACATTTCAGAATTTTTCTTTATTTTGGGACGAAAGGTTTGAATCCTTTAGATTTAAAGCATACACTTTTCTTTCAAAGGGAACAAAGCCTTGATTGTTGTTAAGCATGAAAATACTTTTTACTTTTTAGTTGTGGATGAGTGTAGTTAAACTGTGAGATTTTGGTTTCCAAAGTGTCAGGATTACAAATGCTGGAGAAATTTTGAACCTGCTCCAAAGCCCATTACAGTCAATGAATGGTTTTCCTTTGACTTCCATGGCATGAGATCAGCAGTAATTACATGATCTTTTAATTGCTATGGTGTGGAGGAGAGATGCTTCCCTGACTGCAGCTGGCAGCTACCTCTCAGTGATGTTTGGAGACTGTTTTTCTTCTCAGTTGAAATGGAAATAGGTGCAGAACCATTTTGTTCCTGTAACTAGTGTGCAAGTAATACCCTTTTTGACTAAAAATAATTTTTTAGTCAAAAAAACCCTCAATCTGAGATTTGATTAGATGCAGGAATATTTCTCTAAATTCACTTGAAATTTGCCTCTGAGTTGGTCACACACTTGACCCACTGTGGTATCCATCTGTATTGTGCCCATGCAGTGGTAACCAGAATATGGGGTAGGGTGCCAGGTTTGGTGCTGTGCTTTGGAAACAAACTCCCAATCAGCCAAAAAACCTCTAAACACAAGCTCAAGAAACCCCAGCATGTGATCGACAAGAACAGGATTTGAATACCTTCCCTCTAAATTGCTCTGTTGAACTAAAATCACAGGGCAAGTTTGGGCAGGCAGATCATTTTTTCACTAACTGAATCTTTCCTGTTTTCTAATTTTTGTGTGAATTTTTCATAATTTTTCCTGCCCTTAGTGCAGAGGAGAGGGGAATGGAGCCAAAAGGGGAAAAACCTGCACACTCCTTGTTGCTATCCAGGGCAGTGTAATACTGCAGGAGAGCAGATGGGGAAGAGCAAAACAGGAGTAGGAGCTGGGAAAAGCAGCAGTTTGTGCAGATCATGTGGACACAGCAGGCATTTAGTGAAAAGGATGAAGGGAGTAGTGAAAAGGATGAAGTGTCAGAATGGTTGTGGTTGGAAGGAACCTCAAAGCCCATCCCATTCCACCCCCTGCCATGAGCAGGGACACCTTCTGCTATCCCAGGCTGCTCCAAGCCCCATCCAGCCTGACCCTGAACACTTCCAGGGATGAGACAGCCACAGGTTCTCTGGATAACCTGTGCCAGCATCTCACCACCCTCACAGGGGAGAATTTCTTCCTAATATCTACATAGTCTGAGGAGAAGTCCCTGTGAAGGAAACTGGGAGGCTGAAGGGTGTGTGTTAGATTGGAAGAAATGGGACCAAGCTTGTAGAGAGCACCTGCTGACATTAGGCTGGACAGTGGCAGGGCTTAATTTTAAAGATTGGTGACTTTTCCCTGTGTAATGAGTGTACATGAACGCCTAATACTTACCTGTTGCTGTAAATTACACCATACAACTTATATATGTAAAAGCCACATACATTTGTGTCTGTCAAATTCCCCATGTCTGGCAGAACAGAGCCTCCAGTGGTTTCCCCAATTATTTTAATGGCAAGGACACAGGAGCTAATTCTGCAACTTCTGGAGCTAACAAATGTTCCCATTTCAGCTGGCACTGTGGGGCTGAAGGATGCTGAGTACTAGAACAAATTGTCTGCTGAGTAGAACTATGCCCAAGCATATGTATAGTCACATTAAGCATAAAGAGCCAAGTCTTCAGTAGATGGAAATAAGCAAAGCTCTGCTGAATTAATGGACCACCTTTGCTTTTTACTAGCTGAGAATCTAACCCAAGCACTTAAAACTTTTAATTTGTTTTTATGTTGTTCACAATCATACGTTCAACAAATTAGTGTCAAAAGATGCTTTTGAAACCATTCAGCCAAGAAATGTTCAAGCAAATTGCTTCTGCTCTGACCATATAATCTTATTAAATGAGATGCAACTCTAGATTTATTCAGACAGATGACATCACACCACCATAAAGATACAAACTTTAAATATCTGGTTTGAATTAAAACTTCTTTGAATTGACACTTGTCTGAAGTTTTCACAAGCTCTGTGTTGTGGATGTCCTATTTGTATATATTTATTACAGATAAACATTCCTTATTGTCACTCTGTGATTCCTAGTCACAATGTGGAACAACAGAATGTAGTACACCCTGAGCTTTCTCAAGTTGCTAGAGTTGTATTGACAATCTCTGCATCAATTAGCAGTGGTAGAGGATCCAGCCAACAGCTTAAGAAATATTTCATTATTCTCCACTTGACATCAATTTTTATGTCCTACATGAAAAACTGACTCATGGTTATGAAACAGTAATGCCCTTCAGAAATTCTATTTACTTCGTCCTTTATTTTCACCCACTTCAAATGTTTGCCTCTCCATGGAAGATGACAGGCACTCCAAAATTGGCAGGAATGATAAGTTGCTCTCCTGAAATCCTTCAGGAGCACAAAGTGGTCAGCTGTAATTACTTTTGTAGTAAATCACCTATTAATTTCCCATTATGTTGGGTTTTTTTTCTATTACTGGAATAAAAAAAAAAAAATCTGTGTTTTTTTCCTTATGACTTAGTTGAAACCCACCAAAAATCACTAGCTGTGCCTGTGTTGCTCTTTAGAAGAAACTGTACCCCAGCGTCTTGGTAGTCTGGCTACCCCAGTTACATCCAGATGATATGATAGGATATGAAAGTAAATATTTGTATGTATATGCTCTGCACACAGCTGGGTGTTCAGAAACACACTGGCTGTATTTCAGGACATTCCTCCAATATCTGAAGGACAGCTTTTACATTAAAAAAAAAATCCCTGTTTTGTTGAATCACAAGTTGGAATATTTTCAGTGTTTGTTATACTAGTTTTAACAATTACTCAGTCTTTACTTCAAACAAAGTTTTTTGTCTCTGCCTATCTCAGCTGCTTTATTTTCATATAAACTTTTATTATCTCTGGTTTTGCCACTCACTGACAATATATGCTTTGAAATCTGTTACTCAGGGAAGGATGCTCGGGTCAAGATATTAATCTGATGTTTAGTGTCTGTGTTTCCAAGGTTATGAAACCACAGTGCCTCAGATTTTTTTGTACTTCATCCCACTTGAACAGCCTAGCCCTAGGTGGGAAGGGGCAAAGTTGTTTGCTCCCACACACCTATCAGCAGTGGTGTTTAATTAGAACTTGGCATATTTCATGTTCTTAAGAGGGAGTAAAACCCCGTGGAGGGGGAAGAACCTCAAATAATCAACACATTAGCCAGTGCTGGGCACAGTAGTAAATTAAACAGGAATGTGAATGCTCCTGGGCAGTCTTACTGTTTGTATTGCACATGTGTCTGGGACGAGGAGCAGAGAATTGCCGCTTAGCCAAGGAGTTTCTGAGCAGCTCCTGAACCAAACAGGGCTGGTCATGGTGGTCACATTAGGCTGACAAATGACTGTTCACAGAGGTGGAATACTTCTGAAAATGTGAATGCAGCTGTGGCTTAGCCCAGCTTTGCCATAGGCATAGCAAACCCCTTGCATGCCCCGCTCTCCGACTGGTGGAGACAGAGTGGTTTTGCAGAGTTAAGGTTCCTGTAAATGGATCCATCAGTTTCTGTAGCTGAGTACTTTGGGGCAGGAGGAGGAATGAATTCCCTTCATGGCAGAATGGGCATGACTGTTTAGTAAGTAAATATAATAGAGTGTGGCTTTGCTAGAGCAGCAGATTGATGGAGCTGAAGGAGCTGAAGTGAAAACTTTTGAGTGGCAGGAAATCAGGAAACTGTTTCCCAGCAGCAGGTCAGATCAAGGAGATTGTGGACAAGCTTAGGATGTGGACAACTTCAGTTCCCAGTGTGAGGAGAGGAAGAAGATGGAGATGAGCCAGAAATCTATGAGACTTTTGAAGATTTACAGGGAGATACAAAATAACACATATATGTATTCCATACTGCTGTAAATCATAAATAAGTATCCCCAGTGCAGAGTGCTGAAGTTGGATATGCCTGAAGGCATCTCTCTTTTTCCATCTGAAATCACAGCAAACTCTGCTGATTTGGCAGCTGAAAAAGCTGCTTGTGCTGTTGGCTTCAGCCATCCCTTGACTCCACAAACTTCTCTACTTTTTGAGTCAAAACTGGGAAGTCTTTTGGAAGATGCTGCTTTGTCCTACAAACCTTGTTTTGGCTGCATCTTCAGCCTCTCCAAAGCACTTTTCTCCAGCTGATCTAAAGCTGTAAAGCAGGACAAGTTTGTACTGGTCTTCTAAGATAATCTGTCTTTAAGAGGACATATTTTCAGACAAATGGGCTTTTCTTAAGTATCATTATCAGCAGCCAGACTGAATTATATGGTGAGGTTTGCAGTCCTGTTCGATTTTATTTTTTTTGTTGTTGTTTTCAGTGGTGCATTGTTCTTTCTATGAAATTCTACTTTTATATCCAGCCACATAACTCTGGTGAAATGCTGTTGTTACAGAGAGCATTGCATGATGTGGAAGCCCCTCTCATATGGAGCAGACATGTGATGCTTGTACATGATATTGGAAGGTGCAAATGCACTGTAAACCCAGAGTTTTCAGAGCAGCTGTAACGTAAATTCATTTGTAAGGGTTGAATAAAAAACTGACATCAGATGTTTCTGGTAATGGCAATATAATGTAATATGCAAGCACAGTCCAACAAATCAGTTTATCCAGCATGTCTTAGATATTAGAAAAGTGAGTAAACTCAGATTTTCAGACAAAAGACCCAAAGTCCAGAATTGCTTCTGGGTCTAGTCAGATTTTTGAGTCATGATTTTTGAACATGCTGCTAGTCTACTTAATATGTGTAAGAGCATGGTGCATTTTCAATTTCAGACTTAATAGGTTTCAACATGCCATTTCTTCCTGAACTGAGCTTTAACTGTAAGGCAGAGCAATTAGGTTAATATTGCTGGAGCTTCAACTCACTGCTCAAATATGAGCTAAAAATAAGAGAGGAATAACCCTCTTTGTGCTCTCTTAGTTCAGGTACTTGCTCCCAGGTGGTCATGGCCTCAGCCTGTGGAAGATGAAGCTGCTGAGCCTGTCACTGGGTTAGCACAGCTGGGGGGTGGTTTATGGCAGGGGGGGCTCTGAGGGAGCTCTGGTGGCCTCTCCTGGAGGTGACATGGGCAGTGGCTGAGGCCATCACTGATCCTTGCAGTGCTTAACTGTGGGGCTGTTACAGTCTTGCACCACAGCCTGCTCTAGCCAAACCCAGCAGAATGATAGAATCCCATAATGGTTTGAGATGGAAGGGATTTGAAAGGTTGTCTCATTTCACACCCCTGCCATGGGTAGGGACAACTTCCGCTATCCCAGGTTGCTTCAAGCCATGTTCAAACTGGCCTTGGACACTCCAGGGATGGGGCAGCCACAGCTGCTCTGGGCACCCTGTGCCAGGGCCTCACCACCCTCACAGGGAACAATTTTTTCCTAACAGGATGTGAAGAATGAACCATTCAGGTGTTTGGGGCCAGAGCCACGTCCCTGGCTGCTGTTGTAGCAAGTACTCTGCTTAAGTTAGTGGTTTTCAGGGGGCCCTGCTTTCTGTGTACATGGTTCTTTTGGACTTTACATTTCTAAGCAAGCTTTCATTTCAGTAATTAGCACGTGTCAGTATATTTTTATTAAGAACTTAGGAGCCTGTGAAATGGTCCAGTTGTTCATGGTGCTTGGGAGAGAAAAATCTGCTCTGTATAAGGTAATGTAATTACTTTTCTAAAGGAGTTTTTATTATGCATCTAACTGCACATTTACTGTTCTTGATAGACCCAGATAAAACCAGAACAGAATGAATAAGCCACTGGGTAAATAAAAGAGGTAAAGCATTTATAAATATGTATTTAGTCAACAGAGCTGATTGGCCACTCCGCAACTGCTCCAAGGTCTCAGTAATCCAAGCTTAATAGCCTTCCATAAATATTTCCTTGTTTGTCATGAGACAGGAGTTATTTATCCATGCCATGCTGCTTGCTTGTGTTTGATGAGAATTCTTGAAGAATATTAGGCAGGTTTGTTGTTTTGCATATAGCATAATGGGCACTGTGTGTTTATGAAGTAGCATGAGAGTGATCCTCATATTTTTGTCCCCATCTCCTCCTCATTATTATCTTTGCCTCTCCCTCATAGGTGGTATGTCTTTTTGTCATTATTTTTGCTCTCCCAGTATTAGTGAGGTTAAGGTGTGCCTTCTTCGATGGATTTCTAAGTTCTGTCTGATAAAGTGTCTCCAGAAATGTGACAGTCATTAGGGCTGAATATCAGCCCAGATGCTTTTTCTAATTGAGTGTAAAACTGTTTGACACATTTCAGGTATCATGAAACTCATCCAGTAACATGTTTTACTAGGATGAAACTAACATGTTAAATGTGATTCTGGACCTATAGATTTCAAAGCTGGTTCCTTCCAAAGGCCTAAGTTGTATTTTTGGCTTTTAAATTTGTTCAGCATAGGGGACCATATCTGTTATTAATGTATCTGTTCCTGGGTTTTGTGTGCATAATAGTTGTTGCAAAGGCTGAAATCTATCTTGCACAGCCAGCAGATAATAGCATCAAATTATGCTCTAGCTTGGAAAATAAAAAATACAAGAAAAAAGTGTTGTGTTTTCCATCTGCAGATTTGGAAATTTTTCAAAATGTCACTTCTTACAAGATTTCAATTTAGTTTCTCATTGCAACTGCAAAGTAGGTGACAGTGGCACACAGTGCCCCTGCCTCTAGTTGTTTTGCTTTTCCCATTGAAATTCTATGATGTAAATTGCCTAGAACAGGATCTTTTTTCTTTACTTTTCATATCTGAATGCTTTAAAGAATCATTTTTTCTCTCAGTTACTGAAGTTAGTTTTTTTATTATCCTGTGTTTTATTTCTTCTTTACCCATACTTGTTTTTCAAAAAATACTAGTTTTCTATAAATTGTGTAATAGCCATATTTAGGTTTGAATGCCTGTTGCGTGTTAAATAGAGAAGTTCATCAGCTGCTTTTAACAGAATCAACATTGTGGCAACCCTTATTCCCTGGGAAATAGAATCAGTGAAGCCAGAAATTGGAAGCAGCCCTATGCAGCTTCTCTGCTGTTATCAACGCGTCCAACTCTGTTGGCACCAATGCCAGTGAGGGCTGATCCTCTGCCAGAGACATTTCATGGGAAAACCCAGTTTGTGAAAAGAGAGGGTGGCTGTGGTTTGGTTTGTGATATCCCAGCCTGTGAGGTGCCTGTGTGTGCACTCCCAGAGGCTGATGGGATTTCCCAGGTGTGCAGGAGTTGGGATCCAGGCTACATCTGAACACTGTGCGATGGTGAAATAATTGTGTGACCAACAGAAAATTCTGATTAATTAAGAAGTACATCCTCCTAACTCTGTCATAATACTTTAAGCAGTGACCCTCAGCAGCAGACAGGATGAGACCCTGAGAGGGTCTGTCAGAGAGGGGCTCATGGTCTTACTGCTCAGGGTAGCTGGATTAGTGTGCCTGTTCCTGATGCTGATTTTGGAATGAGCAGCTGGAGTCATAGGAAAGTAGGAGAGAAGTACAGTTTTTTACGTGCTTGTAAGACCAAGCTGGGTTTTGCCATCGTGATGATGAGCTGGCCAGCCAGGGCTGCAGTGTGTGTGCTGGATAGAGGACTGTAACAGCTTCTAGTGGGTTGGGGGTCCCAAAACCAGTAAGCAGCAGCTCTTCATTGTAAGGGAGAGCACACAGATTAAGTCAAAGCCCTTACCAGTACATTAAATTATCCAGAAAGCCCTGACTGCTCCTCAGTACTACAAGGTGTCCCAATTAGAACTAAGTCTTCACATAAAAGTAGCAGTAAAGGAGTGGAGACAACTCTTTTCCTTTTGGATATATAATAAATGCTTCTTGCATGGGGAGGTTTGTGTTTGGATGACACCTGTAAGTATGTTCCAAACAGGTCAGCTGGATTAGAGAGGGTGCTAAGTGATCATTTTTGGTGAGTCACAGAGTTTGTATTATCACTGGATCATCCTAACATGTCCTGGGAAGCGTGGAGGTGCTGGTGAAGTAATTGGGTTTTGAGTGAACTTGAAAATGATTTTTTGATTGACTGTGAGACAATGGTGAGAATGACTCCTTCACCCTTTTAATGTTCACCCAATACAAATAACACCACCAGAACAAGTCCTGCCTGATCTGTGTGTTGGGCATTGCAATTCCCTCCTCAAAGGAAGCGTGTTCATCGGGCCTTGTTCATGACATCTGGGCTGTGTTCCCTCGGATTAGATGATCCCATCATCATTCACACATCTTTAACTTAGCACCCCCTAGTATTCTAAAACAGATAATAATTACAGCCCTCTGCCTTTCCTTTCTCCCCTCTGCCTTTCCAGCAGAAAGAGGCTCTAATGTGATTATTTCTCAGGATGCTGTTTGTTCACTGGAGGGTGAGAGGCTCTTCTTGTTGGGAGACCGGTGCTGCTGGCCTCACTGAGCACCTCTGCACAACACATGGATTTCTCTGTTTGGGAAACCTGAGGGATTATTTTCAGTTTCAAATGCCACAGCAATTAGTATTTGGAATTACACAACCAAAACATGTTTTATTGTACTCATTTAACAACAGGAATGATGTTGAAAATCATTAAAACTATCCAGCTTATTTTCCTCTGCATCCAGGAGCTAATTTTGCCTTGGCCCTCTACCAGTGGCGTTTCCATTTCACTTTCCTGATTTTGTAGCAATAATTTTCTGACTTTCCTTGAACCAAACCTGTTGTTCGCTCTTCCAGTGCGTTCCCAGGGGACGAGAGGATTTCTGTCAGAAGAGCAGAACAGTTCCTTTCAGGAAGCTAAGTGGAAGCGGGGAGGAGCGCGGCTCGGTGCGCGCGTGCCCCCGCTGCTGATGTGCTGATCAGCACACGGCTGGTGTGAGCAGGGCTCTCCAGGGACAGCCAGCTCCAGCGGGAGAGCCATTAATATCCAGCCGTTCTGGCAGTGGGAGCTAAGCATAGTGCACTTATTTAATTTAGACATTAAATCTCTTTCTTAGCACAAACAAACACTCCTTTGCTGGCTTAAAATTCTGCTCGGCTGCTGTGCAGATGGAGCTTTTGTCTGCAAGTCTGCCCTTTTGGGAAAGGCTTGGAAGGGGATGTGGTCACAGAAATATGGAATTGTTAAGGCTGGAAAAAGCCTCTAGGATCACTGAATCCAGGCATTAACCTGACACTGCGATGTTCCTGGGAGCTCTCCCAAGCTCTGTGCTGACCCATGCTGGCTGGTCACTTCTGGGATCAGGATTTAATAGGAATTGAGTCTGAGAGAAGAAGTTAAAAAGTAATCATTACTTCTTCAGTGATACATTTTTCCCCTTAAGATTTCCTTCTTCTGCATCCTCTGATAGGAAAAAAACACATGAAAATAGAGTTCACTGGAGTGCAAACATCACCAGAGCTGGAGTGATTTCAGAGATAAAATCAGCTGAAAACTAATTATCATAATATTTAACTTTCTGCATGTGTTTGGTGGCTCCAAGGGCTTTAGGTCGTTAAGTAGTTAGAGGTGGTTGGTCAGAAATGCTCTGTTGGGTTTGCAGTTGAAATAAACATGCAGAAACTCAATGCCAAACTAGATGTTTTGGCTCACTTGCAAAATCCCATCTCCATTGTGTAAACAGGCACCCTCTAGCATTACTTATATGTGAAGTCTATTTGAGCAAGAATAAGATCAGGTGAACTGGCTTAAAACAACCAAGTTTTTAGGTTTTTGGGAGTTTTTTACTTCTGGTGAGAAAGGGTGAGTTCAGATTTTGCCTTTTCATGAAGAGATATGAGGCTAAGCATTGTCTAGATCTTCAGTGAAACAAAACCCTCACTACTTGATGCTACATGTGCCACAGTAAAAATAAATGTTATTTCCCACAAATACCACCTCTGTTGGTATTTCTCTTAATTACTGGAAATATTGCTGGTAGTACCCCTGTTTCCCACAGGCAATGCCACGTGATGAAGAGAAGGTCTGAGGTTTCCAGGAACATATGCATGAGCTACAGGCAAAGCTTTCTAAAGCCAAAAGGATTGGGTTTTGTTTCACAAGATTCCTTTAGTCCTTGAGAGAACACACAAACTTTCTTTTTTAAGGTCAGATAAAAATCTGTTTGCGGTGCTGCTAATTTATCAGGCGCTAGAATATGAAGGTCATGGTTTGTAGGGAGAAGTAACTTTTACTAGGCCAGCTGAGAGAGAAGGAAATGTGGGAAGCTGTTGAGTGCAAGAACTGTTCATCAGTTCTAGAATGTTAATGGCAACTGTCAGATCATGAATTCACTCCCTTTATACTTAAGCAGAATTTGCTGGTTTTAAGGTTAGTCTAAACACAGTCTTTTTACTTGCTATCAGAATCTAATGATGTGTGTTTGCCAGCTATTAAGATAAAAACAGCTTTCTGGTCTCCCATTCTTACCTCCTTTGGGTTTTTTTGTTTTTTTGTCTTTCCTTTTTGAAGGAAAAAATAGAGATAACTTTGGAGAGTGTTTCCTGTGATGCCAACTGACTTGGATAAGAGTGTGATTTGGCAGCAAAATCTTTGGAGGTACAGTGTAATGGGGGGGATGACAATGGAGTCTGAGATGGGCATATTACCTCTCCCCTTTATTTACTTTCTAGCTTACAATTTAGATTTTGTATTTTGGGATTTTCTTGGTGGTGTTAGCATGGATGGGGCCATGCTGTGACGGTCCCCTACAGTCCTGCTATAAGTTCATTCTGACCTCTTGAGAGTGGGGCCAAGGTTTCCATCTATGTAGGGATAAAGTATGCCATAAGGAGTGCTGCTGTCTTCATGCTGTCATATGAAGTGGTTTAGGTTGGATAATGGGAAAAATTTCTTCACTGAAAGGTTGTCAAGCCTTGGCACAGGCTGCCCAGGGCAGTGGTGGAGCCAACATTCTCATGGAGAGATTTAAGAGACTTGTAGATGTGGCACTTGGGGACATGGTTAGTGATGGGTTTGGCAGTGCTGGGTCAATGGTTGGACTCTGTGATCTTAGAGATGTTTTCCAACCTAAACATTTCTCTGCTTCTCTGCTTCATGTGTGGATGACAGCATGGGGGTTGCAGCTGAATGCCCAGTGTGTGGCACAATCTCTGCATTAGCTGTCTGGGATGTCATTTTGCCCAGAGCTAGACCTTATTTGGGAGCTAGTTTGTTAGACATTAAAATTCATGGAGCAGATACTTAGACCAGATGACGTTTGTCAGGGTGTGATGCTGCATTCCCAGCTCTCTGCCTGTGGGTGCAGCCAGGCTGGCCAGGCTGCCAGCTGGCACTGAGAGCTCAGGGGTTCAGCTGCAATTCTCTACTCGCTTCTTGCACTGAGACCTCAGTCAGGGTTTAATAGGAATTAAGTCTGATAGAATAAGTTACAAAGTAATGATCACTTCTTCAGTGATACATTTCCCCCCTTAAGATTTCCTTCTTCTGCATCCTCTGATAGGAAAAAACACATGAAAACTGGGTTCACTGGAGTGCAAACATCCCCAAAGCTGGAGTGATTTCAGAGATAAAATCAGCTGAAAACTAATTATCATAATATTTAACTTTCTAATACTATCACAAATGTCAATATCCTCTAAACTGATAGTCATGATGTGCCTTTTTCCTTACAGTGTTAGTGAATCCTTTAGGTCTCTCTGCCTTACAGTGGCAGTCTATCATTGTTGCTGATCCAACTCTGTTGACTCCAAGCTCTTAATAATTAAAATTGTGTGCTTATATTGGGAAAAAGAACAAGAAACTTTCAGTAGCAGCATATCCTGCAACATGAGTGTAGTTTTAGTATTTACTTCTTAATTGCTAGCTCTTAATTTGCAAGAAAGATGTGACCCTCTGAGTGAGATGGGCTGGTATGAGTGAGATATGGACTTCCACAGTTACTTGTGTAATTTCTTAATTATTTGTCTGAGAAAGTGAGATTTTTTTACATGGTGAGAAGAAAACTCTCCTCTCTAGGTGGGACTAATGTGGAGCATGTTTTTAGTGCATCACCTGGAGGAGGAAAATGCACAGGAAGGAGCTTCTGCTGCTGTTCCTTGCTGTTGCTTGTATTTTGTTTTTAAGAATGGGAGCACAGCAAAGAGGCTGATCATTGAAGGCCATGGGCCAAGACCCCATCCCTGACATGTCATGTCTCACTAAAGCTTTTGAGGAAGCAAACCACAGCACCATGAACTAGACTCTCTTGATGCCCGAGAGGCTCCATTCTCTATTGTGGCACTTCCAGTAGCAGAAGCAAAGAAAAAATTTTATGAGAGTGACTAAAAATAGTCTTATTGATTCCTGGAGCTTAGTTAGTCTCAGTGATTTCTCTACACAATCCTCGTTCAGTTGCTATTTTCTGCCTTTGTCGTGATTTCAGTGAGGGAGGTGTAAAAAGGTAACATCAATTGACCTAAATACCAGCTGTAAATGGAAAAGCAGGCATAGCATTGGGAAGAGCAACAGGGAGATGCTGGCTCCTCTAGGATGCTGCTGCTCCAATGCTTTATCCTGTATCAGCCCTGCTTGTGCTGAGTGTATGGATTTGTGTGCATTATTTCAGCAATAAGTTGCTTGATTTTGGCAAGTCAGGATGTAACTGATAAACCTGTTGTTTGGTCTTAATGGGTTTGGACACCCTAAGATGTATCTTGACTGTCTTGAGTCTTAATACCTGAGTGCAGTAATAATTTAACTCCTAGTCACACAATTTTAAAAATAACAGGAATTCTTTGTATATTTATATTGACTATATGTATGTTCTCAGATGGATTTCAGCATTTTATATTGAATTTTATTGGCTGTTGGGTTTTTACCCTAAAAGTCACTGTGTTATCTTAATCATAGCAAGTAACCTTTTCATGTGTGAAATGGGGATAACACTGGGTAAACTTAGAACTGTTGCGTGGGGTGGTTGAAGTATTTTGGCCTCTTTAAAATAAAGCTCTGTGTGTGTGTGCCAGCAATGTACTTTGCTTTCTGCCCAGGTTCAGCTGATGACACTTTGTGAATCAGTGACAGAGCCAGGTACAGAAAGCTGCTAAAATTACTGATGGGTTGGAGGCCACTGTGATAGTTGGGTCAGAACTTGCTGGTATTGATGTGTGGGGTTTGACTATTCCTTAGCAGCATCCCTTGCAAGGTCTGCAGGACATCTCTCCCTTACTGGAGTTACTGTAGGGTGGATATGCTGTCACCCAGACTGCAGTCCCCCACTGATGGATGTGTAGAAGGACAGGCGTGTGGCAGGACCATGATTTGCCCATCAGAAGCCTAGAGTGGGGACCTCTGCTTGGTGAGGGCATTGGTGAGGACATCATCTGCTGTGCTTCTCTGGCCCCTTAGCCAGTAGGGCTCCTTTCTGCAGCAGTTCAGACCAAAGTCTGCCTGATACTGTCAGATGTTAAATATCAAATTATATGGGGGTATGACATTTGGGAACCTCATTGAAATGTCTCTGGTTCCCACTGTGCTTGCTCTGCAATACTGCATCGTGTGCAGGTGGGCAGGGAATGGATTCTTCAAGTCTCTTAAGAAAGCTTCAAAACTCTTCTCTGGAAGGAAACTTAATGGCTAAAGGAAAGTTGATGGGATCCCCCATGAAAACAGCAGGAAAATGAAAAGGCTGCCAAGGACTCTGCTTGCTGCAGGGAGGAAACTAGGAGGGAGGAGCAGGAAGGTGAGGGAGATCTCAATTTCTAGCCTGTAACAATTAGAAAGGGTGAGAGGGAAAAGTGAGTGGAACGAAAGGGAAGCAAGTGCTTGGGAAGGCAGAATCTCCAGGTGTAGTCTGCTTTACCAACCTAAAACCTGATTGACTTAGTTATTCATGGAGGTGAGGCAGTGACTTACAGGATGCTAGGAAGTGGATTTGCTTTCTGCAAAAATTATTTGCCAGGCAGCTGCTGGTGCTTCTGGTGCTTTCCAGTGCTTTTCCTGTGTACATATTTGGAGCCAGTGGTTTTCCTGTTGAAGAACTCAAAAGAGTAAAGCTTGACATCCTTAGGTTCACTCTAAAGGGAAACACAGGACATTTTACCATGGCATGCCATGACAGATACTGGCATCCTTTCAATGCTGAGAGCTTGCTATGTGCTCTGGTCCACAGGGTATTTCTGGCTTCACTTCTGCAGGGAAAACTGTCCTTCTGCCCCAGATTTCCCTGGAAGTCATGGCCTCCTTCCCATGACCCTGCAGCATTGCTGTGGGCCAGGTCTGCTTGCTGAGATGCCTTCACTCTTCTCAGCCCATGCTGCTCACTGCGTGTCTCTGGTGGCAGCAGTGGGAGTTGTGTGCTTGGCTGTGTTTGCAAATTTGGCCTTTAGCTGCTTGCTCTCCCGTTTTGTTGACGGCTGGAGAGATCATACCGAACACAGAGAGGGATGTGGCTGTGTGCAGTGAATAACAATGAAATGCCTGGGTTGTGTTGCTGCTTGAGCACGGTTTGAAAGAGAACCATCGTGGTGTTTGTGTTCAGAGCGTCTTTTGAAGCAAGGGCAAGCTTGAAAAGAAAGAAAAAGTGTCAGGATTTCACATCCCAGCCATCACCTCCTGGAGCAGCACCCCTCTGGCTGTCAGACTTTACTGTGCCCCTTCCAGAAACCCTCCCTGCCTTTAACAAGTAGCACTAAGGGTGCTGGAGGTGAATTATCTTTAGAGGAGAACTCTGCTCTGGTTAGCTGTGCTGAATTATTTTGGATAGATATTTCTGTGGTATGGACCAGCCTCCAATGACTCTGTAATACACAGCTCTGCAAAACAGCTCCTTAGAGCTGTCTCTGGGGAAGGCAGTGCTTTCCATTGAGAGATGAGATTGCAAGGGCTGCACTTGCCTCCCTTAAAAACAAATAAACATTTCAACAGCATGAGGTGACTAAGTGTTATCCTGGTATTTTGTAACTACTTTTTTGAATAGAGCAAGGCTTTGTTGATACTATAGTACTGGAGCAATACTCTGCAGCTGACATTTGCAAAATCTCTTACTGTATTTCATTATTTGAACAGATCTTACTCAGCCCTAAAGGTTTTGCTTTAGTAAAGAAAAAGCAGATGTGTGTGCATGTGATCCAGAGTCATGAAAGAATATGGGTATGCACCATTGCTTTTTTCTTTTAAATAGGAGAGTCAGATAGAAAAAAAAAAGGGTCTTTATACCATGGCCATCTGTGATCCTCCATTCAGTTAAACCAAGGGACCCCAAATCCTGGCAGTGCAGAAACAAGGGATCAGGAGCCTATGCATGCATTTAGTGTAAAGGCAGTAATGCTTGAACCAGGAAGGCATGGCAGCAAACCACCAGCTCATCCCACTTTCAGTACTGACTGTCCTGGCTTTGGTCCTGGTTGCTTACCTGTAAGAGGTGAGAGAAGACTGAAGCCTTTACAGATTTGTCTGTGGTTGTGGGGAACATAAAAAAGGGCACATGGTGGCATCAGCAGGAATAGATCATGAGCACAGTGCTTTATCTAGAGCTAGTGAAGATTTTACCACAAATAACTCATCCTGCTCTGTCCTTCTTATCTCTCCCTCAGCCTTGCAAAATGTATTTCACATACACAGTGTCTCCCTGCTTGAGCCAGTTATCTGCCTCTCAACAGCTACTTATTCTTCCAAAGTACTCTATTACTGCTTGGATTTGATTTTTATGTATTTACCATCATTTTGCTATTGTGCTGCCTGTGTGTGGATACAAAACTGCCTTAGCTTCCTGCTCTCCATCTCGCTGCAGTATTGATGTTGCTATACATGGTGGTAAAATTAATGAAATTATGTTCTCTATTTATGAACTAGTTTATTACTTTAATTATTTATTGCTACTGCAGCTAATTTGATTTAGGCAATATTTAGTTCTGTTTCAGTAACTTCATTTTAAAAACAAGCTGCTGGTTTGAATTCATTGGCATTAAGAACCTGTTATTGATTAGTTTGGCCTCAAACTGTGTGATGAGGAGAGTGGCTGTGTGCCATGCTAAGCCTTCAGCCCAGAATGTTAACAGCAAGCTGCACTTACTTTTCTGAGAATATTTCTTTTGAAAGTATATGAAGACTTGCAGGTGTGCAAGGAAAGTCAAAGCCCTTCAACAATTTCTGTGGCTTGAGCTTATCTTTATAAAAGAGAATGAAGTAATGAATGCAGAACTGAGTAACTGCAATATATTTTTGTACCTCCATCAGAGTGTTCAGACATGCCCTTTACTACAGCTTTTTGTGGGGAATTGGTAATATCGCCTGTAGTGGTGACATGCAGTCTGCTCATCTATGCATCTCTTCAGTTCTGCTCTCCAGTTTCAAGAGCTTAATTCAAAACCTATTAAAATCAATCGTAAGGCTTCCTCTTTCATTTCATTTCATGCCATAGCTTCGATGATGGGTTTTCTCTGTGTTGCCACTTTCTGCTGACTCTTCATGATTTAAAGATGAAGAGGTTAAATGGCTTCTCATCTACCATCTCCAGTTACCTGGGATAAAGCTCAAGAGCTACACTTGAGAGAAGAAGACAAAGGTCTTGTTTGTAAATTAGAGTTCAAGGTCAGTTTGCAGAGTGTTCCTGAGGGGTGATCTTGCTTTTCCATTCCAGTCTGTATTTGGTGACCTGTCCTGCCATGACCCTGCAACGCTGTGTCCAGAGGTGAGGAAATTATCTTGAAGACTTTAATGCCAGTTCTTTTTGCTGTACAGTGATTTCTCTGATCACAGTAGTTCTCTTTGGAAATGAAGAAAGCCAACATGATCCAAAAGTTGGGGATCTTTTCAGGTGGCCATCCACAGCACTGGGTTTGTTTACAGCCCATTTGAACGTGTGCCAGTTCAGCTCTCTCCTGTGCCCAAGCTGAGGAGGTGCTGCTGCCCAGCCAGTGGAGGTGGGGCTCTGCTCTGCTCCATGGTTCTTACGTGGGGTCTGGGAAGCTGCAGTTTCAGGTCTTTGCCTCCAATTCCACATGTGCTTCCAACAGATATAAAATGCTGTGGGTCCTTGTGGTTTTCTTCTCTTCTAGAGATGCACATCTTCCTTTTTTCTGTTCTTGAGCTCTTCAGTGGAAAAGGGAAGGGCTGAGGGAGGCTTTTCTGTAACCTGCTTACTCTGATAAGTATCTATTGTGGTTTGACACTGAAAACATATTTAGGACTTATCATCAAAACCACATTAAACATGCAGTCTTCACTTAGAATAACAAAAACAACTAAACTAAACAGAAGAAAAAAGTTCCCCACACCAGATCCAACAATAATCCCAGCACAGAAAAAAAAAAGACAAATTACACAGAAATAGACCCTTGGACCCTTCGCTGCAATTATGGTACAAATTTCCTACTAGAATTCAACTTAATATTTTTAAAATGCCCATTTTTTCTCCCAATTAATATCCTAATCTCAAAGTCTTCATGACTACCTGCAATACTCCCCCAAAAAGAAAATTGTTGTGGTTTGACACTGGCCAAACTCCAGTCACCCACGAAAGCCACTCACTCACCTTCCCCTGCCATAGCTGGGAAGAGGAGAGAGAAAAAAAAATTAACAAAGGGTTTATGAGTTTAGCTAAGGACTGGGAGAAAACAGTCTACAGGCAAAACAGGCTCAACTCAAAGGCAGAAAGTGAATTATTACTATCAGAACCAGAGGAGGATAATGAGAAGTAAAATAAGCCCTTAAAAACACTGTGTGGATCTCTGCATCCCCCGTGGATCCCCCGGGGCTGCAGGGGCTCAGCTGCTCCACCATGGCCTCACCAGGGCCTGCAGAGGAATCCCAGCTCTGGCCCTGGAGCAGCTCCTGCCCCTCCTTCCCCACTGACCTTGGTGTCTCCAGGTTGTTTCCCTCACATGTTCTCACCTCCTCCTCTTCTTTGACTAGAAGAAAAAACATGCATGTCTCACTTCATTTCTTCCCAAATCTGTTATCACAGAGGTGTTGCCAGCCTCTCTCATTGCCCAGCCCTGGCCAGCAGCATGTCCATCTCCAGAGCCAGCAGGGATTGGCTCTGCTGGACATGGTGGAAGCTTCCAGCAGCTTCTCACAGAAGCCGCCTCTATGGACCCCTGCTACCAAAAACCAGTCTGTGCAAAACCAGCACAGTATCCTTTACTTATTTGGTACAACAGTGTGTTGTTTACAGCATATGCAGTGATATTAAACAGCTGCTACATCTGAAAGGAGAGGTAACTGCAGCAGTCCTGGAGTGCCAGGCTCACATCAAATCCTCGTGGATGAAGGGCTCTGTTAAAAATGTAAGATCATTATCACTAATCTTGAAAGTGGACCGATGCATTTAACATATATGATTATAAACTTTGAAACAAGATGATTTCATCTGGTGGAGCATCTGGGAATTGTTTTTTCATTATCATGTTTTAGAGAGTGAAAACTCTTCCTGCTGTCTCAGAGGATTTTGTGGGATTAGTTGCTGCTGTTTGCTGTGTGTATTCCTGCAAATGTTTGTATAATTATGCACATCTCTAGTTCATTCTGCATCCTTCTTGAGGGGTTTTGCACAGCCTTCCCCAGTGATGTGCTGGGATGGTTCCCTTCAGGTGGCAGGGAAAATAAGGAGAAGCTTTTCCCATGATCAGTTTGAAAAATGATCTGACAATATGTGCAGGAGTTTACTGATGTGGCAAAGTACTTTCTTGTGCAATCAGTTTGGGAATAACCATACTGACTCAGAAAAATCACCTGATAAAGTGATTTATATGAATGATATTTTCAGTATGAAATGCAATAGCAGTTATGCACTGACACTTTCACTGAAGGGTTGTGAATTCCCTTCTAAACCCCTGACAGCAGGTCCCACTGTCCAGCCAGCAGCTCTGACCTCACATTTGCAGAGGTCTCAGGTCCTGATGATTGAAACTTCTGCTTATGAAGAAAGTGATTGCTTAGTTGGATTTTAAGGTAAGTGGTACAGACGGTCAAAAGTCACTATGAGAATGTGTTTTTATCTGATAAGGACAGCTTATCCCAGTATGGATTTTCAAACTATAAAGCTATTTGCTATTGTGACAAAAACTCATTTTGTTTAGACTTTTCTAGTAGAATAAAGCCCAGTAAAGGCAAAACCAAAGCATTTAATTTAAAATTAGTAAAGACTTAATTTCATTAATTTAGCTGCCTGGTTGTTGCTCCTCATTTTCATAAACTTTACTAGAAAGGAGATGCAGAGGCAGAGACAAAGAGGTAAATAATGTGAGAATGGGAAGGGAAAGGGGGTACTTGGAGATGGTGCAATTTCTACATTGGCTGGGATATCAAGCTGGTGTGTTGAAGAGGTAGCAACAGCTTTTTGGGAATGTGGGACCAGGCAAGTGTAAAAGTGGTGGAAATGTCTTGTAATGGAAAATGCTGAAATTCCTGCCAGAGAAGGGCCATGGGTAGGCTTATAAATTTTTTTTTTTTTCCAAAAATAATCTATCTCTGGCCAGCCAAGCATGTTTTAATTTGATCAGTGCATAAGGCTCTTAAATCATATCCTTTCACAGGATGTTTTAAGAGTATTACAAGTCTTTCTTGAGATGTTGCTTTCCTGTTTCCAGAGGTAAGAGAGGAGATACTGCTGGGGGAGCAGGCAAAGCAAGATTGCTTGGGAATAAGGATACTCCAGAGAGTCTCAGAGGATAAAAGTTCAGTGGGCAGTTTCTCCCTGTTCTTCTTGCATAGAAACAGTACAAGCAGAAAGAGTGACAGAGAAAAGAGAAACTTGTAAATAATTTGAGCAATACTAGCATATAATAGAATTTGAGCATATGACCTCTCATAATTTCTTGCCCACATTTGAAAGACAGCTTAAAGCTTTACTGCAAGGTCTCAACCAGCCTCAGATCTTGGTGTCTTAAATCTTAGTGATCTTTCCACAAAGAAGATGTGAGTAAAATGGAGTCTTTTTGCAGACTTTTAAAACTTAATTGTTTTACAAAGGTAAACTTAATTAATAGAATCAATTGACACCTGTAGCTGAACTGACTAATACATTCTTTCCTCAAATGTTTAACCTCTACTAATTGATAGTGTTGTGCAGTCTGCTACAGCATCCCTAACTTTGTTCAGGCATGTGGAAGCCAGGGGTTTCTTTTGCAAGAACTCAAAGTTTGGACTTAATGATCTTGGAGGTCTTTTCCAACAGAAATTATTCTGTGATTTAACCATAACATCAATTCCAAATCTACACCTTTCCTTGGAGATAGCAGTGTTTAAGAGGCATTTTTTACTTTTCAATGGGGCAGTGTAATTACCAAACCTGATTCCACCTAGCACATCTCTATGGTTCCACATGCAGTCATTCATTCCTCTAGAAAAACCACTTCAAATCTTGTCAAAGTCAGAAACTTAGGAGCATGTGCAATATGTGAAGCAATTCAATGATTTCAAACAGAGGAACTCCTGTTATGCCTCTTGCTTTGCTCTTAAAGCAAGTCCATCAAGAGAATTTGAAATCAATGACTTTAAACTCCTCTGTGCATCCACATGTCTCAAGGAAGGACTGGTGATGTTGCTGGAAATTTAAATAATGACTTTGGAAACCAATAGCAACATGAAATGAGTACATCTGTCAGTCACTGCAGTCCCAGTGTGTGGCAGGAAAGTAGGCTTTAAAATACACCAGGTGAGACAGTATCCCTTGTGGCATTGCACACCAAGTTGTACTCCTCTGATAAAGGTAATTTTTAAGGGTTTTTTATCTGTTAGCACAAAACAGGTGATTAAAGTCAGGTGAAGTTTTGTGCCTGTACAGTGGCTTGGATATAACTTTAGAATGTGATGGTTAATAAAAAGATCAGAAGTAAAAGGGGATGTTAATTTTACTTGGTCTGTAATATTGCAGCAGTTATGTTCAATCATTTGTGAGACAGAAGGCTGTAAAATACATCCTGTAATGAGGTTACAGTAAAACCAAACATCATCATCAATAAAAAAATCTCACCATTTATTTACTGATCTCTAAATAAAGTGTGATTGGAGTAAATATGATGGGAGACATTTAATTAAACTGAATGAAGGAGTGTTGTAAACATCACATTGCAATGAAAACAGAAAATTAATATGTTGGCAGACCACATAGTTAAGATTCCAAAACACATTTATAACTATGTCCTTTTGCTAAATGTTTCAGTACCTCTGTGAATGCCTTCAAACTGGTTCAAGGATGTCCAAGTGCCATAGCATCTTGCCCAGCCTCTGTCAGGGCTGTTGTCCTTCTAATTTTCGGTTAAAACATTGCAAGTAAGGAATGTTTTCCATAAGGAAACCTGGCTAACACCCACAACTCCATAAAATGAAAATACAGCTTGCATTGGAAGGATTAATGAGTGTGTTGTCACAGATGTCAAACAGTTATGGTCATGATGGCAGTAAATATTTTTCTGAGGATTGCTTATTTTTTCTTCTTGATATTTTCTGTGAAAACCTCAAAATACATTTTAGTTGATCCAGTGTTTTGGTAATAGATTCTGCTCTATTCTTCTGTTTTGTTTTGAAATTGCTGGATCCAGAAATGAGGATCCTATTCCAAGAGAGGAAACTTTGTCTTATGATGCAGTTCCTGCTAGAGGTGTTCACTTGGAACAGCAGATGAAAGCCCCAAGTCTTCTGCCTTTCTGCAGTGGAGTTTGCTGCTTGTATCCACCATGCAAAACTACTCTATTGCCTCTGTGTAAATCCTGCCTCCTTTTTTGTGTCTTTTTTTTATTTTTTTGAGGGTGATCTAGTCAGTCATGCTCGGACGCCAGTTTCCCACTGGACAAGCTGTTGTTGTCCCGTGGCTTTGTAGAATCACCACAGAGAGGCTATGTAGGGCACACTGATGAGTCTGACTCTCAAACGCCTCTGCCTTTCAGAGTGGGAACAAAGCTTAAGTTTCTTTGCTGCTTTTCCAACCAGACCAGTCCCCAATTAATAGGAAACCCATATGCCATCTACAGAGCTCTGTTCATCAAAAATGTCAAAATTCCCTCTTACATACAAAATAGATGCTGTGAGTTGGGTTTCATGGGAGAGGTGTCAGAACCACCAGCATACCGAGCTGGCAAGTACTGGCTTTGTGCCTTTGGAGGACCTTCTCCATAAAACAAGGTCGAAAGGAGTTGAGGTTGGAACACCAGGTACACTGCACAGACAGATGAAACCAGAGACCACTAAAAGCCCTGTCTCTTGAAGAGTACTTGGTGATAGAAGTGCATGAAAATCCCTTGCTGCATGTCCTCATCTGTAATGGTGTTAATGGAGCTTTGAATAACGCAGTGCGGCACTGCTGCAGTCCCATGGTTTTGTCATCCTTTTCCCATTTTTTCTACTTCTTCTGTGGGAACCAGACTCATCCATTCTATTCTTTCTCTTGTTTCAGACCTAAAGTGTGCAGGGTGCTGCTGGGATGGTATCGATGTGTGCAAGCTCACTGCCCTGTCCCGTGCAGCCTCACATGCTCTGCAGCACAGATAGATCTTGTGCCTAGCAATTAATTCCTGTTTCTGCACTCCCTTCCTGCCATTCCCCTGGACCTGAGGAAGATGTGCCACAGTCCTGGGGAAGCTGAGAAGCGTAACTACTTGTTTCTCTCTCCTTGTGTATTTAAATGAGTTGGGAGCAGAGCTCTTGCTCCCAACGTTGCTCTTGACATTTTATCAATACTGCCTTCGTTAGAAGTTCACTTCTGTTCATTAAAGTTCCCTTTTTAGATGTAATGTGTCACTTCTGCCCAAGAGAGAAGGAGGGTGCCTGTAGGAGTGGCGTTGTTGCATTATTTTGATGATGTCAATTCACAAAGAATTGGGTGATATCAGCACATTGTCTGATGCTCCCCTCCCACTGCTGGAGCTGATTCACGTTCAGATTAAAACACCACAGGTTAAGACCCCTCAGCAATTTTGACTGGTACCAACCATCTTGAAACTGTAGGCTTTGTGGAGCCAAAGCATCCTTCTCTTCCCTACCCACATCTTTCATTTGACTTGCCAGAAAGCAGGTATGGCTATCACCTCACCAAGGCCAGATTTCAAATTCACTACGTTGGTAGTGGAAGGTTTGTTTACAATCATGTTCTTAATGAATGTCTTAATGAATGTTGCCTAAATCCAGTCTGTGAAACTTTGCCTGATGATTCCTATAGTGTCTTTTCTAATCTGGACATCAGTGTGGTGACCCATAGGCTACTGAACTACTAAGGAAAATTCTAGGAAGATATTCAGGCTTCATAAAAGGCTTCAAGATATGCTGGATGTTTATAGCTGTAAAGGAAGACATAGTTTCTTTTCCCTAAAACATAAAACAGTCAAGCTGAACGTGGAAAATTGGATAACAGCCTCTTACCAATAAAAACTTACATATTTGCAGTGCTCTGAGGGTTCCCATTCTGAGCAAAAATGAGCTATTGGGGGTAGGTGGTTGATCATCCTAAAATGTAAAACTGAAATAGCAGGTCCAAACTGCTGGTGATATGTATAAATGCTTGAAGGAAGGACCCAGCTTTCCTTGCTCTCTGAATTGACTATGCCTTGATTCATATTTATTAAGTTATGATAAAACTTCTTGGTGGCTTCTTGAGAAACAAATATAATATTAATGTTGGCAATTAACCCAGTTGTTCTACCATGCAAAAGGTGCAATTTTCCTCTTAATGAAAAATTTAGATCTGCTTTGATCATTTGGAAAGCATGAAGTAAACTAATGAAGCAACTTCAGGACATGAATTCCAACATTCTCACTAGGTAACTACACAGCATCATTCCTCGTAGGCCCAGAGGATCTAACGATAAACTCAAAATAGAAAATCACAGAAAAAATTGCAATTAATTTTGCAATGCATTCAAAGAGCTGGAAGGAATTGTGTCAGGCATGAAAGTGTATCATTTATTCTCTTTGCTGTTGCATAACAGTCTCTTCCTTCTCCCTGAGCTCTCCAAGTAAGTAGAGAAGCTGGCACAGAGACATTTTTTAGGGCATTAATAGAGTCAAGTACAGAATGAAGATATTGATAAAGCAAACTACAACATGTGCAGAAGGATGTCTGGGTGTGCATTGTAGGAAAGGCCGTGGTGGTGATGAGTAACATGCCCAGGGTGTGGATTCCTCTGGTGAGAAGAAAATCCTGTTTGGGCTGTCCGAGGGGTACCTGAGATCGGTGATTAGTTGGGGGTTTGCCTGCATGTTGGTTTAGCATAAAAATTAATGTTCTTGAAGGGGAAAGGTAAATGAAAGGGCAAGAAGTGTGGCTGGGGTGCTTCTCGCGGTGCTGGCACAGAGCTGCAGCTCAGGCAGCCTGTGAGCAGCTCTGATACTGGTCTGGGACTGCAGGTTGCCAAAATCCCTGCAACAAAGCCAGGCTCTGCCTTGTGTGGCTTAAATGACTCCTTCAAGAATGTATCTGTTGCATCTGTTCAGGGGAATAAAGGGATGTAATTAACAATGGTGCTAATTGATTGTTGTGAAAAAAAGTTTATATCACTTTCTTGGAATCAGCTTGGAAAGTTGGCAGAGACCTTTAAGATCGTCAAGTCTCACCATCTACCCAGCACCACCACCATGGTCACCACTCAGCAATGTCCCCAGGTGCCATATCCACGTGTTTCGGAACATTTCTGGAGGTGGTGACTCTTCCACTTCCCCGTGCAATCTGTTTCAATGCTTGACAATCTTTTCCATGAGGAAATTTTTCCTGATACCTCGTCTAAACTTCTCCTGGTGCAACTCGATGCCATTTTCTCTTGTCTTGGCACCTGTTGCCTGTTTTGCTCTGTTAGTCTTCACTTCAACTGCTGAACTAATACCAAGATCTTCCAGGAATGAGGAGCGTTTATTCATACCCATCAGCATTTGAGGGCTGTGTTTATTTAGAAACCTTTCAGAAGATACACACATTATTGCTGCTGTGAACCTTGCAGTAGGGCCGTGAATGACTTTTTGAGATACAAATGCATCAAAATCGTGAGAATTAATAAAGGAAATATGCAAGCACAGTAAAAAGCTTTACAGGCAGCTTCCAACACTCCTGCCTCATGAAGAGCAGCAGCATCAGATGAGCTGAGATGAGCAGATGAAGCTGTGATGGGAGGACCTGCAGTGCCCAGCTGTGCTGGAAATTGGACCCAAGGCATGCTGTGACCAGGAGCCACCAGGACCAGTTCGGGATGGACGAGGTGCTCATGCTGCAATTAATTGCTGTGTCACTGAGCCTAGAGAGGAAAGTCCCACTAACAGAAACACAAGGCTGAGGTGACAAGATAGGACAGAGGAACAGAGCAAAAACTCCTGTAAAGTTCATCAAGTTCTGAAAAGGACAACCCATCCAAAGAATTTTTTTTTAATACTTCAATATGTGCATCCATGTGTATAATTGAAAGAGAAAGGTATTAATTGCATTCAGAGAAAAGTGCCAAGATGTGTTTTGAAAAGTATTCAAATATTTTGATAAGTTCTGGAGCACTTCAAGGGGTAGCTTGTTTTTTTCATAGCTTGATTTGATGTGAAGAGTATCTCTGCAGTGTGAAGGAAATTGTATCTTGAAAAGCCATCTAAACTTACATTGGCTCAACTGTCATTTTCATGCTAATAGGTTATTAGAAACTGAGTGAAATTGAAGACAGAAAACCTTTAGGGTCTCCTTAAGGCATCACAAATATGAATACTGATGTCTCTTCATGTAACTATTTTTATTAAGGAAAAACACCAGAGCAATCATTTATCTTGTAAAGACCTTACTAAAAAGAATGATGAGTATGTTAGGTTTATTTTGTGATACTTTTTTCATTCTGGAAGTGAACACACTCAGTGCTGTGGTCTCACTCTCTGTGCTTTCCTTGCACCAAGGCTGCTGACACGAACCTGACCACTGGAACTTGTGCTGTGCACTGAGGTCTGGCTGTGCACTGAGCCTCGGGAGTAGGTAGGGCTCAGCCTTGGCAATCTTTCCCAGAAAACCAGCAGGGAAACTGTGCACACCTTCTGCAGAAGGTTTCATTTGTCCCCCTTGCTTTGCTGTGTCAGGATCCAGCAATGTTGGTTATGTGACATCTGCCATCCGCTGTCACGGGGCATAGTGGAATTGGAAAGCAGAAAACACATCTTTAGAGACAGCTGAGTCTTACAGCATTAGCAGAAGATGTGGTATGGAGACCTGCTCTCTCAGCTGGCAAGGATGGTGTTTCTGTTTACTTCTGGTCATTAATGTTTTTCTGTTGCTTCAACATGGGAAAAAAACCCAAAGTCTGGGCACCAGAGTAGTTCAGGATGAGAGAAGCAATCCACATGTAATGCTTTATATCATGATTTCCAATCTCATTACTGCACCAAGAACCCAGTTACTACTAAGCACTGAATTTTGATGAGATGTTTATGCACAAGGCTGGGAGGTTAAGTGTGTTGTCTCAAAAAATCAGCCCTCCTTGCCATTGTCTGGGTCTTGCTCCTCCATCTTCTTCTGGAACAGCCAAATTAACAGTTTTGATGATGTGACATGAAAATGTGAAGGATTTAGAAGGATTTGTTCACTTTGGCTGCATATAGAAACTTCTTTCCAACAAGGAAAGCATTAATTAACACCAACCACACAGCATTTAAGGGTAGTTAATATTTACATGGCATTTTGAATGGGCATAGTGATAAATTCATATATGATTTTCCAGAGGTAAACTTAATGTGAGATCCATGAATAAACAACATGCCACAAACAAAACAAAATGAATGGATATTAGCATTTTGCATCCCTGTCCCTTCTGTCATTTGTCCTTCTTGCTCCTGCTGTATTGGATAGCAAAGGCAGTGGAAGTTGGGATTCTACATCAAGGAAAGTTTCTTGCTCTTTACTCTGATTTCTTTGCTTCATATTGATCATGCTCTGTCTCCTAGACTTTATATTAATGGTTATTTGTCCGTTCTTCCATAAATAGATCATGTAGGTGATAAGTAGCTCTTTGAGAGTGTAGGACTACACACTCAGCAAAACTACATGCAGGGAGACTTGCCAGAAGCAAAATCAATCTGTTAAACTTTGAATATTTCAAAGAAGTTCAGTACTGCGTGTGAACAAAGATGCTGTAATGCACTCAAGCACTTTTTTTGGCTACAAAAGCATAGCTGGTGAAAAAATAGCACTGCTTAAATATTCAGAAGTAAAGAATGCCACACAAAAATTAATTGTTAAAACGGCTGGTCTCATCCTTTTAATAATCCAGCTCAGATGCAGGGCTTTGATAGTCTGCAAACTTGTTATTTGACTAGGCTGCAGAGATTCAAGGAGGGGATTAAAACTTCACCTGTCCAGAATGCATTCCCAGTTGTCTGAATTAGTTGGGCTTTGGGAGGTCCTGGCAGCGCTAACGCCAGCGCTGCTGCCAGCGTGGCTGTGCTCCTGCAGGGACCCCAGCCTGGCAGCGTGCTTCCAGGCCAGGAAATGCATGTCCTGCTGTGGCACGAGTGCCCCTGCTGCTGCAGTGTTCAGCTCCTCCAGGGTCTGTGCTGGGAGGGAGTCCAGCAGGAGCAGGACCTGTGAGTGTTCTGGGGTGCTGGGCCCGAGGGATGCGGTTCTGGCTTGTGGCCAGAGGGATTCCCCTTAGTGCACAGCCAAGCTGATGTGCTGAAAATCTCATGGAATTTTATTTATGGTTTCTTAAAGGCCATGTAGGTGTTTTTTTAAAGAATCATTTTTGTTCTGTATTGGTCTTTAAGGTTTATTAAATATCAGCATCCTTTAGGTCCATGATGAACAGGACATAAGCTCTCCTGTCCTCCAGCAAAGCCGTTTTCTGTTGTATTTGAGGAGACATTCCTTTCTCTCTCCACAGACTATTGCAGTGTACTCTGATTGGGGCTTTAGGAGAGCTAACAGGGAGAATATGTTGCCACGGGTTTATGTTTCAATTTAGGTGTGATAGAGGACCTTGGTTTGCAAATCTCCACTGTATTTTTACTACGTATGTAATGTTCACTGCTTTTGTGAACACTCTTTTCAATCTTTGCTATAAGTTGCCCAAAATTTTAGTAACAGAATGTATTTAAACCATCTTTTGTACAAAGGGATTCATTTTATTCCTTATATTCTACTGAGTATTTATTGGAGAAGACATAAAATAATTTTGCAGACTTTTCTGAATTTCATTGGAATAACATTAGCTTACCAAATGCACTGGTTTTGGAGCCTTTCCATACTCATCTCCCTTTGCATACAGCTGTGTGCATCTTCTCCCTTCCTATATCCAATTACTTTTCAGCAGCAAGGGATTAAATCGTTCCACTCACATGGCTTCTGCTGTTGCTGTCCATAAATTCTTGACTGTGATACTTTGACTTGTCCCTCCAACTTGCAGGATTCCCAGGGAGCCCAGCAGCGACCAGCTCATATAACTGTATAGATCTGCAATTGAAGCAGTTTCAAGTGCAGCTAAACACATCAGGAAAGGATGTTCATAAACCCTCTATGTTTTTACTGTCTGTTTTTTGATGTTTCCTTGTAAGTGCAGTTGTATTCTTCTAAAATGAGTTAACTTGACTCTGAAAAGAAGTCTCACTCATTAACCAGAACACCCTCTATGTTTTTACTGTCTGTTTTTTGATGTTCCCTTGTAAGTGCAGTTGTATTCTTCTGAAATGAGTTAACTTGACTCTGAAAATGTTGCAAAGAAGTCTCACTCATTAACCAGAATTGATTAAACAATGGCAAATAGAAGCCCCAGGCTATCAGGTTTTTGAAGACCATGGAGAAGTAGCTGCTGCACTTAGGAGAATTTTCTTTGTCAGCACAAATGATGAGTTTTGGCTCAATATTTGCTTGGAAATGTCCTGATCTGGTGCAGAAAGCAGAGTCTCCCACTGGGGTCATCTTCACTGATAAGGAAACTAATTCTCTATCCACCAGTTTTGCTGTAAGGAAATCCCTGTTCTCTGTGTGGGTACATAGAATGGTTTGGGTTGGAAAGAACCTTAAAGATGTTCTTGTTCCAACTCCCTGCCACCTGCAGGGACACCTTCCTCTAGACCAGGTTGCTGTGAGCCACATCTAACCTGACCTTGAACACTTCCAGGGACAGAGCAGCCACAGCTTCTCTCTCCTAGTTCTTGTTTCCAGGGGCAGGAGCCCTGCCCAAATTACAGGGGAGGTGCAACACAAAAAACATCCTGTGAAATTAATAATTTTCTCATCCCTCTTACCTATTTCCATTTTTCATTGAGAAAATGCAACAGTTCTGGCAGAGACTGGTGCAGCGTCTTCTGATGCTGATAGTGTCTGACACAGCATTAATGTGGAGTCAGACATGAAAAACAAGGCAAGTAGCATTGATTTGTTGTTTTCCAGGTTGGTTAAGTTCCTTCCGATTGAGGAAAGGGATTTAAATATAGCTTGGCAGTCTGGAGGGAATACGTACAACCAGGAGTTGTGTTTCCACTGATCTTAATGGTGACACTCCCACACTACTTCCATGGGATTCTGAAATTATTAGTAGGGGTGGGACCCCAGTCATGCTTCCAGAAAAAAAAAATGGGGGGGGGGGGGATAGTTTCCTTTGGGTCCCTTCCAACTCAGGATATTCTATAATTCGTCATTGTAGGTATTAAATGCAGCATCTGCTATCCACGTTCATGCTTTGACTCCACTGTCATTAAATTCTGCAGTTTACATATTGCAAATTTTGATTTTTATGTGAGGGCAAAATGCAGGTGAAGGTGAGCAGAGGTATTAAATGCAGTCTTATTTAAATAACCAGAATTCTGCACTCTCTTTGAAGGCACTGCTGGTGCTGCTGTGCTGCTTTCTGCTGGTGCCTGAACACTGAGCTCTGCTGGGCAGGGGGTTGTGCTGGGGCCTCGTGGAAGGGCTGTGATCTCCAGGTGTTCTGAAGGGGAAAGGCACTGTAAGGATCAGGAAGGGAAAGCTTTCACAAGGTGGTTCACAGACAACCTATGTTAGTAAGAAGGGTTTCATGAGTAGAATTGCTTTGTCCCTAAAATGTTGTGCATTTAAAAGCTCCATTTTTTTAAATACAATTTTTTAAAAGAAAAAGTGAAAATTTTTCCAAAGTTTCAAATTTTTTTGTGCTTCATTTGAAATGATAAAACCCTTTTTGCCATGTAACCTGCCTGCACACTGACTCCTGGGGCCCTAGATCAGACAGGTGAGTGTGATGGGGCTCAGGTGTGGGTGGAACAGGCAGGAAGGTTGAGTCCTGCTGATGCATCACACGTAGTGCTGCTGGTGGGAAGCTTTCAGTGCTGGTAGTTCTCTGTTCCCTCGAGTTGCTGCCTTAGTGTGCCTCTCCATGGTCATGGTGAGACAGCATGGAGGAGGATTGGGAATCATGAGCAGGAGGCAATGTACCAGACAGAGGTGGATGTGCCAGGTGAGCAAGCTCTGCAGGTAGCTCTGGTGAGACAATTTGTGTGGTTTGATGTCTGGCTTGACCCAGCAGGACTTTGCCAGGTGTGCAGTGTGAATGGGGGTCCTGGCTCCCCTGCAAGGGCTGGTGCTCATCCAAAATGTGTGGCATGGGAAGGTCAAATGTGGTTCCATGCTCCAGGGAAGGGGACAGACAATGCCAGGCTCCTTATGGTGGCAAAAAACCAGAAATGGTTTGTGTGTGCTGGAAAGCATTTATCTTGCTCCCCCTCGAGTACAAACCCAAAATCAGCCTGGGGCTGGAGCTCCCAGCTGTTGGAGGAGCAGCTGTGTAGCCTGGGCTGTGCTCCTTTGTGTTCCTCAGCCAGGTGAGGCAGAGCCTGGCTCCTGCTTGGTGGTGCACATCCAAGTGAGATAAAAATACTTTGTGGAGTAGTTTGGATTTGTAATTGTAATGAAGGAATTTCCCCCCAGGTCAGTGAGAAGTGCTTCTGTAGCAGGGCTGCCCTGTTCTCCCTTGAGCATGATTTTGGATGACTGTACCATCCCATACCTCGAGGAGCCCATGAGGATCATTGCAGCACTGTCAGCTGCTGTTGGTAAAGAGATCATTGCTCTGCTGTTCCAGGGGCTGTGAGAGGACTTGGGAGAAGCTGATGGGATCCTTCAACAGAGACCAGGTTAAGGAAGGTTTTAAAGCTTTCATGCAGAGATACCCTTTGGTGCCTAAAGGAGGCTGCAGGAGTCCTCTGTTTGGATGTTCAAGTTGGAATATGGGATTTTGGTGGTTTTCTTCCCTATGTTCTCATGACTCAGCCTTAGGCTGTCTAGCTCAGAGAGAAGGATTTTATCAAGTCACTCATCTTACTAATTTCCTTGAAATTTTTTGCTAGTTCCATATGTGCCCTGCATTTTAACACTCTGCCAGTGTAAGAGGGCAGCAGGGTTGCATACATTGTGGTTTGTCAGTCAGGGGTAACACAGTCCAGAGCTTTTACTGAGCTTCATGGGTGTGTGGTGGTTCAGGTGTTCAAAGAAGCACTGGAAATGCCTCTTTAAATTCTTCTCCAGCTTCTGGAATAAATCATAAATAAACTTAAATTATGATCTGCCGCCTTTGCAGATTTCTCTCCCCACCTCATGTAGCAGAAAAATCCATGTTGTAAATCCCCTGTGAAGCGCTTTTTGCTGGCAGTTCCCGTGGCTGCATTACAGGGATGCTCACTGTCATATTTCAAATCTTGGGCACCTTTTATTTTCCTCATGCAAGTGTGCTCCTGGGTGCAACTGGGGGAGAAATACAGCAGTTTGTCTGGTTGATGTGCTCTGCAAGCTCAGATAAGAATATCATGACCTAGAAAAGGAAAAAAAAAAAGTAAAAGAGCCCCCATAACTCAGGGTTTCCTGTTCCTTCAGATAATATGGAGCATGCTCAGCACACCTGGGGATGGAGAATCATCTCCTGGGAAGCAGTGAAATTAGGAAGTGCTGGTGCTGCTGAAGGTAAAAAGGAGAGATTGAGTCTTTTGAGTTTTTCTTATATGAGGCTTCAGCTCTCTGCCAAACTTCCATATTCTGCTCTGAGAGACAGGAGGGAGCAGCTGTTACCTCCTGCCACCATACCTGCTCCACTTTGTTGCTGATGTTGTCAGCTGAATCAGAGGGGGAGGAGAGGGCACAACTTTTATTGCTGCTTCCTGTTTACCAGGTTGTGTTTCAAGATTAAATTGGGACGTGTCTCTTTCTCTTTGTGCCCTGAACATGGATGTGCTGAATCTGCACATGTGATATAAAAAAGGACCTTTGGACCAAAGATTCAGGCTTTGTGGGGAAGATTTTTAATTTTTTTTTAAGGCACAGCTTAGCCAGACTTGTCAGCTGAGCACAACAGAAAGGAAGTAAAAAACCCCTGAAAATCTGGTATTACAGCACTAACTGCAGAAAAGTGGTACTTAAAGTGGTGATGGTATCCTGATAAATTCAGGGTGCTCTGAGACCATGTGATTTTTCATCAACTCCTTTTACTTTAGGGATTCCTGTCTTCAAGTTTTTGTTTGATTTCTGCAAAATTCCTCTGTTGAAAAGAGTTTATCTGACTAACAGGAACTGTGGCCAGACTGTAAGCTTGGCTTGGGCTATGTCATGCGTTCCCTCAATTCAATGCTTCATTTGTGGACACCATAAGTTATATTATGCCACTTCAGAGTCATCCCATGACTAATTGCAGAGAGACTGATGAGACAGAGAATGGATTGGTTGAAATTGGGTTGAAGTCCCAATTTTCAGGTGGGACTTCTGGCAGCCTCATTCCCAATGCCTGACCATCATGGGATCCTTATTTCTGTGAGTTTAGGTTTTCCCCTGAAAACAGTATGCTGTGGGTGAGAATGGTGGGACAAAGCAGTCACCATTCCAGGTTTCCTTTGTTTCCATGAGAAATGTCGACTGGTTGAGATTGAATGATCAATTAATACCCCTCAGCATGCACACACACTGAATATAATTTGATAATCCCTTGGGTACAGAATAACATTTTTTGTTCTTATACAACAAGAAGAAATAATATCCTGAAATGGTAAATGTCATGATATTGATCAAAATTTGAACAGCATCTCCCAAACTTGTTGCCACTGCTGAATACTCTTTTCCTTTCTTCCTTTCACTTTAAAGGTACCTTTCAATACCAACTGCATCACTAAACATTTCAAAGTGTGTTGATTTTCTTGTTGTTTTTTTTTTTCTTTTTTCCTGCTGTTAGTACCAAGTGGTTTGTGCTTGACTGATCATTCCTGGTGAAATCCCGTGTGAAGCAAGCTGTTGGTGGGACAAGGTGGGGGTACCCAGCTCAGGAAGCAGTTGCTCCATGGCGTAATGGAGCTAATGGCACTACAGCTGTGGGTACATCTGATGTTAAACTACCATTATTTAAACTTTATGATGCAAGAGACTGCCAACTCTCCCGCTTGCAGCATATAAATTATGTCAATTGCTCATGCACTTTTTTTAACCCTGATTTCTCTTGAATTATGGATGATAGACAGGGCCAGAATTTGCTTTTAGTGTTCCCTTGTGACTGTGTGTGTGCTGAGTGCGCTGAGCAGTCATAATCTCAGTGTGTGCAGTCAGGGGATGTGTAACATAATTTGGGCTATGACCATATAGCTTGTACCCTTGCCATTTAGGGAGTTACAACATCTGAAACTTGGAGCTATTTTGGGGCAGGGTGGGTGCTTTGATGCCAGGTTTGACTCACTGAGGCTGGAAGGTTTCAGAGCTGTGAACTCCACGTCCCTGGTGGGTTTTTGAAAGGCAGTGTGATGTTCCCTTTCAAGAGAGCCCTCTGTTGTGGGGATTAGAGCCTGTCTTCCAGGCTTCTTTGTGGGCAGGAATAATAGCTCCTGTCTGTAATGAAAATATTATGATTGCCATGCTTTGAAGTTTTCCAGCCCAAATGTGTACTGGTGGAGTGCATTCAGCTATTCATTTAGTGGACTGAATACTCTTGTGTGGGAAGGGAATGGGTTTGCCTGGAGCAAATTAAAGCAGCACACTCCAAAGGTGATGGGGACCTGCCAAGCTGCTGGCCTTGCTGCAATTTTGACTATTTGTACTGCTCCTCAGCAAGGAAAACCTTTTAAAAGGTGTCAGTGCTGTGCGTGGATATCGTAGAACTTTTGTACAAGCAAAGCCAAGGCACTGCTGCTTTTAAGATAATTTCTGTAACATTTATTGAATAATGTGTGTTTTAAGGTGTACTAACAGCAGGTGTTTGTAAATTATATGAGGCAGCTATAAACAGTGTGTCTGCACTCCTGTTGCTGCATCTGGATTCAACATAAAATTTAAGACTTTTTTTTTCTTGCTTAAATATGAAGAAAGCTTCACTCCCTGGCATATTGATTTTACAAGCATTAGCACTTTAATCAAACAGCTCTGAAGTGTTGCACTTCATTAACTGATCTTTAGGAGGAAAGTGCAAACTGTTTGCATTGGGTGCAGCCTGTCCTTGCTGAGAGCACTTGAAATGCCCAGTGCTGGAAGATGTTAGACATGAGTCGTGCTTGGAGTGGAGGCAGCAGAGCTCAGAGCTGTGGAGATGGCTGGGTGGAAGAAATTAGTGTAGTCAGGAGTTGGGGCAAGTTGTGCTACTGGAAAACCCACAGCACTGTCAGGGAAGAGGCTGCCCAGGGCAGGTGGAGTCCCCGTCCCTATGTAAAGGGATTTAAAGACATGTGGACATGGCACTTGAAGATGTGGTGTGGTGGTGGACTTGGCAGTGCTGGGGGAACAGTCAGACTTGATGGCCTCGCAGGCTTTTCCAGCCTAAATGTTTCTATGGGTCTGTGATTTCAGAGGAAAAGTCTTCAGGCTTGTGAAGCCAAATGGAAGCAAATCTTTATTTAGCTCAGAGGAGATGGGGATGGGATGTAAAATTCTTTAATGTGGCCAGGTGAATCCTCCTGCAGAACAAGGTGCTGCTGTAGGAGCTCATGCAGCAGGATCAGCCAGTGGGAATCTGGGTGGACACTGCTCCCAGCTCTGCTGCCCATTGCTGCACATCAGGCTTCTGAGGGCACTTGGATGGCCAATATTGCATTTAAAATACTGTAATACTGTTTACAGGCATAATTAGGAGGTCTTATTAATAGTAAGTGTTGTATAATGAACACATTTACAAATAATGGCTTCATAATGTTGCCTAAATCATTGCTTTAAAAGTGGCTAGAACATTACCTTATTATAGTAATGTTTAAATTCTAAAGTAAGACATCAAAGTTTTATTTCCTTCCATATTTTCCTTATTCTTCTGTTTTCTTTTTTGTCTTTCCACACTTTATTTTTGAGATTTTGGTATGTACAGTCACCAGTGAGGTACATTTACCAAAAGTACTGTGGAAGCACTTCCAAAGTGTTAAACCATGTCTCTTCACAGCTGCAGTCTCTCACTGGCACACATATGTGTAAAACACTGTTTTGAGACCGTTTAATGGGTGCAGTTCATTAAGACAGGAGAGAGAGGTGCCTGTTCTTCCCTGCCAAGAACCATGTGGTCCCCAAGAGGCTTTGCTGGCACAGACCTCTCCAAAGAAAATCCCTTAATCCTTGGGTGAGCAAATACGATGAGAGTGTTCTGTGCTTTGTTGTGTGCTATGATCTAATTGAGATTTAATGCATTCTACCATGTCCCTGCTGTGGACTCCCCTTGGACCCTCTGGTACAAAGCAAGGTGTTGGCAGCTTTTTTTTCTGTATCCCAATTTATGCCTTCCAAGACTTTCAGGCTTTTTTTACTTTAGTTTGCACATATGGAATAGTTGTGCTAGCAGAGATGCCCAAGAAGTGAAGAAATGAAATCTTTGGTTTTCCTTTCAAAATGCAATATTTGTTTTAAGAGTATTGAATATGACTCTTTCATAATCCCACCCCTCTGTTTAATAAATAGTTATATTTGCTACTGATCATGTTAAATACATCTGCACCTCACACAATGGTATCTAGTCCCACAGCAATATTTCAGTATAAAATCGATTGGAATTGCCAGTACAAATGTGTGTAACAAATCCAGGGGGAGGAAATTTTGGACAGCTTTTGGAGCCCTGTAGCTCTGGTCTTATAAAGGAATTCAAGTCCACAATGGAGCCTGTGCCAGCCTGGGGACACTGAGCCCCTGTCCCAGGTTGTGCCTTTCTTTACTGATCAAGGACATGCACTGGGTTTTCACATTAAAACATCCAAGAAAAACGGTTGTTCTCTTCATCCCTAAACTCCATTCCTGAGAATCTGAGCCCTCTTTCTAAAGGAGGGACATTTACATGGGAAGGGATGCTGTAATTTTTAATTGTTTTATATGTTTTAGCCACTAAAGTGGGTATTGTTGAGGCAAATAGGACTTTCAGTGTGAACTTTGGGAAATTTGATTGCAGTTCAGGATCACTCCTGCCATCACACAGCAATTTGCCTGTTTCTCATTTTCTTTTTTCTTCCCCTTTCCCCTCCTTGCCAGCTGGTCATTCACTCCATTTCACTTGGAGACCCAAGGGTTTCTTTTTTATTTATTGACAGTCTCAGACCTTTTTTCCTCCAAAATGGGCACTCTGCATGTTCTTCCACCTGAGTAACCTGGAGGCAGCCATTTAGTGCCTGCAGGTCCTGTTGGAGGCAGTAAATCACCCTCCAGGATCCCTGTGGGGACCTGCTCTGCAAATGCAGCTCCCATTGGTGTCAGTGAGGATTATGAACATGAATAGTTGGCAGCTCTGGCTTGTCCTTTAGGTAGAGACAAATATTTCCATTGAAAAATGAAGGTTTTAAAATCAAAGCTGTACTACATTATTTAGTGCAGAAAATTTTCAAATAATACCTTTTTTGCCTTTTTTTTTTCTTTTTCTTAAACATGAGCTCTTTCTCATGGACAAGCCCAGCTGTAGCAGCTCTGAAGTTGTTTGAATCTCCCATGCTGGGTGTTAATGGGAACAGGAGCAGTTGAACACATGCACATCAATAGGAGACTCGGAAGCATAAAAATTGAGTTCTCTCCTGCCTTTTCCTTTCCTATAGAGAAAATAGGCCCCATTAGTACAGAAAGCTTTGGCAAGGTGGTATTTGCAGTCTAAGACTGCAAAGCAGCTGCCATCCCCAGTGTGTTGTTCAGCAGAGGACTTCACTTTTCATTGCTGCCAGTAATCCTATTTACTGTGAGCACAAAATGCCAGCTGGGTTTTGGCTGCTGGATGTGAGGTTCTGTTATGAATGGGTTGATGCAGTTTTGTGCTGCAGTGGATCTGATGGAGCCACACACAGGCACACACTGCCCAGCCACTGGCAGTGACTGTCAGGCCTTTCCAAGTCATGGTGTGATGGGAAAAGCCAGGCTGGAGGGGATCAAATACAATTTTCTGTCTCTAAAGCAAATGTTTTGGAAGTGAACTTTTTTCCCCCAAGCATTTCCAGTCATCCCTGTCGTGCTGCTCATGTATTTCCTTTGCAAGCTTTAGGCTGCTGTATTGCTGTGCTGAGCTGCAGAATATTCCAGCGTGCCAGGCTGGTGGGGAGGCAGTGGTGGGTCCTGCATGGGGTCTGCAGGGTGGGGGGACCTGGGTGCCTTGTCCAAGGGCAGTACCAGCTGCCTCTCTGCTGATAATTCATCACTTGAGCTCCATGTGCTTATGGAAAAAGAGTTGTGTCCTTGGCACAGGATGTTCCTATTTAATATTTGTATTTATTTATTTATTGCCTTTACTCCTGCAGAGTCAAATTTAGTGACTCTCACTGATTTTTCTCCTTTCTGGTCAATCATCCAAAAAGATTGGTGGAAATGCTGCCTCTTTCCTTTCTTTGATCTGTTTCATCATTCCCTCCTTCCCTCCAAGTGCCCAAGAGCTCTATGTGCTGATCCAAAGGGACAGGTGGCAATGACAGAGTCTGGGGTGACAGACCAGGGAGTTTCTTGAATTGTTCCCCCTTTTTACAGTGAGATTTACTTAATTTTTCTGAGGCATCAGGGAATGATCTTGTAAAAGCCCAATTCCAGTCTCCTGTCCAAAATGTGGTGCCTGCCTGTTCTTGGCCTATAATGGGCATCTCATCTCTCTGCTTTAAACTGGTGCCACTGGTTTTCTGAGGCTTTCATGGTGTTCAGATGTAACTGTTGAGTTTGCAGGGGTCCCCAGGATGAGGTGAGAGATTTATCTGACTCCATGGTCTCAGAAGGCTGATGTATTATGATATGAATGATAAAATATGATATGATATGATAAGAATGCTATACTAAAAGATAGAGAAAGGATACATCAGAAGGCTTAACAAGAATGAATAATAAAAACTGGTGACTGACTCCTCAGAGTCTGACACAGCTGATGGTGATTGGTCATTAAGTTAAAACAATTAACATGGAACCAATCAAAGATGCACCTGTTGGTGAATGATCTCCAGACCACATTCCAAAGCAGCAAAACACAGGAGCAGCAATCAGATAATTGCTTTCATTCATCTCTGAAGCTTCTGAGCTTCTCAGGAGAAGCCCTGGTGAAGGGATTTTTCAGAAAATATCATGGTGACATGTAACCACTGCTTTGGGCTCCCTGTGTCCGTGCTCACCCTGTGCTCCTCTTGCTGTAGTTGTGCCGTATCCGTGTGGATCAGCCCCATAATATGCCCTGCACCAAAATACCTTTTGTTCTGCTCCCTTTCTTAAAAGAATAAAAGCCCCATAATGCTGCCTTTGCCCAGTATACTCTGATGTTGATGACTGATGATTGCTGCTTATTCCAGCTTTTTATCTCAAGCTTTTCCTCTTCTGCTATTAAATGTGACCCTCTTGTTTTCATTTGGTGCCTTTGTATTCAAAGGGAAACAGTGTTCAGTTGATTTTATCAGTTGTTGCTTGTTTCTATTCCGTGTACAGAGCACTTTCAAAGGGAATGGAGTGAATACATGTACCCTTATTTTCTAACCACCCTTTCAGATCTAGCTCTCCCCATGCTTTCCTGGTGGGGGTGACTGAGGAGGGCTCCCACACCCTGAGTGCAGGCTGCTGTCTTTGTTTGGCAGCAAGATAAATCCTGGATGGACTCTTTGCATGGCTGTGGACCAGGACTGATGCCATGGAGGTGAAAAAGCTCATTGTGGGGGTGAAGAGAAGGGGCTCTGCTCACCTGAGCCATTTCCCAAACTAGATGCCTGGCCTCACAAACTAAGAAAATTCAGATTAAATTAAAACCATCTGAAACAAAACCACCATTACAGAAACCCTTAATTAGTTATGGATTTTTTGTCTATTTTTTTATCTCTTTTGAATTTTTCTTTTTAGCTTGTGAGTCTCAAGCTGAGAAGCCAGTGATACATTCTACTCCTCACAATAAAAATGAAAAGCAGCTAATCTTAGCATTTTGGTGCTAATGCTCCATTTCTGCACTGGTACCTTCAGAGCCAGTTTTAACATTGTATGAAGTTTAAAGGCTTCTCACTTTCAAAATAGCTTTTTAGTAGTTTTTTTTCATCTTACTGTGTTATCCTTTCAGTAGTTTCAGTAGCCGATAACTCTTCCATCAGGTAAATGCACTTTAAAATGCTTCCTTCAGCACAGAACAAATACAGAGAGAGTAAAAGGTTTGTAATGCAGGAGAAATGCCATTAATTCTGCTGTTCTCCTTTGTAGAAGAGCACAGGGAAAAGTACTGGGGTTATTTACCTCAAAAGTAGGAAGAGATCTGGAAATGTCATTATTCAGAGGAGATAAATCTTTAATCACAGTCAGAGTAATTTCCATAATTGATGCAAAAGTAAAATCCTCAGGGAGGGGCTTAAAAATAGGTTTGCCCTGGGGACAGAGCCTCGAAAGTCTCGGTATTAACAATGGCTGTTTGGTCTGACAGTCACTTGCTGACAGACTCAAGGGCTTTGTTCATCATGAGATGAAGGTTTCCATGTGTTAACATTAGCTTCAGATGGAAATAAACAAAATGCTGTGTCCACAAAATACAGGTGTCCTGGCTTAGACAATAAATAGAAAATTAAACAACTAGAGAATTATAAAATTAGCACTAGGTGCAGAAGACCTGCATGCAGTTGCTTTTAAAGATAGTGTTTCTCCTTATTTCTTAGTCTTGGAAAGGAGTTCATTAAGGATAACAGAGAATGGGAAAGGGGATTGCAAATTGGTATTGATTGTTGTTGGGCTGTGGAGATGTTTCAGTCTGGTTTCAAGCTTCTGCAGCATTTCCTGCTCACTCCCACTGACCAGCACTGAATTAAAGCTTGGGGTGCTGCAGTCTCTTGTGCCAGAGCAAGGGCAGCTGCTGGGGCACATCTGGAGTCAGGAATTTGACTGGGGGCAGGCATGCTTGTATTTTTTTATATATGTTGGTAACATTACAATTAAAAGCAACTCGCTCTGCCTGGCCATGCACACATCTGAGTGCAGCTTGTGCTCCATGGCTTGGCTTGAGCAATGACCTGAGCCCAGCCTTTGAGCTGCTGGGCAGAACTGGGTTAATCTCAGGGTTATCTGCAGTCTCAGTGCAATATGTACATTTGTCTTCATGACTGTCCCATTGGAAGATGTTTGGTTTGTTTGGATTTGCTGTCATTTAAATGTGCTTTGTTCCTGAGTTTTTTCTGAACCTTAACAGACGAGCACTACATAATGTATGTAGAGAACATTTTAAAGACATATCCTGCTCTTACTAACTTTTAAAGGCAGTCCCAAGGTGGGATGCAGTCCTGCACATGCTGCCAGCAGCATGCCTCACATGTCTGCCTTGCACATCCCTGGAAGTGTTCAAAGCCAGGTTGGAAGGGGCTTGGAGCAACCTGTCTGGTGGAAGCTGCCCCTGCCCACAGCAGGGGGTTTGAAAGGAGATGATCTTTAAGGTCCCTTTCAATCCAAACTATTCTATGATTCTAATAAAACTACTTTATAAGATATCCTTTCTTCTGTATCCCAGTTCAGATATAACACCCCTTTCTTCAGTATTTGTGGGATTGTAATTCTCCCCATAATGGACCTGTTTGGCTCCTGCTTCACACTTGTGCTGTGTGGTAACACTCCTGCGCTCGTAATCTATGAGGCTCTAAGGCATCTAGTTGGGAAAACATAAATACAATGTCTTGGGGAAAAAAATGTGAAAAGACACTGTGCAGCCTCAACAGTTTCAAGCTGGAGGTTTGTGCTGATTTAGGTGTGATGCAGGAAGGGCACTAATCCTGTTGCTAGGGCTGCTCCTCAATCAAGAAAAATGTCTGTGAGTCAAATACAAGTTTGGCTTTACCCAGGAGAAGAAACCACCCAAACACAAAACACCTGCACTAACACAAATCCCATTACAGCTTAATAGCTTTAATATTTTTCCCCCTTTTATTTCCAGTGAATGTTAACTTTTATAGAAAAGCATCAGTTCTCAGAAACAGACTCACAAAATGAATCCAGTCCCTAATTTTCACACAGAGCTCTCTGCCTTCCTTTATGTGTGGTAGTAAATGACAGAAGTGTTGCAAGACAGACTCACAAAATGAATCCAGTCCCTAATTTTCACACAGAGCTCTGTCTTACTTTATGTGTAGTAGTAAATGACAGAAGTATTGCAAATTGTACATACATGCAAGTATTGATAGATTCCATCTGGAAGCTTTTACCCTTGTAAATTAATCTGCCTGGGACCAAGGGGCAGGAGAAGGAAGGGACAGCAAAAGACTCTATAGATTCATTTTCTCAATAGATTGAGCTGAGTTGTTCTTTGATATTATCATCCTAAAGATTTTTAACCCCTTCATACCATGCATGGCCTTCTTTATCTCCAGTGAGGGGGTCAAGCAAGGAGGGCAGATTTAGATTAGATATTAGGAAAAAAATTCTTCCCTGTGAGTGTGCTGAGGCCCTCGCACAGGCTGCCCAGAGCAGCTGTCGTTGCCCCATCCCTGGCAGTGTTCAAGGCCAGGTTGGAAGGGGCTTGGAGGAACCTGGGATAAGGGAAGGTGTCCCTGGCCATGGCAGGAGATTACAAAAGGCCAGGTTGGAAGGGGCTTGGAGGAACCTGGGATAGGGGAAGGTGCCCCTGGCCATGGCAGGAGATTACAGTGAGATGAGTTTTAAGGTCTGTTCCAACCCAAACCATTCTGTGATCCTGTGATGTAATTACTGTACATTTAGCTTGTACCCTCTGCTGACATCCATCGTTTTCCAATCTGTTGTTTCCACCTCTTAAACACCTTTGGGCTGTCTTTAAGCAAAGCTTTAAAGATGTTCATCAAGAACATGACTTCATTTGTAAGGTTGAAGTGTGTGACATGCACCTCTTAAAGAAAAGAAAATTAAATGCTTCTGGAAGTGCTGACACTGTGGTGACACTAATGGAGGATTATAACCTGTCATGATGAAACCTCCTGCAGTAGCATTTAAACAGTTTGGTGCAAGTCAGATGATTTTTTAATTTACATACAGCTGAATTCAAGAGTAATATAATAAGGAAACTGAATGGGTATTAATTATAAAAGCTTATCTATTCCTCTTCCAATTAAAAATAAATAATCAGAATAATGTTGGGGGTTTTTTTGTTACTACAGTGATAAAATGTCTTTCTGCTTCTCTTCTTTGGCCTCAGTGAGCTTTATAAACTGATGTCTGAATGAGAAAATAAATAGGAAACTGGAAAAGTCTTTCTATCCAAGCTGAAATAACATTGCATTTGTGCATATGTAAGGGGAAAATAGGCATGCAGTAAACAAATTGATTTATTTTCTGATAAATGGTCTTATTGCAAAGTAATGATTCAAAAAACAGAAAAAGAAGAGATTTCTGTGAGACTGAAGAGCGCTCCTCAGATGGGAATGGGGTGTCTTTTGGTTTTGAAAAATTGATAATATTGCAAGATGTTTTACATAGGTGTTGTAAGTGTTGGCCAAGCATGTTCTCTGCCACTGCAGCATGTCCCAGTACACTTGGTTTATCAATTTCACCCTCTGCCAAGTAGAAATGTTCCAAATGAGGGTAAAATTGTGAAAATTTTAGGATTAGATGTTGGAAAATAGGTAGAAGTGAGATATTTCTGCCTGGTTCCAAGGAGCTTTGGGGACAGCTGTGCAAAGGTCTCTATGGTGATGGTGGAGGAGCCAGGGGAGGTGTGAACCTTGGGGGAGAAAAGCCCTGGGTTGTGTGTCCAGGGGAGCAGGGAGCAAAGGCAACATCCATGGACAGATGTGAACCTTGGGGGAGAAAAGCCCTGGGTTGTGTGTCCAGGGGAGAGGGGAGCAGGGAGCAAGCCAAAGGCAACATCCATGGACAGGTTTAAGGGTTAACAGCTGGGAAAGACCCAGGGTGTTCAGCTTCCCTCCAGGAGCTCCACTGGTAGTGTAATTGGGGCAGTCGACATGAAAACAGGCAAGTCATCTGTAGTTATTTTATTATTGGATTGCAACCTCCCCCTAGTCTCTGCCACAAGAATTTCATTGAAGGAATAGCAGAAAGATACATGACACAAAGGATGAAAGCCCACTGAAAACAAGGGGAGCCAGGCTTGTACTGAGAGTAGGAGTGAAGAAACAGGACAGAGACAAGATTCATGAGCAAGATTAAAGGCAGCAAAGACTGATTTTGAGCAGCGACCCATAGGAATTTCATTGCCTTCCTTCAGAAGAATCTGTTCTTCTGATATGGAGTTTTGCCAAAGGAACCAAAGTATTAATGTGATCTATTCCCTCCAGATCTGAGACTGGAATTTTCAGCTTGTTTTTATTTTTTTTGGCTGTGGAATACTGAGAAAATTAAAACCACAGTCAAGTAAAATAGATGTGTGTGCACACATGCATGTGCATATGTATTTTGCTACTGTGTTTCACTGGGTTTCTCACAGCCCTGGAAATGTGGGTGCTCAGAGAAACATTGAATTTAATCACAGAATCATTAAATGGACTGAGTTGGAAGGGACTTAAAAGCTCATCTTTTTCCAGGGTATACCTTGTACTAGACCAGGTTGCTCCAAATGGTGTCCAGCCTGGCCCCAAACATTTAATCCTTCTGATCAATGCAGGAAATATATTAATATTCTGCTAGCATTGGGCTGTCTCATTGTCCAGTTGGTTGTAGGGACCTGCTAAGCAGCTCACAAATGCAAGGAGAGGTGTGATGCCAATGGGAACTGCACAAATTTACCTTTGTGTCTATACTTGCTGCACAGGAGTATTGTAATAAAATAGCCATCAATGTGCAGTACCTATCAAAGATAAATTTAGATAAACATTTAATAAAGAGCAATTTTATTAATTACCTTTTCATCAGCTCTTTTGAGAAAAGAACAATCAGGAAAATTGTGCATAGTGAAGTTTCACGGCAAGGGTCTAAATATATATGGTCTAATACCTGTGTTGGTGTTTCTCCCTCAGTAATCTCTGTGTATGCTTTGCACAGTTTGGATCTTTTCATCTCTATGTGTCTTTTGTCTCTTTTTTCCTGTTAGTACCCTTGCAGACCACAATACTATCCAAAAATAATATTTGATTAAGCTTTTGATCTCACAGTGGTTAGATGGATTTGAAATGGGACAAAATTAGGCTAATCACACTAAGAATAGCATAGTTACTTCTGATTTTCAAATGCTTTTTCATGGTATGAGCTCCAGTGGTTTGCAGAGTTCTGACACATACAGAAAGTAGCGTTAATTCCCATTTTCAGATGTAAAAATTTATGTAGAACATTTTCTATAGTATTGAGTGCTTCCTTGGAGCTGTTTGCAGGGTAACTGCTTGCTCTTATTGAACTTCTGTTGAGCAATTACAATTTGTTTTTATTTGGTATTAAACTGCAGACACAGTTTCAGCAGTACCCTTCATTCTGGTGTCCTTGGTGCAACTATCTGTCACAACCCTCCTTTCCAGAGTCTATTTTCCATTTCTTTTGGGTCAGTTTTGTTTTTTAAGCTCTGTGAATCCTCCTGAAATAACATGACAATCTGGGAAGTCTTGCTATCTTTTGTTCTGCGGTGGCTGTCCGTATTATCCTGCCTTTTATTTCATGTAGAGCATCTAAACTGGTGAAAATTATTGATTTTCAGTCCTCCTCTTCAAAGGCTGGTGTGTCCCTCTCCATCTTGCTCCAAGATGTGCAGAAACACACAGAGTTATCACATGGATATTGAAAGAAAATAGTCTGTACCTATAGCAGATCATATGCTTGAAACACATCTTATTCTCTGTGTTATTCTCCAGGACAAGTCACCATTTTTGCTTTATAAAAATAAATAAATTATAGCAACATTAGGCCAGTAATGAAATTAGGCTAGACAATGAAATTGCTGTTGCCTTGCCCAGGTGATTTACCATGGCTTCTCTGCCTCTCCACTCTCAGTTCAGGCACACAATGAAAAACCCAGGAACTCTAAGAGAGCTCTGATAATAGAGACTATTATGAAATTCCTGCTTTGTTTCCTTTCTTATTGTATTGTGGCAATAAGCACATGTGCAGCACACAATTTGCTTGCTGATCATAACCCAGACTCTATATGTAACTCAACCTTGGTTGCTTCCAACTGTGAATTACTCAAGAATCTACTTAAAATGTGCTGGGTGAGGAAGGTTTAGGAAGCTGAGCTGCAGCATCTGACTTTGTGTCATTAGCAAAAGGGAGTTGTGGCAAGGGAGGTGCATGGGAAGTGTGTGGTTGTGTGTAATCTGTGTGTGAATGGATGAATGTAAATACACACTTGAACTATAAATCTGTGTCTATCACTGTAATAGAGGGTTGTACTTTATTTTTATTTTAATATAACATTTGCAAGGTGTGTCATGGCTTTGGAAGGACGTGGTATAGAAGCTTCCAGTTTCAGTCACATATAATTAAAGTTTCTAGTTTTAGCCCTAGCTCTGATGTAATGTCTAAACTTCTTCCTTCAGCAATAAACCTGGATACCCAGCTGCCTGCTGGATCTCACTGTTACTTGAGGGCAAACTTCCTTTTAACATATAAATGTAATAATTTACACTTCTGCTGTGTATAAGCCACTTTCTATGAGCAGTGGTATAACACAGATGTTTGGTTTTTGGGTTTGTTTTCTGCAGGGATTTGTTTTCTGCAGGGATTTGTCTGGTTGGTCCTGAGTGAAACCAGAGCTTGTCCTGAACCCAACCTTCCTTTGGGAGTTTTGAGGAAGTAAGGAATAGGATTATATTTGGGAGAGAAGGAAAAAAAAAAGACCCAACCTTCCTTTGGGAGTTTTGAGGAAGTAAGGAATAGGATTACATTTGGGAGAGAAGAAAAAAAAACAAACATGTGTGCCTTAGTCTGATCTCTGACACATTTAGTGGTGTGAAAAAGGTAGATGAGGTCCCTGTCTTTAAGAATTAATGCACAGTTAGACGATGTGCATTCTCCAGCGTGGCAGGAACATCTTAATTTCCTCATTAAAATCTTGCTTTGAGATGCAAGCAGCCCATTACGGAGCCTTATGAAATTCCTGAGCTCAGTTATTTTCTGCCTGCACCAAGTTCTTGTCAGTGTTCCACTGGAATTCCAAATTTCTCAGGGGCAACCAGGATCTAATTTGAGAAGTCAAGTGTGTTCTTGGGTGTGTGAGACTTCTCTGCCCATCCTTCTGGCCCTAATGCAATGTAACAACCTCAGACTCTAGCCATGGTGAGCACAGTTAATTAGTGTTGAAGTGTCTTGTTTTGCAAGATGGCAGAGTTTTTATCTATGTAAATTATTTTATTTGCAACTAATAAATTGAATAAATTATGCCTTTTCCATGCAGTACAGTAGGGCTCATAAATACTTTGTGCAGTTAGTTGGTAGTTTCACTTGATTATCTTTCCCGTTTCTGTTTGTAATAATCCTTGTAAGAGTGAGGAATTCAGTCACTTTTAATAGTTCCCAAAAAAGCACTGGAAGGCATGTTTCACAACTGTGAGCTGCACACCAGTGTCCTGCCTGTGGAATCCACCTTGGTGCAGTCAAGGAAAGCCCCTTTCCATGGTTCATGGTGCTGCTCCAGATGAATTAGTTACTTGGATAAGGACAACAGTGCTTGCCCAGTCAGTCATTTCCTTTCCTCCCCATTTGCTCTGCTCTGCTCTGTTTCACACCCTGTTGCTGTCCTTGCTGGGCAGGGGGTCCATTGGTACAGCTGAGTGAGCTTGTGGGGAGCTTTAGTTCTTCAAAGGATTATGCAAATAATAATTTAATGAAAGAGCTGCTGTCAACATTACAAGGTTCTGGCAAAGATAACTGATGTTAGCTCTGTGCCTGCAAGCACACAGATTTCAGAGTGGACTTGGACAAGGAGAAGCACATCAGGATTCCAGAATACTTGAGTATTTCCTTTCTGGCTGTTTGTGGGGTATATTTCTTATCCCCTTGCCAAACTAAGCTGTTTAACCAGGAGTTGTCCATATGGGAACACAGAGTAAATTAAACGCTGAACAAAATGTATAAGGCATAAATATAGCCAGGGTTTCTGGGTTTTTTCCGTAGTAACTGGGATAGATGGAGGAAAGATTAAATATTTTATATATTTTTATAAGCTGGTTCTTTAACAAATCTTTGGTGTATCTTAAAAAACTTAAAAATCGCATTCTAATAAAAATATTTGTCTTCAGTTATGCAAATTTTGTATTACAAATCAAAATACCAAAAATACTTGAGGCTCTTAAGAGGGTTTTTGCTGCTCTCAGGGCAGGGTGCAGCTGTCACCTGCTCAGATGTGACCTGGTGCATTAAATCAGAGCAGTACCTTGAATGAGGAGGCAGCAATAACCTTCAGTGAGATGCATAACACAGTCCTTGGCTGGTGCAAGCTCTGAGAGATCAATTTTTAGTGATCAAGGCAGCCCCCGAAGGTCTTTGCTGTAGTTGTACCTGAATTACATTTACACAGACAATAATAGCTGCTGAATCTTGATTTTTAAATAACTTTAATATCAACAATAATTTCCAAAACATGTCTTTTGAGGAACATTGTGATGGAAAAGTGCCTGTGCTGGTGCAGGTCCTGGCACTGAGAGGAGGAGGAAGAGGATGCTGGACCAGAGCTTCCTCAAGTCCTCATCCTTTGGGCTGCTCTGATTTACAGCAGGCACTGATAAATAATATGACCTTTACAGTGAGGTCTCCCTGAGGTCACAGAATTTGCATTTCTGAGGATAATCTGCAAAAATTCTGGAACAATTACTGAAGTAAAGAATACTCAGATACTCCTTTCATGAGCTGTACTTTTTGCACTGCTCAGAGATGCTTTGACCTTCTAGTTTATTACAAGTCAGGAAAAGTCAATATTTCTTAGCTTGCCAAGTTGGAGGAATTTTAATGAGTTATTGAGTCAAATAGGTAATCCTCCAATAACAGACTTTTTTCCCTTTCAGATTTACTGTGATAAAAACAAAGGCTTAATGGGGACCAGGAAAAATGGGTTTTGTTAGAAACTCTTGCTTGTCTCTGTGCACATGCTTTTAACCCCTTGACCACAAGCAGATGAAATGGAGCTTCAGCACTGGGACATTTTGTACTGGCATGAAATGCTGGGCAGGCTGGGGCTGTGTTGATGTTAGCAGGGAATTTAACATGATAAAATGAGATTGAAGTAGCTGGTACAGATGCTTCTCACATCTTTTTTGCATGTGATAAGGGGTTGGATGAAATCTGGTCTGTGCTCCTACGTTGAACTGTTTGGCTGCTGGAAAAATCTTGGAAGGGAAAAGCCTTGGGTGTACCTGAGAAGATGTTGTGGCTGCCCAGTTGCTGTAGGGTGTGTTCCACTGGGGGCTGCAGCCCATCTGGAGTAGTGCTTGCACTTGAGCATCCTCTGAGAGCTGGCACACCCCAAAACCTTTCCAAGAGCCAAACCTGCATGTGGTAAATGTAGAGAAAAGGGATTTCTTCCAAACCATCTTGCTGGTCCAGACTGAGTCTCTGGCTCTGAGGAGGACTGAGATTGGCTGTTGAAAGGCTGTGCAAGGCTGGCAGTGGGTTTTTGCACAAGGAGAGGTTTGATCCTGGTATAATTGTGCCTTTTGCAATTCCCCTTTGTAATGCTCAACTTCGTGAACTCCAGTTAGTATAGAATGATCTAATTTCCTGAAACTCTCTTCATTGAGTGTAATGCTAATTATTGCTCTGAGTAGTGGCTTGTTTGGAAGTGCCCTGTCCTGTGTGAATTTTAGTAATGTTCTCTGTAAGCTTTTGAGGAAACTTCATAAGCAGAAAATGTTATATCACAAAGGCAGCCCTTATCAAAGACCATAGTAATATTCAAAATATCATATCCAGTGAATTCTTAAAAGTAGTAGAAAGTTATTTTTCACTATATGTCATTACTCAGAGTGTAGGAATAGATACTGGTGTCCCTTTTATGATGACTAGTGTTTTCCCATTTCATTCCCTTCAGTGATATTCAGTAAATTCCTTTCAGTAATAGTCTTTCTTTGGGGTTATTTTTTCAAAAGCTCTCAACAGTTGTTTGTCTGAGCTTTCCTTGAAACCTGTGTGAATTTTAGCCTGGAGGATATTCTGCCTCTGGGTGGGAGCTTCCGGCTCCCAGGGTGAGAGCTGGACTCTAAATGTGCACAGGAGCTGAGTGCTGACACTTAGGGCACTTTGCTGAGTTCTGTGGCTGGAGCAGCGTGGGGTTTCAGAATTGCTTTCTGAATGTAACTCATGGTCAAAGTGTGGGCACTGAAATGCTCTCACTGGGTTTTATTCTCAGCTCTAGTTTTGTGAAGAGCTAAAAGAACAAAGGGTTATGTGTCCATCACTTTCCGATGAAGCACTTTGGCACAGGCTCAGTGTTGTGATAAGGGAGAGCTGGAGGTCTGGGAGTGCGGATCTGAGCACTCTTCAAGCTGCTGCTGTTCAAAGGGGAGCACTTTTTACCTCCAAACCCTTTGTTGCTCCTGTCAGGCTGTGCTGCTGCAGCAGCTGTGTGGCCTGCTGAGGTGGATGTGTCTTACGGAGGCGTTTTTGCTGTCCCCAGGGCTGCAGGGGCAGGAGGGGCTGCGGGCAGCCTGCGAGAGGAGGTTCTGCGGCCGGGGCAGCCGCTGCGTGCTCAACAGGGACACCCAGCAGCCCGAGTGCCGGTGTGTCGAGGACTGCAAGTCCAGCTACATGCCCGTCTGTGGATCTGATGGCAGGTTCTACGAAAATCACTGTCAGCTGCATCGAGCCTCGTGCCTGCAGAGGAAGAAGATCTACATTATCCACAGCAAGGACTGTTTCTTCAAAGGTAGGGCGTTGTTGAAAATTAATTCTTCTGTAGAGCTTTCATCACTCGTCGTAATCCTGGTAAATGGCTGAATGGTATGTTTTATTTCTAAGAGCTAAATTTTTCAGGGATGATTTATTCCAGGACAGCAGAGAACATACACAATGTTTTATGCAGCTATTAAGCCCCTGAATGCCATTGCCATGCAAAATGTAATCATACTGGGAACTGGTAAATAATTAACATCACTGTGTGCATTGTGTGCACAGTAGTTGTGCTGCTCAATACTTTCAGCTGCTAATGTAATAACTTTTTACAATCCAATTCATTTGAAAAGGCTTTGAACAAGACAAAGATGTTAAGAAAAAGTAGATGGTATAAACAAAAGTTTGTTGCAACACTGAGAAACGAAAACCTAGTTAGGCAAATGATACAGGCAAAAGAAAGGAGCTGCTTACATGAAAAAAGGAATGGGGACAGACTTTGAATAACTTTAAAGACCATTCTGGTTACCAGTGGGATGCATACATCTGGAGCTCTTTTACTGGTTCAGTAGCAAATTTCATTATCATCCTTGCACCAAAGCCAGTCCCAGATCTTTCCCATTAATATTTTGTATGCCATGTTCCATCCTGCCATCAAGGGAGACTGCAGGAGTATTAGCATGGGATAAAATGGCAGGGAATTGAAGAAGCTGTAAATTATTTTACTTCTAATGAGAGGCCTCATAAAAGGCCTCACTCGAGCATATCTTGAAAGCTCATTGTCAAATATGACTCTGTATACCTACAGGAAGTTTTGAGTGGGTTGTTGCAAATATATCCAGTGACATTTACACGATCAAATATGAAAATAATTCGTTTATCTTCAGCTCACTTAAGCCCCCAAGGAGGTTGGCTGTATACAGAGCTGTCCGTCCTGGGTTCTTTGCTAGCATGATGTTAGAAGAGACTATTTAAGAAACAGGAGCCCACTTGAAGAGGCTTATTAATATGTCCTTGTGATACCCTTTGAAGATAGAACAGCAGTGCCATTCTTGTGTCTTGGAGAAGACATTGTGTCTTTTTGTGACTAAAATTTTTCCCGTGGTATGTAGGCACTGCTTTGCAGTGCATAGCAAAGTCTCATTTGTTTTGAAGATCTGGCTGTGGAGAGGACAACACAGCTGGTCAGAGCATTGATTTGGTGAACACCCTGGGTTAGTTTGTCACAGGCAGCCTCTAAATTTACCAAAGCAAGTAATTAGGATCAATAGACCTTGCAGGAAGTAAATCATAGAAGGGGTCGCTCAAAGGCATATTTCAAGCTCATGAGTGTATCAAGGCAAAGAGGGATTTTTTGCTTGTCACATTGAAAAGGAGCATCTAAAAAGGGCACTTGTGCCTTGCTCCAGCTGCTCTGCTTCTGCCTCTGGGTAATCAAGTCAGATCAAGGTATGGATCAGGCTGGAAACAGTGTCCATCCCTGAGTAATGCAGGTGGACCTCTGCAGCATGAGAAACCTTGCAAAGAAAGAGAAACTCTTAATTTTAGAGATGCTCAGCAACCCCCACTCAGTTCAGGGGATTTTCTTCCCCTGACTACCAAAACCAGTCCTTGGGTTTTTCATTCTTGACATCACCCACCTTTTTATGACAGTGTGTCTGGCCTGGGTTTTTATTTGTTCCTTATCACGTATAGTGTTAAAGAAAATGAGTTCTTATTGCAGTAATCAGCCCCTGCAGTGGCTGTATTATGCCTAATGATAGAATGTCATGCTTGAATACTTCCCTGAACACACCATGAAATGATGTCAGAAAGTAGGAGTTTTGTGTCCCAGTTTAAAGTAACCCCCGAACTCTTGCCAGGGAGCACTGCTTAAATCTGCTTTTCAGCAGAATAACAGCTTTATGGAAGGGAAGAAAGAAACAAGCTCACTTCTCTTCCCACGTGAATAAATAAAAATGTACTTCACACCTCTGTCTGCAGAGATAACACACAGAAAAAAGTTTACCTTAAGTGGGGAATAATCCCACAGAATGGGACTCCATAGAAACACTTGACTTCAGCTCTTTTTTCTACCATGCAGTTCCTGAGTAACCTGTGTATTGCTCTGTTTATTGGTACTTTAGTCTCCTATTTCTAAACCAAGAATGATAGTGGTTTCTTTTAAATCAAAATTTTCCATCAGCAATTAAGGTACGGGTGTTTAAGCACCATTATAAGTGGAACATAAAATATAAGATTTTTGACTGGAGAAAAACCTTTAAAGTGCAAAATCACAGAATCCCAAAATGGCTTGGGTTGGAAGTGACCTTAGTGAGCCTCCTGTTCCAGCCCCATTGGTGTGGTCAGGGACACCTTGCACATGTTTTCTGTTTGCTTTCGATCAAGTAGATAATTTAATTATTTGGGTACAGTCAGACTGATGAGTGGGCTGCTTCATGGTTTTTTGTCCCTGTTGACTCGTTCAATTAAGATTTAAATTTCTGTGTAGAGATGAGGGACGCTGCAGGCTGGATGTGTGTGTGTGCTCTGCCAGTTTGCCCAGTTATCAGTGACAAACTGGATGGACTTAAGGCAAGACAGAGATCAAATATTCTGATTCTGCTTTGGCTGAGCTAGGCCTATCCACAGTAAACTGATAATAAAGCAAACAGCAGAGATTTGTTTTCTTTTGTGTATTTTGGGAAAGGATTTTTTGATCTTTTAGCATATTTTATCAGATGTGAAGTGCTTTGTAAATACCAGTGGATAGCAGATACTCCTGTGTGAGTAGAAACGTTTGTTTTCTGTAGCAGCAATGTATTAGGAAGAGCAGAAAGAATTTGTCCCTGGGAAAATGACTGATTTCTCCTTGGTCCAGCCTAGAATAAAATGGCTCCTTGAAATCTTCAGAGTCCAAAACATTGAGAAACTTGTGGAAATATGAATGAAGCAACGAGAGATCTCAGCAGAAGTGATCTCCCCAAGCTTTCTCCTTCAGCCTCTATTGCAGCTCAGTTCCCACATACACAAAACTATAAATGCAGTCCCTTTTCCTGAGCTGATAAAGGAAATAGGTGGGAAACTTCACTTGGGAGTTTGAAGTCACAAGGGAAATACTGTGAAGCAGAAGCCCTAAACTCAGAGATCTCAGGAGAAATGTCAATCCCACTCATAGCTGTTCACATGCTCCTTGATCTGATTGTCCTTCCTAGTGTGAAATGCAGTTTGGTTTTCCCACAGGAAAATGTTCTATTTAGGACTTTTCTACCATGTGGCAGATTTTTTTTCGTTTTCTGTGTTTTCACTATTTTGTGAGTTTCTGTAGTCATTTGATTGGGGTGTTGGTGATTTTTACTGGGTCAGAAAATACATAAATATAAAAGTGCTTTTACTGTGTGCTGAACTGGTGAGGAAAAAAGGGGTTTCTTTCCCCAAAAGCTCTCCCAAATACTTACCAAGACTGGAAAGATAGCTGTGCTCATAATGACAATTGTCCCACAGATGTCCAGAATGAGCACTTGGCCTGAAAATGTTCCTATTTGAATACATGCCTTGGATAATGAGGTTATGTCATTTTAACATAGTATTTTGCACTACAGTTTGCTTTTTCATAGTAGTCCCCTTTTTTCCCACTTATTTTTATTTTTCTTTCCTTTTGACTGTCTACACCCACTCTGTCTCTTCCCTCACTTTTCTCTTACTTTTTTTTGGCCAGAGATAGCTGTGCAGACACTGTTCAATAATTTTTCTTCCCTTACCTTCTCCCTTGCACCAGAAACATCAGAGCAATGCACTTCCCTAGCAGTTTGCATACATTAGAGAAATTCTGTTTAGAGATGTGCTTTTCCATTTTCAGGATTTAGGAGTCATTTTTCCCTTCCTTTCTTCTCTTCCTGCTTTTTTCTGCTTGATCAGCAATCTCAAAGCTCCTGTGCATCAGCCAAGCCCTTGCTGGAGGGAGGCAGCCATGTTTGCTTGCTTGAGCTCATTCCTTATTTTCTCTGGCTCTGACATCCTCTCTTTATCCAGGTGGATTGGGTTTTTTATAAAAAGCTCAGCTTTTCTTGCCAGCCTGTACTGCAGCTGGTCAGATTGAGTTTGTGCTCTGGCATGAATTCAATCCAACTTAGCTGACCAAATTCTTGAACTTTCTCTTATGTAAATGCACTATACCTGTGTTGACTACTTAATATATTTTTTTTTGTCCATTTGGTCCACTTGTACCAAAGCTCTAATTTTATGAAATCTGACAGAATTTTATGCAGAGACTGTATGCTGTAAAAGCATGTTCATATCTGGTATTCCAATCCCATTTTCTTCCTTCCTTCCTTCTCTGCTGAAATGTCAATATTAATTTTTCAATAATTTTGCCCCATTGCTTTAAATATGTCTTTTTTTTTCCTTTTAAGCAACTATCTGGCAGTAATTTTCCTCCTTGTACAAGGTCGTTTCTTGTCCCATAATAAATCATAATTTTGTACATATTTTGTACAGAATTTTAAAAGAAATCTCTGTGGAACACCGCCTGCCTTTCTCCTTTCTGTTACACACACACAGTCCCACTGTTTGGTTTGAGCCTTACACTGTCGCTCAGAACAATATTTCATGCCATTAATTTATATATAAAGTTTCTGGATGTACATGCCTGTGTGCAGGGTTGCTGTGCATGTGCCCAGGTGTGAGTGTTTGCACATTGACAGGGCCAGAATAATGTCTTCTCTCAGGACATCTGTGCACAGGTAGTGTGGCAGAGGATGGAACCTGGATCTGCATGGAGAGAGAATGAGAAGCAAAGGGCACAGCTGACACCAGATGTGCAGCTGATGTAAGGAGATGGCTTTCCCTTGGAGATGGGTTGAGTGCTGGGACAGCCTGCCCAGGTTCCCTCCCCATCTCTGGGACCTTTCAGAACCAGGCTGGGAACAGCCCTGAGCAACTTAGTCTGACCTGCACTAAATGTTTTGATAGAAGTTCTTCCAGCCCATATCATCCCATAATCTTATGATTTCATGACCTTAGGTAATGGCATCTTTCATTTTCAACCACTCTTATCTTTCTTCCAGTTCTCAAAAAGATTTTTTCTAATTAAGGAAAATGATAATCTTCTGCATGTTGACAGAAAATTTTCTATGCTTGAGTGTAAATAAATTACAAACCTGGGAAAAAAACCAAACAAGCAGCTGATAACTTGTATCACTGCAGTAATCTCAAATACATATGAATTCAGCCTCGGGTGGTGGTGGTTTATTTCCTCTGTACTTTATTTGTTGTCCATGTGTTAGTTCTGTGCTTTGTTACTTCCAGAAGTAATTTGTTCTACGGAATAGCATTTCAAAACATCTCTGGGAAGGTGTTGAATGTTTTGCTCATTATGTGCTTGCAGAACAGGCAGACCCGCTCCATTGCTGGTTTGCAGACTGGAAGGAAATCTGCTCCATTTAACACTCTCTGTCTTTCCAGCTGGAAGAATTCTGAGTGTGAACTAATGGCACTTTTCCCAGCTGGCAATTAATATTTGCCGGTTTAACTTTGCAGCAGTGCTGCCAGACTGCTCCGGCGGCAGCGAGCTGGGAAGGGCGGCTGGGAGGAAGGCAATTAATCCCTGCTGGAGGAGGCTGGGGGCTTTCACATGGAGGTCAGGCCTCTAATGATCATTTCAGTGTCCAGTGTAAACATATTAGGAGTTTAAAGTGTTATAAAGAGAGATAAGTGCTATATAAAATGAAGGAATGTATTTGCTGTCAGTAGAGCCGATGCAGTTCTTAATAAACTGAATTCCAGAGGGATTCCTTTCTATTCCCACACTGCCTTTTCAGCTCCCTCCACTTAGTCTTTTGGGGAGGGATCAATTTTACCTGGCTTTTCAGGCTGACTGCTCTTAAATGTGATTTATAGCTTTACACCTAATAAACAGACTGCATCAATCTTTGGGGTAAATTATGGAAATTCCATTGATTTGTGTGTGGATATGAACAAGGGACTGCTAGTCTGCTCCTAGCTTTGGTAATAGAAATTTTCTAGGAATAGGTTTAAGATCTTGAAAAGTATTTTCCATTTTAAGAGAAAATTGAATGCTTACATTCCTGAAATTCATGGAAGGGAAATCTTGGCTAACAGTCAGTTGTGAAACTCCCTGGTATAGGTGGGCTTCACTGGAAATTAAATGCCAATAACAAGAGTGGAGAAAGTCTAGGCATAAGAAAAAGAATTAAAAATAGCAGAGATCCTAAAGAAGTCTAACAAAAAGAAATCTTTAATTACATATTAGTAATAGAGAATCTTTGCTGGGGACCTCATGGCCATAATGGGAATCCCACAGGTGGGAGGGAAAGTGGGACTGGAATACTGCAATGGACACTGAATTTGACATGGTCACTCAAAAGATGAATTATGCCCACTGGAACTCCTCACAGCAGGGCAATTACCTGCTTTTGCTTGGCCAAAAATAAAAATCTGTTTCCCTGGTGCAGGGACTCTGCACAGACCAGTGACAGATTTTAGTTCCAGTCAGTAAAGCCGAAATGGAGGAACACACACCATGGGTGAGGCTAATGGAAAAAGTGGTGTTATCTCATGTGATCCCTACCCAGCATTCTTGGTGTTTTTATAGCTCCAATTTGAGGCAATAGCCATTTGGGCAGTGCAGGAGTAACTGTGATGTGTCTTTTTATTTTTTAAATATGAAATTGTAACATTTGCCTAGAGCAGTCATGACCGTGACCCCCATGAGCAGTTTTATTTGGTGGCTGTTATCTGATCTTATTTAGGGCCCAGTCTATTAATCTTCTCCAGTTGCCAGTCTTGATGTGTATGGCCATAATATCTCCCATAAAACCAAAAAGCTTCATATGATGTATCAGCAAGTGAACACAGCAATTAAAGGATATTTCAGCAGTGGTGTTGACATATTGAAAAAGAAAAGTGAGAATTAATCTTTCTAATTTGTTTCCCCCTTTGTAACTGAGGATGTACTGGTTGAACTGGAGTCACAGAAACCCATGGTTAATGGAATGGGCAGCTGGAGGACCATGCCAGCACCCAGCCCTGTGTAGCCATCCCTGCCCTCCATGAATGTAAAGCATGAGAGGAACTGCTTACATGTTGAAAATAGAAAAACTCAGCCTAAGTCTCCATGGTGTGGAGGAAATCAATACTGGCATGAGGTGGTCTCAGTTTCAAGCACCCCAAGTTTCAGCTCCATGTTCTTGAGGGCCAGGAAATGAGATGAGGGAGCCATCTGCTCCAAGCCTGGCTCTGCTAAACCTTCACTGCACTGCTTTCAAGAAAGCTGAGAGGTGATAATGAAGCTTTTTTTGAAGCACAGCCTTAGCAGTTGTGATGGGGGACGGAGCAGAGGAGGAGGATGAAGAATCAAATTAAAGTGTGTGGGAAGAGAAGCAGGGAGGTGGTTTGTATTTACCAGTGGAAGTTCCTGTGCCAACTTTGGTGCTGCTTTCTGCAACTCTCGTTATGTCAGGGGGTGTTTGTCTTCCTTTTTTTTTTGTCTATTTTTGTGTGCTCTTTGCATCTGACACGTGCTTGTTGTGATTTGGTGGCAGGTTGAACTCACTGCGTCCACATCGCTTTTCTTTGCAAGTCACGTTCATGTTTATTGTACATTAATTTTGGAGCTCAAAACATACTTAAATATTGAAGAGCCTTATGTAGGAAAAGTTTTTGCTTTTTTTAGTGTGTTAAATTTAATCTTAGCTCTCACCATTCCGTCAGCGATTTTCCAAAGTGCTCTAAGTGGTGTAAAACTGGAGAAATGCCAGCAAAGTGGGGCATTACAAAGTCATGATTAAAAAGTGACACATTTACTGAGCTCCTGCATTGCTGAACCTCTCACAGTCCTGAAAAGAGCTTGGATGCTCAAAAGTTTATCTGCTTTTTTTTTTCCCAACTCAATTATCTTAAAGGTCTTTTCCAAACTAAAATATTCCGTGCAGTTTCTACATCCATAGTTTTCCCAGTGGAAGGAAGGGCTAGCACATGCCAAGTAATTTCAAATGAATGACAACAAATGCTGTAATGCCTTTTAAGTCACCTTTTTTTTTCCCCTAAAATTACATAAATTTTATCAATAGAAAAATTGCTGACTTACTTAAGGCCCCCACAAGTCACCTTTTGAAAAGCAACACGCAGCTTGATGCCAGGGGACTCTCCATAGGACACCTCCAGCTCTGTGCTGAGACAGGAGCCAGGGAAAACCTTAATTTCAGAATAAATAAAAAAGCTCCAAACCTGAGAGAGATAGAGAGATTGCTTTAAATGAAAACTGAAAAGGTTAAAAGGTAGAGATGAGCATTAAAGATTAGGATGATTAGATCATGGTAAAGGGCGGTGGAAGCTGAATGAAGGAAAACAAATGGCTGGAATAAATTTTGGGGCTGGGGGGACTGAGGCAGGGAGATTTAGAAGTGCTTTAAAGATAAAAAGAACTGATTAAAATAGCTGATTAAAAGCTATTCAGTACAAATGCTAATTTTTCTGGGTGCTCAGTATAAAAATCTGTGGAGCAAATTGAAATTCTGAGTGCCTGGGAATACCAGTGGGCTGGATGCTGCAGATTCAATTAGGTAACTGCAAGGAAAAAGCTGGTCCAGCATCCCCCAGCCTTCACTCCTTTCCTGCCTCTGCCCACCAGGATTTAACAGGCAGTTCTTGCTAATATGCTTAAGAGGGCTGATCCTACCAGAGATGTCCTGAAATCACGGGAATACTAGTTAAAATGAGCTCTCCCCAGCGTGGGGTACTGATAAAGCCCCTTGTAATTTCCTGGTTGTTTTATTGCATGTAGAATTGAAGCTGTTCTCTCGTCAGGGGCTCACAGAGTACCAGGGGTGAGGTTATCTGCCTTTGCTTGCCTGCCTGAAGTGGAACTGCTCCCACAAATAATAGAACTTGACATGGGGAGGTAATGAGTGATCTGCAGATTTATTCTGTCTGCTCATGGCTTGAGAGCTCTTTGGGTAGAAACTTTTTTTTTTCCTGCTAAAAATCCTATTAATAGAGATTAATATCAAATGTAAAGTACATAGTTAATTATTAGTACAGTTGTAGGAATGGGGCTGGGGTGGGGCAGTGTGTAGGAACATCACAGAATCATCATTGACTGCTTTGGATTGTAGGGGACCTTCCAGTTCATCCAGTTCCAGCCCCCTCCCACAGCCAGGGACACCTTCCACATCCCAGGCTGCTCCAAGCCCCATCCAGCCTGTCTTGAACACTTCCAGGGATGGGGCAGCCACAGCTTCTCTGGGCACCCTGTGCCAGGCCTCACCACCCTCACAGGGAAGAATTTTTTCCTAATATCCCATCTAACCCTGGTTTGTGACAGTGTGAAGCCATTCCCCCTTGTGCTGTCATTGCTGGGTGCTGGTGTAGGGGTGGGTGCTGTGCTGGGGGGGTCTGTGCCCCATCCCTTTGCCCAGAGCAGGTTCAGGTGGTCCTGGTGCAGTCCAGGGTGCAGCATTCAGCCATGGATCACACAGTGCAGGCACCAGTTGTCTGCCTGTGGATCAGCTGCCCTTGCTGGCACCTTCCTGTGGTGTGGGATCTGCTCTGCTGCTGGAGTCTGCATGCAAATCCCATTGCCTCCAATTGAGTAGGGATCAATCACAAATTAAGGAGTAAGAGGAAGGTTTCCAGGTGAGATTTAAATAGAAGGCCTCTACGGATAATATTTTGAATTTTCCATCAAAGTGTCCTAGAATGCTTTACAAAGATTAATGAATTAGACCTCACAACACCTTTGCATGCCAGGAAAATAGTAATCCACCCACTACAGAGGAGGAATTGCAGTCTGGAGGAGAGCCAGTGACTTTCTCAAGGTCATAGAAAAAACCATCAGAACTCATGTTAAATCATCCCAACCCTAAGTACCCTGTCCCTGTAAAATCCCCTGGATGGTTTTTCTGTAGGTTTTGGCAGGGGTGAAGGAGGGGTATGGCTGGGCCAGGGCTCCAGAACACAGAATCCTTGTGCCCAGGCAGGGATGAAACTGGTGGTGAGTAGTCCAAAGAGGAGAGTTGTGCCTGGAAAGGTGGGATTGTGCTGTCCTTGGCACAGCAGCTTTGAAAGCATCTCCCTGCTGTCCTGGCATGAAGAGATGACCCATGTTTGGATTTACAGCTCTGGAAGGGAAAAGAAATACAGGAGTGACACAAGTTTAACTGCAGCCTCCTCATCTCATAATGGTCTTGGTGTAAAAGATATCCCCATGTAATGAGCCCATGTGATGGAGTAAAACAGAGCTCAGTCTCTTCTGCTCTTGAAGTTAAAAATTGAGAAGGAATGAGCCATGCAATGGAGAGGGAGCTCACAATTGAAATGTATCCAAGTATTTAAATATTTAAATGTAACCTTTGTAGTAAAAGTTGATCGGTGTGATGTGTCCAAAGGAAGACATTTTTATTTACCTTTTGAATGAGGGTTGTTTGCACTGATGGGCTGAGCAAAGGCTCACCTGGAAGAGTTTGCCATGGGGTTTGTCTCTTCCTGCAAGAGACTGCAGTCTCCTGTCAGGATCTGTCAGGGCTTTCCTCTTCCTTTCTTGCTTTTAGTCTGCCACACTGGCAATTTAGTTGAAAGTTTTGCTGTTTTTCAGGAGTAATGAACGGGATTTTATTTTTCAACTTATTTCAAATATTAGTATGAAATTTTAGCGGGGTTTTATGTATTAATCCTTATTTATCTGCTCTGGCACAGCAGCTTACCAGGAGGTTTTGTGGCAGGTTTGGAGAAGTTGGTGCCCTGCAGTGTTTGGAGATGTACAAGAACCCTGAGGGCACAGGACAATCTTGTCCAACACCAACCAGTCTCCTCACCAGAGGTTTTCCAGTGGAATCCATGGTGCTGAATGCTAGTCATTGTTATAGGTTGGGGCTTTTTTAATTTAATCTAGAGCAAGCCAAATACTGTGCAGACATTTGTGGTGAATATTTAGTTGTATTGTCACATGTAAGCATTTTGCTGTATCCATGGCCCTGTAGTTTGCTATTCATGAATATTTTAGCAAATTGGTTTACTAATAGGAGTGTTGCCTGGAAGCAAATGTTCCTGAATATTTGTAGAAAAGCAGATTTAACTTTGGGTTTGCATTACTTGCTGTGGGAGCATTATCTAAGCCCCATCTTAATGCTCCTCTGGGAGGACCAGCATAGCCAATTAAAGCAAATCTTGTTTGGAAATGTAATTCTCATACCCTGCCCATGATAAACTGATATCAGGAGTTCTATCTCTGTATACAGACTGACAGACAGCTGGATCAACCATGTGCAGCTCACCCTTGGCACAGCACCTGGGTGCCTTGCAGATAAACTGGAAGCAATAGCAGCATTTCTTGAGGGCTTGCAGAAATCTCTGATATTTCATCTGTTTTTTGGGTCAGAGCTGTGCTGAGGGAAAGATTTAGAAATCCATGTTTTTGGTTGGTATGTCCCATGTAATGTGTAAGGTTTTGAAGGGTAACTCTACTCTGGGTTCTGCTGCATTCTTCTGGCTTGAGTTGTAAAACAATCTTGAAAGAAAATTGCTGCGGTGCTATTTTCACATGGCCAGTGTTCAAGTAGCTATACTTGAATTCCAGAATAACTAGAAAAAAAAAAAGAAGTGGCATGAATACCTGCTCAGCCCAAGGACTGCAGGTGCTGTGAGCTCACTGTGGGCTGCACAGGGGCTGTGGCAGTGCAGGGTGGGCACGTGTTACGTGTTCAGGGGCTTGAAGTGAGGGGAGAGACCTCGGTCCCTCAGAGTGGAGCCCCATCTCTGTCTCCAGCACTCCATTGTTTGAGCTGTACAGACACCATCAAAGTACTGTGTGGGGAGGGAGCTGTTCCTTCCCATGGACTCAGTGCCATCAGTGAGGACAGAGATTGGATTTTAGGAAGAAATTCTTCCCTGCAAGGTTGGTGAGGCACAGGTTGCCCAGAGGAGCTGTGGCTGCCCCATCTCTGGAAGTGTTCAAGGCCAGGCTGGATGGGGCTTGGAGCAGCCATACTGGAAGGTGTCCTTGCTCATGGCAGTGTGTTGGAATTGGATGAAATGAGCTTTAAGGTCTCTTTTTGATTCAAACCATTTTGTGATGGCTCTATGAAGTAGTGCTCACAGCGCTGCGCCTCTCCATCCACGGTTTCCCATTCCTTTCCCATTTGGTCCTCCAATGGTTACCATCAGACCTCATCCTTCACCTTCCTGTAGGCATGTGCAAGATGTGCCCATTTTCTTGAGAGTTTTTGCCTTAGGAATGGTTTGCCATAAGCAGAAACTCAGGAGTCAGCCTATGTAAATGCAGCTGGTACAGCCCTTGGAGCACTTTGGAAGAGCTCTGCATCCAGCATTTAAGTGAGGTGCTCAGCACATCTGGAAAACATCTGTCTGAGATTAATAATTTGGCATTGTCATTCTTGGAGGGAGTGTAAAACAGGGCCTTGTGGAAAATGCTTAATACTCCTGGACACGTTGTGTTTTGTGTTAATGGGGAAATGGCTTGTTAGGTCCAAACTGACTGGCAGAAAATCTTGCTGAAGCTGTACAGTGTTGAGGAAGTAAAAGGCTGTTAAGGCTAAAATTTCAGCCTCTCTGAACCCAGTAGATTCTGGCTGCATTTTTACTGGAACAAAATTGAAAGCTAATGAAGGCATTTGGTGGCCCCACACTGGCTTTCAGCTAGCTTTTATTTTACATAATGAGTTGGGGAAAATTGGAGTGCAGTTACTCTGGGCTCACTTTAGAAATGTGAACAGGTTGCAGGCTGCTGTTCCGGGCTTGTCAGTTATAGCTAATTCCTTTGGCTCTTTTAAAACAGAAATGCTTTGTTTTCCTTTGCAAAAGATGGCACAGGCAGCCCACAGGGCTGCTCCAGCTACAGCCAGCCCAGGAAAATCATTGGAGCCCTGCCCTCCTGAGCAGTTCTCTCCCAAATCTATCCTCTTTCTGGCCTGATGGGATTTTTTTCAGGTTTTTATTTTAAGTTACATTTCACCACTTTCTTAAATTGATGGCAATTTCCTAATAGATTAAATTTCTTCAAATTGTTTCTTTTTATGTTTTCAGAAACACTCTGTCTCTTTAATTTTAATTTTTTTTAAAATTTTCTGCACTGGACTGAGGGAGTTTTCATAATGTTATGTGAACAGACATCTCTTTTTTTCTTTCATCTTTTCAATCTTGGTGCATTTATCTACTTAACACTTCCTTGCAGTCAAGATGAAGAATTGGAGAAGTGTTAAAGAAATGCTTCATTATCCTGTTTGATACTGTTACAGAATGTGGATCTAGTTTGTGCTGACATCTCATCTGTACTGCCTTGTTCACACAAGTGGAAGTCTGGTAACCTGAGCTCAGGGAATGCTGTCCTTCTGAAGTTAGGTTCCCATTGGCAAGTGTTCTTTTGCAATAACTTAGTATCATGAAGATAACTTATTTTTACTGACACTAACATACATAAAATGCTAACAATATTTAGAAAAGAAACAGTATTGAATCCCCAAATCTTGTCTATCTCCTCCTTGGAGAGCCTCCAGAGAAAGCCATTGTCCCCAACAAGGAGCTGGAGAACTCTGACATTTCAAAGTCATCAGGTAGAATTACTGCATCCCCAGATATCTTTAACCTGTTTACTGACATTTCATTCACATCATCTCATAATGTTCATTGGATCAGAAAACAGCCTGGAGTCACATTTGCAAAATGCTTCATGAAATGTTTTGATCTGGGAGTATGAAAGCATTGTATGGAATGAGGTATAGGCTACTTATAGGATAATCGAGTGGGATATCATAGTTCTTGATTTTTTTTAAGCTTCTGTGGTTTCCCCCATTTGTTTGTTATTCTAATTTTCTCCTCCTTTCGGTCACCAAGCAGACATTTCAGTACTCCCAGTGTCAGGCAGGAGGCTGCCATGCTCTTTGATGGGATTTCCTAACCAAGCATAAACTGGAGTCAGCCTGTGAGAAGTGCAGTGACCCTGACAGATATTTTAGCCATACTTCAGGTGCCTGTGTAAAGGGGCTGGTCAGTCAGGACACAGAGCTCAGCATTGCTGCTGGAGCCCCAGTCAGGAAAGGTAAATTGCAAATGGAAGCTAGAATTTTAAAAAAATCAGTGCAGGGCAGAGGAGAGCATCAGCAGTGGAAGGATCAGGTCACTCAGGGTCTTCCTCAGCTGTATCCTGAAGCATAAAAAAAACTACAGTGGCTTTACTCAAATTCAGAAATGTGCCTGATGGCAACAGGCATCTGCAATCAATAAGTTCAGAGGGAGCTGGGAATAGGATTATGAATGTTTGTTTTCAAAAAAGAAATACCAATTTTTAATTAAAATGTAGGAAGAGCATTCTTAGGGGCATTGGAAATTATATTCCAGCACTGCAGGTGGCTGTTGCTCATTGTATCCTTTGGCAGGACTGTTGTGGCTTTTGAATTATGGCGTTGGAAAACCTTCTAAAAACTTGCTCAAAGAAAGGTAAAACAATAATCTAATTTAGTGTGTTGAAGAAAATACTTAACAGTCTTGTAGAAATAATGTTCTAATTAACAGTCTTGGTCTGTATGAGCTTTGAGTGAGCAGCTGCTGTCTAAAGCCAAGCCAGGTGAGGTTTATCCCTCTTGAGACAGTTGAAATACTAAGTAAACAGGAGCTTTATTTATTAATTAGTTTCTCTGATAAGTCCTGCCTTTCTATGCTGCATGAATTTGTGCATGTTTCTAAGATACATGTTAGCACTCAAGTTCATACTTTTAAAAAGGTTTAAAACAAACAAACAAAAAAAGATTATTATTTGTATATGTCTTTTACTCTGACATTAATAGTAAATACTGTGAAGTGATCTTGGAGGTTTTTTCCAACCTTAATGATTCTGTGATTCTATCTGTGAGGAAGCTCCCAAGCACTTTGGAAGATGTTGGTGTTAATTTTCCTTCATTATTCCATTTGTCTTGATGCTTATTAGAGTAGGAAAAAACAGCCCCCCAAATGTTTCGTAACAAAAAGCACAGAGCAAGTAAAACAGCAGCTATTGATTTATTACTGTTGTATTTCCACCATCAGCTTACAGTTACCTTTGATGAGGAAAGCACGAGCCCAGTGACGGGAAGATCTTTTTGTCAAGAAGGGTTTTTGGTAGGAATTTAGTACCTGAAATAGATAGAAACTGGAAGGAGAATTTTTCCCTCTGTGCCTTTTAGTCCTTTGAATTCTCCCCAAGTTTCAAAAGCAGCGAGGAGCTGGAAGGATGACAGGTGACACAAGCAGGTTTTTGCACCATGGCTCCCTGCTCCCTCTGGCTTCTATAAAAACTCATTCTGCTCCAGCCCTGCATTGCTGATCCTCACAGCAAAAGGTGCAGACAAATGGAAAAATGGATTTTGTTAGTGTGAAATTTGCCATGCCCCTATTTTAGGTTGATTTTCACTTTTCTGTATATTATTCGTGTGATGAGGGCTCAGCAATTTCTGTGCAAGACCAGGCTGAAGTTTTGGTCTGAGGGGTCCAGGATCTCGTTCAGGGATCATGGACACTGTCAGGCAGGTGGCATGAGGTGTGCAGTGCAAGGCACCAAATAAAGCAAAATAGGCTGTTTCTTTTTTTCTTGGGTGTTACAGACCCATTTTCAGCACACCGTTTTGAAGAAATTATGATTAATTTGGTATTTTAATTAGTTGCTAAATAGTTCCCTACTTGATCACGCTAATTACTTTTTCCTAATGTATGCTGTCTTCATCCAAGGGAGAGCCTGTGTCAGTGCTGGCTGCAGCTTCCCAGGTCTGCTTGTGCCACTGGAGAAAAGCCCATGGGAATGGGCTCTCTCTTCTGCTCCCTTATTTTTATGTTCAAATCCTTGTGTGGATTTATGTGCTATAGTTTTTTTCTTTTAGTAATTGACTTATAAGCATCAAGATGAGTAGTGGAGACTTTGCATTCTGAAAACAGACTCTTCTCTGCAGCTTTTTTTTCCACCTGGCTCTCAGGTTAAGAGCCTGAGGGCACCAAGGGGCTTTTTTACTGGTTTTCTGTGGATGCTGCTCCCAGGTGTGGTGGTCAGATGTTCTAAACAGCAGCACCAGGAGACTGGACAGTCATCTTGCTTCTGCAGAACCAAGGCAACACTGAATAGGTGCCATGCTTTGAAGGAAAACCTTTTCATTCTAGTTTCATTAAGTAATTTCCCCTAAAAACAGCACTGTAAATTAATACCTCAGTAATAAGTACATTGTTTGAAACCAAAAGTAAATTAAAATAGTTAAAGACCCCAAAATCAGGTTGAAAATTGAGGGAAGCTGCAGCTCATAAAAAAATTCTTGTCTTGAAAGATTTGAGTCAATGCAAGAAGGAATTCTCTGCATGAATAAACTGTAATAATTTTTAAATAATTGCTGTTAACACTTTTGGTGACTACCTAAGTACACGCTGACATATGGTGTGTCAGCATGAAGCACTGATTTAGAGTTTGATGTTCTATACCAGTTTTCAAGCTGCTAGATGTAAGCTGGAGGAAGCGTTATGTAAGCAGACAGGTGGCAAGGATTCAGCAGCTTGGTCAGCAGGTGGGATTCTGGCCTGCTGCTCACCATGGAAAACCCATGCTTTCCTCCTACCTCATTGACCTCTTTTCCCCATCTCCACGTTTTTTCTTTGAGGCACTACAGCTCTTCATAAGGCAAAAATCAAAATTTCCTTACAAGACAAGGGAGGAGGAGGAAGAGTAGGAGGCACATTCTCCTTTTATGCTAGTGAAAAAGCTACTAAAAGCTGCAGGTGAGCATTGCAAACCAGCTCTGTGAATTTTGCAACTTAAAAACATCCTATTTATTGTTCTTAAAAGCATGTACATTTTCCTCTGTGAGTTCCAAAGCGTGCATGCTTCAATAACCCCCTTTATGTACATTTTATGTAATTTCTTGCTACGACAGTTGGAAGTGAAGATGCTCAGAGCTGTCTTTGGAAGTTTCATCAGCCAGCTTTTGAAAAGGAAACGCTGGCACTTTTCCCAATTTTCTGCCATCTGTTGGGAACAACCTCCAAAAGCCCAAACTTGCACCTACTCTGTAAAAGTTTCCAGGTAGGAAATCTGAGTAATACAAAGACTGGATGTGAAGTAATACCATATTAGTGCAATGTGTGTGCAACTGCTTATTCCAGTTAGTTCCAAACCACACATCATTTGGGCAGGGCCCCCACAGACCACGTGCAAGTGTCTAAGGTCACTTTGGCTCCTTTAGGGATGGCTTGTACATCCTGATTTATAGAAATTATCTGCAAGAAGGTGTATCCAAGATGCTTGGCATAGGGAAGGAATAGTCGCTTGGTTGATTCCTTCTTTCCCCCCTTGTCTTCCCTCCTCAATTCTTCTCTTCCCCATCTTTCCACGCTGCTTTTAAATTTTTTTTCTGTAATTCACAAAGGTGCATTTTTTTCTGGGGAAGCTTAACAGCAGACATGTGCTGATTGTGGAGCAACAGGAAATTTGTGATGTGAGGAGCAATTGAAGATGTCTCAGCTGGAAGCAAAGCTCCTTGCCAGGCTCAGCACAGCCGAATTTGTCAGTGCTCAGCAAGCAGCAGCAGATGTGGGGCTGGTGTTGAAAGCAGCAGGGCTGTGGGGAGCCTCAGGAGCTGGGAAACCTGGAGCTCATCCTTAGGGTGCTGGGAAATCAACTGTGCTGACTCTGACATCAGAGTCTGCCTAGCTCTTGCAAAAGGCACATGCTCAGGGAGCAAGGAGCTCTCACACGTGCAGGGGACACACAGGGTGAGAGTGGGGTTACAGGAGATGATGCTTTCACTCTTCCTCAGGGGAGGGTCCTTTCTTTGCCCATCATCCTTTAGACACACAAACTGCACCCAAAATTTTATATAAATAACCCCTGCAGGAATCTCAGCTGCTGGGTTGAGCACGTGTTTTAAAGACATCATAGAGTAAGAGGGGAAGAAGGAGGCAATGTGAAAGAGTAAATTTTACACATTGTAAGGATGTAGGGTTTTTGTTGTGCTTGGACTTTTGGGGCCTTAACTTTAGGAAAAGTTGGGATTTCATTTTTTGCTTTTGAATATTATTATGATTGGATGAAGCCTTAATTGTTGAAGCCTTCAACAATTGTACTGCAGTAAATATATGAAAAAAAGGAATGTAAATAGAACTTGGCAAATTAAACGCGAATGTTTATTTGTGTAAAATGTGTCCTCGTATCTTGCAAGCAAATTTACATTTTTAAGGACCTGCTTTGAAACACCATCTGCAGAAATCCCTTAATACTAAATAAATAAATCTTTATCTTCAGACTGGATTCACATGTAGAAATAATCAAATATATTCTTAATACAAAATAATTCTACAGCATCTAATGCACTCTGTCTAATGCATCATCATTTTAATGGATTCTGGTTTAATTGCTCATACCCCCCAGCTGAAAGCCACAGCTGAAGGTGGTTTTTCCTGGTTCTTCTGAGGAGTTGTTGATATCCTGAGAATTGTTGATATCCTAAGCTAAAATACTTCAGCTAAGCATTTTCCCTACATTTGGAGTAGGAGTACAGCTCCAGCAAACCAAGCCAAGCTGCAGGCTGGGGCTGTGGGCTGATGCTCATGGAAGACCCCTTGGGTTTTGCACCCCAAGTCCCTGCAGCCTGAAAAAAAGTAACTTGTTTCATATTTTGCTCTAGAAGTCAATGCCATATTCCCAGTGAGCCCAGACAGAGTACTGATAATTCCTAATATCTCTGTAAGCCTCAGTATAACAGCAGAGCTTTGCCATTTGATTCTGCAGGCTTATCCCAAATCAGCCTCTATTAAAATGGAATTACTTGGCAGGAGTTAGTCTGGGAAGAGCTCTTGACTTTTCCTGGTGGGTCCTAGTAGCTGTTGCCAAATTCTTGTGGACACTTTAGTACTTCCTCAGATTGATGTGTCTGTTACTCTGCCAATGGCCAAAGGTGACCACAGGGAGGCAGGATGTGGGTTTGGGTTTGGTGTCACCTGTGCAGTGAAAAGTCCTTCTGGGATTGCTGACTGACCATCACAAGTTTGGGCTTGTCCTGGTGGGTTTTGGTTTCTGTCGGTGCTGAGATAATGGCTCTGCAGACAGTTGGGGGGGATTTGGAAGCTGTGGCTGTGCTCGCTGCAGGAACAGGGAGTGTGAGTCAGTGGGGGTGAGGATGAAAGCGAGTAGTTATAGACGGCGTCTGCTTAAGTCTTTGATAGCTTGTAGTAAAATCTTACCAGCAACTCAGTTCACGTCATGTCTTAAACTGCTTGTGAAATAAATATAACTGACAGCTCTGCACGCAGCAATGCACCGTTTGTGCACAGAATATTTTTCATTTGAAGCAACCCAGAGGCAGAAATAGATGAAATGCTTGGAGCGGCAGCCTGCATACCCACAGCATGTGTCACTGCGCCAGGGATGAGTGACACATGTCCTGATGGATTTGGGATGGCAGTCGCTCAGACACTTCTCTGTGCTGATAATGAAAACAGTGCCCAAATCTGATTTGAGATCTGAAAATGGGAAAAGTGATACAGGCAGCTGAAGTGTATCATTTACCTCAGGAAGCCTCGTCGCTTGGATTGCCAAGGGAAAGTTCGCAAGAGAAAACATCTTCCAGTCTTCAGCTTAACCCCCCCGGAATGGGAGATGCCAGGATGTGACATGGGCTGCAGGGTGAATGTTTATAGGGCAGTTTGCCTTTAATTTGCACCAGTGTCATATAAAAGCATCTTGGGGAATTCCTCTGGTAAAGCACACAGACCTGTGTGACAAGCTTCTTTTCCTTTTTTTTTTTAAAAGAGATATGAAGATCCATCCTTTTTTTTTTTTTTTTTTTTTTTTTTTTTGTCTTCTTTAAAGAGATATGAAGATCCATCTTATTCCCAGCTGTCCTTTTGTTCTCTCGGGTTGCAATGTTGTGTTACTTCATAAAGTCACTGAAATTGGAAAATCCCTCCAAGATTATCAAGTCCAGCCATTAACCCAACACTGACACTGACAAGCCCACAACTAAACCATGACCCAAGTGCCACACATTTGTTAAATGCCTCCAGGGATGGTAACTCCAGCACTGCCCTGGGCAGCCTGTTCAAGGCTGAACAACCCTTCCTATAAAGAAATTTTCCCCAATATCCGATCTAAACCTCCCCTTGTGCTACTTGAGGCCATTTCCTCTGGTCCTTTCCATTTCCATGGATGGGGCTCATTATCAGTGCTGGGGGCTGGAGCTCTGTGTGCTGCTGTAGATGTGTTAATCATCGTGTTGGAGGCAGGGGTGAAGTCAGTATCTATTCATGAGAGTTTGTCATTAGCACTGACATTATTAGAATGCCTCATTCCTTTCACAGTAGGTGTTGTTTTAGATATATAACAGAAAAAGGGAATCTATACTACAGCTAAAGATACTCCTGAACAGTGTATTTATGGCTCTTGTTACACTTTGATGGTTGTGGGTTGTTGTTTGCTGGGAAAAAAATGTTCTTTCTGTTGTATTTTATGAAGAATTGGTGACATCTGGTGATCACTTATAATGAGCCCTCTCAAGACAGAAATAAACCTTTTAGTCACAAAGATTTGTCTTGCAACGTGTCTGAGAGAGCGACTGCAATTAGCACAGAATCCCTGCCCCCCGCTCAGCTCGGGAACACTCAGAACCTGTGCCAGGGCAAATACTGGTTTGAGCATATTGCAAAATGAAAAAGGTTCTTCCCTGGCTCTTAGGTCTAATTGAATAAAGGCCTATCCAAATGAAAAGGGCAGCACTGATGCTCTGGTCCCTGTGAGATGGGTGCAGGGAGCTCTTGGTAATGTCAGGGGGGATGTTTGCAGCATCAGAACGACTGTCTTCAGTTAAATGCATTTATATTTGTGGGCACAGAGTAGAGGCTGTTTTACTTCAGAGTTTTGTCATTAGGTTTTGAAGTTTAATAAGGTAAAAGTGAAATAATGGAAAGCTGTTTTGGAGTGCTGCAGTGTATTGATGATGAATTGATCAGGTGGGAAGGTTCCGTGACTCTGCACAGTGCTGGGATTCCCAGTTGCCATTGGAGCCCTTCCAGTGTACCTGGACATGCTGCCAGCAGCTAGATGGGCTTTGTGCCTCTCCCATGAGGAAAGGCTGAGAAAATTGGGGTGGTTCTGCCTGGAGAAGAAAAGGCTCTGGAGAAAACTTACAGCACCCTCCATTGCCTACACTGGCCACAGGAGAGCTGGAGAGGGACTTTGCAAAAGGGTCTGGAGTGACAGGACAAGGGGGAATGGTTTCAAGCTGACAGAGGGCAGGGTTAGATTGGATATTAGAAAGAAATTCTTCACTGTGAGGGTGGTGAGGCCCTGGCACAGGTTGCTCAGAGAAACTGTGGACTTCCCATGCCTGGAAGTGCTCCAGTTGAGATTGGACAGGGCTTGGAGCAACCTGGTCTAGTGGAAGGTGTTCCTGGCCCTGGCAGATGGTCTTTAAAAGTCCCTTCCCGCCCAAACTATTCTATAATTTTATAAATAGCATGGTTTGCATTAATTTTCTCATTTGTTGATTTCCTTAATCAACACCCAAACTGTTTAATACCTTCCTTGGTACTTGGTACTCTGATGTGGGGAAGAAGTATGTTGGCTTGATTGTAGAACTTAGCCTGGTTTTACTGATAGTGAAACCATCTCTATTCATACTACGTTACCTTTGTTTGCAAAACAAAATAAAGATTTAAAATGTTTTTCATTTTAGAGCACTTGATCTTGTTCTGTGTTTTGTGATAGCTTTAAAAATTTTTTGGAAGTTTTCATTTAGCAAAATTCATGCTTATGTCTGAAGTCTGATGGTATTTTTATTTTCTAAATAGTAGCCTTGCTCATGAAAAGCTATCAGTTTGTTTTAAAAAATTCTTTGAAGAGAATTTTGGGTTCATTAAAATATTACATTGAAATTTCAGAATCTGCTCTGAATGACTCCTTGATTCTCAATGTGCTCTGCCTTGGAGCTGTCCTATGATTTTAAACAAACGAAAATAAGCATTCAGGAAATGGGAGAATATTTCTCAAGGAAATCCCACCCCTCTTGTACAAAGCTAGTTTTATTGAGGAGATTTGGACACTTTAATTCTTTGAATGCAAGTGCTAAAGCTGGGTAAAATAGATATATCTTATGCATAGGATGCATCTTTTGAGGAACACAGTTTTAACTCAACTTTGCTCTCAGTATTGTGAATTTTGCTCTGTGTTTCAGAAAGGCGGCAGCTGTTCATGTGCTTTGTGTGGTGCCAACCTGCAGCTGCTTTCACTGAATGGAAAACTCAAAAAATCTTGGGTTGAATTTATTTTTAAGAAAGATCTCACCAGATTATCTGAATTGAGCCTGTGTAAGGCCTGCATGCATAATCTCTGGAGAAAGTGTGGGTTGCTGTGAATAAAGTGAGTTCTAAAACAGAAGGAATGGCCACCTTAACATTCCTTTCATTTCTATGATCAGGTACAATCTTCTCTTGCTGTTCAGTTTCAGAGTCATTTTGGAAATAGCACCTTTCTAATCACATCCAGAGAAGTGCTCTCCCTTCCCTTCTGCGTGACTTTCTCTTCACGATCCCATGAATAGATAATCAATGGAAGAGGCTCAGTGCTGACCCTCCGTTGTTTTCCAGTGCCACAAATAGATGAAGTTATTGATAATAGCTCCAGATTAAGTGGAAAATAAAGCAATAGCTGCTGGCTCCTTGCAGGCACAGGGTAATGCACACACTGATATGGAAACCATATCCTTATCAGCTTTTTATCTCACTGGTTTGTCAGGGGAGATAGCAGTGCAAGGAATAGCTTGGAAACAATAGTCCTTAATAACTTGTGCCCTGCTCTGAGCAGGGAGGTGGGACTTAGAGTGGTGTGACCTTGGTTTGTGGTTCTCAATGGCCAGATACAGAGAATTCTAGAATGATTTGAGTTGGAAAGGACCTCAAAGAGCATCCATTTCCCCCCCTCTTCCATGGGCAGGAGCACCTTTCACTAGCCCAGGTGGCTCCAAGCCACATCCAGCCTGGCCTGCTTCATTCGGGGGATGGCATCCACAGCTTCTCTGTGTAAGCTGCCAGTGCCTCACTACTGTTCCAGTAAATGTCTTCCTAATATTGTCACAGCTGGTTTTCAGTAGTGGGGCACCGATGCAGTGTGCTCTCTAATGTCTTATGAACTTTCTGACTAATTTCAACCAAACTGCACAGCAGTGGTGCAGAGCTGGATGGTGCTTTTCATTAAATTTGAGCCCCTGTTGTGGTTGTCTGTGGAAGGTCAAGACTGGAGCTGAACTTTGTGAGACACTGGAAACTTGATACAAGAGAGAGCCATTACATGTGAAAATATTTGGAGATTAGCTCATTATGTCCCAGTGCTCTGGGAACAACAACTTCTTCCATTGCACAGGAGGGACCAGCCAGCTTAGGTGTCAGGACTTGGAAGAGGGATGGAAGGCCTCTGCTTCTCTTGACTGTCACTAGGGAAGGACAGCATTTTGTTGTGTACTGGACCTAGATGCAGTTTCTGCTGTAGCTGTTGCTGCACAGCTCCTTGGTTGGGTTACCTTTGATTTTCCAGCCCTGAGAGGAGCAGTGATGGGTGTTGGGGCACAAGGAGTTTGAAGGACAGATGGAAAACACATCCCAACCCTCCTGACCTATGGATGTTTTGCTCCTTTTTCCCTCTTGCCTCTCTGCAATTTTGGTCAGGTGGGCACACCTTGTAGAGGAGACTTGTCTTGTCAAAAGCAGTAGCTGAGGAAATAGAGATGCTCTCTTTAAAAAAGACATAGAAGGTTTTGATCTTTTTTCATTATTTTACTTTATCTCTTTTCCAAAAGATCAGTGCCTGGGCCAGGCACCTCTGTCCGGTGACAGCCTCAGCATGGGTCCACAATTCCCATTTGATTGTTAAATTGAATTATTTCCTGTTTTATCTTTAAAAGCAAAACTGTGTTATCATCTTCTGAATGCGTTTGCAGACTATAACCATTTCCATTCTTCTGCAGGATACAATGCAGCAAACCTCAATCACGTGACTATAAAGCTTGGATTTATGGTGTTTCAGTCTTTAAGATTTTCATATTAATTGAGATTTTTGAGAATTTTTTTCAGGTTTCCCTTCTATGTGTTATTGTTCATTTTAGCATCTTTTTTTCTTGTTGTTGTCCTAATGCTATGTAATCTTGTTTTGTACTCTTATTGAACCACAAAATTATCTGGATGGGAAGGGACCTCTAGAGACCATCTGGTTTCAACTCCCTACCATGGGCAGGGACACCTTTCACTAGACCATGTTTCTCCAAGCCCTGTTCAACCTGGCCAGAAACAGTTCCAGGGATGGGGCAGCCACAGCTTCTCTGAGCAACCTGTGCCAGTGTTAACACCTCAGTCATCACTGGCAGCACAGAGCTTTGTCAGCCTGTGACATGGGCAGTTCATCCTTGACAGATGTTGGGGTTGTTGCTCTGTTTTCTCTCAAAAGGCAAACGTTATCCTTGGGTTTTTGGTGAGGAGATCATCTGCCTGTACTAGGGATATCAGCTGCTTGATTCCTGTGAGCTCCAGAGAAACAGCTTTTTGGCTGCTTATTTAGAAAATGGATACATCTTTAAAAAATATCTTTATACTCTGTATTTTTAATGCTTTTCCTGTCCAGGAAGGAGAGAGATGCCAAGTCCCCGGGGAACTGTACTGGAGTGTGTTTTTCTGAGGATGCCATGGAGGCACTAGGAAGGCATAGGTGACATTTGCCTTAGCTCTTCTTTGGGCTCAGTGCTCACTGCCTGTGCCAGCAGCCTCCTTGCAGTGAGTCAGGGTCATTCCAAAGCTTGCCAGGTTCTGGGTCCTTCATACTTACCCTCTAACAAGGTCTTGCTTGCTGCCCTGGAAGTCAGCATCCGATTTCCTCTAATGGCAGATTTGTTTCAGAGGTCAGGAAGGGCAGCTGTGAATTACTATATGGCTCCTTATTCATTGTCTGTATAAAAGAGATGCTCTTAAATTGGAAATAAAGGTGGAAGAACAGCAGGCTTTTCTGAAGACATTTTAGTAGGTGGACTAGATCCTCCTGATCTTGCTTTGTTTCATTTCTGGCTTCTGTAAAAGCCACTGCTCTAGCACAAATGTGCCAGCAACAGAGCGGGGTGGATGCTGGGCCAGGTCAGGGGGATGCTCTCTCTTTTCATGGTGGCTGGTTGCATCAGGGAAAGCCCAATGTCCCTGGGAATAATTGGGAGGAAAAAGTCTCTACAGAAATACTGTTGGAAATTTGTTACCCTGAAAGACTGGAGCATTTTTTTTTGGGATAAATTTTATTGTAGCTACTGGGCTGGGAAATGTCTGTCTTGGTCCATACAAATCATCTGAATCCCTTCATGCCTTAACTCCCTGGATTAATGTGAACAGACACTTAATTGAACTGTGTATTTTTCTTCTTCTGTTAATTTAATGTTTTATTTGTAAGCAGTGGGGAAAAGCACTGCAGGAAGTATCCGGCAACTAGAGAGTTTTGCTTGCAATATTAGTTACTTCTGCATTCTGTAGTCCCAACCATGTTTTCCAAAACTTTGTTGCCTTACCTGCACTTTTGCCCTTCTCAATGGTCCTGTTGTTTTATCTATGCTGTTTTCTGTGGACCAAATTATGAACTTGAGTCATCTCTGTTTATTTCTCAGCCAGCCCAGTGTGATCTGGGGACTGTGAGAGAGAAGGTTTTGCTCTAACGTGTTTGGCACCCTGGCTGGCTCTGAACCTCATTAGGAGCCATCATCACAGGAAAGGGTTTTTTACTGGGGGATATTTTGATTTCTTTTATGCTTTCCACATCTCCAGCACCTTGAAAGGGCACTTGACAGCATCACACCTTTCTGCTGAACCACCAGGACTGACTCAACCCATGAGCTGTGCTTTTTCCACTCCAAAAAATCATGACCATCTAAAACCAAAGATGGCTCTCTGAGAAGGTCCTGATGATTTGAAGATACCCCAAGGCTTAAGCTGGGGGAAGCAGGGTCTGTGCATGTGGACATGAATGTGGTGGTGGGTCCCAGTGCCATGTTGTGGCCCCAATCACATCCTCTTCTTCCTCAGCACAGGAGCCTGTTGAGCAGTGTGGAGGAGGGTGGAATTGATCAGGAGCAATGTGCACGCCTGCTTACTCAGGTGTCAGAGGTGGGAATGGTGACACTGACAGGCATCACATGCTGAGCTGTCGCCTTTGTGCTGTGCTCAGTATCAAACAAAAACCTGCTTTATGTTTCAGGGACTATGCAGAGAACATAGCTTGTGATTGCAAACACAGCTCTACGGACTGCATTTTACAGGCTAGCATGTTTGCTGTGTCTGAATAAATGCACTAAAGAGGAATCAATAACCTATAGATTTTATAGAAGTAAAGGATGTTTCCTGTCTGCTCCAAGTAGCCGTGACTTGGGTGGACGTTGAAGTATTGCCCCTCTTGCAGGTAGGCTGGATAGAGTCACTGAAGCACTTGCCTTTATATTTAGTTGTAATTTCAGTCTGGTTTTTTGATCTGTTGGCTCCATTAAGTTATTTAGGAGTTACGATCGCCAGTATTTTGATAAGAATATACAGATAGTAATCATGGTATGAATAAGGCCTTTTCTCATTATTTCTATTGACTTTGATGTGCTTATATTATCATTTCAAGATACTGATTTGAATTTAATACTGTTTAGAAAACAAATACATGTCCAAATTGGCTCCAGATGTGTTTCATTTAATTTTGTGCCTTTCAAGATGGTTTTAACAGCTGATGTATGATTGTAGTGGAAGATTGCCAAAACAGATGCCTTTTGTTTCAAGTCAAAGAAGCAGAAACTCTTCATCTAAAACAAGACAGGATTTTTTTTTCAATGTTTAAAAAGAATCTCTAATTATATATTTTAATGAAAGGAAATTCTTTTGGCTCTGCATTTAAAACAAGTGTCAAACATAAATAGTTCTCCTGCCAAGACATTTCCAGGTATTGCCAGCATTCAGGTTAGGAGAGTTTAAGGCTGTAAGGGTGACAATGTCACCATCTCTCTGTGGCATGAATAGGGCTACATGCTTGATTGAGCTGAAAGGGATGGATCCCTGCTAAAGAACACCATTTAAACATTGCAAAGGGAAAGAAAACAGTTAAGCAAACAAGTCCAAACCAGGTGCTGGGGATGTTTTGAAAGCTGTTGGCTCTGACTCATTAGATACCTTTTTTTTCAGAAAATACTAATATTTCCCTTGTAATACAACATTATATAAAGGAAGAGCAATACAGTTCCATTCCTAGAATTTTTGTTTTCTAATTTTGAATGTTTTAAGCAAACAAGTCCAAACCAGGTGCTGGGGATGTTTTGAAAGCTGTTGCCTCTGATTGATTAGATGCCTTTTTTTTCTGCAGAAAATATGAATATTTCCTTTGTAATACAAGATTAAAGGAAGAGCAATACAGTTCCATTTCTAGAATTTGTATTTTCTAATTTTGAATGGGTTTTTCTGAGATCATAGCTTTCCCATGCAGTGGACACTCACTTGCAAAAGCAGATGTATGTCCCAAGCTTCACTGCTATTAGGGACATGACTGACACAGTTTAGAGCACGATTTTTGACCATAAGGCTGCCAGTGCTGAATTTGCCAGCAAGCAGCTCCCCTGTGTCTGCTGTCTCAGAGAGTTGGGCCCTACCATTGCTGCGCTGTGTCCTTGTGTGTGCATTATGTACATTAATGTGTATAAAGGTATTACCATAACATGCATGTCCTGCTGAGATGGTTGGCTTTGGGGCCATGTGCTGCCACCAAGGTCAGGATAGTGTAGATTAAAGAATTCCCAAGTTTCTAGGTCATTAGGCTCTCCAACCTCAGTTTTGGTATTGGTGGATAGGAGGAATAATGGAATTTAATGTCTTCATGGTTGGAATCAAGATGTGTATTTGAGTGATGTTTAGTTACACTTCATATTTAAACTTGTAAGGAATAAAAATAATCCCAGCCATATCGATCAATGTATGTTCCTCATTCTATCTAAGCGATGCAGCTCTTATTTCATTTTGTAAGTTTTATAGTCAAAACCTTCATCTGCAGTCTCATAGTGCAAGGCAGTCTCCTAATGGCTGTGCAAAAGCACTGTTAAAAGGTGCTCCTTCTCCCCCGTACCTCTTGGTACAGATTTGGGATATTTTCAAGCTCACAGGCAGTGTATTAGAAAAGCTGACATGCAGATAAGCAATAGCTGATGGCTGGAGCCAAGGGATTAGTTTCATGCTCGATGCTGAGGACTGCTCCCATTTTTTATTTACTAGTGCAGCTTCCACAAGGCTTGACACTGTCTTACAGCAGTGCCATCATGGTGGAATGATGGAGGATGTTGCTGGTGACATCCTTCCTTAGAAACTGTCCTGATTTGTCAACCTTCTTAGTGCCAAGGCTCCTGCAAGTGTGCTTTGTCAGCACTGCACACCTTGAAGGAAATACTGTAGCTGCAGTCTTTTATGACTCAGTCCCATCTGCAGCTACTTCTGCCAGGTGTTGTTTTAAATGTGCCATTATCACCATCTTGAACAGTGCTATTTGGTTTTTACCTGAGGTATTCATTGCATCCCTCCCTTGCAGAGAAACAGTCAAGGGAGCATCTGGGGAGGGAAGTACCATGGAATGAGGCATTAGCCAAACGTGTGTTAACTACAACCCCCTCGATTACAAAAACTTGCCCATGGAAAATGTGCTCATGGAGCATGACTCCTCAGATAAAGCCTTCCTAAATGGCTTTTGAGGACTTAATACATTAAAACTGGGGAAACAAATTTATTTCTGTGTCTGTCTGGTTTCTAATAATGGATTGTTTTTTGTTTTTTTTTTTAAATTCGGGCTTAGCTTCCTTAAAATGTATTTTAACATAGAATCAAAGAATCACAGAATGGTTTGGATTGGAAGGGACCTTAAAGATCATCTCATTCCACCCCCTGCCACGGGTAGGGAACCTGAAACACCATGGAGATCTTCTACCTGACATGAAAATTGAATTCTTTTGTAACATGTAATGAGTTAAAGTTTTTACATTGGCATATCAGTGAGAAAGCCATTATGCCATAATTCTCCTGAGACAAAAGATCCTGATAAAGCCTTGCAGGGAAGGGCTGTTCATTAGCAGGAGGAGACCATGCATGGCTTCACACAGGGCAGGCTTTGGAGGACTCTGGGACTGGTTTACTGTGAAGCTTCAAATGCCCAAGGTTTCCTATAATGGTTTCCTCAGGTCTGGATGTATGGAGTGAACAGCAGATTCTTTCAGAAGGGAGTGAATGAACTGGAAGTCAAAAGGATTAAAAAAGATTTTCAAACACATGGAAAAAAGATCATCTACAGAGTGGCACAGCCAGAGAACAGTCTGGGTTCTTTGTGTGTCATAGGAAACACTGATCAGATTTTAACAAGTATGCCTAAAGATGCTGCTCCTCTGACATTTGCTGGTTCACTCAGGGCCTTGGTGTGTGTTGTGTTTTCCATGGATGTGAGAGGTGAGAATTGGTGGGCACAGTGATTTGCAGGGGAACTGCTGTGTGGGAATGCATTTCTGTAGTTTCTCACTGTGTCTGTGCTATAAACATCTTTGACTGCAGAGGTGGCATTGCTGGTGACCTGCTGCACCCCTTAGCAGAGATCCAGATGTGTAATCTTTCTATTTCTTTCTTGTAAAAGTCAATGGGTTTACACTGCTGCTACAAATCTACTCACAAATACCACCATCACATTTCATGTATGGGTCACTTGCAATATCTTTGAAATACAAATTAGACCATGGGGCTGTTGGCTGGTATATTTGGGATGCCAGGATACTGCTTTATGTGAGATAGCAATATATTTTTTTCACAGCTGAAAATAAATTTATCTGACAGCCATAGTAATATTTTCTACTTCAGTGATTGCAGCTCAAAACATTTTGTGGTTTTACAAATTCTAGCATATGAAGCATAAAAATTCAGAATATTAGTTTTTAAAGTTTTCAGATATTTGGCTGCCATTGTATAAAAAAGAACAAAACTCAAGAGGTTACTTGAGTTGCTTGGAGAAGTTTAAGCTGGGAGCTTTGTCCCATTAATGTGACTGGCCACTGCTTATCAGAGGGCATCAGCCAACAGAGGGAATGGTTAATTTGTTTTCATTCTGTTGATGTGGATGCAGACAAAGCTGTCAAATAATGGTCTGAATGTTGTGTTGTTTTTCTTACAGAGGTCATTCCCGCCCAGGGAGATGAAATTTGGGGAGCCCCTTTCTTTAGTGAGGTCCAGAGGGAGCCTGTTGAGGCAGAGCAAGAGCTGCAGCCCTGCAAGGCAGGGACAAAGTGCCAGCACCAGCTGTGCTCTGCCAGGCCAGGCAGCTCCCTTGGGGCCATTGCTCCCTTTGTCCCAGATCCTGAACTGTACTAATTCCCTCTCAGTGTAATGCTCTCCTGGATCAAAACACAGTGATTTGTCATTCATGCTCTACCCTGGAATATGGCACTCTCAGTGCTGAAAATCTTCAGGGAAAACATGTTTTTATCCCCTTATTTCTGTGCTAAGAAGCTTCCCTCTGTAATTTAGTGACATATATAATGAAAAATCCCACTGCCAGCAGTTGGTGTGGGGATATTCTTATCTTGACAGGCCTCCAGCAGATCTGCTCCAGAACTGGTACCCTGAACTGCAGAAATGTTATTTGACTTGTCAGTAGCAAAGCACTTCCAGTGCTCAGATAACTGTCCCATTCATCATCCATCATTACAGTGCTTAAGAGAAAATATTAAAAAGAAATCCCACAAAGAGAGAGGAGAGGAATTCATCCCCAAAATTCAGCCTGTAGCATCCGTGAGCTTTTATTTATTCATTCTCTTGCTTGATCTGCTGTATTTGCTGTTTCATAACATGGATTTAGAGAGAAATACAAATCTTGTTGTTCCTGTTGCCTGGTCTCCAAAGGGAGAGGACAGGAAGCAGTGATGTGGGTTTGTGGTGTAGATGGGAAGTTAGAGTAGATGAATTTGTGTTTTTCTCTCTGTTGGAGTCCTCAGAGTTGTAAATGCTGCAGCTGCCTTTTAGAGACAGGTCAAGGTGTATTCAGAGGTTGAGTTGAATGCTCTGGTTGATTGGGCAGGTTGGTGCAATAGGCACTGGAGTCCTCATCTGCACTGTGTGTCACAGGGAGAGAATTTGGTTTATCACTTTACTTAGCTGAGCCATTGAATCATTAAGTGGCACAATTTCACTCTCTGACTGTATTGGTTTCTGGAGTGCCATATGTGTATGACACTATATATGTGTGTGTGATTATAATAACAAAAATCCAGCTATTCTTTTGCAAACATTTCTATCTACTAAATGGAGTACTTTTGACCTCATTAAATTCTGGAGGAGTAGGTAGGCTCCCGTGTACCTGTGCATGTTGTAAATGCTTCCCTTTAATCTGTTGTTTCTGGACTAATTTAAGAGGTTTTTGTGTGAAGTTTCTTACTCCTTTTTAATGCTTTATTTCCCCATTAGAAGTACTTTCTGTCCCTTGTGCATGTTTTCCTCTTCAGAAGTTAACATTTTATAATTGCAGTAACACCCTTTAGGGTGTATGTTACGGTCTACTAATGAGATGCCTGAGAGGTCTCCTAATGACATCCCAACAACAGGCACTGCACATCGTTATCAGGCCATTACACACGTCCTCAACAGTAATAAATACTCCTGCTTACTGTAATTACATGTGCTGCCCTTTAGTGCTCGGCAAGAGGATATGGGAGACTTCACAGTTCAAGTGCAAGGTGGGAAGTAAATCAGCAGCGTTTTGCAGAGGATTTCTCTGAATGCCTTTGAGGATGTGGAAAGACACACAGTTTTGGGAGAATTACGGTGTTTTCCTCTTGCTTTTGGATTGAAAATGTCATGAGAGCTGCTTCCCTGTGTGTGCACATACCTTCTGCTCTCCCTGTTGTAAACATCACACACCTTCAGAGCAGGGATGTTCATGAGAGAACAGGTAACCATAGGCAGTGGGCTCAGAATTGCTTTAAACACTCTGTGATAGAGGATGAAGCTGTCCTGTGGCAGATCCTATGGTCTTGTGGTAGAAGTAAGAGTGTCTCCAAGAAGGTATCAGAGAAAACCTGTGCACACAAATAGCCAAGAAAAAGAAAAAAATGTACTTGACTGCATCCATCCCCAAGGATGGTGCACGGTAGCCTTTGCAGTACACATTGCTGGCCACTTTTCCTGTGCATACTTCATACAGATAAGACATCATACTGTAAAAATGAAAAATACCTTTACCAGGGAGTCAGATTCATGAAATCTCAAGCACTGAGTGATAGTGAAGCATTCCTTCTGACAGCAGAGCCAGTGAATTGTTTGGAAAGGTGTTTCAGAGCAGAACAGAATCTGCAAAATTTACATTAGTGCCGGAGGACTTTAACGTTTATTAAAGCTTCCAAATAACACATTTGCTATCTGGAAGTATTTGATAGATGTACCAGTCAGCCATAAAAAAGTGAGCATTGGTTACTTCCCAGAGGAATCCAGACAATTTTGCTTTCTCTAATAGGAATAAGGTGGAGGTTTGTAAAATGTCAAACTGCAACTTGCGTAGCATCACCAGCTGAAGCAGGCACAATGAGCAAACGTCCTGTTTATCTAACAACAGCCTGTTTGGTTACTTTAAATTAGAGGGTGTCTGCATTAAAGTACTGAAGACATTTTTCATACAGAAATGAAGAATAAGTGTTGGCTACAGTGATAGGCATGCCTGGCTTCCTGCACACTCAGATGGACTGAGACTCTTCCTCACATAACTGCTGAAGTGAAGAGTGAGTGAAGCTAATCATCACTGTGCATTAATTAACTCTTCCAGTTCATGATGACAGCTGGTTTTGTTATATGTGGTTTAAGGTGCTTCAAATGGCCAGAAAAAACTTATTTATTTATTTCTATCCTGCAGAGCACTCAGAAAGATTTGGCTTCAGTGTCAACAAAGCAGCAGTCCCCAAACATTAATTAGTCAAACATGTTAATTCCCTTAATTTAAAAATAGCAATCTCAGTGTGAAGAATTAAGCTAAAGCACAGCATCAGGTGTAAACTGGTGCTTACAGCAGATACATTGCAAAAGATATTACTGGCTTTCAAATAACTCCTGTGCTTGATGTATTTGGTTTGGGTTTTCCCCTGTCTGTGGTGATATGCATCAAGCCAAGGGTGATAGCTCTTAACTTGTTGTCCATCTCCTGCTTTTGCTGCCTCTGTATTGAGGCTGTAATCCATCACTGACACAGCATCTGATGCTGCTGCGTGTACAGATAGAAGGGTCCCAGCAGATCTCTTGTGCTGTGTTTATTCTGCTGTTTGTGTTTTGGCAGCACTCGAGGCTTTAAAGCCATGTCAGGAGCTCTCTGAAAGCACTTTGAGAACCTTATCTCAGAGCCTTTAAATGGATTGGACAGACATGGACAGGGAGAAGTCTGTAGATCAGTACAGACTTCTCCCAACACCCCAAAATTCCCTGCTGACCTACAGCTGTCTTCCAAGTACTCCTTTATAGCCCATCACAATGAAACTGTGCTGATCAGAGCCTTCCTGCCATTGCTGGCAGCCCAGTGGTTCCGCCCATGGAAAGAAACCTGTCATCCAACCATCCTTACAGCAAAAGCAGAAGGAAATGTGTAAAATTAATACCATCTAGTTAATTCTTGCTAAAAGCAGAGTGTTTAGTTTTACCACTGTGTACAGTCTGAGTGTGGAGGTTCCTGGAGTGTCCCATTGTGCTGCCATGGAGCAGCACACGCAGCATCAGGGCTCAGGGATAGATGATTTCACCCCAGAAAGTACAAATCACACAATTGGAGATCTCATACATAGTCATACACAATAGGCTTGCCTTTAATTACCTTTGATTTGCTGAAGTGATGAAACAGAAATTCAAGCCTGGATTTACAGAGAACACCCCTGTTTTCAGGAGTGCTGCTCAGCTCTTAATATCTGGGAGTGTGTCTTTTCACAAATAGGCCTGTTTACTTTTTTGTTGGTCATTTTGTTTTGTTTTGTTTTCCATATTGGGAAGCAGTATTATGCAGTATCCCTTATGGGTCTGATTGAGAATCCCCAGCACACACCTTGCACCTGCCCAGTCACCTCTCTTGGCTCATTTTCTTCTCTTTCTTACCCTTTATAAAACCTCACTGTCTTCCCAGGCTCTTTCAATACAGTGTTTGTCAGTCACTGAAGCAATTCATTACATTGTTTGTCTTGGGATGGGATCTTAAGTAATTAAACATTCTTAGGCTGTTTTTGTTGTTATTGTTAAAAGACCTCTGTAAGGGACATTTTCCTCTCCTGCTCCCCTCCTCCCTTATCTACACCTTAGGATGCCACATCAAAAATTTAGCTTAATAGCATTTAAAACCAGAGCAATACAATCTGAAGACAAAATATAATTTAGAGAGAATGCACAACAGCCACGAGAGTTGAGTGTGTGAGAATGTGTGTGTAAGAGCACATCTCTGTAGGGAGTAATAGATTTACAGCAGAGTGGGCTGTGTTTTGAGTAAATTAATCATTAGAAACAGACAGTTTTCAGCATAGGACTCATGCATAATTCACTCAGGATTTCTGTTATATTTACACTCACCTAATAGCTGAGACAAGCGATACAGGAGTTATGAGTTGTTTGCCTTGACTGCATGGTGTTCCTTCATCTGCATTGATGTTCATGACATTGTTTCTTCCCTCTAGTTTGACAATAATTTTTAATTTTTTAACACAAAAATAACAGTAAGTACTCAGCAGGCAGCAAATATAATCAGGTTTTTTTTGCTTGTTTGCTTTTGTGCTTTCCCAGCCCAGGCATTGCTGTTAGTTACATCTTCTTTATGCTAAATAGTTTTTGGCAGTGCTGTCTGAGTGGATCTTTGGGAGAAATGTCCTGGTGGAATGAGAGCAATCATCCACCAAATCATCTAGAAATCCCTGGCTGGGAATGTGTTTGTGGACAGTGCAGTATCACCTTGTAGTACCAGGAAGGCTCTGATCCAGCTCAGGGGGTGGGCTCTGAATTTTGGAAAAGCTGACTAGAAGGCAAAGATTCTTGCGAACATGGCCATGGCCATTTTGTTGCCAACCACAGAAGGATAAATTTCCCAGAAAATAGAGAAAATACAGTCATTCAGAATGTGAACTGCCTTAGTGAGAGCCACTGTATCCCACAGCTGCTTGGAGAGGACAGGTGTAACATGAGATGAGCACAACAGCAGAGCAGACCTGGGAAAGTGATGTGGATGTGAGACGTAGAGTTTGATGTACCAGATAAATGTGTAACAAAATTCAGTGGATGGAAATTGAAGCTAAACAAATTAAAAATAAAATATGTTTGCCCACTGAGACTAAGTAATCATTTGAAAAATTGCTCTTTGATGCTTAAATTAGGGCTGGAAGCCTTCCTGGGTGTATGTGCTATAGAGCAAACAAATTATGGAGCTGCTGCAGGGAAAATCTTGTTGAACTCAGTGCAGGAGGTCAGAGTGTGCACATAATCCCTCTTGGCTTTAAAAATCTATAAATCTGTGGCACACTGCCTAGGTGGTGATAGGCACTTGATAAATTACATTTATTGTGTGTTTTCCCACCTGCAGGCTTCCTCCTGCCTCCCTCCCTGGGGCTGCTCCTACTCCCTTCCATGCAGGACACAAATCTAGAACTTGCCTTTGGACTTGGCAAACCAAGCTGTAATTCTTGGGCTTCCAAGAAAGGCTGCAAATTCATCCAGCACTTTCTGTGCATTAGGGGCTGAGGCATACGATTCATTTAGCTTTATGCAGTTTGGAAGGTAATTGTTTAAGGTAGGAATAGAGTTTTTGTTTATAGAACTGGGAATTAATATTCTCATGCTGTAAGTTTTTAATATATTTTTAAAACTCACAGAGTAATAGATGGGTGCTTTTTCTGGTAATAAAATGAAATATTGAAACAAATATACACTGAGGCAAGCTTTAACTCTTCCAGGTTGTAAATGTCTATTGTTTAATAGTATCTACTTCATGGCATATATTCCATTCCATTTCTGTGATAAATTTGGTGAGCTCCCAGTTGCTGCTGAATTATATATGGATACCTGATAAATGTACATCTTATTAGCTGAAACACATCCCTAAGATAAGCAAGTTCGTTTGGATTTTTATTGTTAATTGAATTTTTTCAGCAGAGGCAACTGAAGGATGTTCATGAATTTGCATGATGTTAAACATCTGCTCCTCCTCTTAGCAGGAACTGAACCAGAGTTTCACTTAACCTGTAAATTCAACTCAGGAATAAAACAGGTACTCAGCCTTTGAGGGGCTTGGTTGTGTGTAAAGGAGGCAGGCAGGTAATGCTGTGAGGGAACAGGATGTAATTAGCAGCACTGCCTTAATGTCACATCTGTGGTGTGTGGCTTCCTCTGTGCACAGAGATGGTCTTCAGTGATGTTTGGAGGCAGCAGAAGGCTGCCTGTGTTGTTGTCAGGTGTTACAGGAACACTGCAGTGGGGTGACGTGCAGTGTAATTGCTGCAGAACACAGCCTGGTGTTTTAGAGGAAGCTTTCTCTCAATGATCAGAAGTTAAATGGTTGTTATCACAGATGTTTATATATTAAGATTTGGGTTAATTTCTCTTCATCCTAAATTGGTTTGCTCAGAGCTTGCATAGAATCCTGGAATCATTAAGGTTGGAAAAGACCTCCAAGATCATGAAATCCAACCTTCAGCCAAATATCCCTGTTACCACTGTCCCATTGCAAAGTGCTGCATCTCTTCATTTTCTGAACTCTTCCAGGGATGATGACTCTGCCTCTTCCCTGAGCAGCCTCTTCCAAGATTCAGCCACTCTTTCCATGGAGATTTTTTTTCCTAATATCTAACCTGTAGTATTTACAGCCTATAAAAATCAGAGTTGGGAATATTCAAAACTCACAGATATCTCTAAATTTGAAGAAATTGTCAGTGCCAAAAAGGTTTCTTGATATTCTCCTCCTGCAGCTGCACTTGCTTAGAGGAGTCTGTTCATGTAAATTGTTGGGAAAAGTAGTTGTTTTCTTCTTTCCAACCATACAGGAGAATTGGGAGGAAAGTCCAGCCAAACTCTCCATGCTTGTGCAGAAACAAGCAATTAAAGGAAGGAGGATAGATAGAAAGAGACAGGTAAAAAATTTGCATGGCAGAATGGGGATTTGAAAGGAGACCCCTGAAGAACTGAAGTCATCTTTAATTTTCCTGTCCCCATGTAAACTTGTTCTGTCGAGTCACACCGGCCATAATGCAACGGATCATTGGGGTAAAGAGTTCACATCATGTCTCACTCAGGCTCAGCAGTCTGATCTTTTGGGACCACATTTCTGCGGCTCAGCCAACACTTTCCTTTTGTATGTAGGAAAATGGGCTGGTGCTGATGAGGAATTTTGCCATAAATGGCACAAGAATTAAGGAGCCACACTCAGAAATAAATTAATAACATTTTAGTTTAGTCATTTTCTGATCCTTCTAACAATGCCAGATAAAACTTGATTGAAACACAGGGAAAAGGCTGTTTTGAAAACAGAACTTTTCTCCAACCCCATTAATTTTGTCTAGAAATGTTATTTTCAGTAATGATATCTTTTTTGCCCTATAGATGTGGATGAGAAAACAAATCTTAGTGCTCTCATCCCCTGCACTGAATTTCTTCCTGGAGCTTGGAAACTGCCATAGGAACAGCTGAAAATAGTCAGCATGGTCTGAGAGGATCTGTCAAATAAAATGACACCCCCAATACCTCCTGCCTTAGAAATGACACTCCTCAGCCTGCTGCAAACTGCTCTTTATTGCCGCACATGGAGGTGCCGAAGGGTTGCCTAGAAAATTAGTGCCACTGGAGTTCCCCCTTCAGTGGTGGGTTATTTGCACTGGGCTGTTATCCTCCCTCACGGGGACAGTGAGCAGGAGCACTGTCCTGCCGTGGTGGGTGGATTTCAGGCAGGTGATGGTGAGATCCAGGAGCCAGCAGGGCCGGCAGCTCTGTGTGGGCTGCTGGGTTGTTATGTCCTATCTCACCTGCAGGGATAACACAGAGTGTAGTCCTGTGCTGGGAGTGACAGCACAGTTGCAGATTTTCAGGGGCTGGAGCCCTGATCTGAGGGCATATGGACTGGGTACCTGTGCTCCAGCTGCGTGGAGATGCCACTCAGGGGAAATTCTGGAGAGTTTTTGAAGGGTCACAAGTTTGTATCTCTGTGTATGCCTTGTTATGTCTTTGTTGATAATCACACACTCTTATACTTAGCCTGGATGCTAATGGCTGCACAGCTTCTCTCATGGATTTTAGGAAGAGCTGCAGGTGCCCTGCCATTCTTGCAGCCCGTGTAGTTTTGCTGCAAAATAGCTCAGGAGCCAGTGGGACTCAAATCCCCTAAAGACTTCTGTGTGTGTTCAGGCTCACATCTGCTGTCAGGTGATCTGCACACCAAGGTCTCAGAGATTGGTGCTCTGTAGGTGTTATCAGATCATTTTTGATATTTAAAGAAGTACTGACATTTCGAGTAATCATTGTATTGTAAGGCACCTTGCACGGTAATATTTCACTGGGAGATTAGTTTCCCCATCAAAGGAAGCTCTTCACTTCCTCAGTTTATTTTTATTTTGTACCCTGCATTCCTCTGAAGGACACCTTCATCTCCAGCCTTGCTATTCTTCTGTTATCTGCTTTTACTCAGAACTGGGTTGAACATTGCTGTGGGATCCAAGTGTAAAAACCTGCAGCAATTCACAGAAACCAGGAGTAAAATTTTTAAAGAGGACAATTATTGAGGGAGCTGGATTAATGATCTGTCATCACAATTTAGCTACATTCACCACTGACCTTTCACAGGGAGGATGCTCTTGATAAATGTAGATCATTACTGAGTTCTGACATAAAAACATAATGGCATTCTGTGTTCCTTGGCAGGCTGATCAATATTTTATCTGCCAAAGCATGCAGAAGTGCTAAACAGGATGAATTACGTGGCTGCTGCAAAACAGAGCAAGACGCATCATTGCTTGGAGTGAGCAGAAATTTGACAGTTATTTGCCACATTTTAGCAATCACACCTTCATGTCCTGGATTTTTCTTTTACTCTTCTTCTGTCTTATTGTTTTTCTTTCCCTTTTTTTTTTTTTTTTTTTTTTTTTCCCTTTTTTTTTTTTTTTTTTTTAATTCAAACAGTTCCAGGCTTCACTGGGTCTGAAAATGCTCTAAACTGATAAGAAGGGCTTGTTTCTTTGGAAAATATTTGGATATTTACCCCAGCATGAAAAGGGAAATAATGGACTAGAATTGAAGAATCAGTTTAGGGCAGAATAGCAATTTAGCTGATCCAGAATTGGTGTGGGTGTCTCTCTGTGTGTTGGTTCCCCAGCTGTGTGGTGGGGATGGTGCCTGAGTACACACAGGGGGTCAGCTGGCAGTACCACACAGGCACCTGGACCACATGTGGTGGCATTTCTGATGTTTAGAAACAGGGCAGGGAAGGAATGCTTCAAAACCCATCTCTGAAGAGCAGTGGTGGTCAGCTAAAATCACAGAATCACAAAATCCTGAGTTAGAAGGAGCCCACAAGGATCATCAAGTCCAGCTCCTGGCCCTGCACAGGATAACCCCAGAAGTCCCACCATGTGCCTGAGAGGATTGTCCAAGTGCTCCTTGGGTTCTGTCAGGCTTGGTGCTGTGACCATTCCCTGGGGAGCCTGTTCCTGTGTGCAAACACCCTCTGGGGGAGAACCTTTTCCCAAGATCCAGCCTAAACCTCCCAGTACAGGTTGCAATTGTGAGCAGAATCCAAGTCCCTGGGAAGCTCTAACAAGGAAACCAAGCTGAGAGACATCCATTAGCAAGACCTACCAAGGAGAGCAGCCTGAGATGAGATAAACTGCTAATGATGAGCTTGTGTTGCAAAGGAAACTGCTGGGGGCAGTCAGCAGAGAGAGAGGAGAGTGGGGATAAGTGAGAGGGCACACAGACAGCTTTTCTGACATTCTTTTTGCTTAACTGCCAGATTTGTAATATCTGGAAGAACAGAACCAGAGGTGGCATCAGCCTAAAGAGAGTATTTAGTAGATAAAGTTGGTAGATGCTTGGCACAGTGTAAGAAGATTACAGATGTCAGGACAGCAGGAGAGAGTGAGAGGGAAGGAGAGGAAATACAGAGCTTTGCTCTCCAAGACTTATAAACCAGCTCAGTGTCAGCAGTCTCTAAGGAACTCAGGTTAAAAGATGCAATAATAATGCTTAGAAATGAGGGGAAGGATCTTTGCTGCAGGAGAGTCTTGCTGTTGTTGGTGTTGACTTTCCAGATGTTTCAAGTAGCCTGAATGTGTCTCCTCCTTAACTTGTCTGAGCAGGCAGTGTCTTTTCTAGGACATCCATGTCTGGTTGCTGAAGTGCCTTATTTTGTTTGGAATAAATAGCATTAAATCTGGGCTGTGCAGCAGCACATCAGTTCAGACGTCCCAAGCACAGATAATTTCTGAGCTTTGGCCAGACTTAGTATAAAGTTATAGTTTCAGGTCAGAGTACTTCAACTAACATGGAGCAGTTTTCCCTCTGTTCTTCCACTGCAATAAGAGTAAGTATATAAATTATACATATATACTTATATGCATAGATATAGATATAGATATATATTAGAGTTGGTAGTGCATTTTTCTATTGATCTTTTAGTCCAAATGAGGAAATTATCAATCTCACACCCTGGGACAGAACTTTATTGGTTTTACTTGTGTGCTGCTAAAGAGCTCAGCACTGCTGGGCTCTGACCAACTGCTTCTGTATCACTGCAGCCCTCAGATGTCTGGGATGTCAGGGAAAACGTGCAAAGGTGCGAGACTCATCCAGTCTGTCACATCCACACTGTGGAGAGAGGCTTGGGATCCACTTCCAGCAGAGCTGGAGAGTGTAATTTTCTCTGGAAGTGAAGGTATTGATTTGACAGGGGCTAGAAGCACCTTCTGACTTTCTGCCTGCAGCATATGTTAGCAACATGTGAAACTGGACTTATTTTTTAAATAAGAGACATAATTGTCTTACTGCTGGTTTTCTTTGATGTGTTCACCATGGACTGGCCTTACCCTGCTGTGCAGGATGGGGGTCTGCTGGATCCATGACCCTGAACATAGCAACAGTGTAATGGGGAAAATGTATTCTGAGTTTATAGCAGGATTTGGGAATTGCTGCCAGTGGCTGTCACCAGCTCTATCCTTCTGGGCTTTCCTTTATTTCACTCTTAGTGCCCATCACACTTGCCTGGAAGTGATCCCCAAGGTAATGTGACCTCCCCCCAAGGAAAGAGACATTTACCTTGGGCTGCCTTTCAGCCCAGATCAGTTTTTCAAGAAAAGCAGTTTTGTGGTGGTTTTGTTTTCTGAGCGTAGGAAGAATCCAGGAGGGTTGTAATTCAGTGAAAGGAGATCACTGTTTCCTGGCTCACACCATGCTTGAGGGAACTGGGGGTTCAGCCTGAGAAAAGGAGGCAGGGGGACTTGGGGACTTTCGCCCTCTCTACTTGAAATAAAGTTGTGGCCAAGAGAGGGTCGATCTCTTCTCCCCAGTAGTAAATGACAGAATGAGATGAAATGGCTTCAAGTTGTACCAAGGGAGGCTTGGGTTGAGGATTAGGAAAAAATTCTTCTGGATTGACTCCATCCAAACCAGGATCGTGGTGGAGTCCCCATCCCTGCAAGTGTGAACAAACCCCATGCAGATTTGACACTTGGGTTAGTGCTGAGGGAGGAAGGCTGGGAAAGGTAACAGCAAATATCTACAAAATGATGTCCCAGCTGCTGAAAACAAACCTGGAGGGTGTAAAGTCAGAACTGCTTTGGCCTGTCCTTGTGGGGAGCACAGGGTAAGTGGGTCAGCCCACGCAGCTGTCACCATGTACCTTGCCTGTACCACTGCTGATGCTTACTAATGGAAACCACAAAGCAGAAACAGAAGTGGAAGAAAATTAAATCTCTTTCCCTGTCCCCATTAGCCCTAGATACATTTCTGGGATTAAATTTTGATTGAAAATAAAATTCCAGCTAAGAGAAAAAATATTATTGCAGTAGCTAAAACAGTATATACAACAGAATAGCTTGATTAAATGGATACAGTAATCAGGTTTTCTCTTAAATAAGCTGGTGATTGAATGAAAAAAAATGTATATACTGCCTTCACAAACCATCGAATGACATGGTTGGAAATAAAGAAGTCAAGAATAATAAACACAACTAATAGTAGCTGAATACCCTTGGTTTTTTTCTGTAAAACAAGACTGATCCATAGTGGGACACTGTTTTTTGGAGGTTGTTTAGAGGGAAGGAAAAAATTATCAGCTGCTTAATATCCCTGAGCAGCAGGAAACTCTCCAAACTAGATGGGACTGAGTTCAGGGTAGGAAATAAGCCTTGTCTTGCAGTTCTTGTTCATGTAGCAGGAGGGCACTGACCTGAGTGTGAGCACATGTTCAGCCTCTGTGTCCTCTCTCACCTTCTCAGGACATAATGCTTTTGAAGTTGTGAGCACAAAATATGAAGGGTGAAAAAAACAACTTGACAGTAGATGGGTTTGCTATCAGAGAAGTGCCTCCCACCTGGAATTTTAATTGGGTTTCAGTTGGAGTGGGACCAAGAGGTCCAAAATGTTGCAGCTCAGCAAGAAAGGGACAGGAATATTAGCTGTCACTGTGCCAGAGTCTTCTGTTATTTTTAAGTGGAATAATGTTTAGAGTCTTTGGGGAGCTGATCTACAAGGGTATTGTCTCTTAAACTGAGGTGGGACCATGTTGTCTTAGATTTAAGATTAAACTTAGATTTAATCCAAGAGGATCAGTGATGGGATTTAAAAGAAAAGGTTTGTTTTAAACCCAGTATTGCAGAGAGTAAGGCCATTTACAATATAGGGAAGTTACATTGTAGGCATAAGGACATCTGAGGGGAACAGCTGGAGGTGCTGATGCTCTTGGTGGGGTATGGTTGATACCCACAGAGTGTGGGACAGCTGGAGCCTGAGGGTGCTCCAGGGTTTGCTCCAAGGCTCCTGCAGGGCACCAGCCACTGTGCTCTGCACTAAAGAAAACAGATTTGCACAGAAGGACAGCTGCCATTTCTCATTCTGCTGAGCTCTGCCAGCCAACAGAGGAGCAGAAAAGGGCCATAATATCTTGTACCACTATGGGCATGTGGATGCATTTCCTTGAGGAGGGGAAGAGCTGTGGGAGAGCTGGGTGCTGCAGGCACAGCATGAGCTTTCAGGGTCAGGAGGGTTTAATCTGATTTCTTCAGCCAAGCCAGAGTCACTTCAGGGAGAGTGACTTGAGGGCTTTTCCCTGATAATAACCTTTTTCCCTGGTCAGGGACAGGACTGTGTTTATTTCAGCCTGCAGCTGAAATGGGGGGTGATGAGAGCAGGCACCAGTGACACCACAGCTGCAGGGGCTCCCCACAGCCCTGCACTCCTCACTGTCCTTCCTCTGGCCTTCTACCACGCCAGGCTGCCTCTGAGGATTCCCTGAGACCAGCCCCTGTTTGACATAGGGTGATAGTCTGAGGTACCAGTTACATTAGTGCAACTTTCTAAACATCAGCTTCCCCACGTTTATTTTTTACTTTATGGGATAAATTTATTCATATAGAAAAGCATAAAGCCAGTTTAATATTTGTGGGACTTAAAAAACTGAGTGTGGCAGTCTGTAACTGAAGCCCTATAAAATCTGGAAGGTAACATGCTGCAGAGTATCCCTGACAGCAGGATTTAGAAAATCTGCCAGCTATTACAAAAGGTAACGACTACAGGAGCTCCTCAAGCGCAGAGCTGAGTGGAGCTGAATATGCAGACATATGTGCCTAATTTTTCCTTTTAGCACCTCATTCCTTGGAAAAGATCAAGGTAATGCGCATGCAGTAATGCTGTGTTCTCTCCCAGGGGACAGCTGCACAGTGGCAGACTACAGCCGGCTCAAGAGCATCCTGCTGGACCTGCAGGCTCGCCGGCAGAGCCCGCCCAGCAGCCTGGCCAAGGACAGGCTGGCCCAGAAGCGCTTCCTGATTGAAGAGCTCTTTAAGCACTTGGATCTGAACAGTGATGGGCACCTCAGCAGCTCTGAACTGGCTCAGGTAGGTTTACTGCTCAGTGAGAATGGGATTATGAAGTGGATTTTCATTCAAAGTGTAAATTGAATGTAACACAGCAGCACTCAGGTGGGAATTTTGTACCTGTCCAGTCAGCAGCAAGTAAAGGAGGAAAATCTAACACAGGCAATGAGTCTCTCTCTGCATCTCCCAGGAGTCAGCATTGTCTCAAACATTTGAACTTCATCTCCAAACAAAAAACATGGCAGTTTTCCAGCCCCATCCGTACTCCTCAAAACCTCAAAATAGATAATAATCCTTGCTCTGCTAACTGACATTTTCTGAAGTATATTAATTAGCCAATTGGGGAGAATCAATTTAGATTTTTTTAGGTGCATGTGAGTTAGGCAGCAATCTCTCAATTCTTCTCCCTGCCTTCTGTGCTATGCATTAGCATAGAGTAATGTGACAGCAAAGTTGGGATTATTGTCAACAGGTATGTTGTCCTAAAATCCCTGGGCAGATGCTGAAATGTGGATTAGCAGAAATTGATAGAAAAGGTAAGAGCTTGAAAAAACTGTTATTTCTAATTTCAAGTGTGCCGTGCTGTTGGAATTCATCTCCTTGGCAAAGTGAACCAAACAGTCATCCTGGGCACTCACCCAGTGTCCTCAAATTGCTCTTTGCACGAGTTTTCCAGCCCCATCCGTACTCCTCAAAATAGATAATAATCCTTGCTCTGCTAACTGACATTTTCTGAAGTATATCAGTTAGCTGGCTTGGGGAGAATCAATTTAGATTTTTTAGGTGCATGTGAGTTAGGCAGCAATCTCTCAATTCTTCTCCCTGCCTTCTGTGCTATGCATTAGCATAGAGTAATGTGACAGCAAAGTTGGGATTATTGTCAACAGGTATGTTGTCCTAAAATCCCTGGGCAGATGCTGAAATGTGGATTAGCAGAAATTGATAGAAAAGGTAAGAGCTTGAAAAAACTGTTATTTCTAATTTCAAGTGTGCCGTGCTGTTGGAATTCATCTCCTTGGCAAAGTGAACCAAACAGTCATCCTGGGCACTCACCCAGTGTCCTCAAATTGCTCTTTGCACGTGCAGACCATGGAAAACAATCCTGTAAAATGTCCTTTCCATTCCATTATGTCATCCATGAGAAGAATTAGCAAATGCCTTTTAAGAGCCCTTTGGAAGCCAATCATATCTAGGACCTATGGGAGAATCAATTTAGATTTTTTAGGTGCATGTGAGTTAGGCAGCAATCTTTCAATTCTTCTCCCTGCCTTCTGTACTGTGCATTAGCATACAGTAATGTGACAGCAAAGTTGGGATTATTGCCAACAGGTATATTGTCCTAAAGTCCCTGGGCAGATGCTGAAATGTGGATTAGCAGAAATTGATAGAAAAGGTAAGAGCTTGAAAAAACTGTTATTTCTAATTTCAGGTGTGTTGGAATTCATCTCCTTGGTAAAGTGAACCAAACAGCCATCCTGGGCACTCACCCTGGGTACTCTGTGTCCTCAAATTGCTCTTTGCACATGCAGACCATGGAAAACAATCCTGTAAAATGTCCTTTCCATTCCATTATGTCATCCATGAGAAGAATTAGCAAATGCCTTTTAAGAGCCCTTTGGAAGCCAGTCCTATCTAGGACCTATTCCAGTTTCCAAAGCTGTTCCTTCATAGAGTTATGGAATGGTTTGGGTGGGAAGGCACCTTAAAGCTGACCTCATTCCACCCCCTGCCATGGGCAGGGACACCTGCCACTAAACAGGTTGTTCAGAGTAAGTTCACCCTTGAGCGTCTCATCTGCACTCTTACTTCCCAGGGAGCACAGAGCATGTTGCAGGCTGAGCCTGCTCCTCCCTGAGCTTGCTCCTCTCCAGGACAGTTTGTGCTGCATTTTAGTCCTCAGGCTGTTGACAGGTTGCTTGATCCTTTCCACACAATGCAAAGTGTCAGCATAAATTCCCTTAGATCTCAGGGATATGAATATATGCAATATTTCCTCTGAAGGCAATGATTTTTTCATAAAGACATGGTAGCTATAAGAAAACACTTTTATCTGAATTCAAAGCCAGATTTTACATAGTGGCATCTAAGTGTCTGTTTTATTGTCGAATTTTTTTGTCCTTTTTACATTAAACTTATTTTATTAGGATTTTAAATCTCTCATGGAAATAAAGGTTTGGCAGCCTGCAAGCAATTGTTATTGCAGAGGAGCTCAGGCAGTGCTCTAAGGTCTGCCTCGAAGTTCCTCTGGGCTTTGTTTGCAGATGTGCCTGGAGCCCAGGTCTCTCTCACAAGTGCAAACACAGATATTGGCTACTCTTATTTTAATTCTTCTCACTGTTATCAAAATCAGAAAATGTGCCTGAACATCTGGAGCCCACTACAGTTGGATGGACCAGACTAAGTTCAGCCCCAGCCAGGAGCCCTCTCACCCAACCATTCCCCATACAATCCAACCACCAGCACAGCTGAGTTAACAGTGGGATCACCTCTCGAAAGACAAAATAATGCCTATTAATGCACAGTTTAGATAAGCCATGAGTGCTTGTAACCCTGAGCTGAGTGGCTTTGGTCTGAGTCCCAGCCAGGCTGGGGCGTGCCTGTGGGCAGCTCTGGGCTCTCACAGCAGCAGGATTCACAGTTTATTTGTAGCATGCCAATTCTTTATTTTTCTCTTTAACAAGATGATTTTTATGTGCTCTTGCAAGACTGGTTTATCCACCCAGGTTTCAAGGGACATTTTTTTAGGTAATGAGCAAATTTTAATTACCCAGGTTATAGTCTTAACAAAACTCTTCTTACCTGTTTCTTTGGTGGATTTGTAATTGATTTGCATTAGCTCTCTGTTTTGAAGCTCTCTGCAACTTTAAATTTCCCCCAGAGATAGGAATTTCATTGCCCATGGGCAGAGGAAGCTGAGCTGAATGTGATGCAGTGAGATCTTGTTCCCTCTGACTGCTGGATGAGCTGGTGCTGTGCCTTTGCTTTGTTTTATTTAAAAGAAAAATAGTCTCTCGAGCACTATTACTTTGTCTGAGCAAAAACTCAAGGCAGGTAACTTGCACTGCTGCAGTAAAAAGCAATTTTTAAGACCTGGAAATGGATCTTCAGGAGGCTCACTGCAGAAGGATTCACCCCAAAGGAGAGTCCCTCCAGGGGGGATGGTCCTTCACTGACTCAGCACCCATTTGTGTGTTCTTCACAACAGAATTGCTTTGAGCAAAACAATGGCAACAGATGGCCCATCCCCTTCTTTTTAGAGCTGGTTTGCCTCCTGTCTGCTGGTAGACCCTGTCCAATATTTTCCCTCTGGACCCAACAGTGAAGTTGCCACGTAGTTTTGCAACCATGGATATATAAGGTTATTAACAATGGTGGTAATTGGAATGTTATTTCCATTTAAATCTTTAATGTATTTTAAAGTCAGATTCATAAATCTACTAAGTGTGTCACAGCTGAAGTGTTTTCCACTTTTTTTTCCCTGACGTTAAATCAAAAGGACTAGTAAAAACTTGTCAGTCTTATGAAAAGTTAATCAATTTTCTATACAAAGGGTACACAAAGGGAAATTACCATCTTTAGAGGATTGATCTTGGAAGTTCTGGTTGATCTCACTTTTATTGAATATTTTTTACTTGCTAGGTGAAGGGTCATTTTTTTAGCATTATTACTTTAAATTGCTTCAACATAATGGGTCAAGACTAGAATAGTAAATAAAAAAGTCCCTGGCCTACAGGAAAAAGCTTTCCTGTCTGGAAGATGCAACAGTTCAGCAGATTTGTTCATGTTCTACCATAAATTCAGAGAACCCAAATGAAATGTTGAAAAAACAAAAGAAGCAAACTGTCAGGGGTTGGAAAAGCATATCAGTATTGAGTACAATCCACTGTCATCTGTTGTAGTCCTAAAATCAGGGAATACAATTTTGTCCTTACTTACAGAGGAGAAAGGAGAAGCAGACTATCATTTTTCCTTGTGGAATATTTTTTTTCAGTCCATTTTCAAAAAGAAAATGCATTTCTGTGCTGCTGGTAAAGAAAAGGGCTCTTCAGTCCATGGTCCATGAATTGCTGCAGGAATAGGAATATCTTGATAGAAAGTAAACATTATGATAATATATCTATGATCTACCTATTCCACAAAGGTCATTTAATGGAAAATCTGCCAGGTGAGCCAGGCCAGCAGTGTGTAGCATTGCATTCCATGTAAGGTTACCTGTTCTCTTTGCTGCAGCCAATGAAGAAGGAGGACCTGGAGGATGATTTACTGGGTTGTACACTTGAAGACCTTCTCCAGTTTGATGATTACAATAATGATGGCCACCTGACCCTGCAGGAGCTCTACACAGCCTTCCGTGAGTCCCTGCTTTGGTCTGTCCTGGCTGTTTGAAGCATGGCAGTATCTGTTGTCTTCCCAGACACGGTCAGCCAAGATGATCCCTTTTTTGTCTTTAATAGCATGAAAACACTTTGGAAGGCTTGTTTCCAAGGTCTCTGTGCTCCACAGCATGGGGCAGGAGGTTGGTACAGGTGTGTCAAGTTTATTGTTTTCTTCTGTGTCATCTTGTGCTTCTTGTTGATGGCAAGGGAGGGATGGTGGCCTGGCCAAGGTCTCTAGACCCGAGTATGTGGTTTGATTGAGCCTGAAGAAACAAGATGGAAACCTGTCCAGAGCTCCTGTGGTAATACGAGTTAGTTTGCTGTGGGGAAGGTGTTTACTGAATATTTTGCCTGGGAATTATGTTTTCTACATTTTGTTTCCATGCTAATGAGTGCATTAGAGTGTGCAGTCATGATACAAATCTCAGCATCCTGTGCAAGGATCGGAGGATCACAGAGCTACTTAAACAGTGGAATATAATAAATACTTCTGTTATCCCATTTATCTGCATAAATTTATGTTCTTGCTTTAAGTTATGCATTTGTTGAAGTGCTTCCCTGGAAAAGGCCCACACTGCCTCCTTCATCTGGGTCATAGAAAGTTGTATTGTTGCCCAGTCCTTTGGGACACTAAAGAAAAGGGGAAATAGGCAGGGTTGTTCAGTAATCAGGATAGTGAGCTCAGAGAACTTGGGTGTGGTTAAGACATTGTGGCTAAAACTGAAGCAGGATTCAATCACTGACCCTGTCGAGTGCAGGGAAAGGGACAATAACAAGCTGGTTACCTCTTAAGCAGGATTATTTTCTAAAGAGGGTAATGCCTGTTTTCTTGATTTTCAGCTTTTCAGTAAAAAACCACAATTTAGATGATAATAGGCAGGGTTGTTCAGTAATCAGGATAGTGAGCTCAGAGAACTTGGGTGTGGTTAAGACGTTGTGGCTAAAACTGAAGCAGGATTCAATCACTGACCCTGTCGAGTGCAGGGAAAGGGACAATAACAAGCTGGTTACCTCTTAAGCAGGATTATTTTCTAAAGAGGGTAATGCCTGTTTTCTTGATTTTCAGCTTTTCAGTAAAAAAACCCAATTTAGATGATAATCACAAAATGGTTTGGGTTAGAAGGGACCTTAAAGATTGTCAAGTTCCATCCCCCTGTCATGGGCAAGGACACTTGGCACTAGTCCAGGTCACTCCAAGCCCTGTTCAGTCTGGCTTTGAACACTTCCAGGGTTGGGCAGCCACAGCTTCTCTGGACAGCCTGTGCCAGGCCCCACCACCCTCAGAGGGAGGGATTTCTTCATAAATATCCAGTCTAGCCCTGCACTCTGCCAGTTTGAAGCCATACCCCCTTGTCCTGTCATACCATGCCCTTGTCAAAAGTCCCTCTCCAGCTCTCCTGTAGGCAGCCTTTAAATATTGGAAGGTGTTTAAAGTGCTTTAAGATTAGCCCCAGTTTTCACCATGGACCTGTTTGAACCACACATGCATTTAATTCAACACAGCAGATATACAGTAAAACATAAAATCTCATACATTAAGAAGGCATAAAGTGTATTAACCCAGCTATAAAGGCTTGACATGCAGTTATTTGGGAGCATATTTAGATCAATGGGTTCTCAAAGTCACATCAACTGAAACCTAAATTCCAAGAATTATTTTGATGGGTTTTGGTTCAGGGAATTTAAGTAGGCAATTAAAATAAGACGAGTACAAAATATTAACCAATTAATAGCAATAATATTGATAAACTGCACAATTATAGTAACAAAACACAAGGTGTAACAATGACTGTTTGTCAGAGGAATTTTGTATCTGAACAGAATTGCTCACCAGCTGAGGCTAAAAACTAGACTGACTTCTCCATTTTCAGTTTTCCCAGAATCCTGACTTTTATCAAGAGCAGGTAATGGCTCACAAGCTTTTAATTTAAAACCAAAGTTAATTCTTTGCAACTTTTGAAATTTTGGGGAACCTGGAAGCAAATTTAGTGCCTGGTTGAAGTATATTTTTTCCCTTTACTTTATTAAATGATGCAGGAAAAAAATACTTTAAACACTTAAGGGCACACTTTGGTTTATGAAAATTTTGTTTATCAGATTTCTGCTTTGTTATGAGTCAGAATTTGGCTTGCAGCAGTAGTTTAAATGTACAGCATCCTGCACATTTCCCCTCTTTTTTTTTGCCTATTAGAGAGATCTTTTTGATGCTTGAAGTTCACCCAAGCCATGAATTGTGGCTGCCACAGGCTGACAGCAAGGTGTGGGCACGGATGCACAGCAAGCTGAGTAACATAATTACCAGAACTCAGTGACATCAGAAAATCTCAATCTAATTTATCCTCTCAAAAACTCTGTCACATCTGTTTCGATGCTCTGTGCTTTGGTGGAGTGTCACAGTGTTGGAAAGGTTTGAAAATGACCTTGATAATGTGAAGAGCTTCCCAATCTGACATTCTTGTGCTGCGTTAGAAGTTGTATTTCATTTTAGAGAGTCTTGTGGCCTTGTTGTAATTCACAGAGCCACAAAATGGCCTCTTTCTCTCACTCCATGTGTGTCTCTTGCTTTCCCTTGATCCATCCTTTCTCTCTAAGACTTTCCGGGACCCAAAGGTTATTTTTCTTCCCCACCATGTTGATTATCTGTAAATAAATGAAAAATGTATGAATGAGAGAAATCCAGAATCTTACATTTTCTGCAATGTGGTTTTGCCAGTATAAGCACTACATCTAATAGGTGCTATTTTTAATCATAACTCCTAACCATTGTCATTTGCATTTTAATGCACAGTTTTGGATTATGGACAGAAATAGTGGCCTTCTTTCTAAACCTACCATCTTTCTTCTGGTTTTCTGAAAGTTGTTTTGTTCCTTAATCCCAAGGATAGAACTGTTAAGCATTTTCTTGCATCTATGAGGATGACTAGAAATATCTGTTAACACAGGATTAAAGTGTCAGCTTTCAAATTGCCTTAATCATACACAAGTAGTGCATGAGACAGATGAAACACTCCCCTGGCAGCTCTGGTAAGAACCACTTGTAGGTGTCTTCTAATTCCTCATTAATAAATTTTTATTAGATAAGGAGTCTCAGGACCATAATTTTAAAAAAATAATTTGATATGATGATCTTGAGATTTTTCACATGCCAAAAATAGAGTACTAGAAAGATTATTTGTCTGTTGTCTTTTCTTTAAGTTGTCACAAAGATTCAATACATGACTAATAAATGAAAGGCTTAGTTGTCATAAGAGCTAAAGCAATGCATGCATCTAATTAATCAGTGCAGAGATAGCTGGTGAGTTGGCAAGCACATCACCCAGCTGAGTCATACTTTTAAGAATGCTCAGATGAGTGGTTTTTGGATATAACTTCTGGCTCTGTATCTGACTGAGGTCATTAAAATCAGGCATGACACTTCTGGCATTCCTGTTGTCTTCCCTAATGGGCAAGTGGCAGGTTGGCAGGTGTGAAAGCCCAACTTAAGAAAAAAGTCTGTGTAACCTTCTAGATCTGTATCATCATCATCATCAATATGGACAGGTCAATTTGTAATACAGATTATTGAGGGAGAGGGAAAAGATGCATTCCATCAAAATGCCTTTATCCTGTCACCACTGTTTAGCTAATAAGGAGTTATTAAACCAACAATAAAATCCCCTTAAATTCTAGATCATGGCCCATTAAGGTACTTTCCTGATGTCATAGCTGGACCAAAACAGCCTACAAAGGAAGTTTGAAAGGAAAATACTGAATTGTGATTTTTCAGTCCAGTCATTATTTGCCATGGTCTGTTGCATACAAGTTACATGTAGACAGAAAATTGCTGTTTCTGTAAGATGAGAGGCATGTCATCTGCAGATATATTGCTATCTAAAAAACACAAGTAGGGAAATTTTTCATGCAGGAATGAATGCAGCAGCAGCTGCAGGATTAATGTGCTCTTCTCTTAACTCCAATTAAGGAGTGTAAGACAACATTTTTCTTTACTCCCTGATTCTGTTTTAGGCCAAATCTTCCTTTTTTAATATGTCCTTAATATTAACCAAAAAAAGTGCAAAGAAGAATTATGAAAATGAGATGTACACACTTCCAGCAGGAGGTCAGGGAAATGCTGGGTAACAGCCAGGGAGGGTGGATGGTGCCAGCCCCAGGCCCTGGGGCTCTCCCAGCACCGCCACCAGGAGCTGGGAGACCAGACTGAATTTGAATGAACTGGGTGAAAAAATGAATTTGAGAGCCTGGGCTGGGCAGAGGTGCCAGGTAAATCACTGCCAGTGCAGAGAAGCAGTGTTGGGCTGGCTCCAGATCTACTGCAGTGATCCTAAAATCTCCGGGAGCTGTACTCCCCACAGCTGTGTGGTGTGGAGAAGGGAGCAATCCATTCCTGATTCCTCCAGCATCCTCCAGAGGCTCCTTAGAAGTGTGGAGTATGAGAGATTTATTTTTGAGTTGTGCATATTTCTGATTCACTAGAAGCTACTTTAGGGCAGAGCTTTTAATTGTCCCCAGATTGTGGGAATTGGTGCTGACGAGGAACAAGCAAAGCTCTACATTGAGAAACAGGGAGTGAAACATAAAAAGGGACTTGCAGGGTCAGGTGGGAGAGGAAGATGTTGAGTGAGGAAGAAGCTTTCAGCAGGGTATCTGTTCTTGGTAGATATATCAGCATATCCAAGTCTATGGTCTCATAATAAACAAGGTGATAATGGTGAATAAAGACTGTTTCAGGAAAACAGATACCCCTGTTTGCTCTGTGTGTGTGTGTGTATACACTCCACACACGTGTGGCAAGCCAGCTGTTCCAGCAGCACTTGCACCTGTAAAATCCACGTTCAGATGAGGTGTTTATTCACAAATTCATGAAGCTGTTCTTGATGGCACAGCACCTACAGTAAGGTATTTGTTGCTGTTTCCTTCCAGATGGATTGGTCAAGCCCAGATAATTATATTGGACAAGTATATTGTGAGATAAAATGTTTTGCTTGCAGTGTTTTCTTAAGCAGTGTTGTAGCAACAGTTATCTACGGAATCAAATCATAGTCCTGAAATATTGACAGTTTGTGCCCCATGCTCTGCCTCTCCCGCTGTCATCTCCCTGGTATGTGATTTTTCTTTCATGTTGCTGCAGATATTGGTACAAACTTGGAAATAATTCATTAGCTTACCAGCATTGATTGCTTCTGTGAGCGATGTGATATCCCAACTTCAAACACGGCTGGGCAAGCAGGGGAGCAACGGCCTCTGCTTTTGGTTTGATGTGGTGTTAGAGGAGCTGCTCAGGAAAGAAACGAGGTTTTCTTTGGCTGGCCAAAGCAGCCCATTCTTGATTGCCTCGAGGAATGATGTGCAGATGTGTTACTGAGAATGAAGGCACCTTATTGGGCATTTAGTAGTAGTAGTAGTAATAATATTGTTGTTGTTATTGTTACTGTTATTATTATTGTTATTAGTATATTAATACTGTTTTAATAATGCAATCTTATAGCAGAAACAAAACTGAAAAGATAAAAAAATCAAAGGAAAAAGCAGAAATTTAAAACAATTCAGCTTGAGTCCTGCAGGAAGTGCCAAGTGGCTGAACAGGGATGATAGAAAAACACAACAAGCACCCAAGTCAATGCAACAACACTTTGTCACCAGCATTCTCATGAGCCATCATGCTGGATTTTTAGGCATTTTGAGGATGGAGCTGGTGTGTGTCAGAGGCAGACACATCAGCTCAGGCAGGGGAGAGTGCCCAAGGACTTGTAAGTGGGCAGGGTTGAGCTCTGGGCACGTGCTCAAGGATGGAGGTGCCTTTGATCAGCTCCTGAGATCTCCCTGCTCGATATGTTTTGACTTCTGATCATTTTCAGAAGCACCTAACTCCTTGCCTCACTCATAAATGCAGTGTAAGATGCTTGGCTTGAGCACTAGGAATGATCCTGCTGCACCTGGAAATGTAATTTTTGTCTGGTATGGTGCCCCAGCTGGGGATATCACAGTGAGTTCATTTGTACTGCATTTTAGTGGGCAGCTACTTCTTGAATGTTGAACATTTTCTTGCTTGGATTTTTTTTTTTGTTGTTCTTTTTTCCCTCCCTTGCTATCAAAGAAACACATTCTGCAAAGAAAAAAATTTTATTTCTTTTTCTGTCTCTCTTCTAAAGCTCTTCTCATTGTGAAAACCGTTTGCACTTCAAGTCTAAAATATATCTTAGGGCTTCAGCAAAGTGCCCTGCATTGTTTGCAGTTCCACAAAACAACTGTCAAAATCAGGTTTGTTGTGTAGTCTCAATTGTTTTGCTGCAGTTTGAACAAAGCAAAATATATCTTCTCAGACAAAGAAAAAAATCAGAATTAATTTTTCGCAAGAAAGACAAATTTAATCTAAGCAAAAAGGTTTCAAAAGCTAAAATGTGGTTCCAGAGAAAAAGTTAAAAGTTATCAGATCAAGAATAATTATGTTCTATGAAGATGCATGCTTGCATTGGAGAGAGGAACATGGTTTTGCCTTGGGCTAAAAAGAGAAATGTTTCCATGTTCAGATCAGACATTAATTCATTTAATCAGGGCTGCTGCTCAGCTTTGTACTCTACCCACTTTATATATTTTGGCATTATGACTTCAATTAAGAGAGCCTCCTCAAATAAAATTTCAGCAGAATTAATGGTAAACATGGATGTGGTTACAATGATTGTGGTTTCATGTCAAGAACAGAGGCCAGATTTTTTCATGGAAAGCCAGGGAGGGTGCCTAACACTGGTTTGGTTGTTCCCATGTCAGAACCCTCACACTCAGGTGTCAATTGCCAAACTCCAGTATTTTTTCCAATAGGGAAGCACAGAATGGTTTGAACTGGGAGGGACCTTATCCTCATCCTGTCCTAACCCCCTGCCACGGGGACCTTTTCCACTAGAACAGGTTGCTCAAGCCCATCCAACCCTGAGCATTTCCAGGGATGGGACAGGCACAGCTTCTCTGGGCAACCTGTGCCAGGGCCTCACCACCCTCACAGGAAAGAATTTCTTCCTAATATCTGTTCTAAACCCAGGATCTTTCATTTAAAGCCATTCCCCCTTGTTCATATCTCTCATTTCCAAAGATACCATCTGTAAAATGTCAACAGTCTTAATATGCAACAACTGAATAAGAGAAAGTGATTTAATTACAAGTTGTTATTGGAAATCTATTGTCTACAAATTGCAAAGAAAACTCACTAGAAGACAATGTACTGTTGATCCTAAAGTGTTTTTCAAGGTGCATTGATTTGTTAATCTTGGTTTTAAATGCAAGAAATTGCCATGTGGAGTAGTTCTTCAGAGGTGATGTAGTACCAACCATATCAAATGTCTACACACACTCTAGCAGGACTAGAATATTTAAATATTTATAAGTATTTATGAGTGACTCACTGGTGCATAAACCAGGCAAATACCATTACTCAAAAAATTATTTGATCTGAGCTGGCAGTGTTCACTGAAGCAATTTCACATGCACAAATAATAGTATTTTGGGTTACTTGCAAACACAAAATTATGTCAGTGAAGAGCAAATACAAATATTGGTGAAATCAAAGAATGGCTGACAGTCCTAGACACATGTTGAGTCACCACCAATATTAAACAAATGAGTAGCTGTGGCACTTGGGGACATGGTTCAGTGCTGGCCTTGGCAGTGCTGGGGTAACAGTTGCACTTAATGATTTTAGGGGGCTTTTCCAACCTAAATGATTCCCTGATTCTCGGTGCACCTTCACATCATGTAGTTAGGGGTCTAAAAAGTATAATTTTCATTTTCCATGAGCTGGGAGTGAAGAATTGCAGGAGTTCCTATGAATGAAAACTGGACCCAAACTTGGTGTTGTTTTGGGTTTTGGGTTGTTGTTTTTTCTTTCTGAGGAATTTTTGAAGCAAATGCAATATTTTCATGAAGCAAAAATGACATTTTGTTGAAAATGGGCAAAATTACAGTTACAATGCCTAAGACTTTACCATAAAGTCAGAGACATGATATGATAGGATCTTAAGCCAGATCTTGTTATATTACATGCAGTCCAGAACATTCTAGCTGCAGTTTTCCTCTTCTTTCTTGTTTTCTCTCCTTGTATTTCCAAGTAAGAGTTGTATTTTTCTCTCAAAATCTGCCTTCATCTGAGGAGAGCTGCTGTGAAAGATCTCTCTGCCTCTACAGGCGCCTCATGGATGCTTTGAATTGCTTCTCCATTTTCATGTTCTTCATCTTTTCTTCCACTGGTTGAGTAGTTGAGTAGATTCATAGCTTCTAAGGCAAAAACCATTCCATGATATATAGAAAATTAAAAAAAACAAACAAACAAACTAATACAGCCTCAGTCTCACCAGAGTAGGTGCAGAGGGTAAAACTTTCTTTATTACCTTTGCCCTCCCATATTACTTTCCTCATCATCCAGGCAGGGATCATGTTGCTGTTGTGTGTTTTGTCACTTACTGACCCTTTTCCCAGGATTAGTGACCTCATTTGGTTCCCTTTTTGAGTGGATCCCTCTGAGTAATGCTTTTAGAGATCTGTCCATCAGCCAGTTCTTAGTTCATTTAGGACAGATTTTATTGACACTGTACAGCACTACAGAGCTGCAGTGCTAATTTTGTAATCAAAATGCCAGAGCAGCCATCAGAAAATTATTGAGTACAGTACATATTCCCAGTGCAGTGATACAATTTATGGAGAGCCACAGCTGAGATGTTTTTATTTCATGTTCTTCACAGGAGAAAATCTCCTTGACAAGTCCAGGATGCCCAGATAGAAACTTTAAAAAAAGAATAGCAGTACAAAATTGAACTAAGCTGAACTCAAAGGTTGATTTTGCTTTAATACTTCCAAAAGGAATTAAAAAGGGTTCTAGCCTTTAGAAAAAAAATGTAGAAAGCTTCAGAGATGCTTCAGTGGCATCAAGATTTGATCTGAAACTCTGCTGTTGCTAATATCTGTCTTTAGCACCATCATAAAAAACTCATTCTCAAGATTCTTGATTATCAAAACTTCAGAAAGAGTATCAGGAGCCATCGATAGACATAAATAAGGGCAAGCTCAGCCCTGCTGTGCCTCTCAAGCACTGTTCCTGCTGTCAGCTTTTTCATCTGCAATACATAAAATTCAGCTGCAGAATTTTTGTTTCTCTTTTTGCAAACAAGTACAGGCACTACTGAACTCATGCTTTATGCCACACTTAGATTCCTGTAGCTTTCACTACAGTTCAGACATTGATATTCCAGCAGTGTTATTTGAAACTTGCTGCTTAGAGAAGTAATTTGTGGCCATGATTTAACAGAAGAAGAAAAAAAGGAAATATGCTAAGTGTATTTCTGTTTATAATTTGTCATTCTGTTCATCATGCAAATCGGAATCATGTATTAGTAAAGATCACAGGTCCTGTCCTGGACACTTGGAATGGTGTCCTGCTCTGTGGCCAGCTGAAACCCAGCACTGATTAGTAGCACCATATACCACAGCCCCAAAAATTGCAGGGGGGTGGGAATGAAGAGGCTGATGGAAGAGGGAGTGGGAATGACAATGATTACATAGCAAAACACCAAAAAGGGATGGAGTAAAAAGAGAATTAAAATATCCTCACCCTGGGATTTCATAGGGTGTATATACACCCTTTTAAATACGAAATTAAATGAGAGAATTGAGAGGTAGAAAGACCAGGGTGGCATGTCAAATACCCTTTCAGACCTGTATTTTGACAGGAACTGTGTTTCACAGGGCTCTCCCATATCCTGATTTCCTGTAGTGTCAGGGCAGGGCTCTGGTCTGATGGATTGGCTGCTGGAACTGCTTTCAGGTACAGACTGATTTTGAAGATTTTCCTGAAAGATGCTGCCCAGACAGACTCTTCCTGTGGTTTTGTTCCCTGTCTGGCTCTGTGACCTGGTTCTCCATGTCATTCATGTTTCATTGTAATAATGGAGAAAGTTCAGCTTTCTCCAGTGTTTTGGGCTACCATAATCATTATCATCAATCACAGCCCTTTGCTGAAGCTCCACGTGCAGCCAGGGGTGCTGTCCTGCTGTCCACATGTAGCAGCAGCAAAACCCCAGGTTAGTTTGACCCTGATCTGTGAAAAGCCAAGAGCTGTCACCAGTCCTGACACTTTATGGCCAAGGTCAGGCACTGTCACTGCATTGTTTGTTTTTCATTGAATCATTAAGGTTGGGGATGACCTTCAAGATCATCAGGTCCAACCTTTACAGCAATAAAGGATATATTTTATACACATATATGCATATTTTTATATAATGTATCACAGCTATTATTTGATAGCTCTTACAGTTAAACTCATAAAACTTTTTTGCTGCACAAATCCCTTTTCCATTCTGCTCACTCTGGAAAGGCTGTTGATCTAAGGAACCATTGCTGGGATAGGGAAGAGTCATCATTTCTGCCAGGGAAATTCAGCAGCTGTGCCCTTTTCCATTCTGCTCACTCTGGAAAGGCTGTTGATCTAAGGAACCCATTGCTGGGATAAGGAAGAGTCATCATTTCTGCCAGGAAAATTCAGCAGCTGTGTATGGAGTCCTTAGCAAGCTGATGAGAGGAAATGCATCTTGCTACTGCTGGCCTATGCTGAATGTTGTTGGTGGTGTTCAACCTGTCCATGAGCCCATCCTGCAATAAAATTGGGAGCTGGAGGGAAAACGTGTGTTAATGTTTGTGTGGTGCAACAGAATGATATGCTGTGTCACCTGCTGCTCAGCATCTGCCCAAGAACCCAGAGGTGTACACATCTGGGAGAAGGTTTCTCTGGTATAAGCCCACATGTAAAGTTACAATTTCCTGCAGTTTACAACAGTGGACATAAAAAAATAACTATTGTTCAGGACCTAATTTGCAGGACAGGAGTCTCATTTCTGTATTGTTCTTGGAATGCTGATGTGTTTTTCTGTAATCTGCTAGTCCTGCAGCAAGACACTTTGATTTCCTGTTGAGGACACCTTGGCTGGGGTGGGAGGTGGGATCTCCCATCCTCCTGCAGCAGGAAAACCCAAATTCATCAACAGACTAAACCAGCTGGAACCAAAACTCTTTTTTCTGCCCTAAATAGCCAAACAGCAACTTGTCAGTCCTGGCATCTGTAGCTGATATGCAGGCATCACTAGATAGGGTTTACATTCCTGTAGGACCTGGAGGCAAAGTTCTTTCAGAACAAGTGATAGCATCTGGTTGCATTTGGCCATTGTGGATGGGAAAGGCATCTGCCTTCAGTCTCTTCTCTTCGGGGGACTGCAGTTTATTGTAGCTACAAAAAAACCCCCTCTGTGCCAGATTCTCCCAACAGCATAAAAGTCTGCCCTGTTTATCCTTAATTTCTGTAACACTGCTAGCCACCAAATTAATCTCCAGCCTTTGGAGCAGTCCATATGATAATTTACAGGCTTAAAATGGAGATATGTTTTGGCTATTTTAGCACATCTCCACTTATTCCAATACTAATTATTATTGGGTTTTTTCACCATTAAAATCTATTCAGTGAAGTATTAAGCACAAAGAATACAAGCATGTCTCCTAGGTAGACTGGCTTGGAGTCTGCTCAGAGGCGTAGAGTATCTTCTGGCAGGTCTAGAGAGTTCTGTGGCTTTTAATGCAATTTGCTAAGCAATCATCTGCTAAAATATGAGATGTATGTAAGGCTAAATGTGTTACAGAATTGCTATTATCCTCCTTATTTTTGTTTTAAGATGTATTTTTGTGAACCCATTCACTCCAAGATGCACTCATGGAAAGACTCCAATATGTTAATCAGTATTTATTGAATACCTGAGTGTAATGGGATGGACAGGCACTGTGGATTGTAATTAATACATTGACAGCAGTGGCTGCAGCTGAATGGAAGATGAAAACAGCTGAGTCTTAGGACAGAGTGTACATTCATCTTGCAGTGCTACATGGACATCCACCGAGTCAAAGACCTCTCAAAAAGAATGGAAATGCATTTTCTTTGCCAAGCAGGAGGTTTTTGGCAGTAGCAAAACATACTGACATGGCAGAAATACAGAGTGTGGGCATTGGAGGGCTGCTAGTGCATGAACTCCTCTGGAGAGCAGCACATCCCTCCAGCATGACCCATGAATGAGAGGGATGCTTAGGACATAAAATAACAAATTTGGCTGCTGCCATCCAGGTGGGCACAGCTAATGTCTCCTCCTTGACCTCCCCCCTATCCCTTGCCCTGCTGAGTTGAATTCAGTGAAAACAATTGTATTGAGGGAGGGATTTGGCTCAGAAAATAAGGGTTTTTTTCCTTTTTGAAACATAGTGAGAGTAACCCACTTACTGCTGTGATGCATTAGCACAGGTAGGCTCTGAATGCAGTGCATTAAACAAATTATATGAGCTGCAAATAATGTGGTTTGTATTCCAGTACATAAACAGAGATTCAGCAAACACATAAACCAATGGCAAGAAGCTGCTTTTCAGATTTCACTTTTCAAGCCCTGCAGTGAGGCACTAATACAATTATGTCAAAAGTCTGTTGAGCAGATAGAAGTAATGAACTGTTGGATTCCTGCTCTGTGAGAGCTCTTTAACAGCGGACATTGAGGAATGAAAGATTTCCCCTGCACCAGGCATCGTGTGTCCAAGAGCTTTACAAGTAACAAAAAAAGAGAGTGGCAGGTTAGCTTCATTCTTCTGGCTCTTGGGAGGGGATCAGCAGCTCTGAGCCGTCATTGATCAGCACTCCTTTTGTTAAACATTAGGCAAGAGAAGACTTGGCAGGTGTAATTTCCTTTAAGGAGAAAGCAGGAGGGAAGGGAGAAGGAAGGCTGGGGGCCTTGGTACCACCCTGTACTGAGCCATCACCTTCATCCTCCTGTGCAGTCTCTCTCTGAGGGGCAGGTCTTCCATCAGGCTCTGCAAGCACCCCATGAAACAGAAAATGCTTTAGTGAGTGTTAGTGATCTACTAATTTCCTATAATGAAAGAAACTTCAAAGAAATCAACAGGGCCAGTGGCAAAGCAATTTCATTACATGTCTCATGTCAGCCCACTGGATAATTTACTCTGAAGAACAGATACAAGTTGCTCGTAGAAGAGGTTGAAATATCTTATGAAGCAGTTATACCACTTGTGGGGATGTTTGACTTCCTATGGTTATTATTGCTTTTGTTATTAGTTTTTGTGGACGATGCCCCATAGGAACTGGATTGTGAGGCCCAGTTAATTTAAAATTCCAGCATCAAAAGCTGTCAGATAAAGTCCATTTTAAGTTGCTTGAAATAACATATGTGTTTCAGTGCAGTGGAGGTGACTGGTGCTGGGCTCTGCAAGCAGCCCAGTAAATGCTGCAGTTGTTGTACCACCTGTACAGAGACAAGTGGAAGTGCTGTGTGAGACTCACTGTTTCTCTTTTCATTTTCTTTTGAAGAATTACTTAATAATCAGACAGAGTAATCAAGATGATTTTTCTGTGCTAAAGTTTTATCTAATTAGTTTGTGGGTGGTTGTGCTGTCAGAGCCTGAGTGAGCCCCAGGTTATGGGGGGCTGCACGCTTGCCCCCAGCTGCCCCAGTGCCCAGTCTCCAGCAAACCCAGCAGTGTCTGACTTTGAAGTGTGTTACTTCTTGTAAATCTGCTGTGTCTCAGGTTTGTGTTTGAAATACAAATTCTGCACACTCTGAGAGTCCTTGCCTATTCCAGTTGTTATTCCAAGCTGGAATAACAGGTTGCCCAGAGTAGTTGTGGATTCCCAATCCCTGGAAGTGTTCAAGGCCAGGTTGGATGGGACTTGGATGGAGCAACCTGGTCTTGTGGAAGTTGTCCCTGCCTCTAATTTTAATCATTTTTAAAAAGCTCATTTGCTTGTAAGTGGAATTGTTCCTGGGTCACAATTCACCTGTCTATACATATTTTCAGTCTCTTTTGACCCATTTCTTCTGCCTCCTCCATAAAATCAACAGGACAATGATCACCAGGGCAGCCTGCATTAAAAATAAATAAATAAACCAGTAACATTGGTGCAGGAAAAACAGCCCAGAGAGAAACAGAACCTGATAATTTATATTTTTTTACTCCCTCCCTACCTTCAGCAGGCTAATCAGTGCAGGATCAGGGATCCCACGTGGCATTCCATCCCATCCTGCAGCCTGCTGATTTCCTGTGCCTGCTCACTGCCACCCAGGGCCACAGAACTTGACTGCCCATGGCCACCAGCATCTCCACCCCCATCTGCACATGCCTGGCTTTCTCTTCTCAATTAGCCTGGTTTTTCCTACCTGCCTCTTTCTACTCTGATGAAAATAAAAGGAAAGGTTTTTAAATTAAGGTACAAGAGGAACAGAAACAATTCCTATTTTGGCAAATTATTGTATTTCTAGGCCTTGTCCTTGTATAACTCATTAAAAGATTGACTATGGATGTCCAAGAGATGTTTCCTTTGTTGCTCAGAAATTATTCTGGGTCAACAGCAGATGGGTCTCAGCTGTTAGGGGCTGTAGCATCTCTCTTCAATTCACAGAGGCTGAAAAGCTGGAAAAGTCAAGGGTAACTTTTGTCTCTTATCTCACAAATCTCTTTCTAACCAGAGTAAGAAAGAAACATTTTTTCACCATTTTAGATCTTTCTAAACATATCTATTGCAGGACTTGCTGTGTCCTCCTCCTTTGGTCATGGTCTGTCTCTGATGTCCCTGTGCTCTCCAGTGCAGAAAAAAATACGTTGACACTACACATGCAAAAGTTACACATTTGCTCATTCCTGTGCTACAAACTTCTTAGATGCATTCACATCAGCCTTAGATGTGGAAGTAATGGTGGGATTTTGTCCAACTGAATTAGATGTTGCAAGCTCTGCTGGTTTCTTAGGAGGGATTTCCAATGGGAAATATCCCTGCTCCAGTGGATGGGCAGCATCTCCCTGCTGTGGCAGTGCTTCAGGAGTTTCTTTTCTCTGAATTAGTTGGGCAGCACATCAAGAACTATATCCAGATTTCACATGGTGTTATTTTATTATGACTGTTCATGCCATTCCTAGCCTGTCCCACAATGGTAGAGGTTGGTGTCAGCCACATGGAAATGCCCTTGCCAAAAAACAGGGTCTTTTTGGTCACTGTTGATTTGTGTGGTCTGTAGCTGTGGGAGTGATGTTTCCTGGCAGGAATATGTGTCCTCTGCAAGGTGAAGGAGGGAATAATCCATATATTAGATAAAGTCTTCAGGATTCTGTATGCTTGAGCACTGGTACAATGTCGACATCACAATCTCATCAGATCACAGGGTTTCAGTTAAACCAAAATGACAAGACATTTCCTTGGACTTTACCCATCACCTGAAGAAATTGGTTAGAGTCTGAGTTTGTAAAGCAAACACACTGAAATGAATTTAAAGAACTTTTGGAAATAGCAAGACCTACATGGGTAACTTCCTTGCAATTTCTATTATAAAGATTTAATTTCTAAAATTGCCAAGTATGACTCGGAATTATTTATTATACTAGCTGAGAAATTTCTTGGTCTTTCTATCTTTGTGAATTACTTTCTCAATTTTTTTTTTCAATGCAGCAAAGGGATTAACCACTTCTCTGCCATAACTACTTACGCATTTCCACTGAGCCTAATACTTTCCTAGATTGAGAGTGATCAGTGTCTGTTAAATGGGATTCAGGCTTCCCTTTGTTCCACAGGACAGCAGGGCCAGACAAGGAGAAGGGTTTGGGTGCCCAGTCAGTCTGATTTAGCCTCTCAGTTTTAAGAAAAGTGTTTGTTGTGTGGGTTTTTAATAGTATTCAACTTTTTGCTTTTCTGCCCTCCAGCAATGACCTTAGAAGCCATAAAGATGCCCTCCCTGCAGCCAGCACCAAACAGGCAGCTGTTGGCATCTCTCAGTGGAGTTGGAGCAGGGCCAGTGCCTGAGGATGGCCCTGGCCCAGGGAGCTCCCACTGTGACCAGGGGTGCTCAGTGCTAGCTGTGGCCCTGGCAGACACAGATCCCTCACAAGGACATTGTCACTCACTGCTGCAGAGGGTTGTCGTGCTGAGCATCACAGTTTTTTCCCCTCTTGGCTAAAGCCCAAACTGCCTTCTAGCTCAAATGAGACTTCTGAAGAATACTTCATTTTCCCTGTGCCTCAGAGTGACTTCTCCCCAGAGTCTGACCTTGCTGTCTGAGGCTGAAGCTGCTGTGAGAGCCGGGGGTCCGAGGGAGTCGCTGCCACCAGCCACTGTTCATCTCTCTGACGTGAGACAGCCACACCCATGCACCACTCACAGGGACTGGAGGGACTTTAAAGCTGAGATTATGGTGATGCTGAGGAGTGATTTACAAACTTGGTATAGGATCATGCTCTGGATTTTTAAAAGCAGTGTGTTTGCTGTAGATTGTTCCTCTCAAAGCCCCCCGCCCCTTTTGTCAGGTGCAGAAAGAAACACTAGGAAAGAAGTGCCAGATTTTCCAATTATTTAAATGCCATCATTTCATTGCAGTAAGTAACCTAACTGTGATCATAAAAGTTAGAGGACCCTGGACGATGAAAGATATTTTTTACAAGAGAAGATATTGTTTCATTTTTATAGAAAAGAATTAACTGTTCATCATGTATTGGGAACTAAGCAGCTCTGCTGGTGGGGTAGGATACAGACTGTTTATAACCATCTTCCAGAGCATGCAGAAAAAGGAGTGTTGGGTCCTGGATGGACACCAAGAGTTAGGGCATGTCTCTGGTTGGGAACATTGAGGAGGATGTGGGGACTGCTGCCTCCAGACAGCACCTTCAGGAAAGAACAGGAGCAGCCTCACAGGACAGGGCTGGAGCAAGGAGAGCATGGTTGCTTGTGTGGAAGAAGGCAAAGAGGCAGTTCCTGGTTTTCATAACTAAGCAAGACTCTGTTGGACCAGAGCTGTAGCACAAGGTGGGCTAGTGGCACCCCTGCACTGGGTACTTGTGGCAGCTGGCTGCAGCCACTCAGGAGGTGCCTGGTTCCCCTGACTGCTGCAGGGTAATATTTGTGGTGTCTGGGAACAGTTCTTCTACAGCTAAATCTGCTGTAGTAGTGGCAGCAGCAGATGAAGAAAGGATCTGTGGAAAAAACCTCCGAGGCAGAACTGAGTAACTCTGCCCTGCAGAATATGGGACTGTCCAGCCTATCTCCCAGAAAACCAGCACCTCTTGCAGAGCATGGTAAGAAAGAGAACCCAGTAGCATCTATGCTCCAAGGCTCTGTGTCCTTAAATCAGTGAACCTGACTTTATGGAAGTGAACCACCTGTCATTTCCCTTGTAGGGGAGTCTTTTTAAAAGCAACAACATTCCTTTACATCACCTGCATGTCAGGGCAGTATAACGGGTTTTTTTCCATCATGTTACCTGGCTGGAAACAGCAAATAAGGACATATGGAAATTTTTTACTTTTTTCTGAGCAAGCTCTTCCTGTGGGAGGCAGGAAGGAGCCTTCATCTCCAAATTGATGGGCTGTCTGGAAAGGTTCAGTCCAGGATTTGACAGCAGTATTTCAGTATTGATCACTGTCATGCATTTTCCAGGTAGCTATTTGCTTTATCTATCCTTCCCACTTCTGCTTCTGTTGGGTCTATGTACTAGTTTCAGTCACATTTCAAAAGTCAAAAGTTTTAAATGTGCCAAATATCATTAAAAGCAGCTGAAAAGGTAACAAAAATTGCATTTTTGTCCCAGGTGAGGGGAACGCTGAAGAATAAGCTCACTGCTTGGGTGCACATGGGGGAACACACTGATGAGAAGGTCCTGCCAAACCTCCCACAGGCAGACAGCATCCTTGGGAGCTCACATCATCTTAGATGCCAAAGTCAACCTACCTTGGGCTGCTGCTGGAAAATCAAAACTGCTTCAGTTCCAGTGCTGAGACATGTTCTTTCATAAGCATAATCAGATGCTCAGATGTTTTTTGTTAAGTTCCCTTCTCACTGTATTAGTTTGTAATAACAGTGAGAGCAGAATGACTTCCCTATAACCCATGTTTTACTTTCCCTGGTGGGACATGATGTTTTTTCACAGGGTATTTGTTAATCATCTGTTCCTATTTCTTGAAAGATTTTTGAAAGTAGGGTTTGAGCAATTCCCCCAGTCCAGGTTAAACATGTCTCGCCACAGCTGTGTTTCAAACTGTGCAGCTCTGCTTTGCTGATTGTTGAGCATTCAGATTCCAAGAGGTTACATATGGCCAGGGAGGAAGATTCATCCTCCTTTAAGCTGTCTCTTCACTTACAGAAGCCAATAGGCTGAACAGCACCCTTGCTGGCTGAAAACATAAAGCTCCATTTAATTCTTTTCCTCTCCCTACTTCCAGACATTGTAATATAAAATAATTAATCCTGATGCAGCCTATGTGGCAGCTTGCAGCCTTGTTGATATTTCTCTGTTGCTCCAAGCAGAGGGAACTTGCATTGTTGCCTAACAAATTGACTGCTTAGAATTGTTTAGAGAAATAATTTCTCTTTTAGTCTGTTCTTTTCTTGGGGGCATGAAAAGCTTTCAGTAGTCAGCTCTTTATTACACCTGTGGGCAAGCAGAAATATGTTAAGAGAGGACATAGAGTTTATCTTTACTGCATTTGCATAAAAATGCAATTCAAACTATTTTCTTGTTCCATATTTTTCTCTCCACAAAGAGAAAAATAAAACAGACACAGTTATGTTAAATTGGTATGTGTTGTAACGTGGCAAAGTCTTTCTCACCACAGAATCTTCAGGGCAAGAATTGTGCCCTGGTTGTTCACATGGTGTAGAGAAAACTGGGAGTTGGGAAAACCAATTGACTTTGGGTATTGTTGTATGAAGCTAAACTATACACTGTAATCAGAGGCTATCCTATGTTCTTAGAAGTTAATGGAAATTTTTGAGTCATCTAAATTTGTTCAATGCTAAGTGTTGTGTGACAGTACACTCAGAATTTCTGCATCATCTCATGTGGAAAATATAGAGTGAAAGTTGGAAATCTGCTTCCATGAACCTTTTGGATAGATTCAGCCTGGCTGGACTAATTGAAATAAGTATGAAACTGTTCTTATTTCATTACTTTGTTTTGGTTAATATGATGCTTAAATATCAGCATGAGATGTTCTGGTAGATTGAAGTTAGGCTAAAACCAGTTATCTTGAATGATTTCAGGTAGAACAACTTTGTGTGGTTTTCTCAGGCTCCATTTTATGCATAAAGATATTGGGTCTGTGCCCCTGTTTTGGTAAAGAATGCACACAGTGGGGGTGTGGGCTGTCCAAAGCACTCTCTAACAAGGAAATCAAGAATGTTTTCCCTATTCTTTTTTTAAATACATTACTTCTGCAATTCCAACAACAGCAGACGGTTTCCTGTCTTTTGTTCCCTTTGTCCATAACCTCTTGAAATAACATAGCAGCTTTCCCATTAAGGTTTTGTGGCCTTAATTAATCACATAAGGTACATATTTCACAAGAAGATGTAAATACTTATGGGTTGTGCTTGGACAGCCAAGCTCAGGGGATGGTGAGAAGCTGCAGGGTGTGAGGTGTCCTGAGGCTGAGGTGGGATATCTTTTGCCACATCCCTCATGACAAGTTTCAGATGCACCAATCTGCTCTGGTGGCAGGTAACAGGTGACCTATGGGCCTGTGCAGCTTTTTTTGTAGTTTTTTTGTATTTCCAATAAAATATTGCTGTTCAGTCAGAGGACTGCATCATTTAAGGATTGCTTGTGTCTGCCTAGAAACCAGAGAGAATAAGCACATACAACTGATTTAAATAGGCCTCTGGTGGCAATATTATTAGGCATTCATTGTTGCCATTTTTATTTACTTATTTCATGTCTATCATCTCTATAGAAAGCCTCAGTTCTTTACAGCTTCATTAAATGCTGCAGTCTCCTCCCAGCTCCCTCCCATCTCTGTTTAAATAGATTGGACAGATCCTGTTAGCTATCTCCTGGTGATGATGGGGATGAAAAAGTCACTCAAACACATTTGGCAGGTCATATATCTCAATGCTAACAGTAACAATTCAACAGAAAAAAAAATCTTGTGACTGCAGGCTAAATGAAATGAAATTTGGACTTTGGGTTCCCTGGGGGCCAGAATCCTCTTGTCTTACTTGATGTAAACGAGATGGGCCTTTGAGCTGGGTAATCAAGGTGGAGAAATGATGTTCAGGGTTCTTCACTGGAGAGGTGTGGTCTGAATTCCCTTTCAGGTGGGCAAATATGAGAGAGCTTTGCACAAAGAGGTAAATCAGTGACCCAGAGTGCTGATGGCTATGTGCAAACCCTCTGGGAGATGCCAGCCACACCCAGAAAACTGTAAAATCTGCTTTTCCAGCAATGAAAATAAAAGAAAGAAACCAAAAACAAATAGGGATGACAGGCAAAGGTGTTTCCATGCCAGAAAAAAAAAATCAAACTTGTTGTTCGTCACTGCTGTTGCAGGGGGAGCACCTGAGGTATAAACAGGGCACAGACATTTTTATTACTGTGCCATCAAACCCTGCCCAGGGGGATTTAAGGCATTATTGCTGGAGGTGGCAGTCCATGTAGTCAAAGAAGCATCTAACCTCAGAAAAGAAATTATCTAAGCTTCTTCCTCTAATAAAGTTTATTTTCCCAGCATTAAATAAAAGGGGAATATGTGTGTCTGGGGTGGGAGCCATGGCACTCCCAGCACACTCTGTGCTGCTACCTGCTGTCACCAAGCTTTTGTTTCAGCTGTGAACTTTTGAGAGCAGCCACTTCTTCTGGGTTGCATTTATTTACCTGAGCCACACAAATCCTGGGGTTTTATTACCCAGCTTGTGGCTTGTGCATAGTTCAGGCTGGATGCCTGTGCCCAGCCAGGCACAGGAGGGAACCAACTGCCCAAAGCACTGGGGACTCTTGGCCAGATATTTTAAAGGGTTGATAACCTCATGTGCATCAGAATTTCAGCTTGGAGCCCCAGTTTTGTGTGTCAGGTGTATTGTAGGCAGCCCAGCAGCAGAGTGAACATCAGGGGCTTGGGTTCCTGAGGCAGGTGCTGCCCTGAATCAGGGCTGGCATCCATCTGCCCATCCCCATAGGATCAAGCATAATTTGATGCACTGGTGCTGTTTTGAGGTGTTTAATTGCAAAGGGACATGTAACATAACTGGACTGGCAATGCTGTTGGAATCAGTGGAGTTTTTCCAGTGTGCAGCCAGTGTCTGTCTGGAATGGACTCAGGGCTGCCATGCTCACCATGCCCAATAGAAGGGAAGCACTCGTGGCCACCACGCAGCTGTCAAGGGCAGTGATGTCAGGTCCTCTCTTCCATGCTTTTTTTGCTGCTGTGAACTAATTGCCAGTTTTGTGTTATCAACACGTGTTCTCCTCCTTCCATTAATTTCACCCCATCACTGTGTTCTCTTGGCTTCAGCAGTGATTTCATTGCTGTTTAAAGATTTGATCCACTTGTTAAAAGCTCCATGACAGAATATCCCAGTGCTTTCCAGGCATCAGATCTGGTGTCAGATCCTGCAAGACTTCTTTTACAAGTGTTTGTGTGGTTGTAAAAAAAACCCAACAAAAACAACATGAAGAAAACCACACAAGCAAAACCCTGAAATTAAAATGACAGCAGAAGAGAATAAGGTTGCTAGAGAAGAGATCTCAGCTCTGTTGTCATTTTAGAAACTTCATTATCCAGTTATGGGGCTTGATATTGCTATTGATTTCACATAGAAGATACTCAAGTGCTACAGGAATGTGGATTGTATAAAACCCAAAGACAGATCACTGCAAAAATATAATAAAATGGTGGTTACAGCTTACATTTTTGGTGAAAACTGCCACTAATAGAATTCTGTAATGAAATTGCTCTTTAAATGAATTATTATTCCAGAATTTTCTGATTAATATAAATCCCCTATTATGTCATACTCCAATTAAATTAGACAGGATATTATTTTATGTGATATTGTAATTAACTAAACTGGAATTTGGCCAAGTAGTCATAATTTATACCTGGATTGTGAGAAGATGTATGAGAATTTTAATATTTATAGTTGGTTGAGAACTACCCAAGTTTCACATTAATCCAGATGATGATATTTTGCCTTTTGTTCACTTGTTAATACTGTGGGACTGATATAGGACTTCGTGAGTCCTCCCTTCAGACTTTTATTTCTTTCAAATATTTCTGTGTCTGTGAAGTGTCACCTACACGTTTGTTTAAGGGGGTAACATTTCAGCCAAGTTAATTTTTTGGGGTGGTAAAAGTAAAAAGGTGATAGGCCTGGCACGGGTTGCCCAGGGAAGCTGTGGCTGCCCCCTCCCTTGTTCAACAATAGGTTGGACAGGGCTTGGAGAAACCTGGGATAGTAAAAGATGTCCCTGCCCATGGCAGGGCTGTTGGAATGAGATCATCTTTAGGGACCCTTCCAATCCAAGGATTCTGTCCCTCTGAGTCTGGCACATCTGGGTCATGGTGTGCACCTGAGTGTGCAATGGAGTGTGCAGGGAATGGGCCCAGCAGAGAGAGTGCTTTGAGTCAGGGAGAGGAAAAAAAAAAAAAGAAAAAAGATGCCTGGAATCGATACTTTTTGATTTAGGCTTCTATTTTATAGGATTAAAAATGTTTCATGAGTGACCCAGAGGAAAAATGTAGACTGGAGGCAAAGTAGAAATTATTACTGTATCTAATAACTTCCAGATGTCCAGCAATATTTTGAGTAAAAGGGTGAAGTGCCGGTTTCCAAGCATTATATATTATCAGTTTTGAAGTGAGGTTTTGATTTTGGCTTGTTGCTGGATTGTGGGGGGTTTTTAATTGCTACAAACACAGTTTTTGCTGGAGAGCTTTCAAAATATCTGCCTTTTTTCTTAGAGAGTAATACCTTATAAACAATATTTTTAATATCTGGGAAATGGGAAGAACACAGTGTATTTTGCAATGTAGTTTTAAATCATTCTAGTCACAGGTTTAACACAAAAAACAGATCTTTTATATAGGAGTATAAGTTGCTGCAAAAGGTATTTGGACCATTCTGTTCTTACAGCCTGGCAAGCTATTTATGGATCTTTGCAGGACTTAATGGATTTGTCATGGACTTAACATTAATAACAGCCTAATGTAAAGTTGCCCATCTTCATGGTATTTTATTTCTTCGCTGGCTCTGCAAGGATTTGTCTGGCAGTTTGGGTGCTTAGAATGAGAAGGAAGGACCTCTCCAGTGTGGCAGTGGAGGGAAAAAGCTCCAATTTTTTGTGTGAGTTTCCTGATTGTATAAAAGTAGCCCTTTGTGTAGGCCTGGGATAGGATTACCTGTGTGAAAATGCCTATAGTTTCATTGTAAGACAGGAGTAAACATGACAGGTCGGACCCATGAGATCTGTCGTGCACAGCAACTCATTGCTGTCAACAGCAGAGTCATGGAATCACAGAACTGCTTGGGTTGGAAAGGATCTTTGAAGCTCATCTCATTCCAACCCCCCTGCCATGGGCAGGGACACATTCCACTACTCCAGGTTGCTCCAAGCCCCGTCCAACCTGGCCTTGTTGTTTTATAACCTTGCAGAAAAAAGAAAAATTAACCAAGATAATACTCAAAAATTAAGAACAAAAAACCCCTCCAAAATGTTAAACTCGTCAGCATATATTTCTTTAGATCTCAGTGAATAAAAACCTATTGGTTCTTCCTCTGTCTTTAATAAAAGTAAATCCCTTTTCTCACCTGGCAGCTGTCAGCAATGGGAACTTCACCCTTCAGATTATCTTTTATTGAATCTTGAAGAAATTGAATTGTTCATTGTGTGTGTCAGCTGTAGTTTACTAGAACACTTCTGTCCCTCCAGGAATGGGCTGATTGCTGTAAACAGAGAATTGATTCAGTCTTAAATTTTAGAAATTCAGATGCAGCCCTGGAGCATGTGTCTTCATCCTATCCTTTTAACATTATTGTGGAATATTTATTACTATGAGTATATAGCATTAACTGCCCATCACCCATAAACCAGATCTACTTTAAAAGATTAAAATATATATTTTTTTAATTTGAAAAAAGGGTTTTTTTTACAAATAGAGATTGCAATAACCTTTGCCCTTTTCTCTCCTAATATCCATACCTCTTTATGCAAATGCACAGTTCATGTCTTCTTGCTTCTGTATGCAACCCAAACTTCTTCTTAGTCTAAAAGGTCAGAGATTTTTTTCAGAAGAAACAGATTTAATTTTCCACTGCTTACTTCTGTCAGACTCAGGTGGTGGTTCCTTGACCTCCATGTTTGGGTGCTGTCGTGTACTGGGGTTTATTTCTGATACACAACAGCCAAATTCACGTGTACTTGGCATCTGGCTCTGACTCCTCCTGTCACAGCCTTCTGGAGAATGTCCCATCCATCCTGTGAGCTGCTGTGTATTTACTCGTGGGCACATCACTTAATCACTGTACAGGGGCTCACTCTCTTCCCAGGTGGTGTGACCTGCAGAAAATGCCACAGTACAGAACTACAAATGCCTTAAAATTCATTACCTGATGTAATTAGTGGGATTCTGCCTTCTGTGGGTGGCACAAATGTGAACTATTTCCAACAGGGTGGTCACATCCACTGCACTACACACAGCACAGGGCTGTTTGTAATGCCTTGATTCAGTGGAAGATAGTGTTCAGTAAGTGGCATGTGGGGTTCTTTTGCAAATATTTTACATGAAAGAAAATTACTGTGAAGCTGCAGGAAAGGAAGCTTAGAAGCATTCTTTTATAAGAACTGAAAACTAGATAAAGATTGAAATCCTGTCTCATTCAATATGACACCATTCATTTTTATTCTTTAACAATTGTGGGAAATAAATGTTGTGGCAGTAGCTTGCATAGTGTGAGAAGTCCTGTAAGATTAAGAGAAGGTGCTTAGTAGAAGTCCCAGCAGGAACATATTCTTCCCAAGTTGCAAAGGGATTCATGAGATGAGGGGAAGGAGCAGAGCTGGATGCTCTGTGCATCACTTAAAGGGCTCAGCATGTGTTGCTGGGAGCTGCAAAAGGACCAGCTGGTGCCCCACAGGACAGAGACATCTTTATTGGAAAATGAAGATGGTTATACATTTCTTTTGGAGTTCAGCCAGTGGTTTTCACTAGGAGATTGAACAAGGGATTGACAGTTTGGGAAAGACATTTCCTGATATCTAAGAGCAGGTAGTGTGCAGGGACCCTCTGTTTTGGAGAGAAGCATCGTGTGGTTTTGTACATGGTGCTGTAAAAGCCCATACCTGGTAAACAGACAGTGTCTGTCACGTGCCTTTGCTGAGCTATCACTATAGAGATTTTTCCTGTGCTAGACTGGAATAGCTAATACAGGGCTGAGCAGGGGAGGGAGAAAACATAATCCAGAAGAGATGAGATTAAATTATAGTGGCTGGCATTGTACAGGGTATTCTGAGACTAGCACCCCCTTGGGGTTTTTTGGATGGTGTTGGTTTTTTTTTTTTTGGTGGTTGCTGAATTGTAGTGCACGGTATTCCCCACTGGCATGGGACTGGAGACCAAAGACTCCTACTCTGAGATGACTGGTAAGATCTCAGCTCTTCTGAGACTTCTCTTTCCATCTCCCAGCCTTATTTTTCCTCTTGGCCTCTGTTGGACACCAAAAATAGCTACTGTGGTGGGGGGAAAAAAGTGGTTTAAGCTTATTTTGTTGAATCAGGAAGCAGATTAACTGTGTTATATGAGGATCAGCAATGGAAGTGGTAAGTTCTGGGTTTCTGGATGTCTGAACTAACACTTGGGATGCTCTATAGCCAGCTGCAGCACAGTAATATGTCTATATATTGTATATATTTGTGTGTGTACATTTTGTATGGTCCTTGAAGTATTCATATTATTAATACGGCAGTCTTCCATATTATTCCAAGTCAAACTTTCTACACAAACGTGGATCTATTTGCAAGTGTTTGTATCACATGTTCTGTTAGAAACGTTTGCTGATGTAGAGGCAAGAGCTCTGAAGACAGACCCAAAGCACTCTCTGGCAATCTGGTGGCGTTGTCATTTCATAAATGAAGTGCTGTAGAACTTGTAGAAGTAAATTGCTTTTTTCTTTGGTAAGGAATTCTTTGGTAAGGAATTTGCCAAGTATGGATTGCAAGCTGTTTTCTCCTCCTGATCCCAGCCCTGATGGTGAGAGCCTGCATTGTAACCCACAGCTGCTTCCTCCCTGCTCATTCATTCCAGGACAGTACCACTGCTGTAGGACCCTGTGTTTTTTCTTATCTCATGAGAAACACTGTCATTTAGGGTAAATATTATGCTGTTGCTAATGGGTTTAAAATTCATTTCAAGTTTTCCAATTACATATTTCATTTATTTCATGAATGTGAAATGACTCTGCAGAGAGCAGAGCTGTTCACAGGCATGCACTGAGCTGGAGAAGGTTTTACTTCTCCATTTTCCATTAAAACCCACAAATATGATTATTGAAATGAAAGTTGTTCTTGTTTACTCTGAGGCTGAGATCATAACTGTACCTACCCCTACTGTTTTATGTAGAAGGTAAAAATGGTCCCTAATGGCCTATCCAAGTTCTGACCTCAGGTGGTGGCTGGTGTTGTGTTTGGGAGCTGTTTTGGAGACAGGAATACTCTGCATGAACAACCTTTGTGTTCTTCTCAAGACCATGGGTTTATATCCATTTTTTCTTGCAACCTGCCTGCCTCTGTCAGCCAAGCAGTTTCTTACCATAGCATAATTATGGAATTAATTTTATGTATAGTTTGAAAACCAGAACATCTTGCTGGTCCTCACACTTTGCTCCAGGGAGAGTTAGAGGACAGCACCACAGTTTGAAAACCAGAACATCTTGCTGGTCCTCACACTTTGCTCCAGGGAGAGAGGAGAGCACCATGTGATACAGATCAGGTTGTCACGTGCATTTAGACATTCAAAAAAGATGTAAATATCTGATGGGAGTTCAGAAGTGAGAGCAGATTTTAAGTGGTTTCTCAGTGGGAGATAGAGATCTGCTTGGGCATCCCTGAAGTTTCATAAAAATCCAAATTATGCTAAAAAATAAATGTTAGTAAATAGCCAAATGAGAATAAATATCCAGATCTAGAAAAAAAAAATAGAAGGACCTTTCCAATTCACAATTCTGCATGGAGTGAAGCCACAAAATCCTGCCTGTTTTTTCAGCTGTTGTTGATTTGAGGCAAGTTCATCAAATCCTGTTTAGGGCCTTAATATATGGATCATCTGCTGTGGTACACTTGGAGACAGAGCCCAAGGAGTAGGTGCGTGAGGGCTGTTCACTGATTAAATTTGCAAATCAAGTGGAGGTTCCAGGGGTACAAACCCAGGGACAAGCAGGAAAATGCCCAGGATGTCTTTATTCCAGCCCAGGATGAAGAGCTGTGCCATCTTTAAATATGAAAGCCTGGAGTTCAGGAGTTTATTCTGCTGACTGAAGAGAGAAATCAGATTTCTTTGTTCAGTGATCAGAAATAAAAAAATGCATGTGTCAGAAAAATACATTCATATCTTTATTTTTCATTTGTGCATGAAAAGGATCAATGAGAATAAATGCTTGGTGCAAACATTACAGATGATAAATTATTGTGGATGTCTTTTCTCAAAGCATAGGGAGCACTCAAGTGCAGCAAACTATCCCAGTGTCCCAGGCACTAATAAAATCTCAGCATAATTCTTAAATCCACAATTCTTCACCAATCTAAGATGCATAGAAAGATAATTTAAGTTATTTCATCTCAAGTTGAGAGTTTTACCTTTTCAAAATGGCAAACTGATTTACAAGGCTTCTCCTCTAAGGTCCCTTAAAGTAAATTACCTGTCACAAGGGTTGTGGATCCCTGTCTGCATGTTTGAATAAAACGTGTGACAGATTTATAGTGTTAATAATGGGGCTGCCATGGAAAGCTCTCAATTTGCAACAGGAGGAGTGGAGAGATGGCAGTCTGGTTATTTAGCATCCTGCTTGTCTTTCCTCTGAAGTTCTGAGAACTCAGTTGCCAATTATTTAAGATGTGTATCCTTTTTCTGATGGAACCTCCCCAACAGTTCTCCCAAAGGCCTTTCACTGCTCCCTCCCCAAATCCCTGAGTGTCCCTGGCTGCCCAAATCTTTGTCCCTACATCTGGTGGTAATACATGTGGAGCACAAGGCTCAGCAGATGAGGTGGGGGTGCACACTTTCATCAGTGAAAGATGACTGAATTCTTCATCAACAAAAATCTCCAGATCAACCAACTGATGCATGTTGACAGCGTTTGATATCATTCCTGCAGGAATAGAAATAGTAAAATTGCTAATTTAGGACCTCTTTAATAAATTTCAGTACCACTGGGCTAACGTCATGTCTCTGCAGAAGTTCATATACTCATGTGTACATCTGTGAAATTAGATGGTGCACTTGAAATAAAATCTGAACTTTATGAACAATTCTTGCTGGGTCCTGTTGCAATAATATTTCTGTATCAGACAGGGATGAGTGTCTCCACAAAATAGAAGTAGCTGCTCTTCCATCCATTCACAGGCTGTTCTATATAAATTCTTTCTGCAGAGCCCCAGTGAGACAGCCTGTATATCTTACTCATCTGAGAGGAGTTTACATTTCATTCTCATTTATCTGTAAAGAATGCACACAGCTCTCTGACAAGGGAGAGATGAATGGAGTTGCTGATGGGAAATTTACTGCATATCTGAAATGCATACAGAGGCCTTTGGATACACCTCCCCTTTTTTAAACCAGATCAGTTTGCTCCAGGCTTGGACAAAAGCATTGTTGTCTCTTGGTGAAGCAGTGGGTCCTAATCTGGGCAGAGCTGCTTGTGCAAAGGGTAACACAAGGTCTCAGAGCTTGCCTGAAGCTGCCATGAGCCCATACCTAAGCTGTGCCTTGAAGCTGCCCAAAGAGAGCACAGTTTTTGGGTTGAGGGAGTCAGGTCTTTCCGTCCTGTGAGAATGTACATAGTTTTTCTATCTTTGGCAATTTTCTTTGCTCAGCTTCATGTAGTTCCTGGTGGCCCATTTCTCCAGTGGGTTGAGGTCCCTCTGTAAATCTCATACAATCTCTTCTAATTCCTCCAGTTCAATAAAATCAGGCTTGTAGGAATTTAAAATTCAAAAACCTTCAAAGGCTGGGAGGGGCACGCACATCTGAAGGACATGGCAGAGTTCTTACTCCTGGTAATAGCTGTTGGCCAAGAGCCAAGATGACCTTTCCAACATTTCATTGCTACGCTGAGGCGTGGAAGAGCCACTACTGCAACTGTTCTTGCAAAGAGTGGGAAAAACTGCCTGGGGCAAAAAACCTACCATGGGGAGTGAAGGCAAGTGCTCTCCTCCAGTATCAGTGATTTTTATACCAGTATAGGTGGCTTCAACTTGAGAGAGCTTTTGCCAGTAGGGCTGATGGGGTAAAAAATTACACTCTGATCTGGATAGAGCACACCAGTCAGAGGATGCTGCTGTGCCCTCCTGCTTCTTTTGCTGTCTAAGGAAAATTCTAATTTCAATTCTAATGAACTTAGTTCACTAATTCTGAGTGAACATCTTTCTGTGCCAGGCAGGGACTTCATTGGAGAGTCACACATTTATTACACATCTTGTACAAAGTGGTAGTTAAACATAAAAAGAGCGAGATAAAATCAAAGACAACCTGGAAATCATTAAAGCATTCCAGAAAAAAATTAATGGAATACCAACACTAATATTTTTGTTTAAACACTATTAATAATCCCAAAATACTATTTCTGTATCATGCTATTTATTGAAATACCAGTGCTGTGTGTTTTGGTTTATTTGCAAACCTTGTGCCATCTGGATCTGAATCAAGAAAAAAAACCCACTTCCAGTGGAGTTAGAAATAAGGCATACTTAGAATATTAAATTTCCACAACCATTTATACTACATTATTTTTAATTGCATTAGCTTTCTTGCCACATCATTATTTTGCAAATATGTTCCTGACTAAAAGATGTGTAGATATGTTTGCACTGTTATCTTCCATTCCAAAGTGTAACAGTGCCTTTTGGAATTGTTTGTATGTGCATAACTTAACTGAGAAATTTGTTAAAACTTGAAAATCAAAACATAATTTGAATATTGGAACCGTGTGCGTTCTTTGGCAACCTGAGGTTGCTTCACTCTTGCTGTTGGCATTGCTGGATTCGTGCTGTGCTGCAGATTTCACTTGGTGGGCTGTACTGACCACGAAACTTTTCATTTTCCTAGGAAAATAAGCAAATGGGACTTTAAATGAATGCAATATGCAGGTCACCTTCACTGCTGTTGTAAAAAGCAGGTACAGTGAAAAGGCAGAAAGGCAAGGTCAGTGGGTGGGAGGGGGTGATGATGTACCACAGTTAAAAATGCAAAACTTTACAGAGATACCTGATATGGGCCTGGCCTCATGATGAATCAACCTGCTGATTTATTTTCTCAGTTGCACCAACTTTCATTGCACAGGTTTGCTACAATGGGTTTTTAATCAAATGTGGTGTTTTAGCTAGCATGTAGATAACATCTGTGTATGTTATCTTGCAGTAATTTAGAATGAAGAGCTTCACCTTTTAAACTACAAAAAGTGAAGCTTTCTTGGGCAATGTCTACATTAAATTATTGTAATTGAAAATTAGACTATTCTAGTCTATAAGAGCCACACACAGAGCTGTCAATTTAATTGCATTACCTTATTGTCCATTCAAGTAGCATGTACAGTCCCTTCCAAGGGGTGGGACATTAATAGTGTAACTACAGTGAAAAAGGAAATAATTGCTAAGATTTGATGTGGTTTTCCTGTTGATCCTTCATTAGATGTTTTCAGGGGTCTGCTGCTAACCCAGGTGGAAGTCCTGGTCAGAGGAAATGAACTGCTTAGGGCCTGGGAAATCAAAATTGCATGTAACATCCACAGAGCCTAAGGAGGTTCTGAGTAATCTTTTCTCTCTGTTCACAACAGTCTAATACATGGCATTATAATGTAGAGAAAGACATAAATTGGTCCCTTAATCAGGGCTCAGCTATGATTCAAGGATTTTGATAGAACAGGGGATATTTAGGACTTATTAAGTTTAAAAGGTGAAGCTCTTCATTCTAAATTACTGCAAGAGTTATTCCCAATTTATTAAGTTGGGAACATCAAGCAGTGAGAGGCATTGTATTCCTGCAAGTGTGACATTGCCCATATTTAAAGGCAAACCTTAACTTTAATAATTTCAGAATTCTAGTGCTGCTAGTTAATTAAATATTATTGATCCTGGCTGTGGGTCTTGATACTGTGCTGTAAAAGTAACACCATGCTTTTTCCTGTTTTCCATATGGGAGAGGATTTTGAGAGGTTTTCCTTACTGAACCATTATCTGCACTTCCCTTTCCCATCCTGCACTACCCCTGGGTGCTATTTTCCTGCTGGTAATTTGGAGTTTTACTCCATTTTTGCTCAGTGTGCACATTTCCCAGGGTTTTTTTTTTTGGGCTATGCAAGCTGTGTTTGGCTTTTTTATGTGCAAAGAACTGGAGAGAGTTTATCTTTCCCTGATATAGGTTGAGTATGACTATAGGAAACATCCACAGCCTTCCTGTGGGATGCAAAACACCAGTGCATCACACTGGCACCATCAGCATTACTCAAATGCTGTGGGATCTTGCATCCCTTTTTGTTATAAAATTGTTTTATTCATGGCTATGTAATTAGGAAAAAAAGCCTCCAAAAAATCTATAATTTACCTATCAAGTAATGTGCAGTATTTGTTCCTGGATTTGGGGTTTCTCTGTATTCCTGCAAACTAAATGAAAGTAAGTCTGTAATATCCAGCAGGGTGTTAATGCTAAATTGCTGCTTTACATGTACTGCTGGAATTTAAACACAATGCAAGAATATAACCAGAAATTTGGAGGTGTGCTTGGCTTAAGCAGCAGTCTGTTAATTAGATCCATGAGCTTTTGAGTAACCTTTTCTGGGGTTTGTTTCTTTTTACAAGGAAAATCTCTTAAAACGTTCCTTCATAATCTAAGTGCTGAATGTGCTACAGAGGGTTCTGACCCAGCAGTAAAAACCACACCATAATATTTGTAATATTAAATTTACTGTGTTCAGTAGCATTTTTCACTGTCACAGTGATTATCTGCCTCTAATTAGTAAAGAGCAGGGAAATATCTCAGTCCTGGTCACCACAGCAGGTGAGGGGTGGGGGTGGGAGGAGGTCTGGTAAACCTTGTGTCTAAACCCCAGCAGCAGAAATAACACTGTTCTGCTCAGTCCATGTGTTCTCTCCTGACACCTGCAAGATTCCAGCTTACAGAAACTCATTAACATGCATTTTTAAAATATCTGATGCAAATTACCATGAAGTGCCCTTCATCAGTTAAGAACAACAAGTGTGTGCATCTTGTTGCTCAAGCTGTGCAACATCCTCACCCTCCAAACCTGATGTGGGATGCAGCTGGGCTTCCCTGTGTGCTGGGAGATTGTCAGGTGCTCTGCACCCCTGCCCTGGGGTGATTGCAGCCTGGTGTTCTCAAAATCAGGGACCAAAGATGTCACTCACCCCTCTGTCCAACCTCCTCATGTCCATGGATGTCCAGCCAGTGTTGAGGGACATGGTGTGATGCCATTGACTTGCTAACTAGAATTAAAACCAGCACTTTTCTTCTTTTTCTAATTTACATGAAGTTATTCCAGCACAGAAACTGTCTCTGGTTATTTTTCATTGCAGAGAGTGAGACCACTGATCAGAACACACTCTGCCCTTCCAGGGTAGAAGGTTTTTTGTAATATTTTCATACCTTAAATAACCCCAGCATCGATGCATTGGACTCAGCACATTTGTATTTTGCCAGGATAGGTATTTCACTGAGGGCTGGCATAAGCTGTAGCAGCAAAGCTCATTTTATGCCCCTATAAATGGCATGTGGACAAGGCAGATTTGCTGCTGTGGCTTATCACAGCTGCACTTCTATCAGCAGCCTTTTCCTAGCAGGCACCTATCTTCAATTTCCACTTTGTCCCTCAGCCCCCTGTATAACCAGAAGAATTTGAAAATCTTGGAATAACTTGCTGAAGGCCTTTTATCCATTACTGCTTTTAAGTATTTAATATTTAAATACCATTTTATCATCCTAATATTCTTATTATTGCCTACACAGCCTGCTGTTCCCTGGGGTCATTATGAATGTAAGCTGCCTGGGAGGGCCCCATGTCCATCCACTCTGCTTCCACCCTGATGCTGGTCCTGGGTGCATCACCCAACACAATCACATGATGCTGATACATTAACAAACTCCCAGTTTAAGCATTCCCTCAGCATAGGGCAGAAAAAATGCAAAGCAAGTTATATCCAGCTCTTCCAATGGCAGTCAAGGGATGAAATTTCTGCAGTAGTACTGCAAGTTGTATTGCTGTATGAAAATGCTAACAAGGCTACAATGTTCCACTAGTAATGAGAATGGAATTAATTATCTCCAGATGAAATTTTTAATTGAATTGTAATCTAATCTGACTAATATATTACAATAATAAGAATATTAGGATAATAAAATATATTTAAAACCTGAGTCATCTGAAATGCTAATAGTGGTGCTGGGTAAAGGGCCCATAATGTATATATGTCCTGTTGATTCTCAAAAATGGGCAAATAATTTGCTGCTGCTTGGCTCTGTGGAGTCATAAAGTTCTTCTTTAATGTGTGCTTGAAGTGTTTGTTGTCAGTTTTAAATGTTTCTTCAGCAGTACTGGGGACCACCTTAAGTGCAGTCATTAGCTAGAATATATTTTGTATAAGGCTACCAGAATACTCAGGTAATGGTCACATGGAAAAACCTTAGTTCATCCCAGTTTCCTCTGGGAGAGGACTGGGTACTCAGCATCAGAGCTAAAATCCTCTGGAGTGAGTGAGAGGGTTTTGTTGGTGTTGCTGAATTAGTTGAACTTGTTGATGTGCCCTGGTGACTCCCTGGGTGACTTACCTGAGCAGCAGGGGATGTAGTTAGCAAGCAGCTTGACTCCAGTATGATGGAGATTACTTTTGTTCACCCTGGAGATTTGATGACTCACTTAAACAGCCCTGTCCTGTGCTTTCGTCGAGCTCATACAATTCAATCACCCCTCCTGCTAATTACTGGCAGGTAAAGCATTTGCTAGGAAAGCTTCAGGTAAGAAAAATATCACTCTGACCATTGGCCTTGCTTAGTGTTAGGTACCTTGTCAGCTTCTTGTTAGCAGAAATGCAGCTGCCTTTGAAGTCAGTCATTTCATATGTGACATATATAATATTTTATATTTATGTAAGTCTTGGAATGGACTTTCCTACTTGACTTCAGTAGGAGTAAAGGACACAACTTCAACTGCATTCCTCAGGGAACTGAAGGACAATATGCTGTGCCAGTAGCACAGCATGGAAAGTACTGGTCTCTTCCCACCCTCCGCCTTCCTTCTTCACATTTTTCCTCCTTACTGTAACTAAATAAACCTTCTTCCATTGAGTAATCCAAGAAAATGAGAAAAACTGTTCATCATTTGACTTTTCCAGTGCTATGAGGTTCAGTCCTTAGGCCAAGAAGCACAAAAACCTTCTGTTGCCACAATCTGTTATAAAATTTATTGTGCCTTAATTGATCTTTAATCGCCCCAGCTTGGTTAGTGCTTATTTACTGCTGAGTAACTCATACTCCAGAACCCACAGAAATAAAACCTATTCCAGGAGAGAAATTGCTGACTGAAGACTGCTGCTCCCAGTCACGGGAGAAGCAGCACACTCAGAATCCCATTAGATGAAAGCCTGTGAAGGAAGAGCCAGCCTTCTGTGAATGGAAAGATAAAGTGCAGTCATAATTTAAGCTGTTTGATATAGTAAACAGTTACAATGTGTTTTGCAAATTCCTTACTGTAGGAGTGAATCACTCCCAATTCAGTCATTGCACAAATAGGCAAAGCAAGAGTGTTTATTGTGCATTTCCAACTGGGAATGGAACAGGTTTAGGGGGAAGTGTCTAAACTGATATGTGCTTTAGGAGTGTGTAAGCTTGTGTTCATCTATAGATACAGGAATTCACACATTCAAATACTGGGAGCATCAGAGGCTACCAGTTCAAGCCCTTGAAAATCAATGTATGCCAGATTTGCAGTTAGAAGTAAATAAAATAAATTTAATTGTGAGCAGTGGAAATAGCTCCAACCCCCTGGTCACTGACAGACTTTGAATCCTTGTTCAGATCACTGAAGCTGCCTCTGTTGGAGGTGCAGGGGCAGCAGGAGGCTGTAGGATCCAAAAGGATCCTACAGTGGGTCCTGTGGTCCAGCTGAGTCCTCAATGGTCACAGAATTGCAGAATGGTTTGTGTTGGAGGGGAGCTTAAAGCTCATTTCATTCCAAACCCCTGCCATGGGCAGGGACACCTTCCACTAGACCTGGTTGTTTCAAGCCCTGTCCAGCCTGGCCTTGAACACTTCCAGGAATGGGGCAGCCCTGGTTTCACTGGGCAACCTGTGCCAGGGCCTTACCACCCTCACAGGGAAGAGTTTCTTCTAAATATCTCAGTAATACCTAAACCCACTCTCCTCCAATTTAAAACCAATCCCCCTTACCCTGTCACTCCATGCCCTTGTCCAAAGTCCCTCTCCAGCTCTCTTGTCACTCCCTCTAGGCACTGGAAGGGGCTCTAAGATCTTCCTGGAGCCTTCTCTTCTCCAGGTTGAAGAACCCCAGCCTGTGATGAGTTGTGTGGAATGAACAGTGTTGGTCACAGGGAGGAGAGATGCAAAACTTGAGATGCGAGGAGAGGACTTCTTCGGAGGTGAATAGGGACAAGGCTTTGAAATTATAACATGGTTTCAGAAGGAGACATGAAAGGGCAAATGAGGCAAGAAAAGAGGAGAGTTTGGGAAAAAATATGAAGCTTTCCACTCCTGCTCAACTGCTGTAGGGCTCTAGGTGTCCATGTGCCTTGTTCATGAGGCTGGGAGCAGAATCCACTCAGTGCTTCCCATAGAGACTTTCCAGTCCCACCTTTGCCAATCCAAATCCATTGGTGCTGAAATGCTCCATGCTAGGAACCAGCTGAAAATGAATTTGTAGTTTTTATTTGCTTTCTGGAAGTTGCATTAAGAATTGCTCAGCAGCTTTTGGTAATAAGATTAGAAAAATGCCCAGTGTTTAGTCCCTGCTACAGAAAAAAAAAATATATTACTACTACAGTGTAAAGGTTTAATACTGGATGTTTTGCAGTACTGGATTTAAACCTGGCAGTTGGGCTGCACTTGGAGTCAGGTGTCTCCCTTCAGCTTAAAGCTGGATTTAGAAATGAGCTGAGGAGATGCACTTTTGCGCTGTCCTGATGTCCTCGGTCTGCACTGCATAAACAGTGCCAGCCCTGCCAGCTGCAGAGCCTGACCTTTAGGATTGCAATTAACTCCTTGACCCTCTGCCTTTTATTTCAGCTTTTCTGGTGAGCAAAAAGTTTCAAGGCTTTAATTTGTAAAAAGCCTGGGAGCCAAGGAACGCAACAGGGAAGAAAAGAAGGAATTGCGGCTTTGTTCTCTGAGGTGGAGGCTGACCCTTGTGTACTATCAAATTTAGTCCTAAATATATTTTACCTTTATTTTAAAATGCCCTTCAGCTGGCACAGGAGCTTCTCGTGCCCTGAGCTAATGCATTCAACAACACGAGCTCTTCAAGGTGAGAATTGAATCTTGTTGCCCCTTGACAGAGATGGAATAATAGTGTAATGCAACAGAACATATTTGAAATGCTAATACTTGCCACCTGCAACTTAATTTTATTTTTTTTCTTATTGCTTTTTTCATGACATTTCACAGTCCCATAGTCTCAGTAGATGGATCTGCATCATAAAAATGACACAGCAATGATTTAAGGAGGATAGTCAGTCTGAGTGAAACGGATGGAGTGCTTTAAGAGTGTCAGTTTAGCACCTATTACATAGGGTCAATGTTCATTTTCAATACATCATTAAAGCATCCTGCTAAATCACTCAGAAAATGTTCGCCTTCTCCTTTTGAGCCACCATGTTAGATTACAGGGATAATGAAGTGTAACTGCACATAAATGGCAGTATTGCACAAGCATATTTTATTGTTTTCAGGGCCGCTGTTTTAGGTTGTTCTGAATATGAAACATTAAAAAATCCACAATGAAATACTGAGTACCTTCTTAGGAGATAGTTCCTATACTTATGTTTGCAGTCAGCTACCAGCTCCATCAAATTTGATAATCTAGTGAAGTCATTTTCCCACTCTATCAGTTTTACAATATACAGCGTTCACTAAACTAATATCAATAAAATCAAAACTACCCACAGCCTAGTAGCTAGTTCTTAAATTACATTACAGAAGATGTATTTCTGTTATTTTGAGAAGAACCTGGAAAGCCCAGTTATTTCAACAGAAGTCACTTTGCCAAGGTCATTTTGATGTCAGGGTGATCTCTGCTGTCATCAGGTGGTATTACCAGAGCAGAGGCTCAGTGATGCCTCTGTCAAAATGAAAGCTTTGATTATCAGGGTAAATTTAAAAGTTGAGCTATGGAAAACGGGAATCATGGCTTACAGGTATAAAATGTTAAATAATTTCAATAAGTCATCATTTTTTCCTAATGCTGACCCTTTCTGTGATACATGCTGGCAAACACGTGGTATGAACCTGAATTCCATGGATAGCTTATACAAATACTGAAAATATTTACTTCTGTTGTACTGAAACAGGGAGTACAAAGCTGGCATCACCCTAGCAGGGAGAAAAAAAGTGTCAGCTCCCCTCAGGGCTATAAAATATTTATTTACTTTTATTGCATTTTGTAATGGAAAATGTGGGTTTTATTTACAGAAAGGTGATGTAAGTGTGTCCTGAGGCACCTGTTTTTCATACCACCTCATCCAGGACATCTGACTGAAGGGCTTAAATCAACACTGTGGCTACTTGGGGCTTTCACTGCCTCCAAAAGTCAGAGATGGATACCTCCAACTTTTTCTGTGTTCATTATAGAGGACACCTCCAGTTTCAAAATCCTGCCTTGTAGATCACATCTGTTAGGAGCCACCTATTCTGTTGTTTTGGATAGTGTCATTTTGGTGTATAAATGACAAGAAATGAAGGCTGATTAAGCTGGGATATGAAAAAGGGGGTTTTGAGGATATTGTTACGGGGAACTGCAGGAGCAGGCTGAAGAAGAAGTTAGAGCTGCAGAGGGGCACAGCCTTGGACAAGATCTAGCTGATGATTGGGCTGTATTTTCAGGAGAACATGGTTTTCCCCATTTTTTTCTGGTTGTCTTTTCCTTACATAGGAAGTTCAGTTGTGGGGGTGATATAATTTTTCTAATGTTGTTCTCCTTCACTCCAGGTTAGTGCAGAGATCCTCCTTGTCTGCAGACAGAAAGGACCCACACAGAGCCATGAGAGGCTTTGTGGAGAGCAGGAATCATGACGGGAAAGGCTCCAGGGTGGATGGGGAGCAGATGAATGGAGTTGAAGGTGGCACTGATCATTGTAACATAAAGCTGGAGAGGGTGGAGGAGCCTTCCAAGTCAGCTAATGATGCAGGCATTACAGGATTTTTAATGCTTCAGTTGGGAAATTCCTACCATTACCAAGACATTCGTCTTAATGACAGGCTTACTTTAGAAAACGTTCAAAGCTAATAACTATACTCAATAATGGTAGTGAATCTTATTGAGTTTTCCCCCTTCACCTGTGAAGGATTGTAAAAGACTTCTACCCTACTGCCAATAAAGTCTTCAGCAAGCCATGTCCTCCGCTGCTCAGCTCCTCCAGACCCTTGCTACCTGGACTTGCAGGGAAATGTTACTTGGGAAGCTGCTGGTTGGCAAAGCAAGGAATAGTTTTGCAAAGAAAGGGTATTGAGGAAATGCTTTTTCCCAGTATAAGTGAAACAAGTGTGATTTTCTTATGAGAAGAGGATTTTATTCCTGATTTTTGTTCACAAGAGCTGTGGTTATTTAAGCACATGCTATTCTTTCAGTTTCAATCCTTTCAGGGAGGGAATCATGGTTCTTACATTCTTTTTCTAGGATCAGGTCACAGGCATGGTTCAAGGTTGGCACAAGTCCCCTGTCCCCTCTTTCCTCCACCTTCTGATCTGGGTGGAATAAGCCCTTCAGCATGAACTGGGGCTGGGGAGCTCGCTGCAATCCAGGTAGGGTGAAAATTCATTTGGGTCTAAGGAAGGACATTACACTTGAATTTGTAGAGTAAATTATTTTCCACAAAGTCAGTAGAAGAGGGTCCCCTGAGCTGTGGAATTCGGTCCTAATTCAGAGACAATTTCTTGTCTTTTCAATTTATTTTCTAGCCTTCCCTTTGAAAAGAAGGCACTGCTCCTTCCATATTCTTGACTTCAGTTAATTGCCTGAAAAATATTTTGAAGGTCTGTTTGTTTTATTTTGTGAGGCTGCTCTGGGTTCTGAAGTCTGACCATATTTCCTTATTATAGCACTCTCTTACTCCTTGGAAGTGTGGCAATATATCAGTATTATCAGGTCTCCAATTCTTTCACTTTTTGAAAGCCTCAGTGGGCAGTTTCAGTATTTTCCTCATAACTTAAGAGGAATGGTCCTTCATTTATGCCCTACCCTCAACCTTTGTGATCTTGGGCTGGTTCTAGGGCTGTAGTATCTGTTTGACAGAGCAGTGACACTGCTCCTTGCTTTGACTGCCTGTAGATAGCAATCAAAAAGACAAGTCACAAGGTTTCGTTTGCCTTCTCATGGCATACTACCTTTGATTTGACTTTCTTGCTGTGTGAGACTGGTGGTCTCTGGTTCATAATAGATGAATAAATTAACCCTCATGTCCTGCTGAGATTTGCACGAGTGCCTCAGTCAGCAGCTGCTCCTGCCGTGGGCTCTGTGCTTGTGGCTGGTTATTTCACCTTTGCCTGCACTGTGCAGCACCTGATGGCTGCACCTGCAGCTTCTTTGTCACACAAGACTTCTGGAAGACAGCTCTAGTCTTCTTCATGGTTTAATCTATGCCACTCTTCAGGAAACTGCTTGACCTCAGTGACCTCGAGTTGTGCCAGGAAAGGTTTAGATGACTTATTAAAGGAAAGTTATTAATGGAGAGGGTTGTCAAGCTCTGGAACAGGCTGTCCAGAAAAGTGGTGGGGTCACCATTCCTGAAAGGGTTCAAAAACCGTGTGAATAGGGTGGAAATGTTGTAGTGGTGCTGAGTTGACATTTGGGCTTGGTGATCTCAGAGGTCTTTTCTAATCTTAACAATTCTATGATTCTAGACCTTAGTGGTTTCCTGTTGCATGGAGAAGGGACATCACTTGTCCCGTGTCTTGGGCTTGATGATCTCAGAGGTCTTTTCCAATCTGAACAATTCTATGATTCTAGACCTTGGTGGTTTCCTGTTCAATGGAGAAGGGACATCACTTGTCCCGTGTTCAGCAAGTCCAGCTCCACATTTCTCCCCACAACCTCATGGATGGCTGTCCCCAGGACAGCACAGGCCATGGCTTAATTCATGTTTTATGATCATGGTCCCAAGGGAGCTGCAGCACCTCTGTGGGAATTGGCACAGCCTTGAGGGTGTACACAGAGACAGCCCTGTGCCACAGAACTGGTCATTGAAGCATCTAGGGCACAGTATCTCCTGTGATAAATACAAAGAATTTTAGGTATTATCTTGAGACTTACTATACCATCTGATTTAAGTATTCTGGCATTTTACTGATGGGTCAAAGATAAAAGGTATTCTGTAAAGCAGCACTGCACTTGCTCAGAAATGCTGCACCTGAAGTTTTTAAAAGGATTATTATTCAGCATGTTGTAGGCAACACTGTGTACACATCATACCCTCTAGCTGTAGCTCTCAAACATCTCCAAACCTTTGAACCAATAATTTATATTATTCATCTTGTTATTTCTATGGATAAGCTTGTTCCACTAATGATCTTGAGGTGAATTAGTCATAAAAAACACTATATCTCATTTAGTAGAAACAAAGGAGCCTGAGCATTAGCATAATTTCATTGTAGAGGCTCAGACATGGTCTGGGTGTGGAAACATTAGCCCTTGTACCTATGGATGACCATAGCTCTTCTCCAGTGAAACCCAACCCAACCAAAATGCTTTGGCCTAATTCATATACATCCCTGCATCTGAATGTTACGCCACTGTAAAACAAGATACTAGGGGATAAAACTTTAAAGGTTGGTCATAAAAAAGGTAATAAATGGGAATATACAAAAGGCTGATGGGAAACTTCATTTATTTCCTTGAGTTACGGATGACCCCATAACTCATGAGTGTTAGAGCGAGGCGGAGTTGTGAAAGTCGTGAAAGGTCATCAATAACAAGTGGAAATAAATGAGTTAGTCTATTGTATTTTCTGTTTGTGTGCATCACTCACTGATAAATGTGACACCAATACTGGGATGATGAGGCTGGGAGGGAGCCCAGGAGGAGCAGAGCACTCCACTGCAGTGCTGCTGGGACCACACCCTCCCTAGGACATAGGGCCATCTTCTCAATGAGAGCTGGGGACAAAGAAAAGCTTCTAGCTGAAGTAGGAAATAGGCAGGAAAGGTATTGTCATAGGATGGCACATCCTGTTTTTCTTTTGAGAGGGGAGCTTGTCTTCAGAGCACATAGAAAAGCTGAGCAAGGATCAAAAGACTCCAGCAATACCAGCTCAGATGACTTATAAGTGTAATGTAACAGCATGAAGGTGCAGAAAGTCTTAAGCTGACATTTCTTGTGGTGTTAGGCTGTTAGTTCAGTGGTTGTGTATTTTAGCCCAGCCCCCAGTCTCCTCTGAGGCTGTTTTTTCAGGTTCCATGGTCACTGTCCTCACTCTGCCCTTCTGCAAAGCCCCACAGGAGCCGTGGCCAAAACAGGGCATGACGATCACTGAGAACTCACACCTTGCTCACACTTTAAGAGGAGCAGTCCAAGGAGGCAGCTGTGTGTACATTGCTCTTCCACCCATAATGGGATTATAAAGTAATCTCAGAGAGGCTGGAAGAGTAACCTTGGGAAATAAGGCATGTGTCTGGTTCTGGTTCAGATACGCTGTGTAACTGCAGCTAAATAACGTCTGTCTCTGCTTCACCTCACCATCTGTAAAGCAAGGATTTTTACATTCTTTCCATAAAGGAATATTACTGGGGAGAGAAAAAAAAAAACCCAGCTATGAATTGTGCAGATATTCTTGTCTTGGTGAGCCAGCCACAGAGCAGTACTCAAATGGAAAGTCACTAGAGGTAACTAAAGAAACAGTATTTTGATGAGTCAAAGAGCCAGCACTCTTCCTTGCTGACAGAGTATTGAACTTCAGAATTTGGTTAGAAGGCACTGTTTTGCTGACAGTACTGTCTTTCAAAGGACACACAAAATCAACACCTGACCATCTGTAGTCATTTCAGATTCACCCATAAAATTTTTTTGTAATAGAAGGGTCATTAACCTTGACATCCTGGGCAAATGCCAGCTTCTCCCACTTGATGTTGATGATCATCAAGCATAAACAATTCACATCCTCTTCTCTCATGAAATGCTCTTTTGAGTTCTTGGACATTGGATGCTGTTCATGCCCTGAGCAAATGCAGGTTTGTGTCTCCCAGCGCAAGTTGCAGCAAACCATAAGATTCAGTGATGTAATCGCCATAGTCCTGAAGTGAGGCTGCTTTAGACCTGAGGTGTCCCTAAGACTGTGTCCCCAAGATACTGTCCCATGCAGGTCTCTCCTGCACAAGTAGTGCTCTGGCAGGTGGGGCAGTCAGACTTCTCCTTGGAGTGTTCTTCAAGCATGTACAAGGCTGATGTGCCTTACATTAATGGGAGATCAGGAAAAAAAGATCTCTCTCCGTTTTACCAACCTCTGTAACCCTGCAGCAGATAAGGATGCTTCAAACACACAACAAATTCCAGTGAGCAGTTCTCTCCCTCAGATATTGCTAAAGAAGGTAGGGAAAAGTTGATTAACTAGGTGACAACAGTAGGCAGGATCATGAAAGATCAGCATTTCTGTGCCTCTCTGCATGAAAATATTAGGGAGCGCTGTTGGCCCTGTGTTAGTGTCCTTGCCTTTTCTCCTTCCTTCAATCACTAGCTTCCATAACTTGGGAATAGAAGCCCCATTCATTTTGAAAGGAGCAGTTCTGCTGCAGTTTATGAATGTTTTGTTTGATGTTTAAGCAAACAAAACATTCATAAACTGCATGAGAACTGCAGTTTGTTAAATATATTACTCTGAATCATTAAGAGCCTTTTTTCACAGTGTGTCCCTGACTTCATCCTTGATGTTTCCTATATCCACGTTGTTTTTGATTTACACTGAGAGTTTCTGATTTGCAGTGCATTAAGTGAGACAGTCATATCTTCAGCAGGGGGATTTAAAATTACAGGAATAGTTTTAGGTGGAGCAAAGAACAGGGATGCCTGTGGAAGTCAGCCCTTGGTGCACACCTTGAGGTACCACTGATGCTCATTTTCAGGAACAGGTACAGGCTTCATCCTACACTTTTGTTCCAACATATCTGATGAGGTTTATCAAGGATTACCACAACCCTGCTGTGCTGTGAGCCTGTGTAATCCAAGCACTGCTTTGCAGAATGTCTGAGGGATTTTTCCTGAAAAGTTCATCCTGCCCATGGTTGGAGGTGAGGTTTGCCTGACTCATGGCAGGAGCACTGTCATCTCCTTCTTATAATGAAATCGGGGCGGAAAACTACATCCTCCTTGATCTGACCTGGACTAAAAAGCAGTGTCTCTCAGCTTTTGCCACTAGTTGGAGGCATTTTCGCTTACAGAATGCCCTTTTTGTAGGATCAGAGGCAATCTTTTCAATTCCATGTGTTGGCATTTTGCTGCCTTGCTCAATGTAGTCTTAGTAAGGAGAAGGGAGAAAATGGCAGAAAATATAGAGAAATTAGGATTTTGGCAAAAGATGAAACATAAGAAAAATGAAAGAATATTCATGTCACCTGTTCAAATAGCATAATCTAGCTAATGCTTATTAAATCCCTTCCATCTAGAATTATTGACAGGAGCACTCTATGTGTTCCACTGACAGGAACATTCACTCATTCACCTGGGGTCTTGCCAGAGACAGAGAAATCCCAAGTACTGGTAGGTGAGTTGGTCACCAGAGTGAAAAGACACAAAATCAGAATTTGGCAAGAAGAAACAATTTTTCCCTCACTAGTTTATGACTTTTTTGGGGATTTGTCAGTACAGCTCAGGAGTAGGGAGAGAAGGCTTGCTCTGCTCAACACAAGTAATTTTCTCTAACTATGCCTGAATTTCCATTCCGTCTTCTGGCTTTGTCCATATTTTCATTGCAGCTCTCTAGGGCATGACCTGCATTTCTAAAATATTTTAATATATTTTTGAACACGGCTTTACCCTGTGAAGCCCTGGCCATGGTCGGGCCCTTTTGATGTCTGTGGCTCACGTGTAGAATCCAAACCAAACCTTGGCAGGCATCATGTGTGGCACTATTACAGCATTGGGACTAATGAAATAATAGCTCCATAAATTACCATTAATTGTTTACCAAATTAATAATAACACAGTTGAACCAATTAAAAATGTAGAGTTTGATTACTTTGAAGGGGTATAAGCCACAAAGGACTATGCCTCAATTAAAATACAGCAGAAGGCTTTTCACTGCATGCCCTGCAGGTATGTGTTATATCTTAGTGAATGAATGTCATGTTGTGTTTGTGAAAATCATTTTGTTAGCAAAGCCATAATTTACAGAATGGATAATAAATACTGGCATCTACAAGTCAACCACTGATCTTATTAATACTTGTATTGGCTGAGGGTTTTGCATTGGGAGGTTTTAACTTTGGCATTACCATTGTGAGCAGTAACCACATTTGAATGTTGATTTCAGTAGTTTTCTTGTCACCAAGGTTTAACTTAAATAAGATATTTCAAAAGCAATTGCAGGGCTGGTGTTTTGGCTCTTTATGATGTACTAATTTGTATCTGACCTTTGGTGGGTAAATAAATATATTGTGGATGTTGCTTCTGTGTCTCTTCATAAAGGAGCCCCAGAGAAATGGGTGGTTGGAGCAGGTGAGGAAGGCTCATGTTCAGCCAGGAACCATCTCTGAGGATGGACAACATTTAACTGCTTCTGTGACATGGTTGTTGTGATGTGCACATGGTCATGCATTCTGAAAGAATTTCTGGGCTCTTCTTCACATTAAGCATGCATTATTTTTTGGGAAAACAGAGCATCTGGCTGACAATATTTGTGATGAGTGCTGTGCTAAAGATCTTAAAAAGAAACTGTCTCCAGACTCTTGATGTGATGAATACTGTTATTTGTGGTGTTTGGCATATGGTGGCTATGCTGGCAAATAACTTAGCATTAAACAGTCTTTCATTTGGCTCACTGGGTTTCTGGTATGTTTTAAATTAAATGTATATTTAAAGATTGTGTTGATATTTAATTTATAGACTTAATCAACAGTAATTCATTATATATAGTGCACCGTGCATTCCTCAAATGTTCGGTTCGTTGAGCTGATTTTAATTTGTGATCATTAAATGTAAACAAGGCATGTATACTGCAATTGACCTAAAAAGTCAATATTAGCAGCCCTCACCAAAATGGTAGGATCTAGGATCCTGTTCTTTCAGTACAGAGAAATCTCTGTGCTGTGGTCTTTAGTCACTTGTACAGGGAGAAGGTGGTGGGTAGCACAGAGCCATCTAATGTCACACACAAAGAGATAATGAGATACAATTGATGACTATTGAGAAGGAAACAACTAAATATAGGAAAAAATTAAAATATATTTTCATAGGAAGGAGGAATGGAAATGTGCCCATTAGAGAGAAGCTATAGTGGCCAAGTCACTGGAAATGTTCAAGACCAAGTTGGGGCAAGCTGGTCTGGTGAAAGGTGCAGGGGGGGTGGAACTGGTTGCTCTTTGAGGTCTCTTCCAACCCAAACCATTCTGTGGTTCTATGATTTTAAGTACTGTTGGTTGGAAGTGTTGATGAAATACTGTTGAAGCAGGCTGGTGTTCTGGAGAGCAGAGGTGGGCTGAGCACTTGGGGGGTTTGGCACAGCACAAGTGGGGCCAAGTTCTGAGATGCAAACTCAGGTGAAGATTGCACAGACTCCAGGAAAAGCTCTGGTTTTGGCAGAAAATTCCTTTGCTGAGAAGTGGTGGGGGCTGTCTCTGCAGAGGCAGGAGCAGGAGCAGGCCATGCTTTGTTCCATCAGCCTCTGCTGGACCGGAGAGGCAGCAAATCTGGAGGGGATGCAAATCTCTGCTGTGGCTGTGGGGAGGGGAGATGGGCACCAGCTGTCCATGGGGTGACTGGTGAGGGCTGTCAGTCACAGTTACACTCACTGAAGTGGGGTGACTGAAGCTCAGCAGGAATGGGAGATTTTGGACAGGTCAGAGCTGGGAGCATGCTGAGCAGAAATGAGGCAGAAGGGCTAAAAAGTTCTTTATGGCAAGTAATCCCTCTCTGAGGCCACATAACTCAGCTAAAGCAAACATGTCAAAGGTGCTCACGAGCATTTCTGAAGACGATTTAATGGTGAAGGGTGTTACAGAAAAATCCAGGGAGCAATGAATCATTTCTGCCTTCAGAGCTGCATTTGAATAGTTGAAAATAGGGTTGAGGATATGAGATAAGAAAAATAAAATTGTTGAATAGCTGCTCTCTAACTAAGTCCTGTCTGTTCTGTGCAAAGCTGGTGTATGCCAACAGAATGAGAAGGGTGCTGGGCAGCCCAGGTGATGGAGGCTGTCACTGCTTCCCCTCCTGCAGCCGCTTCCCATCACAATCAGAATTTCTTCCAGTGCCAAGGGGTTTTATGTGACATAAGACTTATAAGCCTGAATGATAAAGAACAGCTTCCATAAATCATTTTGCTCTGCAGATGTAAAAGTTTCAAGATGCTGGTGTCAGGTTGGTACACAAAGTGCAGCTGGCCACATTTTGCCAGCATATCTTGCTTTTCAATATGCTTTTTAATATGGTAGTCCAGGTGATTTGTTTTTCCCGTTACTTTCAAGGATGCAGCATTTATCATTTTTTTTACTGAAATTCAAGTTTCTTGCAGCAGAGACTTCAAATCTCAGCTTCAAAGTATTTTTATGTAATTAAATTTCAGTTTTATATGTGGATTTTATCTGTGAATCTCAGAGGGGCTTTAATAAGAAATCAAACATGCTTGTGGGTATTTGTATGACCCCGATTATCATGGTCCAGGAAATCTTTTCAGACACCTTATTCCTAGAATGTCCTGGAGAGGTTTCATACGGGGGAAATTGAGGCAGAGTAGGGTTTGACTGTCTAGACAAAGATTAAATCTGACACTCTCTCTGGAGCTCTCTGCAGAGATTTCTGCTCCACTGAAGAAGCCACTTTAGTGGCTGGTGGTTCCTTCCAAACCTTTTGTTGTCCACCTTGATTCCAAATCTTGTCCCAAGGTCCCAGCTTCCTGCCCTGCATTGCACTGGAGTTCTGATAAATTAGCTAGTTAAAGGGTCTTCTCTGCAGGGGTTTCTGCAGGGAAGGGTTTAAGCAGGACAAAACCTGCCCACAAAAAACAATGCTGATAGCAGGAAACCAGGGACTTCCCTTAGGAACTGTACTTTGCTTTCTGCTTTCCCTGCACCATCCTCTCCAGAAAGAAATGTCATTGAATTACCTGGTTCTTTGCTGTTCCTCTGCACTTCCCTGACTTTATCCTTAACTTCAGTCAGGTGGTTCTGAATAAGGGCAGGACATAGTGAGAGTGCTGATGCCAAAGTTTTTACCAGCTAATGTGTTTTGAAAATGCAAGATGTTAGCTGGATAAATGTTGCTGCAGAGCAACCTTGCTGTAACCTTGCAGGATCCCCACTAGCCAAATTTGTGCTGTTTGTGCCATCTCCAGCCTGGTACATCATTGCAGCACACATTAAACTGGTCACCTTGCAGGGCAGGACCTGCAGCACCTCAGGATGAGAAGAAATGCATCACAGCTGGTTTGGGTTGGAAGGGTCCTCAAATCATCCAGCTCCAGCCCCACTGCCATGGGCAGGGCCACCTTCCACTAGACCAGGTTACTCCAAGCCCCATCCAACCCGAAGTATGTCAGGTTGTGTCTTGGAATTGGCAGGAGCACAGGAGAGCAGAGTCCTTGCATTTATTAAGCATTGTGAATGTAATTTTAGTCAGGAAAGATGCAAAATCCAGATAATCACCGTAGCTAAATTTGCAGTCATCCATAGAAAGCAATGAAAGCTCCATGAAAAACATTACTAATGCTTATTTACAACTCCAAAGGTGTGCTCGCCCTGATTTGGTTATTTAGAAGTGCAGTAAATGTGGGAATGTGAAAGAAACATGCATACTTGATTTTAAATGCTTGGGATGTTTTTCTAAAAGTCTTAATCTGTTAGAAGAAGTGCAAGGTTAGTTTCCAGGATCCTTGTTTCCTGGTTCATCCATTTTTCCATGCATCACATTCATTGCATAAAGCTGGCCAGGAACTCAAAGGAAAATGGACAGAGAGTGAAAGATCAGAGCAGTTTGATAAGGCCATTTTTGATGACTCAGAGGTTGTAAATTATATGTGAATGTTTCTTGAACCCCAAATGTCCCATGGCCTGACTTGTCTCTATATTTGAAGTAATTTCTGTACACATCTTAGTGGTTCCCACAAGTCATGTTGAACTTAATGTTCTGACAGCATTTCCATGATAAACCCTAGGGGTTTATAGAGCATCCATAAAAATTCACTCCAGGGAGAAACTTGGCGTGCCACATCCTCTAGAAGCTATCATCTTCTGCCTTAAATCAGATATAAATCAGTTCAGCTATTGTAACTTAGAAAAGTTACAAAAATAAGTTTAGTGGGTTTGTATGTTTTTTTTCTTTGAAACTCTGAAATCCCGTAGTTTAAATATAGATTGTGGCTGTTCAAAGTCTTGTTGTTTTGACAGAACCTGCCTGTGCTAAAGAGTTCCCAGTCTCAACGCTAAGGAATTTCTGGATTTGGAGAAACTTTTTAATTCCTAAAAATGCTGAAATAAACCTTTTAAAAGAAACAACTATTGCTTTTTTGGCAATGAAACAACTGATGCTAATTGTGTCTTACAGTCCCAGTAGGACAGAAAATGTGAAACTCAGAGATCAGCTGCAACACTTCACATCTGTCCCCAAAAACTCATAACTCATAATGTTCTTTATTTTTTGGTGGGGTCAGTCAGAGATTTTAATTCTGTTCTCTCACAGTTATTTGGAAAGAGGCAGAGGAGGACCTTGTAGTGTGATTTTTGACTGTTTTTAAAAAAAAGAGACAAGTCTTTTGAGTCTCATGTTAAACTGGTGGGAACAGGTTGCCCAGAGAAGCTGTGGCTGCCCCATCCCTGGAGGTGTTCAAGGCCTGGCTGGATGGGGCTTGGAACAGCCTGGTCTGGAGGGAGGTGTCCTTGCCCAGGGCAGGGAGGGTGGAATGAGGTGAACTTTAAAGTCCCTTCCAACTAAAACCATTCTGTGATTCTATGACCCCCTGAAAGACTTCTGAGAGCCGGTAAGACCATTACCAATTTTACTTTTCAGATTAATAAAGTGGCTGGGGAAATGCATGGCTGCTACAATCTCAGGAGGAGACTCTTGGTACAACATGGGAATATTTTATCAGAAATTAATCATATCAGCATTGCTCTCAATCTGTGGGAAATAGGAATTTAAAATAAAAACAAATGCTTTTATGTAAACTTTTTTCTAAAATAGACTACTTATGCCTATTTACATAATGAATCCATCACTACCCTCAGGAGATTTGATAATTAAGCACTGAACAACTTATATTTATTCATGTACTTTCAAGAATGAATTAATTATCCCTTCCTGCACAAACTCAATGTTCTACCTCTGATTAGTAGCAGGAGGACAGTGATGGGATTTTGTGATGGAAAGTGTGTTCCTTGTTTCCTTTAAAAAAAAAAGGAAAACAAATTGATCATTAGGATAAAGTACATTAAAAAGCTGTGCTTGGTGAAAAGTCAATATAAACAGTTTTTAGCAAATTTATTAGCAATGTGAATATGCTTAATACAGATTGGTATCAGAGAGCTGGACTTCTTAAATATGTCTTGTTTTTAGGAGGATTTTGTGTATAATTTAGATAATTGTTTAAGCAGCTGTTTGAACAGAGTTTGGCTCTCCAGATGTGACATTTCCAGTGCAGGTGGCTCAGAATCACTCACGTGGAGTTTCTCTCTACTCAGTTCTTGGAGCAGATCACTGAGCCAGGCAGGGTGACCCAGGGTCACCAGCAGGCGCAGGAGGGGATTGGGGCACCCTCTCAGACATGGCACCAGCCTCCAAATCTGAGGTTCAGGGGATCTGAATTGATCCTCAGAATGTCTCAAATCCAACTGCTGGAAGTGATGCTCATCTTCCTCTGGGGCATTCTTTCACTCTTCCAGAGGGGAACATGCAGGTGTTTCACAGAAACAGGACAGTGTGGTCTCTGTGAAGTTCTGCCCTTAGAAGCTGGCCCAAACTCTGACATTATTTTTTGTTTTCAAGTTATGCTTTATTTTCTGTGGCATATTATCATTATATAAATAATCAACTGTTCTGAGCAACTTGGTCTAGTGGAAGTTGTCCCTGCCCATGGGAAGGGGTTGACAAGATGAGCTTTGAAGATCTATTCCAACCCAAACTATTCTAGGAAATGTCATCAATAGCATTTTATGGACACAGTTGCTGAAGAAAAGTAAAAGGTATCAAAATATTTAATTATTTCAGTAGCTGTTTTTCTCTTACATTTGTTCAAAGTCACAGTGACATGGGCTAGGTGGGGATGAGAGGCAGTGTCTTTACCACCAGGCCAGGGCTGAGTGTCATGGGGACTTGCACACATTTATTTTGAATTCCACAAGAAGATGGGGTTTAGCTTCAAATGTAAGGGACCTACCTCGGGGAGTCATAGCCTGTGGCCATCAAGAGTCATGACAGAACAGTGCTTCAGGTACTAAATTCTGCTAGATACATAATCATGCCTTTTTATGACTTAAAAAACATCATTAGTAATTTAGTAGAAAATTTACAATAAAATGCTTTCTGAAGTAGCGCACAAAAAGTCTTGAGGACTTATAAAATGCATCAAGAACCTGAAATAAAGCTGAGATATGAACATTTCTACTCAGGTTTAGAAATAATTTTCTTTTTCACACTAATTAAGCTTGCAGTCCTTGGAGGTATGTCTTTTTGAGGGGCACCAAGCTCCTGAGATGTCCCACAGTGGCAGCTGGGCAGTGGTGGGTCACGCCAAGGGTGGCCAGAGGCAGAGCCAGCTCCTGGTGGTGTTTTTCACAGGTTATAAAGCCAGAAACCTCATCCCAGTCACCTGCACTGAACTGATGTGGGAGCTGTGGCAATTCTCTGGGTTCATTAATTGTGAACTACTTTAATCATTTTCATTAACAACTCTAAGGTCGTTAATTAATAACATAAACAAATTTAGTAGCATGACTGGCTTTCCTCTAATTCTAAATTGGCATTCAGAAAATGGAGTTTTTTTCACTAGGTGATGGATAATCCTTTCACCTGACTCTGGGCAGGTGAGAAGATGTCAAATGTGTCTGGGTAAGACCAGCTTGTTGAACCTTAATGACCAGCAAAATGAGATGGCATGGCAATGTTTCTTCTGGAGATAGTCCTAAAAAAAACAGTGCAAAGGCATGCAAACCCAGGGTGATCTGTGTACTGAGGTTGTTGCTAATTCATTTATTTGGTCAGTAGAGTAGGGTAGAAACTAAATCAAATCCTAGTATGAGTAATTTATAAGCATATTATACAATGTTGTACAGATTCAGACCCAGTGTGAAACATCCTTCATTGCTTTTAGCCTCTCTCTGCTGTGACTAACCAGGTGACATCCCATGCCAGTGTGTCCCCACATCCCATCCCCATGTGTCCCCACATTCCATCCCAGTGTGTCCCCAGCAATATCACCAGAGTCCCTTCTTGGCTGGCCAAGCTTCACCTTCACTTTAATGTTTAGAAATGCATCTCACAAATAGCATGGTCGTTTTAAAATCAATTAGCTGCAGTTGGCACAGCATTAAGAGGGTCTAAAATTTCTCCAAACTCTATGCAAAGCCAAATACATATCATCAAAATTATTGGAGAAAAGAGTAATTATAAAAGGTATATCCTCTTTTTAACTATGTTCTATTAATTGTTTTTGTTTTCTGGATTCAGTTAGCTCCTCACCTGAGAATGTGTTCAGCTAGAGAACTCTTTTATCTGTTGAAACAAATGCTAAAATCACCAGTGACCTTCATGGCCACAAGGCAATAAACAGATTTTACTAATGCAGTGCATAAACACAGCTGCAGGACTTGGGGAATTAAGTAGACACTAAAGTTTCCATCCCATTAAATCACCCCTGACTTGAACCATTGCTGGAGAAACACGATGTATTTAGGGCTGTGTTACCCATGCTTCAGTTCACAAACAGGTCTCTCTGCATTAATTTGGGGGCAAGAATCAGTGCTGGAGACTTTCTTTGAAAGTGTGACTTTCTTTGATGATCAAACAAGGCTATGTTTTGGTTCATTGTCTCCCTTCTGAGGATGAGTTACAGGATTTGAAAAGCATTGCCTTGTCTCATAGGCAGGACCTGAGCGATAGAACAAGAGTAAATTAAATATTATGGGGAAATTCTTTCCTGTGAGGGTGGCACAGGATTCCCAGAGAAGGTGTGAATGTCCCATCCCTGGAAATGTTCCAGACCAGGTTGGAGGGGCACTGAGCAACCTGATCTTGTGGAAGGTGTCCCTGATCACAGCAAGGGACTGGAGTAAGATGATCTTCCAACCCAGGCCACTCTGCAATTTTATGATATTCTGTTTCAGCAAGGCAAGATATCAATGAACAACTGTAGCAATGATTAAAGGTATCAACAATGCATTAAAATGTATATTTTCTTTAGATTTAAGGGAAAAGATCTAGTTAGTGATGTTATTAATGATATTAAGCACTTTTTAAAGCGTGAAATCTGTTTCTGTAGGTAGTGCAGCATGAGCAAAGGCAGGTGTCCAACATCACCAGGTAAATTGTCTCGATGCCATGCTACATCAGTGAGCTTTTATCCGTAGATATTCATTCCAGGCTGCTCCCTGTAATGACCTCAATTATACATGTCTTCATTGTGAAATTATGATTGCCTATGGTGGGCTGCAAATGACAGCAGAGAAAAAGATTTCCATGATAAACAAGCACAACAGGTAATACCTGCTGCATTAGTATGCAGAGCTTGTGGAGGTGCAGTGTAACTCCAGCTTAGCACCTCAAATAACACTGGAGAGGAGGAGAGGAAAATGTTCAGCAATATCTTGACACTTTTTTGCAAGGAAAGAAATTACTAAGACTGCATTCTTGCATGCCACCATGGGACCTGGTATTGCAAGAAATTTAATCTAAGAACATCGAGATGGTGACAGCTGGGTCACCAAAGGTGCTCAGTGCTTCAGGCTGAATATCATACCAGGCAGGAAAGGTGGGAGAGGATGGACAAAAGTGGTCCCTCCCCTGAGTAGCCCCTTGGCACTAACCCCCAGCATGCAGGGAGGGATCCCTTACCGTCCTGAATAAGGCAGATGGGTCTGGAGATGGCACTGCCCTAATTCCTCAACCACTAGGTGTTCAGGCACTGAGCTGCTGCCATCATCAGTGGAGAGTTTGTGGTGTCCTGGTTGCCTTTCACTGACCTTGACTTTGTTCCACATTTGATGTCTTTCATCTACATGATCAGGGATTAGTCCTGGTCCTCTGATGCACAAGCACATGCTTACACCAATTCCTTTTTAAAGGGGATCATTACAAAGGCTTTACCCCTGTCTAGAACCATTAAAAATTGAGTGAAGGATGATAGCATCCTATTCTCTGATGATAGTATGACTCTCTGATGGCAGAAGAGTTGGCAGGAACTTATTTCCAGCTGGAATAAGCTGAGGAGCTACTTCAACTGAAATCCCAGAGAAGAGTATCAGGTGTGACACAACTTGGTAACTGTGGTCAGCAAGGGCTGATACTGGTTCAACCTATGGAATGTAGAAAAAATGGTTTGCATGCCTCATCCTGCAGGATTTCCAAATGAACATAACATTGTTTGATTTTAGAACCAAATTCCATTCCAGCTTGTGTTCTGCAAATGAGCACCCTTTGAATATCACCTATTTGTTCTGTTCAGTTTTATACCCATGGTAAAAATCCTTTTATCTCCTAAAGGTTTTTTAAAATAAAATGAACAGTGTTCAATACTTAATCTAGAAGCTTTACACAAAATCATTATGGTGACTTGAATAATTTTTGCACATAAACCAACAGCAGCAGTGTCTAAGCTCTATAACTTAATACAATATTGAGTCTTTTAAAAGAGTTTTAAAATACTCAGCCCTTGCATCCTCTTAGGGAAGCCTGCTCCCCAATATACCTGCTTGCATAAGGAAATCTTTTTTCTATTGAAAACAAAAAAGCAATAACTGAAACCACAAAAAATAATTCTGTATTAGTAGAAAGGCTTTTAGATGTTAATTAGAGTCCCTCAAATGTACTGGTAATAAGATGCTGTCAAATACACTCCATAGAAATACTCTAAAAAGGAGTGTGTTTGTATTGTTAAAGTGGTCTGTGCTAATTACATGTTTTAACATAAAAAACTCATCTCTTGGCCTCATATGGTTCATCCAAGAATGGCAGCTGTGCAAGGTGTCTTCTTAATTAAACCTTAATGTATTTTTCATTACTGTGCTTCTGAAAAGCAAAAGCCAAAGCCTCTTTAGCAATTGTTTGTAAGATGGGCAGGAAGCCTTAAATTCCACTGCAAGAGAGCACTGAAAAAACATTGCTGAAGAAGGAGCTCATGGAAGCCAAGCATGAGCCAGGGAACTCAAGGCACCATGAAAAACAGCAGAGGGAATTAAGGAAAACAGCAGTAAGATGAAAAAACAATTCTCTTGTAAATGAATGGCCCTCTATTTCATTTCTCTTCAAGAGGAGATGTCCTCATTAGCCTTACTGCATGCTACAAATTATTGTAATTATCAGTTCTTTATCCTGTCAAGTGCACTCCAAATATTTTATTCATTAAAGGAAGCTCTTCATTATGTAGAAAATAACTACATTATTAGCCCCTATGTGCTGTTGACATGCTTCAGGCAGCTGGATGAGGGTGGTGGGATGGACTCTCCATCCCTGGAAGTGTTCAAGGCCACGTTGGATGGGGCTTGGAGCAGCCTGGTCAAGTGAAAGATGTCCCTGCCCATGGCAGAGGTTGCAGAGATTGTCATTAATGTCCCATCCAGCCCAAACCATTCAGGGGTTCCCTGGAGCATCTCTATTCCTATGGCCCACTGACCCTGAGTTGCCACATCCCTGATTTCTTCCAGCAGATGAAGGCAGTGTGATTTCAGTCATGTGTCATGTCTTCCCAGCTTAGTTGCTAACCTGCTCAGTGATCTTGAATAGATAATGCTCTCTTTCCAATATTCCTTCATCTCCCCTTTTGATTTTTAAGGTTTGATGGTCAGACTGTGTCAGTCTTCTCATGTAATGCCTCTGGGAGCCACCATAACACAAATAGTAGCACCACATTGGTCAAACATTCCTTATTTTGATCAACCATCTATCAAAACGATCTACCTTTTATTTAGAACAGCTTGTACTCTTCCTGAAATAGCACTGGGAATTTTAAGTACGAGAAGTGCTCACTGCTGGCAGACACACCAATGCTGTATGGACCCTGCAGCCCAAAATCAGCCTCAGATCCTCAGTGGTGAACCCTTTGTGACACGTTAGCTTCTCACTTAGGTGGAAGAAGCAGAAGAGGGGTGCTGAGCTGCTGGAGTATGTTTTCACAAGCAGGTTTTGCACTAATTCTTCACAATCAGTTGCTATACCAGAGCACTGAGTCTGTCCAGGCTGCCCAAGGCTGCTGAAATACACTGAATATTTTAGTGACAGATTTAAGAGGTTTGCTACTCAAGATATGTTAAAGCAATTTTTTCAATTAGATAATATGTGAAAAGGTGGAAAATTGTGCTTGTAAATGTCAATACTGGATTTTTTTTTCATTTTTATTCCATGCAAGTGATATTCAGATCTTGTGTGGGATCTAATGACAGAGTTGTGAGGTAAGTGGACAGGATGAAGAGTAACTTCACCAGTTGATGGGAGGGGGTAACCTGACCCCTGTATGTCATTTTACAGTGTCACACTGCTCGAAATGTTTGGTTTTTTCCCCAAAGCACATGGCCTTGGGCGAGGCAGTGTCAGTCTCTTTCATCTGTGTTTTACTGCTGTTGTTGCCAGTGGACATTGGGAAGGAGGAGCCTTGGTGCTGGGAGAGGCTGTTTCATTACTCAGCCCAGGTTTTGGCTGAAGCAAAGTCACACCAGCTGTGAACATTCCCTGTTCCTCTCAATAGGCCATTACCTTGAAAGACCACCTTTCATAATATACATGCAATACAGTTTTCTTATTGCAGAGCTTGGGAATGAGAGCAAGCAAAAGCTGTTATGTGAATTACAAAGCTGTGGCTACAGGAGTTTGGGCAATGTGGCCTGACTTCCCTGTCACTGTCTCACTGCTGCCAAAATGCTGCATAATGGCAATCTGCACCCAGGGTAGTTCTGGCATCAGGTCTGACCTTTCTGTGTGACCACACATGGCAAAAGAGGCAGCCACATCTCATGCCAGAAGGAAACAGTGTGGCATAGTGTGGTTTCAGAGAGCTGGGGGTGAGTTTTTCAGTGAGGTCTGCTGCCTCAGGAGTTTCTTTTGTGTGGCACACCTAGAGTCAAAATAACTGCGGTTTTTCTGTAAATAAAATATTAGAAAGCTTTTATATTTTAGGACATCTGTATCTCAGGTGCCATATGTGGCTGTGTTTGGTAAACAAGTTTTCAAGCTTGGCAACTTCCAGTGTTTGGGCAATTTGAAACTAGGTTTAGTTTATCTATATTTCAGTGGCAGCAGTCTGACCTTAATTCTTCCTCAAGGAACAAACATGACTCATTCTTGTACCTTTTAAAAGGACTTTGAGATGAGTGTTGTAGAGAAACAAGCCCAGGTGATCTCAAGCTGGAGAGCCTTTGCTTGTCCTCCTGTTGCTGACTGCTTCATACGAACTGCTGCAGTCAGGCTGGGCAGCTGACCAGCCTAGTGACCTCATGCCACAGCTAAGATGCATCAGGAAAGGGGTGCAGGGAGTTTGATTGAGACAGATTCAGTTTGTCTCTTACTTGGCTTTATTGTTGATGGGGTTTTTTTGTATAGCATAGGTACCCCATCTCCTTGCCAAAATCCTCCGAAGTTATACTCAGCATGAGAACAGAAGTCCGAGAGGGGAGAAGAGGAGCAGCTTCCCTGTGTGGTATTTGATGTTGTCCCCGTTCTCTGGCCTTTTGCAGAGGTGGTTCGGCTGAGCCTGCCGGAGGAGCAGAGGGTCACTGTGACCACCATCACCGTGGGCCTCAGCACCGTGCTGACCTGCAGCATCCGCGGGCCGCTGCGGCCTCCCATCGTCTGGAAACGCAACGGCGTCGTCCTCAACTTCCTCGACCTGGAGGACATCAACGTACGTGCTGAGCCTCTCCTGTCATTGCTGTCAGCACCTTGAGTGTCACCTCACTTAGCAGGTGGTGGTTATAAGGGTGTGACTTTTATCCTATTATTATGGAAAGCAGAATGGCGCAATATTTAGGTTTTATGTGAATATGTCTCAGGAATAACAGCAAAGCAGGGTATGTGCAGGGGAGAGCAGGAGTACTTGGAATAAGTTACATGAAATTATGCTTCTTTCGTTGTTCTGGACCTGTGCTCCAGAGACCTCAAAACTCAGGGGTAAACAGCTCTACAGACCACTCACTCCTCAGGAGTGTCTCTCCCAGTACAGTGAAACAGGTTCACCAAGAAGATGAAACAAGACATTTGTGGTGGCTATGGATCTCTCCTCTATCTAAACCAAATAATCCGTTTTTATCTCTGATCCTCCTGTTTCACTTGCCTTTCAGTCAGTTCTCCTCTCTCATTCTTTGGCTGTTATTTCTGATGAGCAGTTTAAAAATGGGATTATTCAGCAGGTGTGGCAGTGCTGTTGCAGGAAGGAATATGAATCTCTTTTAATTCACAGTGCTGGTCTGATCTCTGAGTCATAGTTGGTACTAAAGACAATACCTGAATGATGGTATAAACTTACTCATTTATTTAATAACATTTAATTACAGAGAGAGTGGAAAGTAGTGTACAAAAAATATGGTCTGTATTTCATTTCTCTTTTCATTAAAGTATATGGTAAATCAGGTTTTATTTTAATTACACTGCAGCAAGAGTTGATTTATATTTTTGTTCACTTCTTGTTAATTTGATAACCACTCAGTTCAGAGTTGTTACAGTCAGTACTATAGCTCCCCAAATTGTTGTGTATCCAGGATTGCTGAAATGGGAAAAATCTTTGGTTTATTCTTCTGCAGTAAAATGTGAAAATTACAGCACATGGGACAGAAATACACACAGAATTTCAGTACTTTATTTGTTGACTCTTCCTTAGCAGAAAATCATGTGCACCATGTATAGGTAATTACTGTGTTCACAAACTTAGTAATTAAAACCATCTAAACATCTTTTTCATCACAGCAAGTATTATCTTTTTAAAATGTTTTGTATTTCTTGTCACTGCTTCAAGCTTGACGTGGAAATACAGTAGAGCCTGTGAGGGCTAAAGGATTTGTTGGCCAAAAATAATGACGATTTCATGTATTTAGCTGACATTTATGAAATTTTGGTTATGATGGCATTAATCTCAAAGAATTAAAGCTCCTGTGTGAACTGGACACAAAATGACAGTCCAAGAACCTGAGGAGAAACACTTTATTGAAGGACTGATGACACTTGGCTCTGAGGGTTCATTTGCAACTCCTGCTATTTTAAACAGTGTTGAATACAATTTCAGACTGAAATGCCAGTTCCTCACATAATTTTGCACCGGCCCAACTGGATTTCCAGTTTGCTTATAAGTAATTCTGTTTCTCATTGGTAATTCTACATGAAGAGGCAGAGTTACGTCCTTGCACATGAGCTGGCTAGTTCCTGAATGATTCAACACTCCCATGGAGTGTAATACAGCAAGAAAAAACGTCACTTTTTGATCTGTTTCCACTAGTATATCACTGAGAAACTATATCAGAAGAGCACTCTGAGATTTTGTTGCAAGGAGAAAAAACAAGATTTGTGCCTCAATTTTAATGTGTCACATATCAGTTTATGACCTTTGTCACTTTGTCATATAACAGCTGCTACTAGTGAACATCAACTTTGCTAGTCTAATGAACACCTCCACAACTTTTTTCAGCTTTAATTACGCTGTGTACATATTTTATGTTCTGTATATACACTGCCATCTGTATTCTGGTCAGATTGCTTGAGGAGGCACAATTTGGGTATTGCCATTTTTTATTTTCCCTCTTCCACGGTGGGTGTTATGTAGGATGCTTGAGCTCAGGCATGTCTCCTCTCTGGCTGCTGAGGATGGACACCTGCATGTCTGAAGCACTTGGTGGCAGCAGGAATGGTCCTTCAGCTGCTGAATGCAGCCTTTTATTTGTCACAGAACCACAGAATGATTTGGGTTAGATGGATTGTAAAGCTCATCTTCTTCCAACCCCCCTGCCATGGGCAGGAACACCTTCCTCTAGACCAGGCTGCAAAATCTTCATCCAGCCTGTCCTTGCAGGAATGGGACATTTACAGTTTTATAGAAAACGTGTCAGTGCCTCACCACCCTCACAGGGAGATTTTTTTTCCCTAATATCTAATCTAATCCTACTCTCTTTTGATCCATTCCCCATTCTCCTGTCACTACATGCCCTTGTTTAAAAGTCCCTCTCCACCTTTCTTGTAGGTTCCCTTCAGGTGCTGGAAGGACACAGTTAGGTCACCCTTAATCCTTCTGTTTTCCAGGCTGAAGAATCCCAATACTCTCTCCCTTTCCTTATAGCAGAGTGCTCCATCCCTCTATTCAATCTTGTTCTTTTCTTAAACACCTAACAGCTCAGGTCAGGGGGTGGCAGCAAACAGTTCAAAGCTACAGCCTTACGTGGGTACACAAACTCACATTAAACAATAATCTATTTAAAGGCACTGACAGCAGAAAGTAAAGGCAGTGTGCTTCTTAATGTACTTGAAGGTAGTTAATTAAATTACTCCGGTTTTCCTTTAGTACGCCTCAAGCAGAAACTCAATTGCATTTCTGCTTTTCACAATAAGGTTGGCAATTTGGCTAATTGGAAGAGCAACAGGAGATTAATTGTACCTTTTTAACTTCAAGAAAATCCTCCCTGCTCTTGGCACATTGCTAATCACATACAGACCTACAGGATAGTCACACACTTGGAAAAGTCCTGGTATTATATTTCAATTAAACTCTTTCTCTTCTAAATGCTAATTCAAGAAATCAGATGAAATGAGAAGCTCAAGTCTGAAAAAACAGAATCTTGCCAACTAGGTGTGAGAGCAGCAGAGGAAAGGCACTGCTGAAGTGTCCTTTGTTGCTTTATTCTCTCCAGATTCATGACAAATGTGATCTGAGAAGGTGACCTGTGTTCCAGGGTAATACTGGGAGGGACAAAGACAGTCAACAAAAACCTAGATAAGCCTAAATTTGCACATAACTGAAAGATTGGAGATTACTATAAAGCCTAGCTGTTTAACTGCATTAGTTAAATCACTTTTATGTGATATCTTGATTGGCAACAAAATATTCATAATTTTTCATTGCTCTCTTAATCAAAAGCTTTCATAAGCAACCAGTAATAATTTGTCATGTCCTGTCTAAGGGAGCTCTGTTAATGACTTGTCACATAGCTATTGCAAAAGAGCCATCCTAATGGTACATGTAATTAAACAGTTTCTCTAGCAAACATTTAAGATTGCTTTTAGCATAAAAATATTATTTCTCCATAAATTACCCATGCATATTATTTATCCATTAGAAGTCCCTTTGCAGTTCCACTTTAATAAAGCCACATCAACTTTTCTCATGCAGAAAATAACTATAATGTAGCTGAAACTGATAAATTTGTTATAGCTATAAATTGATTTCTGACTACAAAAGTGAAGTGGTTATAATGTGTCGTCATTCAAAATAATATACTTTTGCCTCCTAGGAACAAGCGATATGTTTTCTCAAGTATGTGATTATGAAAACATTCCTCAATTTGAAAATAAAATAAACTCCTCATGGAGTCAAATGCATATAGTATTTATAGAGTATTGTTTCACACAATTTGACATTATCTCCAGAGAAACGTGTAAATTGATAAAATTTATAAATATAAGTTGCTCCTTCAGAAGCATGGTGAAGAGAAGATTACCATAAAAAAACTAATATGGTTGTAGAGGTAGATAAGAATTTGGTGAATTACCAAGGGTAATGCAGGTAGCTATAGCCTAAACTCATTTGTGTCATTCATTACTCATTCCATTTTAATCTGTACACTTTAACTCACACTGGCGTTGGATCATTAGTGTGAAAAATAGAATTTATACAATCAATTGTGTAAATACAGAGTTCTTCATTTTTGCTGATGTCAGGTGGGATGGCACAGCCTTGCTCTCTCCACACATCCCACCCAGGCACAAGCACAGAGCTCCAGATCACAGCCTTGACTTCTGGATTTCCCCATCCCCTGGGAAATCACCTCCATGTGCATCTCATGGCCCTTACAAGAGCTGTGCCTGCCTGTCCTGAGACACATTTCATGAATGCTCATGAAAATGTCCCTTTTCCATGTATTGTATTTGAAACCCAAAGCAAACAGCCAGCCTTTAAGGTGCAAGTCACTAGCATTTGTTTTCTCATTAAAATAGTCTGTATGAAGACAATGTATTCATGTTGATGTTTTTAATGTAGATTCATTGTTAAATAATAAAAAGCTCATGTGTGAATGGCCCCATTAATTCACTTCTAATAGAATTTGGGCCATTAAAATGATGAAACCCTGGGCCCTCCTAGATACTGCAGTGATGCAGTGATGGGAGCAAGTTCCAGAAATTTGAATATTTAGACCCAAGTTTTTTCTCTTTCAAATCAAAGTTATGAAATTGCTTGTAGCTTCTTAATGTATTTACAGGATCTAAAGTGGAGGTTAAGTGCAAAATTACTACTGACAGTATATTCTGAGTATACAGTCTCACATTTTGTCATAATGAAGATTACAGAAATTGTATCCACTTGCATTTTTAGAGGAATGTACCTACTATTCATTTTCCTTGTCATGTTATCTCTAAGTTTCTCAGGATGTAAAACTCACCCATTTTTTGTTATATTATAATTACACAACTATCTAAAAAGTTCATGTCCATATTTTCAAGGCAAAAATTTTTTTGACTCAGCAGCATGTTGCGTTAAATTCTTTGAGCAGAAAAACCAGAAAAGATAAATTAATGCCCCATCAGGCTGTGTTTGCAGTAGTATTCTAGCATTTGCTTAAGGCTGAATTTCTCTCCATGTAACTGACTAAAGTGATGTGTAAAACCAGGAACAAATAATATTAATGAAGCATAAGTTTTCAGCTTGTCTCTAGAAATGAATTATTAAAAGCATCAAAGAAAGTGATTTAAGGACCCATGATTAATTTAGTTTTTATTATTTTTATATGAATCACTCATAAATCTATTGTAAAAAAGATCAGAGACATTTCATTAGGAAGGAGAAATCATTTCCAAAATGATAGCCATTGTTGTAGATTTTGCATAACAATAATCTCATTAAATGCTTGGGTACATTTTGTTTTAAAATCCTGTAAACATTATCAGAGAGAGATTTCTAGGACACTGAGGATCAGGCAAGCTTTTTTAGTGTGAATTAGTTAATACTGGTTGCTTTGCTGGTGATTGTGAGATAAGGATGGGATTTTTCTGTATCTGGAAGTGTTCAAGTCCAGGTTGAATAGGGCTTGGAGCAACCTGGGACAGTGGAAGGTGTCTCTGCCCATGGCAGGGGGTTGGGCAAGATGAGCTTTAAGGTCCCGTCCAACCCAAACCATTCTGGGGTTCTGGTGCAAAACTGGTGACACCAGCAAGCCCCTTTGCCAGGACTGGTTTTGTCAGTAGGCACTGAAACCATGTGGAGAAGATCTCCAGCTTCCCTGGCCTTGGGAAAGGCTGGAATGGAAGAGGTTAAAATGAATTGTTATTATTATTATTATTAGGAGGAGGAGTAATAATAATATTTGGAAAGCAAATCTCCTGAAAGCAGAACACTCAGGGAACTTCATTCCCTCAGCCATTATTTCTTTTTATTTCTTTCAAACCATCATGGTGAGAGGGTGTTGACTGTCTTTAGGGCTTCCCTCCTGCCCAGTATTTGTTAGGAGCAGTCAGCATCTAACTTGGATGGATTTAAATCACTGTGTGTGTATAAATGGCTTGAGCAAGGGAGTGTGTAATCCATAGTGCCATACTGTGGGGTGACTGGTGCCAATATGAGCTGGGAATGTGGGGAATCTCTGCCTTCATGTCAGTAGGATTGATTTTTCTGTTTCTTCTTCCTCTTTGTGGTTTGAAGTCAAGTTTGGGGTTTTTTCTCAAGCATCTGGAAGTTAACCTAAAAAATAATAAGTGTCTGTGCTCATTACTGTTCAAACTTCCTGAAAACCAAGAAACTTTGACAAAAATTTAAAGGGTTTAAAATGTTGGAGCAACCCTAAGGCATGTCAGAAAGCTTCATGAAAATGCATCTGAAACAGGCAAGAGGTGGATGGCAGTGCCCTGCACCCTGTGGCATCACAGCCAGCTCAGCATCCAGGGTTAATGTGGCTCCTCCCTGCCAGCTCCTTCCTGGGTGTCAGAGCTGGAGATTTGTGGTGTTACAATCACAGGCTGGAATTCACTTGAGACAGAATGTGAACAAGATTTACAAGTAATATGCAATGTTTTACACATCTCTGAGCACGGTGTCCCTGAACCGTGGCAGAGTGCATGACCAGGGAATGCATTAGAATGGGAATGGGATAAATAAATATGAAAAATCTGTGTTTGGAAAGACCAATGCCTTGGGTAATCAGTAGTGATGGAAAGGAAAGGAAATACTGTACCAACAAAAAAGTATGTATCCATTTCCTAGGATCTGCTTTGTTATTTTTTTTGGACCGACTTTTTTTTTAATATTTTATAGATTACCAAGCTGTTATCAATGTAAAATGCAAGGTGATGAATTTTTTTAAATCTTGAAAAGTTAAAACATATTCTGAGGTAATTTAATCCATCATTTGGTTGAAGGGTAAATGCAGGACGTGAAAGGAGCTCATGAAGGACAGAGAACTTTTATTTGAAAAACTAAGAAAAAAGGTGATACAGAGAAGTCAATTTATCAGCTGCCACTAGTTGACTTTATCAATTATGAGAAATTATAACCATAGCTTTCTCAATTTTTTTTATTCTAAAAATAACTTTATAATGGAATGCATAAGGTAGAGATGATGAACACCCTGCACTTATCTGGCTGCTTTGATGCAGGGCTTATGATTCTGTGGAGTTAGATGGGTATTTCCTCTAGTTTCATCACTTCTCTTTCTTCCTCTTCACAAGAAAATGGTGAGATACCCCATCCCTGAGCACCCACATCCATCCAGAGACAGCCCATCCCAGGAAGTGTTCAAGGCCAGGCTGGACAGGGCTTGGAGCAACCTGGACTGGGGAAAGGGGCCCATGGCAGGGTGGGGTTGGACCATATGAGCTTACAGGTCCCTTCCAACCAAAACCTTTCCATGATTCCATGATAATTCACCTTGCGTGGCAAATGAGGAGAACCAAAGTAAGTCCCAGAAGTTGCTTAGTGCCTTTCTACTGATTGCCTGTTCTTCTTCATGGAATCATACATTTAAATGTCTTTTCAATTCACTGTGGGCATTGCTGGGGTCAAGTGGGGCAGTAACAGCTCCCTGGGGTGTGCAGCACTTGCTGAGCTCCCCAGAGAGCCTCAAAATACTGTTTTAAAACTGGGGATATATCTGGGGAGAGAAGAATTATGCTGCATCAGTTTTATAGATGTTTTTGTTCTGCTCTGTCTGCTTTCAGTCTTGTGGTGACTTGGAGAACTGGCTTAACAAGCAAAAGCCATCTAAACTGAGTCAAAATACGTGAAAATATTTCCTCTGCTTTTTTCCCCATGGTGAATTGCTCCCATTCCCTCTGCCCACCCCATCCACATGCCAGCAAAGCGGAGCAGCAGCTGAGCAGCTGTCAGTGCTCACTCACACCCTGTTAGGAGGGCAGTGGCCTGTGAGCAGCTCCTCAGAGCTCCCAGAGGCAGTGCAGCATGGAGGGGGATATGGGACACATCCCAAATACGTCTCACAGCTTCCAACTGCAGCACGGCTCTCCTGACTGCAAGATGTGGAGTTAGAGGCTATTAAGGAATCAAAGACTCATCATTTCTTAATGCTCCAGGGCTTGGGTTTTTACAGCACTTCCAAATACACCCTTATGAAATACACAAAGAAAGTGCTTGTGCATAAGAATGCATCCATAGATATAAAATGTAACAGTGCAATCCTAATGTACTAACTATGTCCACAGGGAAACACTAGGAGAAAACCGTGAGCTGCAATAAACACACAGAAAGTCATTAATTTGTTAGAGAATTCAGTCTACTTTTTGCAGCCACAAAAGGTTCAGTGTTAAACATTTAATGCCACAATCTCTTTTTCCTTCCCACTCCTAAACACTTTCAATTCTTAATAATTTTGTAGTTATATATAAACTTACTGTGTGAGCAGGTTCTAATACAGAGGTGATAATTCCCCTCTATGCCTGACATGGGGACATGGTGCTGACCTAAATCATCTTCGATAACTTTCTTTAAACACCAGAAGTCAGAAAATAGATTTTCAAAGTCACAAACTGTGCTTTTACCAATATAAACTCCTCTTTTCAAGAAAAACATTTGGAAAAGAAGTTAATAATACAATAGTGTTGCACCTGTTTGGTTCTGCAGGGGTTTTTTGCTTATATTAATACATTTGTATGCACTGGAAAAAAACTGATCATCCTTAAAAAGAAAATTACTGAGCACAAACCAATCATTCAGAATATTTTTCTGTAATATTTTAAAGGAAGTAACATACTTAAATAGAGAAGATTATATTGTCCTGTTTTTCCACAACTCCTTGGACCAAATTATTCTATTAAAGTAGCCATCCTGCTATTATTAATCTGAACTCAATTTTAGTTTCTTTTAACTTACAAAAACTGTTATTAAGTCCCCTCCAATGCATACAAAAAGTTTTTTGTATCTCATGCAAATACCATTTGAACAGGGTTAGTGTCTCTTCCATTAGCAGTTACTCATGCATCTTTGCTTTCCATCAGGAAAGATCTAACTGACCAAAATACAGGCAAATGCTTGAAATGGGGATTTTTGAGTAGATATTTGTAATAGTGTATTGGAAAACTTAACCAGCTTATGCCATAGTATAGATGCCTGACACCAAGGTGACAATAATGTGTGATATGCTTTTGATTATAAAGAATGGATTTCAGATAATCTATGGATTTACTCTGGTTCTTTACAATTGTTCATACATTTGCCCGTTGGAGCAGCACAGTCAGCAGAACCAGGTCATGATTGTGGGTATGTCTGTGCCCTCTCTGGTGCTTTGGGAAGGGTTGTGTCCTGCCAGTAAACTCCTTCTTTCTCAGTGCTCACTTTCAACCTGCCTTAAAACATGTCTAAAAACTAGGTAAGCTCTCAAAATTATCTCCCCCCCACCAGTGCTGACCTGCCACTGAGAGGTGAGGCATGAATATGCTTCTTAGTGCCAGACAGAAGATTTTGGAGAAGATTCATGAGCTGACAGAAGTAGTGCCAGATCAATCCGTACTGCAGGAGACAGGCTGTTTTGTACTTCTCTTGAAGGGTGCCAGCTGGCATTGCACGTCTGCTGCAGAATCACAGCTTCCTTAAAAAATGTTCAAAGTGTGGTGTCTGGAAAGGAAGGTTCAAACTGCAAAGCACATGCACCCTGAAGAGGCAGGAAATGTGAGATGTAAGGAGCCCCAAAAGGTTTGGGTTCAGAAGTCAGCCCGTGTGCTGATCAAACAAGTCCTGCCTGTGATCTCTGGGTCCTGGGCAGGGGCTGGCAGCAGCAGGTGGCTGTGGATGGTTCCTTACAGTGCTGGAGCTGCCGTGGGTGCAGCAGGGAAGGAGCAGTGTCAGAGCTTCTGTGTGTGGATTCCCTTCCTCCAACACAGAGAAATCAGGACCCAGGTTCTTGACTCCAAGCCAGCAGATCAAAGTGATGTTCCTGTTTAATGTCCCCCCTGGTGGGTTCTGCCATGGCAGAGGAGGAATGAGCTGTCCCCTCCTCACTGCTGCATGTCCCAGACATGGGGTGGCAGCAGGCAGGACCCCTGGAGGGGCTTCCCCTGCACACCCCAGGCTGCAGGCTGCCTTCCAGCTGCCCCTTGGAGCTTTGAGAACAAGTCCTTGTGTTCTCATGAGCAGAACCTCTCCAACATTCACCCTGCTGTACTGGGTTTGTGCCACCCTGACTCAAAGTTGAATTTTCCCATAATATTGCAGTGAAATTACTCAAAGAGTTCAATTTAGCATACTTCACACGTGAGGATGATTACAGAAAAATCTTTCTTTCAGCTCATTAACTGTTTTAAAATGTATCCTCCTCCGTTTGCATAGAGACACAAACACTCTGAAGCTGCAGAGGGTCTGAAGTTTGGTGGAGTAATAAGAGAAGCTGCTTAATTTAGCCATCAGTGCTGTGGTTCTCTTAGCTACAGTTTGGTAAATAAACATTGAAATTAGCAAATAAATAATGAATTGAAATAAATGCCTGTGCAGGGTGCTTGTACAATGTATTCAAGTGCCAAAAATGTGTCTAATAACTCAATCCTTCCCATCTGTAATCAAAAATTGAAACGATGCAACAGCAGGTCTAGAAGGATGAAGGGGATGAAGAAAGATACTTGTTAAGCAGTTACAGAACTAAACAGGTATGTTTGAGAAGAGGCTTTTTGTCTTCTTCCTTGTCTCCTGCCTAGGATATTGTCTGAGATAAGTGACAAAGAGCTTCAGTTCTTTTTCATCAAGTCTCAAGGCTGCAGTGCATTTTCTAAGAACCAGCAGAGATAAAGGAAACCTTAACCCACCCAAATGTTAGCATTTTATGCATCTGAGGTTAACAGGTAGATATTAAATTCCCCCATAAATTAAACAGCTGGAAATGGCCATCTTTTTTATGTGCAAAAAGCACCTTGTTAGCAACAAGCACAAAAGTTCATATTCTCAGATGAGTCACTTTACCTTTCTCTTAAATCGCTGCTCATTTTCTCCCTGCGTGTTGATTTATGAACTTTATAGCCTACTGTTCAAAATTCAAGCTGTGCCCCCAGGCTGCATTGCTATCAAAACCTCTGAGCAGGTAGTATCCATTCATGTAGTGCTTAAAATATTGTTACTAAATAATAAGGCACCTTTCCTGTCTTTTGTTCCATTCAGGATTTTGGAGAAGATGATTCCCTCTACATCACCAAGGTAACAACTATTCACATGGGCAATTACACCTGTCATGCCTACGGCTATGAAGAGCTGTATCAGACCCACATCCTTCAGGTGAATGGTTAGTAAATGGCATATATGACATTCCATGAAAACATTCCCTAAGAAAAGTTGTGTGTTAACCTCATTCACACAGAGATCTGTAAAGCCACAGCTCAAATTGTCTGTGCACGAGAGTAAATGCAGCTCACTGGCACTGACTGTCACACAAACAGTCAAAAATAAAAGTATCAAGGGGGGATATGTATAATTATCTGGGCTTCAGGAGGTATCTTCACTGTTAAACAAGCTGTCAGTGACATTTCCTTAGAGTTAAGAGCAGCGTTTCCAAGCATCTCTTAAAGTAATTACTACTTTTGTCAACAGAAGTGTTGCCTCAATAATTTCTTTTTCCAGAAAATCATTTCTATTGCATGAAATAGCCCAGGATATTTAAATAAATACAGCAGTGTTTCCAAAACCAGCTAACCTCCAGCTATATATCCAGGTTATTACCTGGTTGTACTGAGCTTGGTTTGCTGAGGGCTGTTTACACTGGCTCACTGGATTGCAAAATGAGGGCGAATCATTTTACAGGTGAGAGAATCACACAATCCAGCATTCTCATGCATCTCCATCCCCTGGACTACATTTGTGCCTGGTGGAACTGATATTCAGGTGCTGACTATCTATCTCCTGACCTCAAACTCACTCAGTCGGATTTAGTTTAAAATTACATTAGATTAAGCCAGCATTTCATCAAGGGAGCAGCCCACAGAGTATCCACCTCCACAGCAGCAGCCAGCATTCTCCAACTTCCAACCCTTTTTCACATGTGCTGATGATGCCCAGCAGTGCCTGCAGAGCAGGGGAAGGGTCACCATTACTAGCTATGGGTACATTCTGGTATGAAATGCAATGTACACTATGGGATGTACTCTGGAATGAAAGTATTTATTTTTAAGGAAAATTCAATAACTTTATTAGAGGGTATATATATTATAAGGAAAACTAGTATTTATTCCTTTCTCTAGGTGTGTGTGGACCTGCACAAAGGAGAGCTTTCAGCTGGTAAGAGCAGGTCACAGAGGTGACAGGGCTGACCTGCTCTCACTGCTGACACAGAGGTCAATAGTGAGAGGAGAAACAGTAAAGGGGGATGCTCATACATCTTAAGAAGAGCCATGGTGGTTTTGTTTTGAGGTTTTGTTTTGACTTCAGCTCAGGTTTGCTGGACAAATGTGGGTGCTGCCCCCACCACACGAGTACCTGGATGTGAGCACAAAGCATCTGGTTGATCCGAATAAAAGCTGACTTGATGTCTCTACATAATTATTTGTCATCTTTTGAGAAAGTAAACTGTAAATCTCAGCAATGTGGATAACTAAGTCGTGTATGCTGCAGCTGAGAAAATAGGTTTCCTTCCTCAAAGTGCTGTTTGTGTGATGGATGGCAGTTGAAAGAAAAGCCAGCTAACAACTTAATCCCATGTCTATTATGTGATGTATTATGAGGCCTGAATGGAGTTTAGTTGGCAGACAACAATGTAGACTTTATCAGCACTGAGAATAGAAGGCCCAAAGGCTTTGAAACTTAAACCAGAATGAGAGGAAGGCTGGATGGAGTGTGGGGAGGGGGTGATCTGTTCCATACTCACGCTTGCCATTTAGATTTAACTTGTTATTGAAAGATCACATTTTCTTTTTAAGTGGAAGTTTCATACCATAGCTGCATGGGGGCTTTCTTACCAAAAGAAGAATGCTGTTATACAAAAACCACTATCAGTGTGGGCTTTTTAATATGCTATATAGTCACTAAATACAGAATAAAAAGCCTTGCATTCTGGTATCAACTCAGGCTTGCTAGAAAACACTGCAGGGTCTGGGAGTCTTTGTCTCACAGCATCTGATATTCCCATGTGAGCCATTAGGCTTTGCAAAGCTGGGTTTTTGCAATCCTTGATGTGGCTGCCCATATCAGTATATTCCCTCCTGTTCTGCCTGTGTCACAGTTTCCTCCAGCAGCTGATGCAGGGGTGACAGCCCTGATGGCAGGATAGCATTGTTTGCCTTCTAATGCATTGGAGGGTTCCCAAGGCAGAGCCTTTCACAGGGAAACCTCAGTTTTAGTAACTTAAAGGACAAATTGAGGAATTTTTCTTGACGGGAGTAGAGGGAAGAAACTGAGCCAAACTGAATTGAGTGAAGATGCTGAGAATCTAAGTGTAGTTGATGGGCTCTGTTCAGCACTGGGGCTTGTCTCTGTCTGTCTGTATCAAACTAAAAACTCCATCTTCAGCGTGGAAGGGTTTTTGTTGCTTTCTTGTGTTGGACTAAAATGGTAAGAGAATGTGACAGGAGCAAATCAGCCAGAACTCGGGTGTATCTGCTCGCCTGTCTCCTCTAGGGAGGCACTGATCTACTTTCAACATCAAAAACATGGGTGCTTTTTATTTTGTGAAAATTATCAGAATTTTTCTTTTCACATCTCCCAAGTTTGTCTGTTGGGAGAGAATAGAGAAAGAAGATCCAGCTGGAAAGTAAAAGGGTTCATCCCCCACCCTTCCCAAGCCCACTGGGTCTCTACAGGCAGGTTCTAATTTTTAGACTGTTTTTCAGTAATTTCCTGTTTTCAAAGCTGCAGTAACTTTTCTAGCATCCTTGGGTCCTTCTCCCTATCACATGGGCCCTGTCTTACTGTTCCCACTAAGACACATCAGTCAGCTCACAAAAGAATCTGATCTTAGTTACATGTACTCTCTTCCTCTGCTTTTATCCAACTTTTATTTAACTTATTTTTTGCTTTGCCTCTTTTTAGAACATTAAGCTAGATTCTTACATTGATTAGATAATATAGAAAATAAGGAAATACAAGCTTAAATAGAAAGCTTGCAGCCCAACTTCGACAACATTAAATGTTTCTGAGATTTCATGCTCTACTATTGCTCAAGTGCTGAGTGTTATGCAGTGTTTCCCTTTGTGTCAGATGGTTCAGGGTACCCCAAATAACATGGGTAGATCCAGATGCTTATTTTGACAAGCAGAGGCAGAAAATGTGAAGGTCACCAGGTGAATGCCCCAACCTGCTGGCTCACATCTGGGCATGAAGCATGAAGCACATGTGAAATGCAGCCTGTTTGATGGGAGAGGTTTGGTTGAGCTCATCAATCTTAGGATTCACAGTTATTAGTGAAATTTAAGTCAGTGTATTTATGCAGCTTGCCCTTAAGAGCTTTGGATGAAAAGAAATTGCTGAAAGGCAATGTTTAAATGGTTTAAGAATGAAAAATTCATCTTGCATTCTGGTATCTTTGATCAGGAAGAGCCAAGAACAGTCTGAAAATGTTGTTCTCTCCCACGTATGGATATTGCTTGGGAAATGTGTACACTAACTGTAGGGAGGAAGCAATTTAGCACTTTCAGGAGGAAAAAAGAGGTCCTGAGGATAAAGAATCTCATAAAATAGTAATCAACTATGAAAATTGATAGTTGCCAAATCAAGAGACTGCTGAGTGTAGGGCATCATTTTCCTTGGTCCTTGCACTCAAGAAAACATCAGCATAAATCAGAATATTGTATTCTTTGAAAACAATTTTTAAAAAGCTGTTTGATCCTCAGCCCAATTATAAGGGTCCAATAGGACAAATTTTCCAGTATGAGAGATGTTACAAACATGGATGTTTCATTAATGTGGCTTTTCAGCAGAAAACATAAAATGCTGCAAGCTCCTTTCAAATCATAAATGGAAAGAGTAAAACATCTCAAGTAAATGATTAATCTGTTAATTATTGCTACACCCTGGAGTATAGAGCTCCTACAGCAGCAATGGATGTCTTTGGGCCTTGGTGCCACCATCTGTGCTCATCGTGTGCTTTATCACCTGAGCTGTTTTATGGTAATGAATTGGTCTGCTCACCAGTGAGGTGCTGCTCAGTATGCAGCAGTAGGCAATCTACCCAATCTCGTGCTTGTTTCAATGCTTCTTTCTTCCTACTTTGCTTAAGATAATGGCATTTTTATATTGCCCTTGGCTGCAGACACAGTAATGGTTAGCAATGATATATATTCACCAAGGGAAAAAGCAAGGGGTAATCCATATATCCCAAAGTCTGGAACTGAAATCTTTGCAAGTTTAATGTGCATACCTGGAATGTATTAATTTGTAGCAAGGACAATAAAAATATATTCTGCAGTTTGCTGTTATCACAAGGCATTTGCATGCAATAATTTACCTGTGCAGTGAATTATGTAAGACAAGGGAGAAGAAATAAAAAGTTTAAAAATAGAAGGAGAGGGAAGATGATAAGAGAGCAGAAATGGAGGTGAAGCACATATTCTTTGTAGGTGAAAACAGTTTCCTTATTAATCACTCTTGAAAAGATACCTTGCTATAATTTTAAGTTAATTTTCATGCAGAGCATTGATTCAGTGTCTGGGACCTGTGAGCTATATTTGGCAGTATAAATCTATTGTGTTTGCAGCCCTCCAGGTAAAATAGGTGGATTATTCATGTGCAGACTATCAAGGTGTGAGGCAAAAATGTGAGAGTTGAAAGTACAGTCTGTTTGGTGAAGGGGTTCCCTGATTCTGGGGAGCTGATGGCTGTGGCCAGCCTGGGAAGTGCTGACACAGCTGCCCAGGTGAGCAGGAAAGCCTAAAGCAAACAATATTAAGGAACTAACAACCCACAATGGTTTTGAGAGCATTAAATAGGTGATGACTGGGATGGGCTCTGTCTCTGGGAGCTGCCAGGTAAGAAGACACTTGGCTTGGAGTGAAATTTCTCTGGTGCCTTTGGCCATGTGAGATCTCAGCCAAGTCAGCTGATTTCAGGATCTGAGAATCAGACCTTCTTGAATATTGTAAATCCTTTTCATCTGCATTTGTAGGAGGCACACTGTCTTTCAGCTGTGACTCTAAATAAATCATGTTTGCCTTCAATGGACCTCACTTACTAAATCATTTCATTCAAAAAATGTTACTAGTAGCATCCTATCCAGTCTGGACACATCCATATTGGACTCTGGCCATGATTTTACAAAACTGTACAACTTTCAGCAGCTACATCATGAATCCCAAAATCTCCTAATCTGATGGAAAAGCTGGCTGCTTCATTGTGAAACACAAATACCATTGGCCATGGTATGAGACATCCTCATATTTCCTTTTATTTTTCCCTCAAGATGAAAGAATCTCACTGGTATCTATCACTGATGTTGCAATATTGCAATTTTTTTAACTAAGTAATTTGTTAAGAAAGAGTTAACGGGTGGTATTAAGCCTTGTTGGTTTGAGCAGTGAAGGAAAGATGATTGAAAATCAATGAACATCTCTGAAATTGTAATATAATTAGTAGTTCTGCCAGTGGAGTATATTAAATAGTTGAGGAGTGCCTTCGTGAACAAGGTAAGTCATGTTTTAAAAACCTCTCAGTGAAAAGAAATAATTGATAAACACTTTATTTGTTCAGAATAAGAGACAGTGAATACACAGTCCACTTCCTGATGGATATTTAATTAAGTACTGAAGATTAAGTTGTTTTTCATAGGCAAGAACTCAATTTCCCTCCTAGATTCAGTGAAGATCTGAACTTCATACTTTAATTTTTAAATATGTGAGTGCCTACATTAGGTTTTAATCCAACTATTAAGTTCAGTTAGTCACTCAATGAAAGCAAGAACAGTCTAAGTACAGAATTGTACTGCAAGATTGCTCCCTGGCATTGGTATATTAGTTCACTATTTTCTGTTATAGAGTCATAGGATCACAGACTGGTTTAGGATGGAAGGGATCTTAGACACCATCTCATTCCAACCCCCTGCCATGGCCAAGGACACCTTCCTCTACACCAGGTTGCTCCAAGCCCTGTCCAGCCTGGCCTTGAACACTTCCAGGGATGGAGCATCCTCAGCTTCCGATATGCCAGTGCTTGGAAAAGTATTATTTTCCATTTTCTTCCCCCAAAGTCAAGCTGTAGAGAAATCATTCTTGTAGCTTGCACTGACAGCCAGACCAGGTTTATCTCCGTGGCTCTCAGCGCAGAGCCCCTCGTGGCACTGCAGGACAGCAGCGGCTCTGCAGCCCCAGCACAGTCTCAAGCCCCAATTCCTTGCTTCCCACAGTGCCTCCGGTGATCCGCGTCTACCCCGAAACGCAGGCGCAGGAGCCGGGCGTGTCAGCAAGCCTGAAATGTCACGCTGAAGGCATCCCTAATCCCCGAATTACCTGGCTAAAGAACGGCATTGATATCATGCCAAAACTATCCAAACAACTATCGCTCCTCGGTAAGAACGGAATTTTGATTAATTAAAGTATTGTAGACAGGGATTAAGGAGGATTATTTTGCACTTTAAAGCAGAAGTTCTTGTACTTTGCTAAGCCGCAGTTGTTGGAAATCGTGTTATAAAACCCCTGTTCTTTCTTTTTATCTCTTTCTCCTGTGAATTTCCTGGGAAATACACTATTGATTGATGTAAGTGGTAATTGCATTCTGTTCAAAGACAGCCTGCCTGTTTCTTCACTGCCTTGCTTCTTGTGTACAGCACAGTAGAAAAGAAATGCATTAAATTATTTGAAGAGAAATTCATTAAATTATTTGTTCAAGTCTAAGCCCACACTGGATGCAAGTCAGCTGAGAATCAGTCTCCCACTCGGCCCTGTTGAAGGAATCAGGCTTTTAGCTCCTCTAGGTCCCTGTTGGAATGAGGGTGCAACAGGCATGGCAAAAGGCAAAAACATTTATTTGCAATTTTCTGTGTAAAAATATTAACCCCATCCTCAACACATGCCCCAGTCTGGCTTTGGTAGATTTTGTGCCCTTTGTGCCCTTCAGCTTGTGTTGGTAACACTGATATTGCTGCATGACACATACAATATCTCGACATGTTCCAAAGGTTTTTGCCGTTGGTCCCACTGCAGGAGGCAAAATGGTAGGAGGAACCACAGAGACCCCTTTAAACCAAAATTTTTTGGTGATCTGATTGAAAACAGTTGGCAAAACAAAAATTAATTTTTCATCGCTAGAGCCAAAGCACTTTTCTAACAAAAAGAAGAAATAAATGAAATGTAATTTACAGTTTGACTTGAGATCGTTCTTTGTTCTTTTCTGGTGTAGAGCATGTATGTGCTGATGGAATGGAGCAAGACACCAGCTCCCATGAGAATCCCCAAAAACCTCCAGTCAAATGGGGGGAGACACAGTGGGGTGGAACCCTCACTGTCTGTGGCGATGGAAGACAATTAAGGCAGGGACAGCAATTAGCAGCAGTGAGGAGCACTGTTTATGAGTGTGTCTCTTACAGCAAACGGAAGTGAACTTCATATCAGCAGTGTTCGCTATGAGGACACCGGTGCCTACACCTGCATTGCCAAAAATGAGGTGGGAGTGGACGAGGACATATCTTCCCTTTTCATCGAAGATTCAGCAAGAAAGACCCGTAAGCTCAATTTTCCATGCACTTCTTTCTTTAGTAGTGTTGGAATGTGATGGCACACATGTAATTTAATTTAATGTCATTTAGTTCAGGCTATTGCATGCAGTAGGTTGGATCTTACATAAGGTAATGACAGTTCTGAATGCACTTTGATCAGAGGATTGGACACTTTTTGTGGTAGAAATCATGCAGAGAAGGTAAAATCTTGTCCAGGAAGATGGTGTCTTTCATGTGCCAGAAGTATGCTGTGTGTGTGATGGGTAACAGCTTTATTGGAGTAACAAATTGGCAATAGTTGCAGATATCAGGGAATCCAAAATGTAATATTTTGTCACATTCTATAAATCTCATTGATTTCTGTGTAAGGATTCTTTTGAAGCCAGTTACCAGTCAAAATTCTTGAATATTTAGATGTCTGAAAAATGTTGTGATTAAATTATTTCTTTTACCTGTTCTTACATCGCTGACTGGCAAAATAGGTTTCCCTCAGCATGAAATTATCTTCCTCAAAGACAAATACCCTCCCAGCTACTCTTCCAACATCTCCCATAGGAGTGCAGCAGTGTTATCTCGACCACACTGACCCCAAAACAGAATTGCTGAAGGAGGTGATCAGTTGTCCCAGTAGAAAAGCTCCCAGAGGCCTGATCTTTCCCAGTTCTGCCTTCTTAACTGCCTGGGAGATTACCTGGGTTTATGGTGATACTAAAAGTCTAGGTGCAAATGGGATTTTTACTGCTTTTCTGGCTGCTAATATAGAGCGAGAATTGAAACGAAGTTACCCATAAATATGGGCTTTCAAGGAAAATCTTTGGAAAAGATATCCTGTTCCTCATTAACTAGATATATGTACTCTTGTTAATATTGGTCATTTTCCCTTGAATACTTGAGCAAGGGAAATTACAGTATGTTGAGAAATAATTGGATCTATCTGGAACAGAAATTCAAATGCAGATGCACTTTCAAAGCTTATGTGAGTCCTGAAAGAATGCAGTTGCATGAAGTTCCAAGGGACAGCGCAGCCAGGGGTGCACTGCTGTAGCTGCCAGTCTCAGCCTTCTTCTGAAAGATGCTGGTGGACCTGGCAGCGCTGGGTTAATGGTTGGACTCAATGATCTTAGAGGTTTTATCCAGCCTTAATGATTCTGTAATTCCATGTTGTGTTTCCCCACTCAACCTGCACAGAAAAGCACAAGGCTGTCCCATACCTGCAGCTGCATCTGAAGGTAACAGCTCCTCTTTAGTAGGTCATTGATCTCTGCACAGCTGCCTTCATTTCAGGAAGGATTTTTACCATGTCAAAGTTTCTTAATTGTCTCTAGAAGGAGCAAATGTGTTTAGAACTCTCTGTTTTTCCTGGTTTTTTATGTGAATGAATGTTACAAAATTTTCACCAATTAAACAGTTCATGTAAACATGAGTATTTATTTAGTTACTTGATACAATGAAAGTTTTGACATTGTTTTGTTGTTTTTTTTCTTTTCCTGATTATTTTCTGGCTTTCCCAATATTCTGATGCTGCAGTTGCAAACATACTGTGGCGAGAGGAAGGTACTGCAGTAAAGTTCTTTTGTCGTAGTGATAATGTGCTTGTCTGCTTTAATAATTCCATGATGGGCCATTCTCCACTGACTTGCCACTAATCCTATCAACTTTCACAGTCACCAGATTAAGTACAGACCAGACTTTTAAAAGCTAAATTATTCAAATAAGAGATGTCACTCTTGTACCTATAAGTTCTTGCATTTTCCCACTATGAAATAATAGATGACCATAAAATATATAAAAATATGAATTTTATATATACTGCCAGAAATGTGAGTAGCCTGAGATTTTCAAGCTGCATTAGCAATCACACAAGCATCAGAAGTGCTCCCAAATTACCATAATTGAACAAGTAAGGCATAAATTCAATGTACTGCATTTTTAAGCAAGCAATTCAAGCTCTTCCTTTTCAGTAGCATGTATTGATGTTTTCTAGGTGAGCAACAGAAATTGTGGTCTTGACTGTTAGGCAAAACAAAAATCCAAACCACAACAGGTTTTCTTCCCTCTATCCTTTGAATCAATGCAGGGTAAAGGTTGCCCCATTTCTCCTTGTTTTAATTGGCAGTTAAGAGCTCTAGTTGGATCAAACTTACAGTGTGCCCTTCACAAGGTCAACAACTGTGCATCTTGGAAGCCAAAGTAAAAAAAAAACAAACCATCCTGAGCAGCTAATTGACTCAAAGATATCATGGAGACCCTCAAAATCACCTCATTTTTACAAGCTTCTGCTGTCATAATTTCCAAAATACCCAGTGAGAAGCATCATGCCCAAGGAGCTCTCACACAGGTTGTCCATCTGACTCTGTAGGTGTGCAGCCCAGGTGTGCAGAGGGGACTCTGACCTTGGGCTCCTGGAGGGCTGTGAGCAGGACACCCACTGCCTGGAGGGAGGTTCTGAGGTTGAAGTGCAGTTGAAAACCAGTTCTTACATCTGCCAGCTGCTTATGAGGCTGCTGAGACCTTGGTGTCCTTCAGGCTGTGTGGGAAAGGTTGCTGTGCAGTGACAAACTGCTCTCAGCCATGTCCTCCTGCCCCCTGCCAACACCCAGACTCCCTCACCCTGCTCCTCCAAGAAGGGCTTCAGGCTCACTCTGCTCTTGGAGGGTGCAAAGCCCCTTTGTAAGCAGAGCCTCCAGGTACTCCAAAACAGTAGCTGTGCTTCCAGCCCTCAGCAGGAAGCTTTCTGGGTAGCTTGGGCTTGGCACGAAGGATTTTGGGGCAGAAGGAGGGTGCCAGGGTGTGGTGGCCAGAGCAGCTTGGGCCAGGTGTGCAAACAGCTGGTGCACACTGTCAGACTCACAGAGCAAATACACCAGTTTATTTCCAGAGTCCCTCCAACCCAAGGCAAATGCGGTTCACTGGAGGTCAGAGAGGTGGCACAGTCACCTGGGAGAGCTCCCCAGCATTTCTTTCTGAACACCCACCTGCAGGTTCCTGGGGCAGGGCTGTGAGGAGTCTTCACTGCTGACATTCCCGTAAATGGCATTAAGGGCACTAAGAATTGCCATTTCCCTTCTGCTTGGAAATGAAGTTTCTGATGCATCTCATCAGTCCAGCACCACCTGCACAATGCTCCATGGCTGTTTGTATAGTGTCCCTTATGCTCCTTTTTAAAGAAAGCAGCTGGATAATCCTACCAGATGTAGAAGTAGAGGGATATTTAAAGAACAGCTGAGAAGTTGGTTGCAGAAAGTCTTATTATAATTTTGCTAAATAAATGGACTTACTGCTTATCAACCTTGCACATTTTAAATGAAAGTATGAGCAATATTGAGGCAAAACATGGCCAGTAAAGCAGATCTGCTATTGATGTTCCTAAAGAATTCAGTATCTGTAAAGCAGGTTTATTACCTTGCTTCTGTTGTTCTGTAGTATTTGATGGGCACATTCATTCTAGGATATACTTCAGCATGTGAAATCTTGGCACAGAGAAAGCTAAAATACTGGTAATTTTTGTTATACATTTTAATATATTCTTTCAATTCCTTATTGTGTGCAAGTAGCAATATTAACAAATGCATTGGTAGATTTGAGCTCCTTTAAAATGATCACTACCTCATCCCCACAACATCTGGAATAATTAAAACCTCGGGAAAATGCCTAAACAAAATATGATGTGGAACAAACTTTTGCTGCAAGTCAAACTTTTAATACAAGTATTTGGTCATTTTAAAAGTCAGTCTGTCAGTTTGTTCTCAAAACCTTTCAGACCATGCACAAGCAACTCCTCAAGAAATGAGTGCACATGGGGCACCCAGCCAGTTAAACCTGGGGCTGGAAACACATGCAGTATTTACTCAGTGTACAAATAGTTTTTAATTTTGTCCAGAGAAAACCATGAGTAGCCCAAATGTAGAGATTTTTTTTTTCATGACATTGTTCATTTCTGTAGTGAACATTGCTTACTTAATACCTGGAGAAAAGGAGAATTTTGTGCCAGCAGCCAATCAGCAGTTATGTCAGTGTATGCACTTAAAAAGCTGAAAGCCTTTTCATTACCAAATGTAAGTTCTAAAATATTTCCAGGTATTTAGATTAAGTTGAGGAAAACTATTTAAGTATAAGAGGAGAGTATTCCATGATGAAAAATTTGCCCTTTGATCTCAAAGGTGGGATGTATAAATGTACACTGAGGGAGACACTGTATTTCTCAAATAAGCTCTTGTTGATATCAGGTGTCCTCCCAACATTTTTTTGTTAGAGCCAGCTTCATCTGGAGTGGATCAAATGAGAACTGTTATGTTTAGGAAACCCTCCCCACTCTTAATTTTGGGGTTTTTTTTGTATTAGGGATATTTTGCTATACAGGTGAAGTATTTTGCCTTTCATAATGCCTTTATGTTTTGAACTAGTTGTGTCATCTAACTTGAAACATCCTCAGTTCAAAAGGAAAAAAAATTTTAAGAACTCCTCATTAGTCCCCCAGTTCCCAATTTGGTACCTACCTCACTACTATAAAAAACACAAAATACTTAATTGCCCACCTCTGTAGTGAAATAATTCCCAATTCCCTGCACTAAGGAGTTACATGAGTATAATCAAAAATTGAGTCTGTTCTACTGATGTCCATGAGATTGTTTAGGATGTACCCAACCAAGATTAGGCAAATGTTTCATAAGCCAGAATAAAACACCTAGTTTGTCTAGTAAAATCCTGCTTGGTCTAAATATCAATATGAAGATCAATCTCTGGGGGAAAAAAGTGCTTTAATTTTAACTGACAAACTTTTTAAAAAAACAGTAACTGAATGCTCTCAGGAATTTGTAGTATATTTTAACTAGTCTGCAGAAAAACTTGGATTTATTTTACTGTAAAATAAGTAGCAGAACTTGCCAAGTCTCTGACTCTAAACCTGTTGGGGTAAAATTTTTAATCAAAGTAATTTTGTGGGTAATTAAGGTCTTTTAAATACACCCTCATTGTAATAGGATCATCAGACAAAATCACACTACTCTTGTGCATGAAAATAATAATAAGCATCTTCACAGTAGTCATAATTGATTGCCTGCCTGTTTTCACTTGTTAGGATTAAAATCCTTTACCCATGAAATGTCGGCACTCATTCCAGGCCAGGGTCAAATTCTGCCCTCTGATGTGTTCATCAAATCCCACTAAGCAGCTGGGAGTTGTGTGGATGCTGGGAGCGCAGGTTTTGGTCCAAAGTGCCGGAATGAAATGTATTACCAGTATACCTGGGGAGAAAACAACCCTTAGTCCATGAGATAACTCTCGATGGAGAGCTTTTCCTACATGCATGATCCTGCCCTGTGCAATCACATTTGAGGATCACTGCTCTTGTACCCACCTGATGCCCTGACTGGGGGATTTCTGTGCTATGGTTCAGAGACTCAACTTGAACCATGTCAGTACAGCAAACACCACATGCTGACACATTGTTCTCTAAAGCTACTTATTTGGCATCAAAAGAAGGGGGCTTAGCAACAAAAACACCTTCTAGCCTTACTAGATACAATGTGTTTGACAAAACTTTCCAAAAATACATTTGTCCAAATTATCCATATTTTTACTGTCAAATTTCCTGTGATGATTAAGATCTCAATCCTGCAGACAGTGAGAAACTGTCTCTGTCAGCAGCACTTCGAGCTGCCACCACAGGACCAGCAAAGGGAATTTTTAACACTGAACACTGTTCAGAGCCATAGAATGGGGACTTTATTTCTCCATGGGAAAAGTGAAATCAATTAGAAGATACAAATTATAGCATCACCATATTGTTGGCAGATAAAGTACACTATCAACACTGCTAGGGGTGGCAGTGGTCATTGCAAACACTTACTGGTGTTGGTGTGAAAAATGGAATGATTGGATCTTTGAAACTAGAGTGTTTGAAAGGATCCTGAACATTTCTTAAAGATCTTATCACTGCAATTCCATGTAGCATGACAGAAATGATAAAACATAATCTTCTAATGGCAAAGCAATGACAATCAGCCAGTTTTCCAAATCTCCTGGAATGCCCTGGTTGGATAAATGAGTGCTAATGCAATGCTGAACTACTCCACATTTGTGAATTACAGTTTGCAAGATTTCAAAAATGTATTTATTTTGGTGGCTGTAGTTAGTTCTTTCAGATAGTTTAAGAAAATAGAGAATTCTATATATTTTCATTCATGCAAATGCTAAACACTTCCATTTAACATCACAGTTACCAGCAGTCAGGTTGCCTGTAACAGGATGACCTTCACTTTAATTTTAACTAAAGCTTGTCTTTCAGTTCTCAAATTATTATCAAGCTGTTTTTAATGAAATAATAGGAAAAAAAACAAATTCACAATCTGAGGGGGATAGCAGTGCAACAGAGAGGCTTCTTGGGATCAAATCCTGTTTTGGTACCTGTTTACAAGACCCAGGCATAATTATTTGGGTACTACCACTGCCACCAAGGCAATGCATTTTTGAATGTGTTTGTACCTCTTCACTCCTTGAAGCCCTTGTTGTGACATGAAATTTGATTTTGTGAATGCTCCAACTGCATCCAAATGACCAACCTTTATGTAAGGCAGATTTTGTTTGTCGGGAGAGGAGGACAAGCTCTTTAAAAGAGTCCTAACATCTATGGATACATAACAAAAAAAATCCTTCTTCTTTATCCCCCTTTAAGGCCTGAGTGTTGGGAATATGTTCTATGTCTTTTCTGATGACGGGATCACAGTCCTTCAGCCAAACGAATGTGAAATCCGGAGACATATCAGGCCTGAAGAGAGGATTTTCACAAGTTATGTAAGTCCTGAACCCAGCAGCTACAGCTGGCAGCTGGGAAACTTTCTCTTAATCTCTTCAAAGGTTGTTATTGCTAAAGGTCCTGTTTGCCACAGGGATGTTGGAGCTTGGTGGGCTTCATGCAGCATCCCTGAGGAATAGCATCTTCTCTTGAAAATCAGGGGATCCACCTAAGTTCTAAGGCTGACACGGAGGATTTACTGCAGAGAATTTGGCTAGTTATCACAAAAGCAAAGATTTTCATTTGTCCTTTTGATCTGTTTACTTATCCATGCCCCAAATTTGTAGCTGGGCTTTAGGGAATGTACAAAAGTCAATAGCAGAGAGATGTGCACATCATTCACTGGTGCTCCTTTTATTGATGGCTCCATAGGCAAAGTGAGCTACCATGGGCCACTTTCTGCTCTTTGGAAGTGGTTTGCCATGTTAAACTGCAGCAGGGACGCAAATAAGAATGCCCAGAAAATGGTTGTGCCATGAAGATCCTCTGCATCTTCTACACTGAGAAAGAGCTGCACTGTCTGTGTTTGCTGTTGGCACTTTTCTGTCTGCACTGAATTTACCTAACCCTTGCTGTAGGAGTTACAAGGAAAATTTTTTCAGGTGTCAGAAATGTCAAGCACTGGCTTGTAGGCAGTGGAGCTCAACATGGCCAGTGGGATAACACGTGCCTGGAGGCTCTGTGAGGTCAGTGTTCTCAGTGACCTGTTATGTACTCCTGCACAGGAACATACAGCAGGCATATCCTCATGAAACTGTCAGTTCTTAAAAAAAAAACACAGGTGCTGAAATACATCCAGAAATGCTTTTTTAGTTACTCCTTTACTTACTTTCTAATTTTTTAAAGGGGAAGTTGAAAATGTGGCTAAAGAATGTGACTCTTCTGAAAGAAAGAGGCTCAGCATTGGTTTCAGTTTTGGAAGGAATCAAAGGCTAGAATTGCTGTCATGAGCCCTGCAGGCTGGGTCCAGCTCTGCTTCTTATGAGTGTGTACGAAGTATTTTCTAAATCTCAATAAATTTGTACTTATACTGAGGTTTTTTCCCCACTAGATTTTAATATACCTTAGAAGAACTCCAGACTGATGCTTACCCCAAGGCTAGTGCTTACCATGGACTTAATGCTATTAAGCCACACCTAAGCTTTACTAAGACAGAAATCCTGTGTTTCTTTTCTAAAGAACTGTAAATAATGAAGAGGTGGTCCTGGAGAAACAGATCAAAAAGAACAAAACAGAGAGGGCACTTAAGGAAATAATGTCAGCACATTGAGGGAGTTTTAACATCACTTGGCTGCTCTTCAGAGCACCTATGAGGGATTCCTACAGATCTCCAAGGACCCTTCCCTTGGTCTGGGGACAGCTGACATTTTTTCCACCCTTTTCCCTTTTACTGTCTTGAGTGTTTGCTATATAGACAGTGACACCAGCCCAACTTTAAGAGTGGATCTACAAAAAAGATTGCTTCATTTGCTCATAGAGGGCCCAGAAGCAGGTGGGGCAGCTGCAGCTGAGCCCTGTAGCAGAAAGACTGGTAACTTTTCCCTGCTCCCCTTGGCTTGTGTGGATGCTGTGTTGTGAGAGCTGAGGATGAGGAGGGCAGCAGAAAATGCAGCCAAATTATTGAGTCTTTTATCTTCAACCCTTACGCATGGTCTCCACCAAGGCACTCAGCCAGCAGAGCAGTGTTGCTTAGATGTGACAGCTTTCTATCCATAATTATTGCACATGGTGTAGGTCCCTTCCAACTCAGGATTTTCTATTCTATTCTATTCTATTCTATTCTATTCTATTCTATTCTATTCTATTCTATTCTATTCATTTCTATTCGTTTCTATTCGTTTCTATTCTATTCATTTCTGTTCGTTTCTATTCTATCCGTTTCTATTCTATTCATTTCTATTTCTATTCTATTCCCCCAGTACAGGCACAATGCTGACATTGTTTTTTGTTGTACCTCCTCTTTTCCTGAACAAGCTCTGATTCCGTTCCAATCACATTTCCCTTAGGTAGTTTGGGCCATTATTTAATTTTACCCAACATAAGGTCTAAAATCAACGGTTGTGCTCACTGAAATTTATATGTCTTCATTCTCATTTTACCCCATTTCCTCCCCACAGCCTGGTCCCACACAAATGCTCTTTCAAATAAGGCATTTTGACACAAGGAAGAGCGATGAGGAGTGATGCAGAGAGTTATTGGTGGGACCAAAAGTGACTCTTCAAACTCTTGTGCAGAAAATGAAGACTTTAAGAAAAATATAAAGCAGTGACTCAATTAATGTAAATCACTGTTTTTTCAAAGCACAGAGTGATAGTTCTGTTGCTAATAAATGCTGACAGCACTGCAAGTCTTGATGAACCAGAGCGTGCTGCAAAAGATCAATCCATGGACTCTGTGGTTATTTAGATTCAATACAAGTTTGCAGGAGGTCCAGTTGTTTAATGTCATTCCATAGAGCCAGACTGAAGTGTGGTATCTGATAAATTAATTATTTCATATTTTCCAGGAAAGAAAGGGGAGAAATATCATCCTAATGGAATCCCCAGGGATTTTTTCCTGCAGTTTACAAGGCTAAGCTTCTTGCTGCTTCAGGCCCTGAACTTGTAAAAATTAAACCTTTTCTTTTTTTAACCCCTCAGGAGGAGATCTGTCCTAGAGTGGAAGGTGAAGACACTCAGTCCTGCCTCTGGGCTTCAGCAGTCAATGTCAGAGACAAGTACATTTATGTGACACAGCCAAAGCAGAACAGAGTAATGATAATTGATATCCAGACTCAAAAAGCCATACAGGTACTTACAAGTGAACACGTTATTCACTGATGCAAAAGACTTGATACAGTACAAAAAAATCAGATCTTTGCCCAGTGGATCTGCTGGGCAAAGATCTGCTGCTCAATAAAGTGCTGGGTCTATGTTGCTTTCACCAGTGGCATCACATGGAGGTCACTGTTCTGTGACCTCACTGGCAGGAATAAACTCCTCTGTGGGCTGGAGATCACAGTCTCAGGCTGCCTCTGCAGCCAAGCTTACAGTGAGACTGGTAAAATAACACTGGGATGAATTCCTGGCTGAGCTGCCTGACCTGGGTTATAAGCAGTTTGGAAAGAATGCTTATAAATGGAAAGAGCTGGTGTGGGTACAATTCAGGCAGAAATTGGCCCTTGCTCTACTGGCTATAAGTAACAGCATTAGATGGAGTGATGTCTACCCAGAAAATGGCACCACACAGCCAAATTTTTCAACTGCTGCTGATCCCCCACTTGATTTGAAGGCAGAGCTGCACAGGGAACATAACAGTGGTGCATGAGAATGCCTGCAGTGAACTGATGTAATATTTGTCATGTTCATTAGAGTCACTGTGTAAATAACTCTCTCTGGGTTTTTTTAAGTCCTTGGATGTGGACCCATTACCAACCAAATTACATTATGACAAGTCCCACGACCAAGTGTGGGTGCTCAGCTGGGGGAACATGAGGAAATCATCACCCACACTGCAGGTAAGTCCTTACACTTTGGAGCCTTTGCTCTTCCTCATGGCTGGTAGGTTGCAGGTAATTAGCCACATTTAATGGTCTGGATATAAAGCTGCTGTTTCATTTGCATATCCAGTGTATTTTATTCATCCCTCCTCTGTCCATCCTCACATATTTTTCTTGCTGTTTAATTTGTTTTTGAGCAATGACTGTGCCACTGGCCGACAGCAGGGCTGCTTTGTGCCAAGGTCTGTTTTGTTTTAAGAGTGGTGACAGAGCCAAGTGCCAGAAAGTTACACAGCAAGGGCTGGCAGCTGGCTGTGAGCAGGACAAGACTGCTGTGCTCTGCAGCACTGGTGAGGCACCTTGAATCCTGGGTTCATTTTTGGGCTCTCACTACAAGACAGACACTGAGGTGCTGGGATGTGTCCAGAGAAGGGTAACAGAGCTGGGGAAGGGTCTGGAGCACAAGGCTGACAAGGAGCAGCTGAGGGAGGTCAGGGGCGACCTTATCAGTCTCTACAATTCCCTGAAGGGAGGTTGGAGCCAGATAAAAGTCAGTCTCTTCTCCCATGTAAGTGATAGGACAAGAGGAAATGGCTTAAAGTTATGCCAGGGGAGGTTGAGGCTGGTATTAATAAAAATTTCTTCACTGATAATTTTGTCAAGCCCTGGAACAGGATGCCAAGGAGTCACTGTCCCTGGAAGGATTGAAAAGACCTGTACATGTGGCACCTGGGGACACAGTTCAGTGCTGGGCTTGGCAGTGCTGGGGAAGTAGTTGGACTCGATGACCTTAGAAGGCTTTTCCATCCCTAACAATTCTGTGATTCTGTGAGTCTCTCACAGTAAAATTCAAGAAGAGGCTCTCTAGGTCATGAAGAAAAAAACCAAACCAAGAGAAGTAAAACCTCGAAGACAAGTTGTGTTATTGGGTGCCAGTGATATCCGTGGAACTCCTCCATGCTCAGCACCACCAGACCCACAGTGACATTAGGACACAGCACTGCACATGTGTTTGGACAGCCAAATTAGCTTCCACTCTGGGTCACCTTGGCAGATTTACTCTTCTGTTGACAGTACAGAGAACATGGAGAATTGCCATCTAGTGGGGCATTTTTCTGCTCCTGTATGTTGTGTGACAGAGTTGACACCAGTTGATGGATCTGATTTGATCCATCCAGACATCCCATTCTCTAGTGGGTGTTTTCTGGCACTTGCTGCCCCGCCTTTCTGGAAGGAGGTGTCACGTGAATACTCCTTCTGCCAGAAGTGTTTGCTGCTAAGTCTACATTAAAACATTCCCCAGCAGGCAGAGAAGGGGGGCTGTGCTTTTTGACCTAAAAACCAACAAATTGGAGTCTACATTAATTGTCGGGCTACCCAAGGCTTCTGCTGGAGACAGTATCCTGTGAAGATGGAATGGGCCATCCCCACCATCCACGTGCTCCATCTAGTGCTGACTGTCAATAATAAAGACTCGACCAGCTACTCATCACAGGCAATTTCAGGAAAAGATGCCAAAACCAAAATGGAGGCATATAAGGGAAGGTTTCCAGGGCAGCATCACCAGGTTGTCTCACCTGGGAATGTGAGTTTCCTGTACAGGGTATAAGAAGACAAAACGGGCTCTTTTTACCCTTTCTGACTTAACTTCTTCCATCCAGCTGTGAGAAGTTTCTGTAATTAAAGAAGAGATGACACAAGCATCTCATTATTAGGGAGAACACACCATCTGCACAGTTGGAAACTTGTTAGAAGGTTCCAGGTCTCAGATAGTCCTTTCTGTTATCTTTATGATGTGCAGTTACACACATAGAGAAGAGATTAGCATCAGCAGCAGCAGATCCTTTCTTTTTTCTGACCTTCTTTCCCAAAAGGTGGGCAGTGACTAATAGGGCAAAGTTCCTTCTTAAAACCTGCAGTCTTCTGTTGCAGACATGCAATAAAATACCTTCTTTTAATGAAGATGCTGCTGCAGAGGTTGATCTAAATTTCCATTCCTCTGGAAGTCAGGGATTTATCAAACTGCCTGTGCAATCAGCTAAGGGGATGCTGTTGTTTGGCCATTACTGGCTTGTTGGAAGCAAATGTCTGGCCTCCTGAAAGCACTGTGCTACAGTGGGCATCCTTCTTGAGCAATCTAATTGGAAGAAATCTAAATGGCATGACCAGAACAGCTGTCTGAAATAAACCTTTTAGGGATTTAGCATGTGTTTCATGAGTTATGTAGCTATAAATTCAAAGCAACAACTGCTGCAGATTAGAGCAGCAGAAGGTCCTAATGAATGGACTAAAGTCATCTTAAATCCAGCAAACAATTTGAGTGTTTAACATTTTAATTTTTGAAAACTTTTCCCTTCTGGAGCAGTGGAGGAGCTGAGTCCCCTGTCCATGGAGATCTGTGCTGTGCTGGAGGACAGGACCAGGGGACAGCCAAAGGGCACTTGTCACTCCTCCCTGGACTTTATATCAATGGATGGACAGTTTTTCTCCTTCAAAGTGATAATTAACTGCTGTGAGTTAGTGTTTGATCCTTCAGGGTGGTAAATTATCACTGTGCGTTAAAGTGAGATTAATAAATATGACCACGAAGTAAATGTTTACTTTAGACAGTGAGGGATAAATTATTATGGTCCTACTGTTGTCATACTGCTTCAGTTCCTGCTTGACTGCTCTTTCTTGAGACGTAAACAACTTATAAAAGTCAAGTTGTGTACTTACCTTACAAATGTTGTGCCTCAAATACTATTTGCTAGCACACCTTTTCAAGACAACTACAACAGTGTTTTGAAATCATTAATCAGTTGAGTCTACTGCAGCCTGGAAAGAGCCACTCGGTACCGTGCATGTCTCTAATCTGTATTTACCTTTCTGCCTTACTCAGTGCTTATCCTGTGCTCAACCTTGTGTGTATTTATTGTAGGTGATTCCAGAGGCAAGCACTGGAGAGGATCCACATGTTATCCACACACCCTTTGAAGGAGTGGATGATTTTTTTATACCACCTACAAATCTTATTATTAATCATGTTAGGTGAGAAATTATTTTAATGTATAATAATGGTGACCAAGGCTGCTCCTTTCTCATAACCTTTAAAGCACTTTACAGATGTGAATGAAAAAATGAATGAGTGAATGAATAAATGAATTTGTGATGAATCTTAACTACATTTATCCCCATTTTCACACATGAAGTAGAGGAATGGTTGAGGAAATTGCCAGTAGTTATTCAGCTAATCAATAAAACAGCAAGAAACAATCCTGGACTTCCTTTAGACCATGCACAGGCATTCAAACCTCACCTTAGTCAGCCATCCCTCCTTGCAGCTTATGGCACACTGCCCTGGCTTCCTTGTGCCAGGTATTTGATGGCCCAAAAATCACCTTCATTGCCACAAAACTGTTACAGATCTGAGTAGATGTCTGTGTCAGGGATATATTGCTTGAAGTGGTAAAAGTGTCCTCTGCCTGAAGCATAAGAAGTGGTTCTTTCACGTGTTTCCAACTTGTTCAAGTATTGGATCTCTATGTGAGCTTTATGGTTGGAGCAGAAAAATTGTATGCACTGCAGATAAAAAAAACAAACCTCCATGAACTATCAGTTTTGAATGTTAATGTGATGTAGTGGTTAATGAGGTTGTGTAAGTAACATACTAATAACCTGGAGTAATACTGGCTGCTTCCCAGCAGGCACAGGAAGCTTCCCATTAACATTATCAAAATTGATGATAACTGCACAGCAATTTATACTATTATTTCCATGTTATAACAATTGTTTAACCATCTTCTGTTCTCTATATACTTTAACTAAGTTAAACACTCAAAAAACATGATGTAACTCTTTACAGTTATCTTAGGTTTCCTGCAGGAAACACCAAGAGAGAAGGAGTTACACTTAAATGATTATGTGTTGAATCTGTTCCAAAATAAATAATTTTGCCACTGAAACACAAAATAATGATTCATGCCTCAAGGCTGTCATTTGTAATTTCTCTCTACTTCATATTTCCAGTTTTCTTTCACAATTTCATTATGGCTAATAGTAGTGCTAGGAGGTAGATAGCTCTGCTGAATATTAAAGCCTGAGCTGAAAAGTTGAGAACTGGATTCAAAGACAGGAAGGGGGAACAGTTACACATTTTTGTTTGTTTAATTGCCCTTTTGCTTCAGTGTGATTAGTTGGCTGAAATAATAAATATAGATTACTGCCCATAGTTTTCTGTATGCAAGCTGTAGATGCTGTCCCTGATTCCTGTTGCATTTGTTCAGGGCCAGATCTTTGTCCATTCTCTCTCACCCTCAGCACAGAAAAAAATAATTGCTTGCAGGCTAATGAGACTCATTGAGATGATTTTCTAAATTCTCCACTCAGAAACAATAAATGGCAGTACCAGCCTTTCCCAGGGAGGTGAACATTTAAGCAATTTCTTCCACTAGCCAAATAATGTTTGTATGCAAATACTCCTGCATATGTATTTCAGCTGCCTCTTATTTTAGATGGATATCTAGAAATATATCCATTTTTATTAGTTCCAAGGGTAGACTGTTGTCTATTAAAAACTCTATAAGTGCAAGGTTTACTTTGAGATTTTTAGATCACAGATTTCATGCAAGGGCTGAGCCTCTTCTGCAACTGTGGGCACATAAAATATATCCTGACCCACTTCTTTAAACGGACATTTATGATAAAAATAATTTCTTAAGTTCTTCAGGCATTTGGCCAAGTATTAAGGAAGTCTTGGGAAAAAAAAAAAGCTGTAAGGGAAAGCACTTTTTAAAGTGTACTTAAAATTCATTCATCCAGGAGAAATACAAGTGTCATATCCAATTTGCACACACACAGTGCACTACGACTCTGCACTGCAGATACTTTGTGAAGTCTCTAATGGATGTGAGTATAATGGGGAAATGAAAGGCTTAGCCCAGTGATTTTCATGGGATCACACACTACACTGGCTCATTCTTTAGAAGTGAAATCATTGCTGAGTGTCTCATTGACAGATGGATTAAGAATAAAGAAATAAACCTAGTGTTTCAAGCAAAATATGTATTTTCTGCACAGAAGCACATTGTCCTCCACATATGACAAGGCAGTTTTACATCTTCTGAGAAAGAGATACAACACTAAGCGCTCACTTCATTTCCCTCTGTCTGCATTGAATGGATGAAAAGATAGTCGATGTAAAATTAGTTTTTGTAAGTGAGTGTCAGTGAATCCAGTGGAACACAAGCAGGCTGTTTCTAAGGGCACCCTCTCAAATTAAGCAGAAACCTTTCTTGGCTATTCTTGACCTTTTCTTGTCTTCAGCAAAGGTCAGATGTGCTGCAGTATATATCTTTTACAGAACATTTATCCTCTGCTCACTGTTTTTTGCCCTGTCTTGAGACAGAAAATGAAGACCCCTTATCTTCAGGGCACCCTGGTTATGTTCCTCATGAAATGTTTTACACCTTCCCTGGGCTGGCAGGATGGTTTTTAAGAGTCTGCTCTGCACCACAGCCTTGCCATCTCCTCCAGGGGTTCCCAGGCACCACGGGTATCAAACACACACCACAGCTTTCCTCTGGTGCTGTCAGTTAAGAGATGGGATTAGATATGGTCTTCATTCAGTGGTTATAAATTTTATTGTACACAGCTATGTTTATTGTATGTAGTTACTCTCTGACCCCAACCTGGCAGCAATGTGCTTTATTTTGAATGCTTTTCTATTGAGCGATTGAATGCTTGTGTATGTATTGAATTTCATTACTGTAATCTCAGACAGATTAAACACAAACCTGGTCAGTGTTAGCCTACTGAACACCCAAACCTTGATATCACTTCTATAGAAATTGGTCTTCCCAATAAAAGATTTCAGCTCTCAAAGATTCAAGCAGCTAAGCACATATTCAAATTTCCAGGATGAGGATGCTAATTTGAACTGATATATATCCCTCCTTCTAGGATGTTTTAGAAGCAATAAAACAAAGACGTTTTCTTACAAAAAGAGACAGCATTATTGTGCACACTTCCAAAACCAACAGAGTAAAAGGTTCCCAATTCTGCTGACTTTTGCCTCTGTTCAAGCATGTCACCATGTCTCCAGAGGTGACTTCAGTGCCTTGTTTTCCCTTTCAGGTTTGGCTTCATTTTTAACCGCTCAAAACACGCGGTTCACAAGATTGACCTGGAGACTGTGACGCACATCAAGACCATCCACCTCAAAGCCTACGGCTGCGTGCCTCAGGCCATGGCCTACACCCACCTGGGTGGCTACTACTTCGTGCAGTGCCGGAGGAGCCGCTCGGCGGCCGCCCCGCCGCAGCTCGTCATCGACAGCGTCACCGACGCCGTCGTGGGCCCCAACGGCCGCGTGTCGGGCACGCCCCACGTGTCGCCGGACGGGCGGTACCTGCTCAGCACGGACCAGGCCCGCGGCACGATCGCAGTCCAGGCCCTCACCGTCCGAGGGGAAATCAAGCTGCTTTATGACTTAAAAACGAGCATACACGTGTCTGATCTGACATTTCAGCCCTCCTTCACTGAAGGCAATCAGTACTATGTATATGCTACTTCACATTTGCAAACAGATGTGCTTTTTGTAGAGCTGTCAACGGGGAGGATGAATGTACTGAAGAATCTAAAGGACCCTATCACGTCCAAAGACTGGCCCTGGAGCAGCTACAACAGAATTATGAAAGACAGTGGATTATTTGGACAGTATCTCATTACACCAGCTAAAGATTCCTTGTTTGTTATAAATGGGAGGCAAAATACATTACGCTGTGAGGTTTCAGGTATAAGGAGGGGTAACACAGTGGTGTGGGTTGGGGAGGTATGAAAGGGTAGTAGCAGTGGAGCCTTCAGCAGGCAAGGACCAGTTGGACCTTTACACTGCAGGAAATGAGCAGTAGCATTGTATATTTTTACACTGGGAAAACAAAAAGACAAAAAAACGCTGTATAGGCTTCATGGTACAACACTGGTCTACTTGCAAGTTTTATAATATAAGGTATGCTCTGCTAATAGGAAGTGGTTTTGAAGGGATATTTTTTATTTGTGGGTATGATTTGTGGTTATGAGAAAAATGCTGGGAAGCGAGTAATATCTCCACTGAGATATCATACAAGCCTTGAAACCTGGTAATTCTGTAGAACAAAACAGATTTTGACTTTCCATACTGAGGAGCTTTTATGTTATGTCCAAGCATTAGTTTTCTTCCTTGTATCCCTTGCCTGTTGGCTGCACTGACTACCCCACCCCAGCACAGGGAGATGGCAGCAGCGAGGACTATTCACCTCTGAATATTCACCTTTGGATGATGAGGGAAAGTAAACATCAGAGCAGTTTTCAACCCAGAGAAACCTAGGAGAACGATTTAATGAAAACTGATCAGTTTTCTCTGCAGGATGGCTTTGAGAGGATTCGCTGATGTGATTTCAGAAGGAGGCATCACAGAAATAGTAACTGTCAGCTTGCTTGCTTCTGCACTTCATTTTGCTCTTGGTCCTACTGAAGGCAATGGGATGAGTCCCCCCTCTTCCAGTGCATATTTGTGTGATTGTATTTGAGAAATTTGCCATGAAATATCCAGGCCATTACCCATCCAGGCCTGCGTAAAAGCTGGAAAATACTGACAGGGGGGTCAGAGTTTATGTAAACAATTTTGTTGAGAAGGTGGCATTAGTCTCTTGAGTATGGTCAGTTCAGGAACAATATGCAAAATCTACTCTTTGGGGGTAGAGAATTAGTTATGGTTATTCCTACAGGAGACAGCGACAGTTCTAGAAATCATTGGTTTCCCTCATTAAATATTTAGGAGCACTGGAATCACTTGGTTCTTCATAAAATAACAGCTGAAATAACAGAGGTTATTTTTAATAGAAAGGTCACTCATTTTCTAGTCATAGCCTTAATTTGCCTATTTCTTTTCAGAACAACCAGGAAACAATTTTTCTTTGTGTTTTTTTTTTCTTTCTGTTTATAGTACACTTGTTTATAGTCAATTATCTTTTAGTTATGAGCAAAGACATTCATGTAAAAGCAGCTGAATTACCCAAGAATGCAACAGCTGGCATTGAGAAATTTCAGTCGAGTTCCCATAAAAACATACAGCCATTTATTTGCACACTTGCAAGATATAAAAAACTTTTATATTTGCATTTTTCTAACTTTCTATATCCATCACCATGAAGTAACGAGGGCAAAAGCAGCTGTGGCAGCAGAGTCAGGCAAGAAGTGGTGCCATCCAAGCAGTTGTAACCATCTCTTGGAAAATGGGGTCTTGAAGTGGGTGAAACCTCTCTGCAGGTAAAATATCAGTAGCATTGGATCCACCCATTGGCCTCTGGACAGACCCAGCTTGGTTTGCCAAGGACCTTGTTGCCCAGAGTCTGTAGAAAGCTGCCCTTGAACGCGTGGAGTGATAGGTAGTGGTGTCGTAATTATTTCCCTCCACAGATGCTTTAAATCACCCATTCCACAGCATACACAGAGGGATTTTAAGTAAGAAGGATACAGAATAACACTGGCAATCTTTGCTTTAAATGTTTAGCTTTATCAGAAGAGCAGGATTTTAGCATGGCTGTAGACCTGAGGTATTTTACACCATTTCAGTTCTATAGAGAATATAAAAATCTGTTCTGACAGACGAAGACGGGGAGCTGAATCCTATGAATTCATTTACCATGGAGTCCTTGAAATTGTCCTTCAACATCCATGTGCTGAATCCTACATTTCTTTCACTTATGAGCCATAGGAGTTAGAAGAGACTCTTCCATCATTGCAACACAGACATGTGAAACAGGTGGGCATAGCCTTCCTTCAGCAATGCATGGTGTCCATGATTTTGTATTCATCCCATTAGGAAACATATCCCATGCAAAGAAAGGAGAAGACCAGCTTTGTAAGTACTTTTAAATATGCACAGCTCCTTTCTTGAACAAAGCTGTATCCATACATTGCAGCCATCCTAAATGTGTTTTACCAAGGCCAAACACTGCTCTTGTGTTACCTTTTATGACTTCTTGACTATTTTATTATGCCTATGGTAAGTTTCCCTGTAGAGATGTTCATTGTGTCATAGATCAAGCAAATATTACTTTTTTAAGAATATTAAAAACAAAAAAAACAAACCTGTATATATATGTTCAGGTAAATATTCTTGAGGCTGGTTTATATATAGGCTGTGAAAGATGTGTAACAGACCTCACTTTTTCCTGTTTGTCGCAAAGTATTGGAATAACATTCACTTGAAAAAATCCCACTTGGACCTTCCAAAGATGTTCCCTTTGTTCCCTCTCCAGCCCAACTTCCAGTGATGTGTTTTTCTAAAGTATCCTAATGGTTATATATCATACTTAGAAATTGAAGTATAATTTAGATTGTCCACACTACTTGTGAACAGTTCCAATGACAGTCAAATCTGACATTAAAGTGCTGCACATTTGTTACTCTGATATTTTTTTTTACAACACAGAAATTTTGTATATACTCAAAAAAAAATGTTTCAACTCCTATTTGCCTTTCAACTCTATCAAAAAGAGACTACATTTCTTTGTGGGCAGTTTCACTATCCTTTTGGTTCTCCACCAATTCACACTTAATTTCTAGTTCCTAAATTATTAATTAATCATGGTGATTAATCAGAATTGATCTAAATTGAATTAATGATCTTTTCATTATCTTATACACTCATATGTCAGTAGGATGTTCTGACACTAGAATCATGGGAAAAATTATCCTTGGTTGCCCACTAAGACTCCAATGTCAAGATCAGACGTATTTGCCATTCATCACTGAGGTTAAACAGCAGTAGGCTAGAAATGCTGTTTTGTCTTAGTATTTCCCTCACTATTTCCACTTTCTGAATGGACGTGCCTGTTCAAAAACCATCCACTTTTAAACTGGAAGCAAAACTCTCAAGTCCCTCCTTTGGAACCTTGATGGTTAACATATTCTTATCATTAAATACTTTATTTTTTTATTCCACTAAAAAAAAAAATCAGCAGAAATACCAGAATATTTTGGTGGGCTTGTCTGCAGAGTGGGTGGGAGATGGGAACTGGCAGGGTGGGTTGGTCCCCCCTGCAAAAGAGACTTCATGAGGGGCTGTTGACAAACACTCTGCCTTGAAGGCCTTGGGCCATTTTGCTATGCTGACCTGCTTGAACACAGCTTTGCCCAAGAGGAACCAGTCCTGATGGCCTGTTGACAGCTACTTATTTACTTGATTTATACCATGATTAGGTCTTAATTGCCAGAGTGCCTGGTAGTGAGCTGGGTGCTGTGTAAAACAGATAAAAGAGGTCAAGATCTCAATTCTGTAAGGAGATAATGGCTAATTCCCTGTATGACCCTACAGCAGGTCAACAAGATGAACAGGAACACAGGAACAGAGGCTGGGGAGACAGGTGTGCATTAACCTGTGTATTCATAAGAGATGTGGGCATGCCATAATGCCTTTGTATTTTTTTCCCTAAGATTGCCTTTGTCCCTCCCTGTGCAAGGCTTTGTGACCATCTCTCAGGTGTAGCTGTCACCCTACACTGACCCCCCAGGACCCAGGGATTTCCCTTTCTGCCATGTACCCTCATAATTCACTGCCTCACTCTCCAGTAATTGCTTTCTTCGAAAACCTGGAGGTAAATCCTGCTTTTCTTAAGGAAGTGCATTATGCAAGGCAAGCAGCAGCACTGGCCTTCTGTATGGGATTCCCATCTGAAACCAGTACCCATCACCTGACTCACTGTCTCACTGTTTTGTGCATTTTTTCATGGGCCAAAAAAAAATTAAATAAATAAATAAATAAATAAATAAAAATAAACCACCCAAAGTCCGTGTATAGGAAACAGAGATCAATCTTAAAACTGGCTCTTCCAGTGCTGCTGTTTGCTCACTAGAGCTCATTTCCCCTCCAACCTGCAGAAGTGCATCCCCTCTGCCAGTCACAATCTTCCACAGCAGGTACCAGCAGCTGCTGTTTCTAGAGCTAATCATCAGAGAGTGGTTTGGGTTGGAGGAGACTTTAAGCTCCTCTCATTCCAAGCCCTGCCATGGGCAAGGACACCTTCCACTAGACCAGGCTGCTCCAAGCCCAGTCCAGCCCAGCCTTGAACACTGCCAGGAATGGAGCATCCACGATTTTACACCTCCTTTCTCCTTTGTGCAGCTGTAGCACAAGGCACTTCAGACATGATGTGGGCACAGCTCCTGCCCATCACTGTGGTGTCCCACTCACTTGGATGCTGCCAACTTCCCCCAACCGCTTTTGAAAGAAGGGATTTTTATTTATATTCTTTTCCTTGTTAACTTTTTGAAGTAGACTGAAATAAAACACAGGGACATCTCTCCATCTGGAGACCAGGAAGACTCATGTGTTTCTTTAATACACAAGTTGGTGTGATGGTGTGTGGTTTTGAAGACCAGACAAATTCCCAGCCAAGCACTGCAAGGCCAGGAATGGACTGCTCTTCTCGGCTGTTGGAGGAAAAACATACCTGAAATGTCACTCTTTTTTAACCTGCCTCCAACAAGAGGGTTGGGGGTTTGTTTGGTTTGTTTATTAATACTTGTTTCTAAAAGAATAAAATAGCAAGCCTATAAAGATTTTTTTTTTTAATAAGACTGAAAACAAAGAATGACAGCCAGGCAGGAATCTTACATCTGCTCACGTGTTCTAGAAATCAGGATGCCCCAAAAATGCAAAAGTGCTGACCTGGGGTCATGCACGAGTGATGGGGGTTGAGCTGAGCTTGGGCTGGGACCACCTGATGTAGGGGCTGCAAATACAGACCTGACATTTTATTTTTTTTTATCCCATGCAATGTAAACTGGCTGTGCAGCCCAGCTTAATGCATTGGCCAGAACACCCTCAGTTCTGGCTGCCCAGTACAGTGCAGTGAGATTTACAGCCTGTACAAGCAGAGCAGGATGGTTTGGGCAGGACCAGTGCCACTTGCTAAGTTCTTGGCCCAAACTACTCTCTGCACCAGCTGAATTAATGCCCATTACTCAGTTCTGTGGCAGCAAAAGGTCATCACCACGCAGCCCAGAGGGAAGATGTAGTGGTGCCTTCACACTGCTGTTAATGGCCCTCGGCGCCTTGGCACAGGATGCTCAGGTGACTTACAGTCCTCACAGACGTGACAGAGCTACTAAAGAAGCTCTCTATCTTTGGAAGTCTTTCCCTTGTGATTTTATTTGTCCCTTATTCCAGAAAATCATGAAAAAAGGTGGCAACTCATCTGAGTGGCACAAAAGGCTCTTGCATGTCTCATCTTGAGTTTAGGAAATATGGGGATTGTGGGTCATATTTTCCAAAGGCTTGTAGCTGAAAACAAAGTGCATGAAAAAGAAAAAAAAATCCAGTTCACAATACTAACTTTAGAAGAAAACAAAAATAAAGAAAAATAAAACAAGTCCTGGTATAGTGCTCCTAGCAAGCAAATTGCCACATCCCAGAGGCTTGTTTAATTAAGCACTTCAGCACTTCACTAACCCTTGGCAGTCTGCGGTGTCTTTGACAGTTTTCCAAAGCCATCAGATGAAGGCAGTGAGCACAGCGAGAGCAGAGAGCCAGCTGTGCCTCGTAAACAAGACAAGCACTAAATCAAACGAGCAGCATCCCAATTTCCAAAGGTCAGACCACTGGCATTTCCAGAAGCATAGCTCCAGTTCCCAGGTCAGCCAAGGTTTCTGTCACTGTGTCACACGGGTGATGCCAGGCATGGCTTGATGGCCACATCACTGCTGTGCCATCAGATACCCCGGCCAGGAGCTGTGTGCTCTTCAGTTACTCTTCAATTAAAAGAGTGTAACCACAGCTGGCACTGCAATCACAGCAGAGCTGGGTGTGGAGTTACCTGGAGAGGAGTTTACTGCAAGGAGTACTGCAGAGAGAGTTTTTAATGTTTTATTTAAGGCTACAGTAAACGCAGTGTTAGTGGGCTTTCAGAAGCTGGAGTTTCTGGAGGAAAGTTCATCCTTTCTTCAGATTTGCTCTGAGGGCTGGCAAAGCCTGAGTTGAACTGAGTCAGGCAGGAGAACCAGGCTGGCATCTGCCTTTTCTTTTTAAGTAAGGCATTGGCTAGGAATTTGGAGTGGTAGGGGTTTTTGAACAACTGTATTATTTCCTGCTTTTAATCCTTATCCTATTTGGCACAGCTGCTCCTGCAGGCCAGTACCTCCTGTACCTGTCAAAGCTGTTCTGAGCATTAACGGTGAATTTTCCTCAGCTGGACATCAGCCCTGTTTTGCAGACAGTTCCATATGAGCTGCTGTGTTATGTTCCTCTGTACTTTTAGTGTTGCACTGGGTTTCACTCTTAGTTTCACATTGAATCCAATATAATTACTTTAAATTACAGTGTCAAAAATGCTGACATCTGATGAGTTGATGGGCCACAAAGAGAGGCTCACTACTGGCTAATTATCATAGAATCATAGTATGATTTGGGTGCAAAGGGACCTTAAAACTCATCTCATTCCAGCCCTCTGCCATGGGCAGGGACACCTTCCACCAGACCAGGTAGCTTCAAACCCTGTCCAGACTGGCCCTGATGCACCCAAAACCTCTCTGGCAGCCCTCTCCCCACGCCTTTCTTTCTGATGTGCAATGGTCCATCTCCTGCCAGACAGCTCAGCCTCAGCTTGATCTCCTTCTCCAGACCATCAGCACATCAAGCCCCAGTGCAGACAGCATCGCGTGCTGTGCCGAGCGCAGCTGAATTCCTGCAGGAAAATGCCCCACACTGACTCAGACAGCAAATGCCAGCCAGTCCTGCTCCCTCGGCACTTTTCCACTTCCCAAGCTTGCTCAGCACAAAGTCAGCTCTGTGTAAAACACAGCTTCAGCTTTGAAGCTGTCTGGTTCTGGCATCCTACCATCGGCACATAGGATGCCAGCTTTGTCCCACAGCCAAAATTTCTAAGTATTTTCTCTTTATAAAATTATTACAGTCCACTAGACACATCGGCTTCTTTATGATTTGTTAAGTATATTTTATTCTTCAATGCAAGGTATTTTCTCAAGCCTAAGAACTCCTTATGTGATTTTTTTATAATTTATTTTTCGTGTCTTCATTTTTCCACAATTTGTATTTTAATGGAGGAATGGGATAAATTTACATGATATTGCCCTTTCTTCCCTCACATGTGGATCACACTGGCAAAAAATCCCATTGGTAGCAATTTCTAATACCAACAGGGCAGATAAAACATCAAGCCCAACCATTTCCCCACTCCACCACCACTAAACCATGTCCCTAAGTGCCACATCTACACACCTGTTAAATCCCTCCAGGAATGATGTCTCCACCACTGCCCTGGGCAGCCTGTTCCAGGGTTTGAGAACCCTTTCCATAAGAAATTTTCCTTAACATCCAATCTAAACTTCCTCTGAAGCAACCAGCTATCACCACACCTGGCACTGGTCCCTCCACAGCTCATTCCGGTATCAGAACTTCTTCTGAAAGCACTAGAGTTGAACTAGGTGAGCTCCCACTGTGCTCAAGCACATTGTACTGCTTCTTTGTGGGTTTATATTTAAAATTAGCTGGACATGTCTGTGTAATTTATAATTATAATTTTGGCTTGGGAAAAATTAGTCTGTTTTTACATGGAGCCATTGAAATGCTGAGACACAGATTGCTAATTATCAATATGTCTAATATGATTTTTGTAATAGTCCTAAGACAAAAATATCCTGTTTTTGACAAGCACTATTTTGCTGAAACAAATTCCAATTACTTGAGACATGAAATCTGGACTGAAAGACAGCCTAGCTTGTCAACACTACTAACTGCAGCAGATACTCCTAGAGGTTAAGTTTTGCATTAAGGCTAAATGGTAGAGGCCAGGAGCTTTCGGAAAAATTTCTTAAACTTGCCAGTATAACAAGGTTAAGATGGGTCATTTTCTTGAACAGTATTTTACTTTAGAAGCTTAAATCAATGTTGATGAAAACACTCAATTTTACAGCTTTGGAGGCTAAAGTCCTCTCTGCACCCTAAAAACTCCTTTCACCAACACAGAAAGTCCTGTGTGCCCTGCCCCAAGGTCTGGAGAGACCTGAACCCCCACAGAGGTGCACATGGGAGCACAGGGACTGTGTCGGCAGGACCATCACCACTCCTGAGTGCTTCTCATAACAGGTTGGAGGTTAAAAAACCATCCCTCCTTGAACCACATCAGCAGAAGTCATGGGCTTCATCCCAGGGATGTGGAGGTCGCTGTTCACCGCTCGTCAAGTGAGGCTCGTTAATGCGCAGAGGGGTTGTGTGCAGAGCCAGCAACTCAAGGTCTGCAGCATCCCATATGGCAGTAAAATTATTCAAGGAGAAATTATGCAGATAGTCAACAAGTTCAAGCTGCAATGAATTACGCTGAAAACATCAGCAGAAGTAGCAGTCAATTTGTGTTAACGGTCAACGAGCGCAGTTCACTTCTTTTCTCCTGTTTGAGGCCCTGGGGGCTCAGGGATGCTCTAACAAACTCCCCATAGCTATAGCTCTTACATCAGTCTGTGACAGCACTGGTAAATTAGCAGGGAAAAAATGTCTGAGAGTAACAGCCATCACGCAAAGGACACAGCACTTCATCCACTGGCAGCTCATCTACTAGTTTTCCAGACATAGCAGAGGGCAAGTGTGGGAGGAAAAAGGACAGCAGGGAAGGTGCTGGCTTTACTGCTGTTACAGCTACAGGCTGACTCCCACATTGTGCTTCCAGCAAACAGGGAGCAGGGTTAGATTAGTTATTAGAAAGAAATAACCACCTGTGAGGGTGGCAAGGAAGGGGCATAGGTTGCCCAGAGAAGCTGGGAATGCACCATGCCTGCAGGGACTGAAAAAGCATGTAGATGTGGCACCTGGGGACATGGTTTAGTGCTGGTCTTGGCAGTGCTGGGGTAATGGTTGGACTGGGTGATCTGAGAGGTCTTTTTCAACCTAAATGATTCTGCGATTCTGTGACTCTGAATAAAGCACAGGTTTTAGAAACTATAACCAAGTTTGTGTCAAACACCCTTAAAAACGTCACCAAAGCAGAAGGGAGGCTGATACAGTCATCACACAACATCAGGCCATGATACAGAATCAATTTGTGTTTATTTAAATCTTTGCAGCAATAAAATCAAACCCACCGGCTGTGGTTTCCAAGTATTTCTTTGAGTCAGCCAAGCAAATCCCTGAATTATCATCTGCAGCAAACAGAAAACAGACACACTATTAAGCCAGGCTGTAAATATCACTGAAAAGCACACCTTGACTGATAAATCAGGGGCTGTGGTGGCAATGGTGTTAATGCAAACTGGCCCATGAGAAACAGCACATTATTGCTCATGAGGGGTAAATAATGTATTTGTGGTGTTGCAGGAGACAGGCAGCTAATGAATGCTCATTGTGTAGCACCACTTGCTCATGAAACCCTTCAGACCATTGCCAAGAACCTCCCAGCTGATGGATGGAATTTGCAAATGGAAAGATTTCCACTTCTTTTCACACCTCCTTGGGAAGTCTGGGATGGTCTGCCGTGAGTTTGCTGAAAACACAGCATCAGTAAAAGCTGTGGGTCACCCAGCCCTGGTCCAGGCTGTCAGTCCCCAGATCATCAATAAAGTGAACATGGCATCTTCAGGAGTTTGCAGTCCCTTCTCCCCAGAACAAAAATATTTGCTCAATGAGACTTTTGACTCTCTGGAGCTGGAAGCTGAGGGAGAACATGAGCTACAGCACCAAGGGGAAAAGCTGGGCTCCTGCACTGCACAAGGCACATGGGGGTCCCACAGACACATCAGTCAGCAGGAAGGGGCTGGGTATGTGTGTGACTGAAACCCAAGGTGGTCCATAGGTACCCCAGGACAGGAAAATTGGTTCCACTTCAGTAGAGTGAGTCTCACCACAGTGATATGATGTTTAAACACATGAAAAGGAATAGGAAAAATTAAGGAAAGCTTACTATAGAATTCTCTGAATTTAATAGAATATACATTGCTGTCAACTCTAGTAATATTGGCATTTCAATTCATTAGAAGCCCAGACAAATTAGATGTTTGTATTCATTTAAAATAATTTCTCCTCTTTGACCTAGCCTAATTTATCATATTATGTCTTTCTGCAGTGCTTGGGCGAGCTGCTGTTTAAATGAACCCAAAAGAATATACAAGTAAAATATTAAGTAGTTGTCATTAACAACAAGGTTCATTAAAATCCAGGACCACAGTTTGTTTCCATGCAGCTATTTTTGCCAAGCCAAACACAAAATATTCTCCTACAAATGTAAGATTTGTGTTCCTTGCTGTATTAAAGCCAAAATAGCTTGTGACAGTGTTTTCACAAAAAAAACCCATTAATTTGAACTGCAGTCACTGCAAAGAAAAAGACGCAGCAAAGTGGAAGTGTTGCGTCTCAATATATGATCCTTATTCAAATAATATTTACCCTTTTTTTCCTAACAAAAACCTCCCATGTTTCTGCCATTTTATATATACATTTTCAGATTTTCATGTGGCTTTTATGAGCAGCTACATTTTGGTTGTGAAAAGAAGCTGGATAATCAGCAAGCATCTACCCAAACATTCAAATACTCAATTTAGGAAATTTTTGTTTATGTGAGCCCTGAGTCCAACACAGAGTAGCATTTATGCACTCAGAGTTACAGGTAAGCTCCTCTCATAACTGCATTATTCATTTCTCCATCATCAGAAATAGATAGTGTCAGTGAAGGCTACATAAATTATATGTATCCAGCAGGCTTAACCAAAGAGATAAGAATCTTGCTAAGGATATATTAATGTGGTTGTCAGATGGGGAGAGGGATAAGGAGAAAATACAGGACTTCCCCAACATCTGGAGGAAATCAGGTACAGAATGGAATAAACTGGTAAAGACAATGCAAATATTAGCTACAGCTAACATAACCTCAAAGATCCATTCCAGAATGCTCCTCTGGTAGACTCCAGCAAGTCATTACTGTAGTTTAATAATAGGATAAATTAGATAGATAGATAGATAGATAGATAGATAGATAGATAGATGATAGATAATTAAGTGGGTCTCCAAATATGATATGGATTACCATTACATTTAGCAGGCAGGACATGGCATGAAGCAGAAAATGTTCTTTGTTTCTTCTACAGTACCAAAGTCTGTGGTGAGGCATTTTTGCTGTTTCAGCTCTTCCTTATTAAAAAATTTTATAGAAGACTTAATTTAAATGTACACTTCTGCAGCTCCTGGCCATGGTTTCCCAGGTGTGCAGGTTGACTCATAATGTCACAACTACCATCTGTTGACTGTCTGGGGTGTTCAGGGAGATCTTTCTGTGTGGTCTGATTTGATTCCTGCCTGAAATCCACGCTCCTTCCTTTGGATGACATCCAGGAAACACCTGCGATTTTTCATTTTGAAATACTGTTTCCAGCTTGCTGCATGCTGGCTGGAGAGCTGAGAGATCCTTGGGGAAATGAGTGACATCAGCATGAGCCATTTGTCATAATGACTCAGAAAATTGCAGGATAAGATGTAGATGTTAGCATGACAATAGGAAGAGGGCTCACTTGTTCTCCCATGGAGCAAGTGGGACTTTCTGCCCCAAACCAAGCCCCCTCCCAACCCACACTGATCATGGTTTGTGGAGCAACCCCAGTGATGGACCCAGCCTCCCTCACCCCAATTCAAGAGCCAGGAGCTGAGAGCAGGAGACAGGTGGCACTTTTTCAGCTTGAAAGCAGAAAGGTCTGTTATGTGTGGGGAGGAGAATTAGTTAAATATTAGTAAATAAACACAATTTTGGCCATCAGATAAACCTACAAAGGCTGGACTCATCTTGGAGCATTCCTTTTGCTCTGTGCTGCAGTCTCTGCAGGGACCCAGCAGGAGATGGACCTTGTGATGAGGGGCACATCAGAGATGTCACAGCAAAGGGCTCCCCAGGGCCAGCTGGGCTGCTGGGAGCAGCAGGACTCTGCCTGGTGACCAGAGAGAGGGACAGGGATGCACAGCAAAATAAAAGAAATATAAATAAAGTAAATACATAAATAAAGCCACAGCCCAGGGGCTTCTCCCTGGTAAGGCTGTTGCAGCCCATCTCTAGATATGTCTGTATGTGAGTACAAGTTTCTCATTCACTAGCAGCTCAGAGTTCAGAAAGGGACCTCTGCCATACTGCCTTGTAATGTAATAATATATGTGTAATATCTGAAGATCAAGACCGTTTCTCTATTAAATTAGATAACAAATAATTAGGTAATTTTAATTTACTCTATGAATCTTCTAGAGAGTAAACTGCTTACAGGCAGCTAATGCAATAAACTTACTTTATAAGTATAGAGCAACATCTGTTACCATGAAGAGTCTGCAGCAGGCATTAGGATTCAGTGCACATCCAGCTGTAGTTAGAGTAAATGTATCATTAAGTTGGTATCCTTTCCTATTCAAAGCACACTTTTCAAGATTTATGTACTGCAGACAATGAGATAGCAGGAGAATCAACTTGTGCTCAACCTGTCTTGCATTCACCCCCTGTCCCATGGCAAGATAGCAGTAATAAAAAAGGTAAGACAGAGCATGGAAGTTAGGTCACTTCTACATGTGGCAGAGGAAATACAACTCCAGCTCCACACCCATCCAAAGGAATAGCAAAACAGAAGGTGTTCTGAAAGGGTATCCTTGAGGTCACAAAATCAAGCACTAAAAAGTCAAGCCTCTTCATCAGTCTTCCTCCCATACTCACTGCTCTCAGGGATGCAATTATAGGGAGCATCCCAGGCCTGTAGGCAAAAACATGAGTTAATATAACTTCTAAAAATTCTTCAATGTCTTAACTGAGTATGTGAGAACTGCAGTTTTTCCAGAGATTTGTAAACTTAATGAACTAGGCAAATAGGAATGACAGAAAGGGATGTTCTTTGTAAAAAGGTCTACTCTGCCGTGGGTGTGACATTACAATTCCAGATCCAAAGGGTGCTATGAAAGATCAATTAATACATTTTCAGTTGGGCAAAAGAATGTATTAAAGGGCAGTGTCAATCCATGCACTTCACCTTTTTCAAAGGTACCATGACAACCCATTGTGTCCAGAAGTGACCAGTGATTTCTTAGGTGCCCTCATGGCTTGAATGGGAGAGAAACCTGGTTTTGGGTGGATGGATGCCTGATTGCCATTGACAGAGCTTGCCTAGATTTCCAACTGAACTGGCAGCACAATATAAAAATAAAACCAAATCAGCCGAGCAACACTATTGTACATTTTAGCAGTAATAGAAAACCACATTGTCCCTTCAGGCAGATGAGCACAGCACTAAAGATATCGCCTGATGTCATTTATGTGAAAGTTGCATTTTTATTATAAATTAATCTACCATGTCAGTCACACATGCAAACCCTGTCAATGGTCATCACACACCAAGAAAATGAGCCTTACTTGCGTCTCGATTTTGCAGTTGCTGATTTCTCCTGTTTAAGAGGAACTCAACAAGACAGGATTAATGGGCAGAAGTTTGGTAATAATAGTGGGAAAGAGGGACAGCACCCAGCAGAAGCACAGGGCTGCATCATCCATGTGTTTGCTGTGTGTGAAACTGGGAGGTCCTTGGCAGGTTAATTGGGAAGAAAGAATCTTTTACCTGAGCTTTCAATGCCATCATGGGCTCTTAAAATCTCCTTTCCCTTCTTTGTAGCCTCTGGGGCAAGTCCCAGTGGGGGTCACTGAGTGTATGGATGGTTTGTGTCAACACCTTCAACAAAGCTCCCCCCTAAGATATATTTGGAGGGAAAATCCAGCAGACACTTCAGTACAGAACTTCTAGAGAGTTACCCTTCATGTTGAGCTCTAGATAATGCAATCCAAGTTTAGCTCTAGATAATGCAATCCAAGTTCTTGGGCTGCTGGAAGGAGTCACCTGCTCTGTGTAAGGACACAGAGCTCCTGACATGATGGATGGCCAAAAAATGACCATGACAATGCTAGTACAAGGTCACTGTGATTGCTGTACACCAACATGGGAGCCAGCTGCATCTTAAATATGCAGCACAAGGGCCTGTGATGGCCAAGGGACCAGGGAATGCACTGAAACCTTAAAAGTTGTAGCCCTGATTATAAACCAGAGCCTTTGGTAATATTTCCAGAATACACTCTGAAATGAGCTATACAAAGACTCCTTTCACCTCTGGAAAAATTATACCATGCTAGACCAGAATTAGTTAAAAATTCCTAGTGTTTTCAGTACCAAGGTGCCAATCTCTGTGTATTTTATCCCCTTTTCCTGGTGGGTGGGAAGAGGCTGTGGTGTACTGTATTCTTCTCCAGGCAGGTGCCCACAGAAGCAGATGGGGGAAATGTGTAAGATTCACTTTGACAATTTACTTTGACTCTGAGTTTTCAAACTAAAATTTGGTTCATGTCTTAATGTGGAGCTCAAGGTCAGTATTTGTCAATGTGCTTTTTATAATCTCCTTGTTCTCATCAGGCTATTTTTAATCTCATTGTTCTAAGAATCATGGAATGGTTTGGGTTGGAAGAGACCTTGAAGATCATCTCATTCCAACATCCCCACTGGGGACAGGGACACCTTCCACTAGACCAGGTTGCTCCAGGCCCCATCCAATCTGATCCTGAACACTTCCAGGCATGAGGCACCCACAGCTTCTCTGAGTAAAACACACCTGTTCCCCAGAAAACTGAGCCAAGAAAAATTCACAGAAAGCTTACAACTGCAAACACTGTGAGGGATGGCAGCCACCTCTGTTACTGAGTATGAGCCTTATGCACAGATGGTGAGCTGTACTTTGCTTGTGTGATCCAGGAAGAGCCCCAAGGAGAGGGAACCTGGGTCATTTTGGGAGAAAATACATATGCACAGCCCTAAGCACAAGCCTGTCTGTACTGACATTGCACTTGAACTTGTCCAGCTTTAGATAGTCCACATTCTAACCCTGTGATCACAATGATCTGAGTGTGAAACTTGGTTTGTCTATGAGGTTTCACACTTCAGATTTGGCCCCATTATCTGTGGCTGGGTCAAGTGGTATATAGAAATACATGTAAAATACATGAACTTTTATGTATATGTATATATGAATACATATAAATACATGTCTCAAAGCAGGTTTCGGCCTCATGGGCCTTTCAGAACAGTCCATATGATTCCTGTATGTGCAGAAAACCCTGTTTGAGCTGAGACACAAACTACTCTGTTGGGGGATGGAGGAAGCAGCTTAAGATGCACTGAAAATTTGATAACTGGATTAGGCACAAGAAAGAATTCCTCAAGGGGATACAATCCACATCTTCTCTACTGAGAAAGATTTCTAGACCAATCTCATTTATCATGCATTCATTTGTTGAGTAAATATTCATAATATATAAGTGCTAGTGTCACTTTAATATTCTGATTAGCATGGTACATCATTTCATCTGTCTAGATAATGGTGAAAGTCATACTAATCGAAGTAATGTTGTGTGTCAAATGATACAGAGCTGATTTACTTAAGACTTGAATGTCTGCTCCAATTAACTTCCAAAGTACATTGCACTGAACTTCCTTCTTCTGTTGTTTGGGGTTTTTTTATGAAATATAATACATAAAAAGTATGAGTTGCAAAGCAAGTCCACCAAAGTTCTCTTCCATTATCTTTCAATATATCCACTGACCTTCAGTCAGCCATTTCCAAAGAAGCCTGCAAAACTCCTAAGCTCCTGTAACAAATTCATATTTATTTGCAAAAACAAGCTCAGAGAGCTGCCTAGTTCAGATCTCAGGCTTTTCTGTACACTGCTCAATTGTTACAGCAAGCTCTTCAGAGAGAGGGAAACTGTACATAGAATAAAAGATGTGAGAGATATAAAGTTCATATGGTTGACTGGAATCAGATCATTGTATATAAATTGCTTTTTTAATGCTGTTGTGTGTGTTTATAATCCATCTTTACAAGGCACACCAAAAAGCACCACTCAGGTGGGTTACCATTGAAAGTCTGACCTTATTAAGACCCACTCTATCTTGTCATTTGCACTACTAGAAGATGTTGTACCAGCCACCCCAATATTATTGCACTCAGAAGTGTATTTGAAAAGTAGTTTACATGACAATCAAACATCCATTTCAGGCCAAGTGAATGCAATGAGTAATGAAATACAAAGAAACGTTAGCTGGCCCCAACAGTAAAAACAGAATTGCTTTGGCCACATCAGTTTTGAATTAATTGAAATAGAACAAAATATTCAATGGCTGCATAGATATTACTTGAGAATAAATGGGGAAGGAGCATGAAAGTCTGTAATCCCAGTTAATTTTATTTTTAATTAGCAAAATTACTTGTTCAGGTGCCCACACACTGCTTGTATCTCAAGCCTATAAAAATTAACTGTAGTAACTGTAGGAAACCAGTCTCTGATTCAAAGCACTTCAGCCCAAGGTATAACCCCAAGGTATAATGCTCAGACCTAAACCTATTCACACTCATACCACATGAGCTGAGCACTTGTTCATACTGCAGTGATTTTTAAGGGGAATTTAGATACAGGCTTTATCACTCTGCTGAATCAGCTCTTAGCAGATCTTCCAGTCTATAGTGTCAAATCCCAAGAAAGGATTTATGCAGCATCTACAACGTCTAAGTGCAAAGAAAGGACTAGGGGGTATGGCATCTGGATCCTCTGGGGCTTGTCTGGGAGCCACCAACCCCCGTGCCCTCAGCCCCAGCCCTGGCTGCTCTGCTGCTGCTGCTGCCCAGCTGCTCCTCAGCATTTAGTACCTCTTTAAATTCTTCTGTTGAGCCAGAGGATCCTGAGAAAGAACAAGTAAATATTTAATCTACTGTCTGAGTTTTAACAGGTAGTTCTGGGGAGAGCTATTGAATTTTTATTACGAAAGATGATTTGTGCCCTGAATGTGGTTCTCACACAGGGATGTTCAGAGCATACTCTCCCCAGAAATACTCAAATTACCAACATTTCAACTAGGTTTTTAATGACTCTTTTCTGAATGAGGAGACTTTGTCAGTATTCATGCAGAGGCCCAGTGGGGGAATCTGCAACAGCATCACTGCCTTTTCAAAGCTGGGAATGAAGCTGATTTGCACCGTTCAGTCACCAATAGCAATATCAAATACAGCTGAATCGATAGTGGCTGACAGCACTGGAACAGCTTTGGCAGTGCAGCCGTGCACCAAGGCTCTGTCAGAGCCTCAGATATCAGCACAGCCTCGGCCGGGCTGCGCTCCTGCCGGCCACGTTCACCTTCCAAAGGACAGAGGAGAAGGGACTCCAGTCTGAGCTCCCTTGTTTTTAATTAAGCTAATTCTGCAGGTTACTTTAATTGAGTAATTTGTATTTAATTTCCTGTTCAAGGGAGAGAAAGGATCAGGAGAAACAGATGTTGCCCCCTGCAGTCTGTAGAACAGAGAGAGCCATGAAAACTCATCTGTCCATCTGACTGCTTTTTTTATTAAGTAACACAGATGCTGGGAAGGTGGAGAGAACTGAGGCAAAACATTAACTTCTGCTTTGGGTTTTTTTCCCCATTCTGCATTGTAATAGCTAAAATAAGATGGAAAATAAGGTAGTAAACCTGCTTTCTCTTTCAGCCTTTGAATACAGAGCAAACATCTGGTTTGTCTTTTTTTCTGACATGAGAGAGAAATGCAATTAGGGACTTTTTGCAATCACACACTGATTTTTTTTTTAAGAATGTTTAAGTAAAGATTTATTTATTTGCATCATCTGTAAAGGATTCGTGTTTCTGTTTCTTGCAGAAGTTCAAAGTCATAACAGCTAAAAAAGGTGCAGAAAATATTTAATACATACTGACATAGAAATAAGTTTGGGCCACATTATTTGAAAACTTGTCAAACAGTGTAGTATTGTGATGTATCCTCTGTGTAGCTCTGGAGGGCTTGCAAATGCAAAAATTGCCTTGGGTTGCAAAGCAGAAGGAACAGGAATATTTCTGCATGAGAAAAGGAGGAAAGTGAGGGAAAATTCTTCAGATCAGTTTGGTTTTAGCCATTTTGTCAGATTTGTCAAGCACAATAATATTCAAAAGATGTAGAATTCTGTAGAAACATATGTAGCGGTTACAGGGAGAATGGCCTCTTCTGAACATGGAAATCTATTCATGTATTTCTACAGCCCTCTGGCAGTGACCAAATGAGTTTAAGATGGTACAAATGGGATTGTGGTAGCTGTCCTTTGATTTCAAGTCCAGTCACTGTGTAATGAGGGCAGCTGGGAACCTGAAAGCCCAGCCTAGAGGGACCATTGAGGGCTGATCCTGAGGCAGAGAAGCCTGACATCATTTTGGGTCCCAGCTCTGTGTCACTGTCCCAGCTTTGCTTGGAGCTTCCCCGCTGTAATTTCTTCACCAACTCTGCCATGTCTGGTTTAGAGACTCCTGTCAGCAAATTTGGCTGAGACCCTCAAGATCACAAAATCACTTGGTTGGAAAAGAATTTCAGGATCATCAAATCCAGCCACTAATATCTCCTTACTGAACCATTTTCACTGAGAAATATTCTGACTGCACTTTTCCAGCTGGAGGGCATGTCAATCCTACACCTTGTCTATGTAAAAATCTTTTTATCTACTTGGATTTCACCAGTCTGAGAGCAGAGTGAGCTATGCTTACCCCCAGCTCCAGGGGATCAGGGATGCTCAGACCCAGAGGCTTGCAGTGGATTTTCTGGTGAGAAAGAGGAGAATACACCTGGAGGAGCAGTCTGCAGGCAGTAATGGGAAGGAGAAAAGTCATAACCTTGCCCCGGGAAAGTGTGCATGCATCATATTTTTAGGGAAGAGATTGTTCTGCTGGAAGAAAATTATGCTGTTTTCTTCAATAAAAAATGTATTTCAAATTACTAAAATATGTGAACCATTCTCTTATATTTCACTAGCTTCAAACCATAAAAATTTATAGCTGAAGCCAACTCCACATCAAGCTGATGCTGGTAAAGGAGACTAGACCATGACTTGTTATGTAAATAAGCCCATAAAATCTTGAGATTTTACATGAAAATCAGATCTGCAACAACCACTCTGCCATAGCTCTCTGGATTGTTTAATTTGTATGTACATGATTATGCAGTGTTATTATACAGAGAAGGCAGTTTACAAACCTTTAAGTGATCAATCAGTTAAATAAATAAAGCATCTCTGGTGATGCTGTACTAACTCTTTAGGCAGTGCCTCATCCTTCTGTCATTAACATAATCAGCTTGAATAATGTTTTCACAGCAATTACCACCAGTGGGTCAATGTCTGCTATTAGCAACCCTTCCTCCATGGATCATGAACATAATAAAGGATGACAGCCCCAGAAGACACCGGGTGTCAGAAGACTTTCTCTAGAACTGGTGCCAGGCTGCTTTAATGTGGCACATATAGGGACAATAGATTGTCAAGGATCACTCAGTGCAACAATGATTTGCAGTCTCAGTGGGAGTTTTCTTGTTTTGAGAAGTGCAGCAAGTGTTATAAATCTGTAAATTATATCAGACGTAAGAGGAAATCATACATACAAAAGTGGTTTGACACAAATAAAAGTTGTCCCTGCTCAGAAATGCCTTTTTTCAATCTGGATTTTCTTTCCCAGAGTTGTTACCTCTTGGCATTAGGTCACATGAGGTAGAGCTGGCAGCAATATTCAGGCTTTAAAGCAATTTCTTGCAGAAGAAATGCCAGTAAAATGTTTTAGAAAAAGCAGTACTTGGCCACTAAACTTAATTAAAAGCAATGTGCTTTAAACCTAACACCCCAAGGTTACCTGAGGATGCTGGAGGCTAATTGCAATTGTTACTGCATTGCTTTCCAAACTCAGATTTTTCATGCCTATTATGCTATAAATCCTGCAAAGTCAGGTTAGAAAACTCTGCATGTAACACGTGCATCTTGCTAATTCAAATATGGCAAAGTGATCTACAGACACTCAACAGCTTCCAATAGCTGGAAAATGTGCATCATAGATTGGTGGAACTGACACTGCAGACTTCATGCCAGACCTCAGGGGACATGAGGGCAAGTGTGGGAGCAGAACCCGTCTGTCAGCCCCAGTGAGCTCTGCAGAGCTCTCACTGGTCCAGCACAAAGGTGTCAGAGCAATGGGGTGACTGGACAATGTAATGCTGCAAAGTTTGCCAGTAAAGCAGACAATTTTCTCATAAATACATTGATGGGATGTTTATTATACGTGCAGATAAATCCGTCCATCCACAGAAGTAAAAAACAAAAAATAAAAACAGTTCCACAGGTAGAGGTTACCCTTACATCCAGCCTAGTGGTTCAGATTGGTGACTGGGTGCTTTGCAATAATTTCCTCCCTTCTTTCCAGCACCAGCCTTTGCAGAGTGAAGCCATCAGCTTCTCCAGGTTTGGAAAGGGATCTGGGGCTTTCTACAGGTGAAAAGACTGCAAGAGCCAGCTCAGCCTGTTTAGTGGGCAATACTTCCCTAGCAGCAATGTCAGATTTCCTGATTTTACTGAATAAGCAGAGGAAACAAAGGAAAAAAGAAGACAAGCTCCATAGACAATATCTGAAGTCTTGATTTGAAAATAGATTTTGCCTTATTTTTAAAATTCTTTTCTACTGCCATTTTGAAGTAACAACCATGCAAGTCTCATCTTTGGTATTATAATATACAGTAAATTACTGTATTTAGTCTGCAGAATTTAACATGATTGGTGTGATCAGGAATTTGAAAAGCAAACCACACCTCTGTCTCCTCTTCTTGGAAACATTTCAGCTATTCCTAGTTTCAATTACTTTCAATTCCACCAGTGTGATCAGTATGTTTAAAATTCAATCAGCCTTCTCATTTAAAATATTTCATGTGTGTGTCACACTAACAATCAACAGTCCCAAATTTAACATCTGTTCGTAATAGCAAAGAGGTTTAATTTGAGAAATGAAAAAAATATATAACGTAATTACTAGGCATTTAATCACAATGAATAATGTGTTTGCCACCAGCATTCTGTTCTGTCAGCAAAAGCTCTGGAGAGGCAGAGCAGCAGAAAAGTGGAATTGCTGGAAACTGGGGGGAAAACATCAAACTACTGAAATGGGAGAAAGATGCTGTTGTGCCTTCCCTGTGGGTGACCCCGGGGAGCACAGGGGTGGCTGCTGGAGATGCACACTTGTCAGCTTGTGAGTATCAGTGATGCTCTGCTGTCTTCATCTCTTCACCATCCCTCTGCCCTGCCTGACTTCTGAAAACAGGATGGATTTGTCACCACAGGTGGGTACAGTGGGTGATGCTGTGCCCAGCCTGGTTTGTGTCTGTGTCTCCCACAACCATGATCAAAAAAACACTAATAGATATCCATTTTACAAACTTAAAATAATATTTGTTTCATCTGGTTTGTTTCCTGTTACTCAGGTTGAATACTAGGAAAAATTTAATCACAGAAAGAGTGGTTAAGCATTGGAACAGACTCTGCAGGGAAGTGGTGGAGTGGAGTCACCATCCCTGGAAATGTTCAAAAAATTAAGAAATGTGGCACATCGCTCTCTCCTGCAAACATTACTGACATAATTTTCACTGAAAACAGAACAAAATTCAGTGCTTCCAGATCAATGGATTATACCCAGAAAAAAAAATACACATTTTATAAAAGCATCTTCAGAGGACTCACTATATATTGAAGAAGAAGAGAAAATTAGAGAAGAAAATTTCATAGAATTAAAGAATATTTTGAGTTGGAATGGATCCACAAAGATCATCAAGCCCAACTCTTAAGTGAATGACCTATATGGAGATTAAACCCACAACATTGGTGATTTTATCACAAGGCTCTGTTTGGGACACCTTCCAAATTATTGCCATTCTACTGGTGTCAGATTAAAGCAGTGAGCTGTCAGATTTTTTTGAAGTATTTGGAAGTAACACTTTTTCCCCAAAATGTTGTTTTGTTGAGTTTAACACAGGCATCTTTTGTTCATCCCTTAGAAATCCAGAAATGAGATCACATATTACTTTAATCCTAAGAATTAGGGCTTAGAAGGTGACATGAGAGTGACTGGATTCTCTCTGGGACTGAACACATTTGGTAATTCTCACTCAATAAGCATCCATCTTTGATATTAATATAAATTTTTATGTATTGGCATTAATGAACTCAATCCCCTGCAATGCTGTCATCAGGCAAGGCTGTCCCTGGCCCAGCTGTTGTCTCCAAGGACACCTGGAAATTGAGGTGTAGAGATACTGACATTACAGGACATTTCTCCAATACTGCTTGGACCAATACTTCAGCACATTTTCAGGCAAAGGAAAACAAATGGAAATAAAGCAGCAAATATTTTGAAAAATTGTAATGTAGAAAATACATATTTACTTCTTTATTCCTCAGAAATAGAAATGTACTTCACTACTCATATTTTTGGGCAATGCGCCATTCGGTTCATAATTTAGATGTATGATTTTGTACTTTGGATCTGCTCAGTTAGATGCACAACACAATTTTAATTATTTCAAAATGATATAAATGGAATAATAAATCTAGTGTTTGATGTAACATGGCTGCCTGACCCAAAGAAATATGTGGGTAATTATTATGTTTCCCAAGTGGATTTTTTGTTCCTCAAATCAGTCACTAATTAGCAGCCACACTCCCAATGATCACTCAGGGTAACTATGATGTTTTGCTGCATTGTTTCGGACAAGAACATAATAATCCTCTTAATGAAAATAAATGTACAGATTTTTTTCTCCTAGGCCAAAATGCAAATGTAGTTGGTCTGGTTGTTATGAGCATAATAATCAGAAGTGACTTAAAAAATACAAAGGTTAGGAACTTGCACTACTTATTTTCTAAACAAGAAAGCTTGGTATCAACCCTGGGCACAGGCAGTGTGGGCAGACTCAGGAGAGACCACCACATTCTCTTCCCAATGGAAAACCAGGGTACCCAGCCTGACCTGCTCCCCACTGCAGAGAGCTATTGTTTATTTGTCAATAATTAATACGTTATCTTTGAATTAATGTTGTCTTTGAAAGTATCTGCAATTCCATTATCATTGCAGAACACTTAACAAGGTCGCGACAAAGGGAGGTAAATGTAGATCAGTTTAGTAATAAAAGGGTCTAGCCATGAATGAGGACTTTTGGTTAGAAGCAGAAAGATCAGTGTACCTTAGGGATGCTTTTAAAACTTTTCTGTATAATAATTCTTGTGAGCTACACCACCATTCCAAATCCCATTTTCACATTGTAGCTCAACCTTCAACACCCAATGCTAGACAGCAACATCCTCTTTAAAGGCCAACGACCTAAATTAATAATAACCAGCAGTAATAATGTTGATTTATCATCTCTGGAGTTATATTTTTCACATGTGTCTAGTAAAACTTTGAGCAATCTCCTCAATCTGGACGCTTTTACTCTTGATGCCGTTACCCAAGTGCTGGCTTCTGCTGCTCTCAGGGCTCTAATCCACATTTTGTCTTTGACTGCTCTGGGAAAATTAAATAAAAAATAGGTTGCTGAGGCATGAAAAAGGATAAAGAGAGCCAAGAAGAAGACATGAAACAAAAGCTCTGCTCAAAATCCTGCTTCATTTCATAAATCCTTGATTATATGTGGAGAGGGGGACATAACCTCAAAAAAATTTCTTCAGAATTTTATGGTATTTCAGATAAAAACAAACATTCCTTCTTACTTTCTTTTTAGTCTGAATATTGCTTTTTTATTTACTGCATGTGCTTTTTTAAAAAATAATACTGCTTTACCTGCATACTATGGCATTTTTTCCATCTTTAATTGCATTATATAAATTTGTGTGTGAACACAAAAAAAAAAGGGAAAGAACTGCTCTGCACATAGCCGCATGTGCTTTTTTAAAAAATAATACTGCTTTACCTGCATACTATGGCATTTTTTCATTCTTTAATTGCATTATATAAATTTGTGTGCAAACACAAGAAAAGGGGGAAAGAACTGCTCTGCACATAGCCATGCCTCTTTATCCTGGGCTTCCTCTATGGTTAAATTGAAAATGTTAAAAAGTGCATAATGAAAATAAATATACATTAGGCATTACCTTCAAATAACTGCCATTTATGCAAGAGTGTGTATGTATATATATGTATATGTGTATGTGTATGTGTGTGTATAAACATTATGTAGGTATATGTGTACGTATAAACACGCACACTTATATATGTGTGTGTAAATTACAAGATATAAAAGAATAATGTATCCAAACTACAGTCTCTTTAGTGGAAAGCATTTCCAAATCATAACAAGCAAACTACTTACATAAAACCTGGAGATATTTTCTACTGTGACAACCTGGAGCTGTTTGCAATGACACAGGTAATTGCCTCTGGAGAGCTGTGCCACCAGAACCAGCACAGACCTTCCCAGTTTGGCTGGTTAACCCAGGGAAGGACTAACCAAGGGTTATGGAAAACATCATTGTGGCTAAGGTTCTTTTGCTGTAATTTCATAGGATGCCTCATCCCTGGAAGTGTCCAGCTTGGATGGGTCTTGGAGGAACCTGGTCTAACAGAAGGTGTCCCTATCCATGGCAGGGAAACTGGAACAAAATAAGCTTGAAGTGCCTCCCAACTCAAACCATTCTGTGATTCTATTAAATACATTATTATAAATGCCTCCTGAAAAAAATTCCCCTTTTTTCTTTTAGGTTTACAGCTTGTCTTCAAGGGTGTAGAGCATGACGTAATTACAGCAGCAATTACCAGCTGTTTTAATGACAGTTTTAAAGATGTAGTGGGTGGAAATAAAAACGTTGATTTTGTAACTATTGACCATGAGGTGGTTTCCTGAAGATTCCTCTGTGAAGCTGTCCCTGGCTGGCAGTGAAGGCTGTGAGCTCCTGCACCCTGTCCCCACTCAGCCTGGACCTTAAAACCAAACCACTGCCCTGGCCCAACACTGCCAATGCTGCAGAGGATGACTGGGAATCCCCCAGCACATGTTCCACATCTCATTGCTATTCCACATCTTTTTTGAGTGCTTTCAGGTAGCTGTGAGTTGTGCTGATCTTCCCCTTATCAGCAGTTGCCAGGACTTTGGATGGTAACTTTGAATTAGCACAATGAGTAATTCCACCAGTCCTTTGGAATAGTTTTCAGCAATAGCTGCTGTATGAAATTATTCATTTCTCATTGCTGTCAGCAGTTCTTTTATTTACCATGATTTTTCTATGCTTTATTCCCAGCCTTAATATTGCCCTTTAACTCACTGGTTCCATTCTATCATTTCCACAGCCCCCAGAAACCTCCATTACTCTGTAATGTGGGTGATGTGTGACTGCAGGTACCTCTGCTGTCACTCCCCAGCTCCTGGGCTTCAGGTCAATTCTGATTTTTGCATGTCTGCATACACCAGAAGCACTGACCCATGGGAGCAGCTGATCATCCCTGCAGGACTGCAGGAAAATGCCTCCAGGGTGTAAAGGAGAGATTGGAAATATGGACATGCACAAAATCATAGAATCATGGAATCTCCTGGGTTGGAAGGGTTCCACAAGGATGGAACCCTTCCATCCAACCCAGTCAAGCTCTTGGCCCAGCACAGAACCCCAAGAAGCCCACCCTGTGCCTGAGAGCATCGTCCAAATGCTCCTTGAACTCGGTCAGGCTTGGTGCTGTGACCACTGGGGAGCCTGCTCCCATTTCCCAGCTCCCTCTGGGAGAAGAGGATTTTCCTAATATCCAGCCTGAACCTTCCCTGACACAGCTTCAGGAACATGAATGTCATATAGACAAAATTAAAATCTTTACAATGGCAAATGCAAGCTGGGGAACTCAGCTTGGTCCAGTCCTGCCCCTCAGGGCATCCTGTCTCAGCTGGTGCCAGGGCCCCTGCTCACACAGACAATTCCAGCAGCATTGACTGCTGCAAGCAAACCTCCGTGTCCACACCATCATTTGAAGGAGTTTATCAAACACATTCACATTCAGCTCCCACCTCACCTGTGCTCCATGATTGTGCCAGTGCTTTTACAAGATGTCACACCAGGGGTTTGGGGATGACAAGCACCAGCACTTGCCCCTGCCTGCTCACCTCACAGGAAAACATGGAAACAGAGGGCAGAGACCACAACAGCATTGGCTCCTCTTTCACAGTGACACATTTTGATAAGAATGTCTGGTTCTTTAATTATTTCCTCATTATATATGATACAGCATCAAGTGTGCAAGCTATTTCAAATAATGTGATTTTGCTATGGAGAATGCATGTGAAAGTGCTTCATTAATGTGCTTGCCTTGATCAGCAATCAACACAAGGAACACACCCCACATGACCAGGAAACGACAAATTTAATCATTCCAGCAGATTTTATTTATCCACTTTCCATCCAGGTGCACAGAAAACACCTTTCATATTAAATCCCAACTACATAGTGGACATAAATTTATAAAAAGGTATTAAATTGTTTCTATTTATAAAATAATTGTCAATGAGATTATAGATTCCTGGCTTGGATTGACTGCAAATTCACCATCCTGTGACTTGATTAAAATGCATTATGAAGGGAAGATGGCAGGAAGGCAGCCTGTATTTCAAGGCAGAAAAAAGCATCCAGCTTGCCCTGCTGAATGTCCTTTGAGCAGAGTCATTGCTTTAGCAGACAACTGCATCTTTGCTGCATGCTCAGATAAGCCCAGCTCCAGAATGCCATATTTTCCATTCCACATTTCCATTTAAAATTCCTGTTTCACATGTTTTTCTGACACCAGTTACTTGCAATCTGGATCTTAATGCAAATATTTAAAGTTTAAGACAGAACCAGGAACAGCTAGTTTGATAATTAATAAAGCATTAGAAAGCCCTTTATCTTTCCAAGTTACCATTTCACATTTGATTCAGCACAGTAAGTGTTGGTGCACAGGCCCCTGTCTGTCTCCTCATTAATGAAAACAAGGACAACAGGAGCAAACAGCTGAAATAAATGTCACACAAAAATGCAATTTTTAGTGAATGAGAACATTCCCCAGTGCTCAGCCAGAGTGGACTGGGAGCACCAGGGAGGGCTGAGCTGAAGGTGGGGGCTGCAGCTTGCCCAGGGACCAGTGGCACATGGAGAAGTGGGATGGGGCAGAGAAGCAGAGGAGTAGCACCACTACCAAATAAATTCAAATTTTTGTATGTGTATATACATTATATACAAATAATTTGCATAAATAAAATTATAAATAATTATAATTATAAAATAATTTGTTGCCATATGGATAGATAATCTTCCTGGAATCTGTAAATATGACATTTCAGATATATAAGAATTTCAAGAGAATATTCTTGTGCTGTAATTTCTATTTCACCCTCCCTTGCAGAGTTAATGGCAAATGCCCTTAATGTCCCTTTATGAGGATAACCAGAGATATGTACCATAGCAAATCCACCTCTAATAAAATGAAATGTTTGAATTGAATTAAATGAGATTCTGTTGATATCTTTTGCTGGAAAATCAACCTCTTTATTCTTAAATTGACCTATCCTTTAGTCTCTGAACACCTAATTGTTAATTCCCCAGTGTCTGCTAATAGGTTTGAAATAAAAGGAACATGAATGGTAATTGGAATGGTTTAAATTCCTTCACATTGATTTTTTTTTTTAAGTCCTTACTGGCTTCTTGACCCTAGCTGTACCAATGCACTCTGTGTGTGTGAGTGTGTGTGAGTGTGAGAGTGCTCTGCAGATGTCTGCACACACACATACTGTGGAATTTGTACCCATAAATACACCAGACCCAGCCTGGAAATGGCAAAATCACAATGGCATTCATTCAGCCAGCACTGCATTTCTGTTTGGTGACTGTATTCTCCAGGTCTGTTAAAAAATGTCTAAATATTGCATTTTCTTGGGATTAAACACTTAAAAATCTGGCAGACTCTAATTTTTACTGGCCTATGTGTGATTGTAGCATGACAGGGGTTGTGTTGTAAGAGATGGGAAGCTGAGCCACCTGAGCTTATTCTAAGGGTGTGATTTGGGGCTGGTAGCATCTACAACAAGTATCCACTCCTGTACTTAATCTTCTTATGCTTTAACACCTAGTGCCAAAATGTCACTTGCTTCTGAGCTGTGACAAGCTCCAACAAAGAGCAGTATCTTTGCCATGTCACTACCCCGCCCCTTCAACCCAATCAGATCTTGCTAAGTAAATCATTAGAAAAATTACTTTTAACATTCCAGTCATACCCATCTCCTCATCTGGATTCAGTAATGCCACCTAGGTGAAATTTATGCTCAGTGTAATAAATCCAGAGAGTTTCCTTCCATGATTAATTCTCCACCTGATATTTTGATTTGGTGTTAATTCTGCTTCCTCTTTTCATCCTGCAGTTTTGCCATTGGGGTTGACCACAGAGTCAGTAAACAAGCCTGTGCATTGGAGCTGCCCAGGGGGGTGGCTGCCCACTCCTGTGCCCTGCTCACTGTGTCAGCCCTGGCATCACTGCCCTTCCCCAAACAACACCAGGTCAGGCATCCCACCACTACAGATGCAATTTCTTTTTTCTTTCCAGTACTTGAAGCGTTGCCTCTAAGATGGAGCTTCCAGTCTATTCTCTCCTGTGTTCATTCCCTGCATGGCATATTTTAATTCAGATTCTAAATAGGTACCTCTTCACAGAAAGACAGAAATCATGTATTACACAGGCTCCCAGCAACACTGGTACCTCTCAGAGTCACACACACACAGACACAGTGGGTTTATCTCTGTGCAATGGTGCATGAGAAATATTTCTCTGCTTAAATGAAGAGATACAGCTGAAAACCAAAAGATATAAAAAAGGTAGCTCTTCTAACACCCAGAGAGATAACGACAGTGTCATTCATGCTCACAGATAGATTGGAAGGATTGAAAAAAATCCCACAATTTGTCTGTTCTTCTGACAAACAGGATGCTCATCATCAGTTGCAGCTGTGGGTGTGCCATGACTGTGGATCCAGACTTCAGCACCATGTGCAGAGGGCCAGTTACCCCAGTGTGGCATTGCACCTTCAGAGTGAAAACAGCTTCTCTCTATTTCTTGCTGTAGAGCACAATCAGCTGCAAAAACCTCAATTGTTCCATATTGGTCATTTTGGTGATAATTTCCAGAAAGCCTTTAAAAAAAAAGCACTCCTGTACTTTCTGAGCATTATCCTCCACATACACAAAGATATCCTACAGATCTTTCCAGCCATGGCTCCAGCCATGAATCCATTATTAACTGAAGGTGGAGGCAATCCCTGTTTTAAGTCCCCCTTTTTTAACACTGCTCTTATCAGTCACTAGGCCCATGTGCAGTCTGACATCTCACACTATGCACACTGTAGCAAAACAGGATGGGACAAGTCAGTTCCCTCCATCTAGGATTCATGAGGCAGATGGATGGACCATTGCTGTTTAGTCATTTCTGGGCAAAACTTTGTTATAAATCTTCCATGGCAATGAGGGGAGAACAGCTTTCAGACATGGATCTCCACATCTCTTCAGCCACACTCAGCAGCTTGTGTGGTGAGAAAATGGACATATTTTAAACTAATCCCAGATCACGGGCTTCAGGAAATATCTTTTTCCCTGGAAATCATAGAATCATTGAATGGTTTGAATTGGAAGAGTCCTTAAAGCTCATCCAGTTACAACCCCCCTGCCATGAACAGAGACTTCTTTCACTATCCCAGGTTGCGCCAAGCCCTGCTAAATATCTTTTTCCCTGGAAATCATAGAATCATTGAATGGTTTGAATTGGAAGAGTCCTTAAAGCTCATCCAGTTACAACCCCCCTGCCATGAACAGAGACATCTTTCACTACCCCAGGTTGCTCCAAGCCCTGCTCATCTTGGCCTTGGACACTTCCAGGGATGGAGCAGCCACAACTTCTCTGGGTAGCCTGTGCCAGAGCTTCTCCTCTCCACCCTCACAGGGAAGAATTTCTTCTGCATTGCTAACTTAAATCTCTGCTCTGTCACTGTGAAGCCATTCCCCCTTTTCCTGTCACTACATGTCCTTGTAAAAAAAATGCAGTGATGGTTCTCTGGTGGTGCTGAGATCCTGGTGGGGTCTCGTTTCCCCCTCCCAGTGCCAGCACACTGCCCTGAGCTGGCCCTGTGTGTTCATATATCATCCAGATAATTCTGACACCAAACCCAAGGTGAGTTCAGTCCCACACCGAAGCCACACATAATGTATGGTGCATCACACCTTGAAGGATAAAATCTTGATCCGCATTGGTTTTAACTAAAAATACTGTGAGTGGGTCTCCTGCATCATACTGAATTAGTTCTTGCAGGTCTGCTGCCAAAGCCTTTTTGTAATCAAGCAAGGTTTAAAGTAACCAAATTAGTGTCTCCATCACTGGAAGGATTTACTGAAAATAAGAACATTTTTATGCACTCAATTTTGTCTCACTAAAGGCATGTGAGATAATTTTTATCAAATGATCAGCAGGCAGTATATTTTGATGCTCTGATGCTACTGAAATAAAGACATCACAAAAAGCACACTGTACGATTTTTATCTTGAGAAAATCTAATGCAATATGCCACTTCAAATTTTAGTTAAGTGGTCTTACATCATAAAGAACAGTTGGTATTTTGCTCTGCATGGCAGAAGCAATCTTCCAGGTACAACCTTCCCCAGTGGCACTTCACTCTTACCTTTTTAAATATAGCGTTATAAGACAAATATTATTAGCACAAAGAGCTTTAAAATCTTGAAAGTTTAGACTCTTGAGGAATACAGCAGCCCCTAAAGACACTAAACATCACCAGGACGAAAAGCAGAACAGACCTTCCTTGCTGTGTCAACAAGTATTTTAAATCCTTGTTGAAAAGCTGCACGATTACATTATGAGGGAAAGTATCTGAAGAAGTAAATACTCTCTGATTTCCCCTGGTACAAGGGCATGCTGCCTCTGAGTTGCTGAGACATTTCAAAATTACTTTGCAATTCAGGCAGGAGCTGATGAACAGCCCATGACATGCAATGAGGAAAAAAAAATCACCAATTTGAGAGCTGGAAAACCTTCTGGTGTGAAAATGGTCTTTTCCTGTTATTTTACAAATGATCCCTCAGAATGAGGGAGCTTAAGAAGATGGCCCAGGACACACATGCAGCTTGTAGCAGTGCCCTTCTGTTGCTGAGAGATTATCTATATCAAGCAAAAAATATTAAAGTAACAATTCCCTGGACTCTAGGGAGGAACACTTCGTCTCACTTTACTTGGAAAGAGAAATCTTCTCTTATTTCATAGCTCAATTAGAGAGAGTGGTCAGAGACACAATGGTAAGAAGGACAGAGGGAAAGGAAGGGGAAGGGAAAGGTCACAGTGTTCATGGGATGAATCCATGTCTTGGTACTAAAGAGTTCTTGCAGATGGGTATTTTGTCACAGACTTTCCTTCCTGCTGGTAATGAGAGAAAATAAAGTTATAGCTGACCAGTTAATACTGCTGGGGCAGGGATACCATTACAGAAATAAAATTTGGTCCATCAAAACAAAAAACAACATGATGGCCAACCAAAACCTAATACCTATGGGTATTACTGTCAAAAACAGATATTAGAGGTAAAAAGGAATGGAGATTTATGTCGTTAATCACTTTGCTAACAGCCCTTCACTCCTCTACAGTGGGGCAGCAATACTTCTCCTTGCAAAAGTTACATGGAAGCAGCTAACTTTACTTGAATCATCATTTTTTGTGTGTTAGCTGCCCTTAATATAAGAAAATTAAATTAAGTTAAACTCAAACATCTAACACAGCAGAATAAGGATCAATTTTGCTTTAAAATGATTACACAAACCTGGTACTGAGCTTATATAAGCAAAACTATTACCAAGTTCTGCACTTTTCCTTCTCAGCCCCACCCCCTGTGAGGATTTGTGCCTCCTTACCCACTCACAGTCCCATAGTTGGGCCAGGGTGATGGACCCAGGTCCCTGGGGTGACTGGGGTGCCCAGAGTACCAGGGACAGGCACAGACCTGCCCAGGAAACTTGGAAGCATTCATGCAAAGACAGTTCTGAAGCTAAACATATGCAGCAAATTTTGCTTCCAAGGGTTACGGTCAATCAAGGAATGAGGGGTTAGCAGGAGCCCAGCACATCCCTTCTGCACTCAAAGAAATATATTAGCATGAAACAGCCATAGGAAAATCTATAGATCTGAGAAATTATTTAAAGCTAACCAATGTTTTTAAAAGCAACTTTTCTTGATAGATAATTCACACATAATAAGTAAGATGGGATTTGTCAAACAAATTGTGCACTCAACAGAAGCTGCTGAAGCTCCATAGGTTACCAAGCCGTTTTTAGGCTCCTAAGCATGCCTTATGAATATTTCTCTAAGCTGCCAGCTTTCCAAGCAGCTGTACTAGAGCATTGTCCCACTAGATGAGAGATGAAATTACACAGCGTGTTTAGATAATAAGGATTGGGATCATTTATATGAAACAAACAAGACAAATATTTAAACAAACAAACAGTCTGTGGCTTTATGAAAAGATGATGACTGCATAATGAATTCTTAGCAACCACTGCATGGTTTGAGCCCATGTTTTCAGAGAGTGACATTTTTTAAAAGGAGAAAAAGTACTGGGGGCAAGGCTGAGAAGTTTGTCTGTCATGATATTGGTGCCTTGGCACTGCAAGCAGCCAAGATGACTTGATGGGTGCTTGGGTAGGCTCCTACCCTGTTCCTCAGCATTGTCCAGGCACCTGCAGCCCACACTGCTCACCAGAAGGGAAAGGCTCCCACATCCTGAGGAGCTCAGAGGCCACATGCTGAAACACACCCAGCATTGCAGCTAGAGTATCTCCTCTCCTGTCTTTCTCATCCTCCTGAAATACTGAGATTAATGACTTTGCAAAGTCTGCCCAAGCACTCTCCTCTAAAAATTCCACTTGAAGACTCCCCTTTTCCTCAGCCACTTCCACATGACCCAGTCACTGGGACAGTAAGCCCCATTTTGATCTGAAATTCTTCATTTTAATAATGCCATATGTTACATTTGACAGTCTCTAACTGATCCTCTGACTTCTATGGGGCAAAAACTTCTGGCAGTGTTATCAGCTTTGCCTTTTTGATTAACTGCTCTGACTGGCAGTGAAATCCCCAGCAGAAGTGGATGCTCCTGGGGGAATTTTTCAAAGGTTAGATCCTCTCATGCTGATGCAACGTTTTTGTCACTATTCCAGAAGACAGATTAATCACTTAGGCCTATATCCTCATCACAGTAGGAGGAAAAAAAAGTCAGTTAGGTGCTTAAAAAAGGTTCAAGCATTTAAATACAATTCACAGATTTAGTCCCTGGTAATCAAGCACAGGAAGGAGAACAGCAAAGGGAGAAAAAGAGACAAAGGAACAGAGAGATGTTCATTATAAGACCAAAGAGAATGAAGCAATGGAAATGGAAAACCTCACTGGTGAGAGATAGGAGATCATTCTTCTTCTTAAGAAGGAAGTAGAGACTAGGACAGAGAACTGTCCCTTGTGGAACAAAAAGTCATAATTCACAGCTTTTGAGGACACTGCAGCTAAAGCCTTAGTCACTCACACACGGGTTCTATATGTTATACTTCCAAACAGGTCCATAACTTCTCCAAAACACATAATACTGTACTGTATTCCTATTGCCAAGGAAAAACACATGGACCAAGAAAAAAAAATTCACACTGTCCAGTAACCTTGAATTTTCTCCATGTCATCACTACGCTTGAGGCTGAAATCTGTCACATGTGGTGAAACCTCGTTGATTCATGCCTTAAGTAACATCCCTGAGATCAACAGGGAGGGAATAGGTATCTTGAAACAGATTATCTTTGCCAAACATATCTCTCCACCCCATGTTATAGTGTCCAAAAGGTGATTGTCCTTCTTACCTCCTGCTGTCAAGGGCAACCCATCCTTTCCTTCACTCCCTGCTCCACAAGGCCAGGTGGGGGAGTCCATCTCCTTCCTCCAGTTCCCTTCCAACCCATCTCTGGGTCATGCTCAAGGTCTGCTGTGCACAGCAGCCCCAGCCTCCTTGGCTCTTTGAGGGCAGCCTGCTCCCCCAAGTTTATCTTTCATCATACGGAATGATGCCAGCTCAGAAACTGAGAATGTGTATTCTGGCAGGTAAACTGCATTCCCTTGTTGCTGAGTTGCTGGGAGCTCATCTAGCTCCCAGATTATTTACATCCCTGTGACAGAGTCCTGTTCATCATGAAATCAATATCAGGTCTGATTATTATGGTCAAATGACTCAGCTCTTTAGGCAAGAGTCGGTCATTGGAAAACACTGATGTTACTTCAGGCCTCCATGTGAATTCCAGATGAATGAGCAGAGCTGCTGCTCTTGTGGGGCTGCAGGCTGCACTGGTTCAAGGCCATGTACAATTCCTTAAATGCCATTGCTTTATGCAGCCCCTAATCTCAGTTTTGTTGCATGACTCTTTGTTCAAATTACATTTGGCTGAGAAAACACATTCCAGTTCATGCACAAAAATGCTCAAGGTGGCATCTTGTAGTAAGCTAAACTGCAGAATCACTAAGGTTGGAAAAGACCCCCATGACCATGAAGTCCAGCCTTTGACCATGTCCACTAAACCATACTGCAAAGAAGGAAGGAAGGAAGGACGGAAGGAAGGAAGGAAGGACGGAAGGAAGGAAGGAAGGACGGAAGGAAGGAAGGAAGGACGGAAGGAAGGAAGGAAGGACGGAAGGAAGGAAGGAAGGACGGAAGGAAGGAAGGAAGGACGGAAGGAAGGAAGGAAGGACGGAAGGAAGGAAGGAAGGACGGAAGGAAGGAAGGAAGGACGGAAGGAAGGAAGGAAGGAATCTGTTCAATGACACGGCTCAGAATGGCATTGCTAAGGAAGGAAGGTTTTTGCACTGTTCTCACATATATATGAAGACACAGAAGGGTAGTTGCCTTTGTAAAGTAACTAAAATCATAAGAAAAATGCTGTGACTTTGCTTAAAATCCAGTCTTTTAATTTTATCACATAACAAAGCTGACATGATTTGTCTTTCCAGACATTAAAGCAGTAGCCAGAAATTTAAACCAAATCATTCAGTATTTGTCAGATTAGTGTAAATCCTTTCCTAACATGGAGGACAGAACAAGCTTAAAATTAATAAAAACAAATGGGAGGTTGTACAAAGCTGCACTTAGAAACTACATTTAGTGTTTAAAGGCCTGATACAGTCTCTATTGAAATGCTCTTAATAACTTCATTAGATGTTGCATCAAACTCTTGGACTACAGCAAGATTGTGCAAAAATGGGCTCAAAAGAGCAGCTCAGCTGTCTCTGATGATTGCTCAGAACAGACTGCCTGGCATATTATGGGAAAGTGTACATTTTAGGAGCATTGATAAATCTTTTCAATTTATAGATTAGTTCCTAAAAAGAAGAATTTATCACATTCAATTGAAAATTAAAATCTTAGTACCTTTTCATCCGAAGAAATGAGAAAATGCATTTGCTCTTTATTCTGCAAATCTCCTTTTTTCAGGAGGCAGTACTTTCTAAGTGCTGCTGTACATTTGTCATGGTGAAGGCATTTCTTTTTCAGCTTCCCAAGTCTATGCTCTTCTTTCTCCTATTGTCCTGGGGATATTTTGTACTGGTTACAAGGAGAAATGCATTTCCACGATTCCCTGAGGAACTGAAGGTATTTTACTTTAATAGTTAATCCTTTCCCTTCCTAAAGAACATTTTTTCCCTGTACAGACTCTCACTGTAATATGCAGAATTTAGAGAGCAGAATCTGTCCATCACCATGGTGAGAAAATTTCAAGCCAAGAATTACCCCATGTACAATGACACTTAGAGATTTAATTGTAAAACACAGTCAAGTATTCAGACTAACTAATGATTTATTTGCTTAAAAATGCTCAAGAGAAGATGTTGAATTTATTTTTATATTCCCCCCATAGATAATAACTCATGTAAACATGGCATGAATAGTCAATGTTCAAGCCTTAATATTTGGACTGTCAGTTAGTTACATAAATCATGCAATATTACTGCTTTTCTTTCATGACATATGTAACTAAGCAACAAATCATGAATTCAAACATTAAAATCATTACATTCTCCTCTTTTCACAGGGATAAGAGATGCAGAGATCTCAGTTCAGCAGGAAGTCGTGGGTCATGCTGTCCTGAAGGCAGAGAATCAGAGAAAATTGTCAACTCAAAATCCAAATGATGCTGCCTGTTCTGGATTAGAATTTACATAATGAGCATTATTGTCCTAGCAAGGTTCAATTTCTCAGTTATTCAAAAAAATTTATTCAAAATGCCAAGAATAGCCTGAATTTTGATGAAGATGCAGAAAGACCTACTTGACCATGGCTGGCACTCCTTGCTGGTTGTAAATTGCAAGAACATCTAAAGAATTTGTAATAATTGCTGTAGTTAGTTGTGATCAAAATGGGATGTGGTAACACAAAGAGCTGGAAAAGCAGGGTGAAATGACAAGATTTCTTCAAAAGGGCTAGAAGAGATATTTGTCATTTAAAACAAAAATTGAAGACTTCTAAGAGAAAAAATGGCAGAATAACCTTAGAGTAAGAGGTATTGAGATACTAAAGGGAGTAACCTTTAAAGCCTGACTACAAAACAGATCCCTGAAGTCCTGAATCATAATAGTAGAGGAAAGGAAGCATTGAAATACATGAACATTACCCCAGAAATTTCCCAGAGATGCAGGGATGATCAGAAGTTTCTTGCTAAAATATCCATCTCAGAACTTCTAAGTAGCATGAAGTGTGAGAGGAAAGGAGAAGAGAAGGATAATAGGAGGGGAAATAAATCTCTTATTTTAAATACATTTAGTGGTGTAGCAATAGGGGTAGGATTACACTCAATTTTATCTGAATGAATAACACAGGCCAGGATATTATCTATAGTTTTCTTAAAATCTTCTCTGAAATATGGCTTTAACACTTCTTTCTGCAGCAGCAGTTTTCTCCCTAACTGTGCCATATCCCACAGCCCTCCACTGCTCAGGTTAACCCTCAGGAAAATGGACCTCATGGTACAGCACAGAAAAAAAATAGTTATTTAATTCCAGGGAGGTTTTGAACTAGTGACTAGGGTGGCAGGAATCCTGAGCTGGTTAATTTGGTGAAAATTATATGAACCACTTGTGTAAAACTGCAGGGATCCATCAGTAACACACATAAGCTGCAGCTGTTGCTAACCAGACAGAGCAGAGAGAGGGAATTGCAGGAAGACCTTCCTAAAAAATCAGCTATTTGCTTTCAGCTGCTTTGTGCAGTCTGTGTGAAGGTGAGAAACCACTCAATGATTTACAACAGCAGGTTGTAAGTGTAATCTTTCAAATCAGCACACCTCAATTGTCCAGCAGCTCCCAGCACACCTCAATTGTCCAGCAGCTCCCAGCTGCTCCAGTTTGCTGTCCTGGTCTCAAATCCACGAGACCCACCACCACAGGGATGCAGAAATGGGTGACCCAATGACATTTTGGAGCTGTTTGATTTGAATTTGCCCCATATTCACTTCAGTGAATGCTCCATGGCAGGGTTACACCTCCTGAATCTCTCATCTTGCTTCATGTTCACTTCTCCTTCTAAGTTGCTGCCCAGATACTGGACTGAGATTGTTTTATGTGATACAGTAACATACTGCCAAACAGGGGATACAGAAATAGATGGAGATTAGTTCTATTTTTCGGGCAGACTTCCTGCTGGTGCTTAATTAACAATATTAAAACAGTTAATCACTTGGTGGCTCCTATCCCCACTTACTTTCTCAGTGACACAAGGGCACACGACAGGGGTGAGTGGCTGTGCCATGTCTGCTTGCAATAATCCCTCACTTCATGGAGGGCTCTAGTGCCATTAACTGGGTTAATTGGGTTCAGAGTTGTTGCCAATCCAGACATCTGTGCTCAGCTGCTGACACTTAAGAAGAAAAAAGAAGCTCAACGCAAGTTCCTTGAAATCTCGATGATGAGAAACTTGCCCCCAGACAGCTTTGACATCCCAAAGGATTCCTGGAGAGACAAAGGGTGTACAGAGAGCCCTCCTTTCTGGGAAGATGTTCCTGGTTTCAGAAGTTATCTCCAGAAACACAGTTTCCAGAATATGAACCCTTAATTTCTTGCAACAGATGTGGGAAAAATTCTAGTTAAATGGGACTAGAAATGTAAATGTGGTTTGGCAAAGGGAAAATGCCAAGGGAATTATTTCATCCAGCAAAACATTTATTTTCAAGTAATCTTCAATACTGGAGATGTCTCAATTCCTCTGTAGTGCCTTTCACAGGAAAAAAAAATGCTGGGAAGAAGAAGTTATTGCTTTCTGGTGTGGAGAGGAAGAAATGCTATCACCTTCTTCCCAGAGGAGGCAGGCATAGACTGAGGAAGATTTAATGGCTCTGGGTAACAGAAGAGTTACAGGTAAATGGTAATTTAACATCATAAATGCATTGAATTAGACAGCATTTCCTAAAAAATCACAACTAAAAAGATTTTTATGAGTGAAATTGAGAGTTTTGGGCTTTTTCTTTCCCCATAGCAAAACTTTAATGTATAACTGTTCTCTGTGATTGACATTACATTTTAGATGAGGGTTTTGTTTGGGGTTTTTTATGTACCCTAGAGACTGACACTGAGTTATTTCATGGGATTAGTGATTTAAGTGATGTGAGCAGGTTGGTTGTCAAGATCAGCAGAAGCTAAAGCAGAGCAGCATTTGCTAACTGCAGAAATTTCAGATTATGTAGTCAGCCAGAGCAGCTTATTAAATGTATAATAAGCTCAGGAAACTTACAAAAGGAATCAAAATTCCATAATGCAGGGAAGTAAAGTTCCCAAGTACCAATATATTCCTTTAAGACTCTGAGGTGACATGAGATTATTATAAAATATTTAGTGAACAAATTTCTGATTGAACACATGAGTAGAGAAAAAAAGAATTTAGTGCAGTGTGGTTTTCTGAGATGAATTTCAAAGCCTGGTTTAACCATGCCAATCATTGTGGTGCTGTCAACCTCCAGGTGTTGGAATCAGATTCTTGTCTTTCACTGCAGGCCATGTTTTCCAGTCACTGAAGTATCATTTGAATCTGTACATTGCTTCTGGAGATCTTTTTTGGCTTTTTGCTATCTCCTATACTTAAATCCCCTCAGCATCAAAATATCCCCATTTTAATCAGACCCTGCTTTGATTTCAGACATGATCCTCCTGACTTTGCCCTGCAGACCTTTCTTTCTGCATCTGCTCACACAGAGAAATCTGAGCACCCCTGCCTGCAGCCTTCACCTTTTGTTTGATGGGTCTGCAATGTAAAATAGTAATGGTTCTGGCAGTTCTTAAGTTGTGGACTTCTACAAAACACATACGTTCACCTGCACCATCTTCCTACAAACACACCACCTCCAGTAGAGTCAGACTTGGCTGGATGGTATTTTCAGGGTGTGTCCCCAAAGCAACACAAATCTTGATCTCCAGAAATCTCTGTGTGCTGGCTAATACAGGTTGTGTGGGTGGGTGATGGAAATCTCAGCAGAGAGTGGAAAATAATTAAAAACTGCTGCAGCCAAGTGAGTGCAGTACCAAGGGCAGCTTCATCAAGATTATCAGCTGGAGGGGTTCTTGCTGTCAGGCAAGAGACTCCTCATTTCCACCAGGTTGCTGATGTCTCCTTGCTTCTCCAGCCTATTTACTTCTGTTATTGAGTCCTGCTGCATTCTGACCACACTTTGCCACTATAAAGTGAGTCTTGCTCCTGCCTCCCAGGTGTGCTCCTCACACCTACTTGAGAGCACAGGGCAAGATTCCACAGAGGATAGCAATGACATTTGGGTCATGCCATCCTCTGGGTAGGTGAATCGTTAAGGTTGGAAAGGATCTCCAAGATCATAAAGTTCAACCTTTGACAAAATACCACTTTTCCCACTAAACCATATCACAAATTGTCATCTCTACTCATTTTCTGGACACTTGTAGGAATGGTGACTCCTCTTGTTTCCTGGGAAACTTGTTCCAAAGCTTAATCAGTATAGAAATTTTTCCTAATATCCAGCCTGAACCACCACTCCCAAGTGATTGTGCTGAGCCTTCTGCCAGCACAGGGATCAGGGAGCACACAACCAACACAATGTGCCACCAAAGCTGTGGGAGCGAGGCACACAGGGCAGCCCAGCACATGAGCAACAGGGGGAAAAGTGAAGCATGAAACTTTTGCTGTGTATTAGCAAAACTTGGGTCTCTGCCTCCACTCCATTCCTTAAATATCTCCCAAAATTCCATCTCTAATGAAATTCCAGTGCTGAAATTGATGAGGGTCTGCAAGCAAAATGAAAACAGTACTTTAGCCCAGACTTCATAGCATTGTGCTTATTAAGCAGTTTTCTGATTTGGGGGCATAGCAGCTGTCTCAGAGGGTGTTTGACCATTTTTCTCCAACAGCAAGGAAAAACTTTTTTCATTTCCTTTTGTGGAGAAACATATACAAGCTAGGCACAAGGAAGGTGTCTGCTCATGTAAAATGTAGGAAGATATAATGGAAGTTTCACAATACCCTTTTAAAATACCTTAATACACATCAGGCAGACTATTTCAGCTGCCGAATTCATTCCACATTTCCCTGCTTTCTGTTCAAAACTTGTGAAATATGGTGGTTTTATTATTAAGCTGCTGTCATTTATAGGTATGGCTTCAGTCATTCGTTTAGCAAAAAAACTCTTTGTCCAGCCAAAGAGAATAATTTAATCTCTGTCCAGGTGGGTAATATCTATTGATGCTGTTTGGCTGCAGCTGAAACTCGGGGCAGAGTGCCACTCATCTTTTACTTTCATCTTACTCCTTCCAACCCATAAACTGAAACAAATTATTTTAAATTAAACACCCTAAAGAGCTCATTCATTGGCAGAAACTGGAAGAAAATCTTGCTTTTGCACTGGAGATATTATTCCAGAAGGAAAGTAGTAAAAAGAGACCTTTACTATTCAATTATAGACCTGCTCACATGCCAGCAAAGGTACTGCAAAATTCTGTCCTGGATTTCCATGGGAAAGGGGTGACTAAGTGCCTCAGGGTGCTGCAAATATAATATAGACTGACTTGTTGGGTCCTTGAATTCAAGCCAGATCAGGTCTTATTGCAGTGAAATAGTAGAGATTTTATCATAAAATACACACTCACCCTCTCCCTGGATTTATAGGGCATTTCAAAGAAATCTTACACGTGCTGGATTGTAATGATGGTGAATTTTCATTGCCTTGTTCCAAATCCTCAGGTCAGCTAGCAGGAGCCTCACAGGAACAAGAGTCAGGCTTTGGCTTGTTTCCGCAGAGGGTTTGTCTTTCCACAAACATTAGTGGACTACCCACATGATTTAAAAAAAAAAATCCTTTGTTTCAAGCTGAAAACAATTGGTTTAAGCTGAAAAGAGAAAAAAATATTTGCATTAATAATTTTTTTGCTCCTTCTCACAGCAAACCCTCTACTGAGGGAAGAGTACATTCAGAAGGTAGTGAATTAGTTGGAAAGGGCAGATTCTGACCTGATAAAATTGGCGTGGCTATTTAGAGAGCAAGATTTCATTAGAGTTGCTATAGCAATTGGAACAGTTTGACAAAACCTAATGAATGATTATGACAGAAATAGAGAAAGCTATAAGCTGTCAAAAGCTACAGGGACAGAAGCTTCACAGGTTTCTGAGCAAAACCCCTCTGGAAGTACCCTGATCTCCCTGGAAGATACCACACTCATTTCAAACAGCTCTCCAGGGTATTCATTGACAGCAATAGAAAACCAAGAGCCCTCTCCACTGCAGAGTTCCTCATGGATTTTCTTCTCTGAGAGGCACACTTAGTTATTAAGTGCTTTATTATATAGAAGTACTTGGCACTTGTGTGGCACCACTCATCCCAGGGCACTGGGAAGTTCCTCCTGATGCTGCATTAACTTTATCCAAGAGGCACTAGAGAGTCCTGTGGCGGAGTAAACTGAGCCAGAGACATGAAAGGACTCTCCAGGAACCAAGCAGGGAAGCACATGATGGCCAGGGCTCCCAGAGCCCAAAAAACCTCAGGCACATGAGCAGGGGGGACCTGCAGAGCCTCTCCACATGAGGTGCCCCTGCGGCAAGCAGTTGCTGCAAAATATCTTCTGGGTTCAGCTGAGCTCCTGCTGCACTGTGGTGCCTCTCCAAGGCATAAATCAAAGCTACAGTCTGGGGGGTGTTCTCAACTCAAACTCTGCATGATGCCAGAAGGGCAGGCAGGAGCTGCATATACATACATACATACACACACACACACACACACACCTTTATTCCAATACATAATTCCCAGCACAACTTCTCTCACTGGGTTTTCCCTCAGGTCTGAGATGGAGAAAAAAATTGCCTTCAGGTCAACAGAGCAAATCTCAAATAATTCTCACGCAAAATAGAATGCACCCAGCTGGTCCATGCATCACAAGAGTAAGGAGGGAGAAGGGTTCCTGTCTCACCTCCAGTTCCCAGCCCCTTCTTTCTTTCACTCTGCCCTTATGGTCAGAGCCCTCATTTCCAAAGGTACCTGCAGACCTACAGACCTTCAGCCAGCTCTTTGAGAGAGGGCAGCACTGATTTTAGGTTATTGGACATGTTGAGTGGTGACACTTGGGCTGACCTGCTCCATCACTGGACAGAGCTTCATCCTAGGGTGGATCTTCAAATGACAGATATTCACCTGCAGCAGGAGCTTAAACAATTTTTTTCTTTGTTAGAGATGTCTGAATAGTGTTTTTACAGAATAAAAATCTAAACCAACAACAAAACCTGTCCTTTAAATAGTTTGATTTATATTAATGGAGTTAAATGAAATATAGTTTGACTCTGGAGTTTTTAAAGCTGCTAACACCAGAAGAGTCCCAAAAGCCTCATAGGATTGCCCAATGATATTTTAAATTATGACTTGAATTTAAAAATAAATTTCTTCCCAATTTTGTCAAAACTGGGCAGTCAGATCCTGGGCCAGACAAGCCCCAGGGAGCCATGAGGGATGGTCAGAACAAAGCAGTACAGCAGAAAACGTGTAGAGCTTCACTCTGCTATAGGAAATAGCAGATAAATAATGTTTTATGTTTTCCAAACATTTCTGCTAACAGCTCTATAAATTAATTTTCCCTGTTTGTCCAGATGTATCAGTCTGATGGCGAGTGTTTGAAACGTGCCTAAGCATCAAAAAAATGTATTTTGACATTAACTTTGTTACTGGCAGAAAAACTGCAAAATATTTAAAGCATTGGAGGCCTTGATATGTTGGGGCAGTGTGCTAATTGTGCTGTGGTGACTCTAACCCACTCCTGAAAAATTACCTTCAGGTGCTTTAGTCAGACATAAAAGCAGAATGTTGGGTCTCTGGTGTCAGTGCAGAGGGCACAGAGAGCACAGCACACTTATCTATTAACTGATTGCTGTATCAAACCTCATTTAGTCAGTGTTGCAGTTGATGTCCCACTTGAACCAAAGCCATTAGTCAGGTGCTGTGTCTGTGCTGTGTTGAAGTTTGTCAAGGAGTGACAGGACAATGGGGAACGGCTTCACAGTGACAGGGGGCAGGGTTAGATTAGAGATTAGGAAGAAATTCTTCCCTGTGAGGGTGGGGAGGTCCTGGCACAGGGTGCCCAGAGGAGCTGTGGCTGCCCCATCCTTGGAAGTGGTCAGTGCCAGGCTGGATGGGGCTTGGAGCAACCTGGGACAGTGGAAGGTGTCCCTGCCCATGGCAAGGCATTGAAATCAGATAAATTTTAAGGTCTTTTCCAACCCAAACCATTCTCTGATTCTATGTTTGTTTGCCCCAGACATGGACAAATACTGATTCAGAAGCATGAGCTTTTAAATCCCCCTCCATAAAGTTTTTCTAACTGTTAACCCTAGTAACACTGGTTTCTCCTTGACATATCAGATAGGTAATCCCCTATCAGGTTCAAGTCCTTGGTCTAAATTCTGCACACGGCATTTCCACCTAGCATTTAGACTAAAGACTCAGCACTGATAGAGGGATTAGACATTTTACATTGCCATGGTTCATATTCTGATATATTTGAGTTCAGAAAGTTATTTCCTTTGCACAATTTTGTGTTGCTGCCTTTCAGTTTCAGTGTAAGTTGCTCAGTTCTTGCACAAAGATGGGGAAAGTGGCATTTCCCACCCAACCTGAGCATATACTGAGCTCTTGAACAGGAAATGGGGAAGAAAAGACACACTTTTTTGCATTATTCATTCAGCTTCAGAAGCCACTGCAAGCACATGCAGGTGTGGGAGGGAGCTCCTACCACCTCTTTCTCTGTTTGTTGTGTAATTGGTCCAGCATGGCTCACCAGTGGATGCCACTTTGGAAATGACAACTGAAAATTTCTGAGTTTAAACTCAAATCTTCTTTGTTCAAAAGGAAGGTGATAACCTTAAAAGAGGTCCATAATCTAATCATTTATACAGAAAGAGACTTAATTCATGCAAGAGCATGAACAAGCCCTAAAGATGAGAATATAAAATTATAGTGGTGTGCATATGGAGAGAGTTGTACGCTGATGATCTGCAACATTTTATACAGAGAGATTACACTTTGGTGATCAATTATAATATCCTCCCTTTCTGAATTAAAATTTTTGCATAATTATTACCAAGGAAAGAGAAAGATAATAATCACAGCACATTCCAAGCACTTGTCTCCATTTTCCTCGCTGCAGTCACTTGCCAGGCTCTTCTCTCTGCTTCCCTAACATTCACTCCTACACTTCCCATCTCTTTGGGGCCACTGTGGAGTAGCTGACTACAATATGTTTGGCACAGTCTGAAGTAACAGGGGTCACAACATTCGACTGCCATTTTCTTAAAACTTGAAAACAGCCTAAAAATAAGAAGTAGCAGCATTTGGGGAAGTTTTCAGCATATGGCTACATGAACAAATTTTAACCATATGGGCCATCAAACGCATTCAAGATGTGTTGAAGCCCATCTAGTGATCCCCAGCCAGATATTACATAAGATTTCATAAGATGAAGGACATAGATGCCTTTTTCAGTCTCATGACTAGTCTATGGGCACTTCATCTGCAGAAGAAAGATTCTAATCCATCCTCACTTAAAGGGTATTCATTCGTTTACTGCCTGGGAATTTGTACAATAAGAACTTCACCTTTGGGATTTCTCATCTTTGGTTTTGTACTAAATAATATCTTTTTGCTGCTAGAGAAAAAAAGGAACTATCAAAACATGTATTTAAAATATGTATTTAACTTCATTCAGGACATGTAGGTGAACTGGTTCATCAATCCTCTCTTAAAAATGAAAGCAACAGTAATTATTGTTGATTATATTACCCCAGTGGGAGACAGAAATAAACCTGAATGCAGAAACTTAAATCAGAACTTGCAATTTACTAAAACAAAACAGAACCAGAAAGAAATATATTCTATTTCTCTAGAAATATCCAATGGAAAAATTGCAAGAGTAACAATTCATAACTATAAAGAAATAAGTGATGATAGTAGATCTTTAGTGATGCCAAAAATATTTTATATAAAACTGGAACTTTTTTTTTCTCTGAGAACAAAAGGGCTTCGTGTTGTCTTAAGTATTAGAGGGAATCAATAATTTTTTTTGTTTGAACAGCTGAACTAGTGGTAGCTTGTAAGAGCACACCCCTGCCTCTTTCCTGTGACCTAACCCAAACAAAGATGTCTGTCTTAACTGACACAACAGATACCAAGAGAGCTGCAAGTGTCAATTCATTGTCATTTGTAGGTTATTAATAACTAACTCAGAGAGACTGCTTAGCCTTAACATTTCTGTTATTGACTTTAAAATAGAGACATTTTCCCTTTTAGTGACACTCCATTCCTCTATCTTTCATTTTGCCTTTGTCCTAGGACTTGCCATCTGCACCTGGCAGCATCCTCTGCTGCAGTGGATATTCTCTTATCCTTGCCCTTCAGCTCAGCTTAGCTCCAAGTGCTCTCTATGATCACTTCAGAAATGTCAGCTGCAGTGTTTATGTCAGCTGTAGTCGATCAAGGGAGGGAACAAAATTCTGAGTTTCTCCAGAAGCACACAGAGATGCACTACTGGAAACCTGATTCTGCCCAGAAAAGACTCCCAAACTGGTTCCAAAGTCTGATTGTGGGAAGAGCAGCTGTGGACTCTCCCTCACTGGAGACATTGCAGAACCATCTGGCTGCAGTGCTGTGCAGCGTGCCCCAGGGAGCCCTGCCTGAGCAGGGAGGCTGGACCAGCACAACCACTGTGGTCCCTTCCACCCCCACCCATCCTGAGCTTCTGTGAGTATGCCTCTATGGAATGGATAAAACTGGGCTCCCCTCCTGGACATTATACTGGAATTTGCCAGGGGATTGAGGGCAGTGACCAGGAATCTAAAAGAAAAATAAGAGCAAGAGAGAAAAGAAGACATTTTTAAAAGGAAACATCACCATGTTGGAAGGAAGCTAGTGCTCCAAGGGTAGCAAGCATCTCCCTCTGCAAGCACCTCCTATATATCCACACCAGCCTTAGAAATGGAAGAATCTTTCAGCAAATAGCAATGCTATTTCTGCCAGGTTATCTTCCCCCGGGAGAACAGCTGGGGCTTGATATTCTTCACTGAGCTTTTGCTTTACAAGGTTCATTAACACTTACAGAGAGTGCATAAAAGTTTGTGTTTCACCTCTGACAACCTGCTCATGGGCATTGCTGGTCCCTGCCAGGCTGGGAGGAGGAAAGAGCTGGGCTGGCAGCTGAAGGCTCCTCAGTGCTCCCATGGAACAGGATGAACAGCACAGACAGACTGGGATGCACACGTGGGCTCTCCAACACCACTCGAAGGACAAAGTGAATCTAGAGATTGTCTTAGACCAAGAGAAAAAGTGAAAGGTCAGTTGGATAGTGAGATAAACATTAGACAACGTTTAAAATAAATAAGGAGGGAGAAAGCATGAGAAGCAGCAGCACTTTTAAACAGATTGCCATGATAGAAACAACCTTTTGGGAGAAACAGCATAAGGAATTGTTGTGCAGAGCTCGGTGGTGTTCCCTTTATCAGCAATATTATTCAGCCCATTCCTGAGCTCCAAGGCCTTTGATTTATCTTCAATTTTAAGCCATCTCTTGGGAATCACTCTGGCTGGGCACCATTCCTCTGGCACAGCCAGGCATCCCCATTTGCTTTCTGTTTGCAGGCACAGCTGAAGCTCCTCATTCATGGTACCATCAGCATCACCTCAGAGGGCAGGTTTCATGTGTGTCAGGTCCCTGTAGCCACAGTCCAGTTCTGGGTCTTGTTCTGGGTCTTGCTCTGTGTCACTGAAGTGCCCTGCTGGCCTCACCTCAGAGAGGTTACTGACTGATCTCCATGTCCAGTGTGCTACACTTGGGAAAGAGATGAGACCTGTTCTATCCTTGCCCTTTAATGCAATGAAATTCATTGTGCTCTCAGACTGAAATCTGAGCTCTGGCTGAATTTAAACTTGTTATTTTTGTCTGCTTATTTAGCCTGTCATTCTCTTATCCACTGACTGTCTTTTATCCTACCCACCGTGTGTGAGAGGCAGGCTTGGCTGAAGGGCATTTACACAGGATCTGTCAGGCACATTTGAGCCCAGCCCCTCAGTGTGTCCCTGGCCAGCAGCTTTCAGGGGTCTCTGCAACGTCCCCATCACAGCCCTGTGCAGAGCGAGGCACAAGAGAACTCCCCCCTCCATCCCAGGCACTGAGTCCCTGGCTTGTGTCAACATGCAAGGGGAAGATTAATCTACAGAGGAGACACCTTTATGAGAAACATGGCAAATATCAAAGTCATCAGTGGTACAGTTCTTCCCCAGCAGAACTCTCCACTGTGGAGAGGCAGGGAAAGAGAAGCAGAGGATGTGTTCATTACTAGAGGAAATTCTTTAGAAAATCAGATTTAATTGAAGTCCTTAGAAGCCCTTAATTTTTGAGAAGTGGGCCACATTTTCCGAACACTGGAAACAAGGAGCTATGTAGTGGAAGCATGAAATATAAAAGTCAAAAAAGGACTGTAATATACAGTAAGTGCAAGTAGCTGTTGAGTTCATTAGAAAAGCAGAACCAGAAGGATTTTTTTTCTGGGAGCACCTTTTCCAGATTGCCTGATTGATCTGATAACTATAATTTAAACAGCTACATCTTCTGGACATTACTACAACTCACACCAAATGATTTGAAAACCACAGGGTTCACAAAATAAGCCTAAAATACTCACCTGGACTAAGGCAATTTTGTTTGTAAACAAAACACAAAAGCGAAAACACCTAAGGCAGGAAAGAGTGTTGGAGGAAGACCTATCTGGCCTCAGGGTTTCCATGTTACAAAGTAATGGTTGGCCAAATTATAGCCAAATTGGAACCTCTTTGGTTAAAGCATTGGGTAGAGCTTTTGCTTCTGCTGGCAGCAGTCCTGGGGAGACACATTGGCTTGCACAGCATTAGTTTCACACCATCCCTGGTACAGTCAAAATTGGGTCCTCACATCCTTAGTTAGATTATTTAGATAAATGATTACACCTGAGTGATGAAGAAAAGCAAAGATGGCTACCCCAACCACTCCAAAAACATTTAGCTGTCCATACTGGAACCAGATTCTGGGTGTGGCACAACTGGATTTCACCCAGTGTACAATGCCCACAGCTGATCTTTTTCTATTGTCACCTATATTCAGAGCAATTTATCTCTCATCACCCTATTACTACCACTTTTTGGACTTTTGGCACCTTGATGAAATGAATTTTTCCATGTGCCAACCAAGACAGTGCCCAGCTTGGCTGTCCTCCAGCCTTTAACATAACACAGAGGAGTTTAATAAAAACCAAGAGCTTCCAGCAAAACACCACCTCCCACAACCCCCCAGTGATTCTCTCTGCAGTGAACAGGCACTGAGAGCTCAAACACAAACAAAAATCTTTATGGCAAGACAAACCACAATCCTTACTCTTTGAATGTGCTTCATATTATAAATCACCCATGAAGGTGATAAATGTGTACTTAAAACAAACTATATACACTGCTCAACAGGGGTGTTCAGCATTACAAAGCTGCTAGAGGGCAGCTAAAATAAGTGTATTGCTCTTATTGGCATTTTTGGGGTCTAGATGAGTGTGCAGAAGGCAGATTTCCCAACCCACCATGTGGTTTCTGCTTTACTCTAAAAGGTCTTCCTGCCACACTGACCAGAAGAAGTGCAGAGGGCAAAGGGCTGGGCAGGAGCCAGGCAGGTCCATGCCAACAGCCACGGTGGTGGGATGGGGTTGTGTTTGGCACACAGACTGGTTCCAGACACGTAGTGACACTTGTCATTCTGTCACACCAGCTCCCTTCCTAACACCTTCATCTTATTATCTGGAAGGTTATGTTTTACAGACAAGATCATTATCTGTTTTTGTCAGCTGCTGTTTGATTTCTGTGTTCTGTTCCAGCGAGATTTTTCTTATAACAATGACTTTGCTAATGGACATCCCCCCGTGCTGCCCATTTATAACACCTTTCCTATTATACCTCCTAGATGAGATCTGACACTCACAACAAACATTATTGAATTAAACCTCAGCTGTAAAGTAAGCAAGCCTTATTATACCCAATTTTACAGTTGGGTAAACTTACATACTGGAGACATTTAAATGACTTTCCACAGCATTATAGAAAGAGTCAGTGAAAGCAGAGAGCCTGGAAAAGTCCAGCTCTCAGGCACTTACTGCAGGCCCCACTTTGAGAAAACAAAGTTATTAAGCATGGGTTTAATGTTAAGCTTAAGAACAAGGGGGAATTAACCCATTACAAAGCTTGCTTCCTTCAACATGCCAAAAACCTGCTGCAAGCCAGCAACAACAGGATATTAATCATGCCTTCCACGGTCTCCATGGTCAGAAGGCAGCAGTGATTTATCACTTTGCAACAGAAGGGTGTGACATTCGCAGCTTGTGACACAAAGTGGTGGAAAAGCACACTGGGTCAGGGGACACTTGGGGCCCATTTGACCCCAAAACTTACAGGAAAGCTACAGCAAAGCAAGCAAAGTAATAAAAAGTGATGCTGTTGTCAGAAGCAGGATGGAGTGTTTTGCAAAATCCACAAGTCCCTTATAGAGGTGCCAGTCATCCCAGGGTCTGCTTTCCTTTAGAAGCATCAGCATCACTCTCCAAAGATGAGCTAACTGGTGCAGACATCAACAGGGGTGATGTCTGCACCAGTTAGCAAGATGAGCTAACTGGTGCAGACATCAACAGTCAACCACTCAGGGGTGACATGTCCATGGTGGCCTTTGACATGCCACCAGCCAGGGGGATGCCAGAGACCCTGGTGGAGCCCAGCCTGAACCTGCAGCAGAGGACAGAGACTCACCTCCCCACTGCTCACTCTACCAGACTATAAACCCTCAATTTTTTCATTTTTCTCCTTTCTTGGTTACTTGACTGTCTGCAAACAGGTACATTTTCCCTTCTCAGTGCCCAATTCATCCTTTTACTTTCATTCCACAATACTGCCATTGCCTTTTTCACATCACAGGTCACAGAAGCTGCAATTACCTTACAACATTGGATTGCCAGTGTTGGCAGAACGAAGCAGAAGGAGTTGGTGGTAAGAGAAGGTTTTATTCAGTAATAACCAAAGCAAATGAGTAACTCTAGAGAGAATTGCACTAAATGCAAGTGCTGCAGTGGAGAGAGGAGGGGTCTTGTGGTGTAATATGTGATTTTCAGGGTTTGGACAGCAGAGCCTGGTTAGAAAATCAGCTGAGGAAAACAGTCTGCAGTGAAAAACTAAACTGAAATGACTGCAAACCCAAGAAATGGAGTCACTGCTGTATTTGGAAGCTCCTTGAGTCTGGAAATTGTTTTCAGTTTAATCTGGAATTTCTCATCAAACAACACGCATGGAGCTCTGCTCTCACACTAGCTTGTTTCCCCCCCGCACCCTACCTTACTTTTTCTGTCTAATTGAGGGTTTTATTCTTCCAGAGGAAAAAGAAAAGGGCGAGAAAAATTCTGGCTGCCTTCCAGGAAGCTCTAGTCATTTCAGCTTCATCCTGAGATTTAGACCCTAAAATGAGTTATAAATAGAGTGATTTTGCACTGCTTAATGGAGGCTTGTACAAGGCAGAGTGGGGATTCCAGGTCTCCTGCCAGATGGGACAATAGCCTTAGAGGTGCCATGCATTTCATAACTTGGGAAAATTCATTTGAGATTCCTTATCCATAAATTCAAGGTGCCCACAAACCAGAGTCCTCTCACTCCAGCATAAGCCCAAAATCCATTCACTGACCTTTAGGGAGGGAGCGGGAGAAGGAGGGAAAGAGCAAGGAGAAACCAGGTCATGGTGATAACTCTGGGACTCTGCAGATGGGCTGTGGTGGACCCCCCCCTTTTTTAACTAAATCCAAATGTAGATGGATAAAGCATTCTGACGCTATCACCTGCTCGGGGTGTGAGCTCTCCCTTCTCTTTCCACAATAGTAACTGAGCTGGGTCTAACATCTCCAGAATTTTGTTACAGAGCAGGACCATGTGGGATAAGCAAGGACACTACAATGCTTTAAAGAGAGCTGCATCTTTTGTCTGAATCACTCACCATTCTCCTAAACTTCCACGAGATCTGCAGCCCTAGGACTTCAGAAACAATCATGCCCAAGTTATTGAGCCAAGGACAGCTGCCCATCAGGTGGGACTGGCTCCTTTATCTCCCTGTTTCAGCAGCATA